>NC_058406.1:89850601-90580057 GCF_002201575.2 Neomonachus schauinslandi | reverse complement strand
TCCCTCGCCCACTCCCCCTGCTTCTCCCTCGCCCACTCCCCCTGCTTGTATTCCTGCTTTCCCCCTGCTTGTGTTCCTGCTCTCGCTATCTCTGTCTCTGTTAAATAAATAAAATCTTAAAAAAAAAAAACACATCCAGGAAAGGAGAGAGCATAACTCTCCCCAATGCCTGAATAACCTCCTCATCTGGCTTAATTTACAGAGGCTGAAGTGTAGAGCCCTGTTTGCTCATGTTGACCGAGCTGAAGAGAAGTTGCCCAAAGCCTCTGCATCATTACCCTTTATATACTCCAAGCGTCCTCACTGGCATAACAGTGGTGCTTCTCCAGCTCTTCTTCATGGGAATTCTCAAATTTTTGTCAGCTCTGTGAGCCTCTTACAGGTTTCTTTATTCCTCCTAGCTTCTGGCCCATTAGGGTGTCACATTCTAGGAAGGGCAGCACAGTTGGATATATTTTTACCCATTGGCAGGTAGCTCTATATAGGTCCCCTAAGAAAATAGGTATTCCTAACTTGGGGCAATGAATGGTCAGTTGTGGGGCCTTCTCTTCACCAGCACTTCCCTGACAGGCATATCTAGAGAAAGATGACACTTACTGAGCATCTACTGTGTACGAGGCACGGTTCTAAGCACTATCATTTAGTAGTGAACAGAAGAGAAAAATCTCTGTCTTCATGGAACTCGTACTCTAGAGCTGCATTATCCACCATGGTAGCCACCAGCCAAGTGTGGCTATTTACATTCAAATTCATTCAAATTAAATAAAATTAAAAATTCAGCTGCTCAGTCACACGAGCCACATTTCAAGTACCACATGTGACTAGCAGGTACCATATTGGACAACACAGATCACAGAACTTTACCATCACTGTGCAAAGTTCTGCTATGGCTAGATGATAACCTTGAAGTTCTGAAAATCCTGAACCCTGCTCTATGATTCCTCAAAGAGTGAAATACACCACGAATAGCTTTAGTCCTAGCTGTATCCTCTTCTCTTCTGAGTCTTTGAAAGTCAGGAATCCCTAACCACCTTACACAGCTCTTTGTCAATCAGAATATATAATTAAATCTGAACATCACACAGTCATCTGATGTCAGAAAACATAAAGTTTGCTAGGTAAGTGGACGAAGGGAAAAATCTGAGGGGAACCTCACAGGTTCACAGGACAGCAGAGCAAAAAAGATCTCAGACAGGGATGCCTGGGTGGCTCAGTTGGTTAAGTAGCTGCCTTCGGCTCGGGTCATAATCCCAGGGTCCTGGGACTGAGCCCCACATCGGCTCCCTGCTCAGTGGGGAGCCTGCTTCTCCCTCTGCCGGCTTCTCCCCCTGCTTGTGCTCTCTCGCTCTGTCTGACCAATAAATAAATAAAATCTTAGGGGCACCTGGCTGGCTCAGTCATTAAGTGTCTGTCTTCGGCTCGGGTTGTGGTCCCAGTGTCCTGGGATGGAGCCCCGCATAGGGCTCCCTGCTCGGCGGGGAGCCTGCTTCTCCCTCTCCCACTCCCCCTGCTTGTGTTCCTTCTCTCACTGTCTCTCTGTCAAATAAATAAATACCATCTTTAAAAAAAAAAAAAAGATCTCAGAGATTATTAAGCCCAATGGTCTCATTTCACAGAGGTGGAAACTAAAGTCCCAAAAGATCAAGTGACTCTCCCAAAGTCATATTTAGCTATCATGAGAGCCAGCCTTGGAATTCACATCTCCTGATTCCCTGTCCAGTGCTCTTTCTACTTCATTCATTCATTAATCAACAAACAGTTATTGACCATCCCCTATGTGCCAAGTGCTGGTGACACAAAGATGAATAAGACCTGGTACCTTCTCTTTCGAGTTTACGTCAAGGAAAAAAGTGTCATGCTCAAACAAGCAAAATAAAATTCTGCATCACAAAGTTATTAAGGCTAAAAAAGAGAGAGAGAGCTCTCTCCTATGTTCAGTGAAGATTGTAAGGAGGCAGGGAGTAGCTCTGCACCTGGGATGCAGGAGCAGAGGAAGACACCCTGACCCCGCCCCCTCCACCTTTCCGCATCAGATTTGCCTTCTTCCCTAAATGTGCCAGGTGACTGAGGCACAGAGAAGAGCAGGAAAGAACTGAAACCATCCATGTCACCCAACACAAGGGTCTGAGTTGGGCAAACTGCTCAAAAAGAACAGGAGCCAAGGAGAGATGGAGTCCCTGAGACAGTGGAGGGGAGGGATGCGGATCTCTGAAGTTCTGATGCCAACCAGCCTTCCTCCTCTTGGCCCTGTATTGCTGGGGACAGCGATGGTCATACACTGCTCTCCATGCCCTCCTCCTCCTGTCTCTGCTTCTCTTTGGGAAGGGTGTCAGAATAACCTCACCAGTTTGGTGCCGACTTGCTTGATGGTGATGATCCTTTGACATCACTCCCATCCCCAGTTAGTGCGGGACACAAGGAAGACAAGGTTTCCCCCTACTCTTACCCCAACAGTCATCTCATTGGTTTTATGGACTCTGATGGTATTCTTTCGCATTCCCCCACACCAACTGAAATAGCTTATTTTCATTACCGAGACCCGAGAGCCAAGTAAGTGGCTTTGGCAACTCAAAGGTAAATTACTGATCAGGGGTACACCCAGTTAATGATAATATGACTTACTATGGGAAGAGTGACTGAGTAATCCAGGAGATGCCTTTGTGCCTTACCCTCAAAGCAAGGATTTGGCAGTGACATTTGAGTAATCTAACTAAAGGACAAGTCTAGCTGACAGTCTGCATAAAGAAGAAATTTAGGGGAAAGAGGAGGTTTAGGAACAGGGGAAAGGAGAACCAACACTCACTGAATATCTCCTGGACTGCTTGGACTGAATGCTTCGATGCTTTACAAAAATCACCTCCTATATCCTCCCAGTGAACCCATGAGATAGATCTCACCCTCATTTACATATACGAAACCAAGGCCCACAAAGATTTTGTTACTTACCCTAGGTACCCTAGACTCTATGGCTAGAAAATAGAGGAGACTCAATTTAAACCAAAGCCCCTCAACCTCAAAATCTGCCTTTTTTCTTTTTTTAGAAAACCATTCTTTAATAATTGATCTATACCCATGTTATTTTGCTAGCTTTGTGAGGACTTGGTGAGGACTTGGTCCAGAATTGGAATTGAGGTGAGATTAATTTCTGAATTTTAAAAAAAGACACTCTAAGCCAAGCCCCTAACTAATAAAGCCTAATATTGCTTTCTTCTTTTCCAGATTCCAGCAAAATTGCTTTTGGATAACAATAACAACAAAAGTTTTCAAGCATCATTACGATAAATGCAAGATCTGTGTTTTCTTTTTTTCCTTTTCCAGCCCAGGAGCATTTGATCCCCCCAAGCAGGAAATGAGTGAAAATCCCAAATGACATTTTCTCTGTCATTTCTGGTGCTGGTTCCTGTGCACCTTTACATGAGCTCATCCTGCAGAGACTCAGGGCAAGTGAAACTCACGCTAGGCTGCCAGGATGGCAGTGAAAGCAAATCATGTCTCCCTTTGATGCTGCCCTTCGCATGAAGGCTGAGTTCAGAGTCTAGCCCTGGGCCCCCAGATTTAGCACTATGAGAGAAAGGCATCACCCCCTCTCTAAGAAGTTGAGGATCATAAAAGTCAAATGGGTCTTAACTCTTAGGGATCAGTGCTGACCCTGAGAGGAGACAGGATCATTTTCCTAGGCATTGTTTTGTGCAGCCTTTATAGAAATGTGGTATAGGGGGCGGGGGGGGGGGGGGCATTGAGAAAGGGATAGAAGGATTGAAGAGGGAAGCTTTTCAGAATCCCCCCACGAAGGATGATTCCATGGTCTAATAACCTCATTGTTTTCCTTATCCCTTGACAGTCTTTCTCAAATTTCCCTTAGATCCATTTGTCTAGTTTAATGATAAAATTATACTCTTACCTTTCAGGTTCTGCTCCTCATAATGGCTCCCTAGTTGTGGATGGCAGTCACATGGAGCCTTAATATCATTCTTACATGGCCACCACTGGTACTCAAGTGATGGGTCAGAACAGGGAAGTGGAGGGGGGGAGGTGAAATTGCTCAGTCAGCAGTCCATCCAACTGCTCTTGAGGCAGTAGGGAGAGTGGAAAGTCCCCACCAGGTCCCAGAGTTTGCACTTGGGAGCTCCTTGCCTGGCCTATAGCCCCAGTCAAGGTCTCAGATATCTGAAGATAACCCCAAATGCACTATTGCCCCTGAATTCCAGATCTGATGATTCCCATCCAAACGATGATTCAGGAATCAGTGACACAGTGCTCACTCTTGTCTCCTATGATTTAAAAGTCCTTTAGAACTCAATCCTCCTCAGTCTTAATGGTAACTTATTCCTTAGCTGAATTCTGGGCTGAAAGCACATTAATTTATTCACACACCATTTGGTGTGTGGATTGTCTAACTTAAATCTCCTCTGTTATAGTGTACTAAATGCTCCCAACAAGTTTTCATGATTTGAAAGAGTGACTGCACCTGTCCACATTCCTAACTTACACTCAGGAGGCCTTGGGCACTGGTAAGGACAGAGAATATACCAATATCTCAAAGTACCAGTGAGGTAACGAGATGTATTTCTCCTAGACTATTATAGAGGAAACTGAGGCTATGAGCAAGTGATTTCTTCAAGGTCACGGGGTGAGTCTAATGAAGGGCAATATTCTGGCATACCAACCCGTTGAAAGCAGAAGGGGACCCTGGGAATGGTGTGATCAACAGTTAACTAATGTTGGAAGCTGAGGTCCAAAGAAGTGACTTGCCCAAGGTCACAAAGCTGGAAAAGGCAGGTCCACGTCTGAAACCCAGAGCCCCAGCTTCCCTACTCAGTGTTTTATCTTATTCTACAAGCCACATTTTGGCCACAGTGTGATTTTTATTGTCTTAATATTTTTTCTTTTATTTAATCCTAGAGTCATAGACTTCATTCATTCATTCATTCATTCACCCTTTCACTCAGTCACAGGAACCCAGATTACTCTAGTGACCTCAACAGGACAACTGCCAGCCAGGACCCTGTCCCTGGAGCCCACCTTCAAGATCTAGTGACGGTGGGTTGGGGGGCAGGATGGTTTCCATCGCCCGCCTGCTTCCCTCCTCTGCCCTCCGTGGCTTTCCTCGTCCTCCTTGTCCTCCTCCCCCCCCCCGCCACCGAGGAGTGGTATGTGCAGGATCAGAGTTCTGGAAAGGTTACACCCGGGTCCTCTCGCCCGGGTGAAATGTGAGCGCCCTGGGCAAGGGCTCCTTGCACATAGAAGGACCGAATCCCGGACTCCGCATGCCTTGCTCCTCGCCCTCCTGCCACCAAGTGCTGGAGAAGCAGCCCCAGCCCGCCCCTCCCCCGCCCACCTGTCGCCGCCCCCCACCCTGCCGTCACGGCCGGCCGCAGCACCTCCCCGCCCCCCACTCCGGCCACATTGCTTCGGGTCAGCGTCACAGCCCAGGCTCCCGAAATAGCCCGCGGCTAGAGCATCGACTCACCCACTGGAGAACTTTGATGAAGCCCAGCGGCTCCTCCAGCCGCCGCCAGCGCAACCCCACCAGCAGGCGGTCCACCTGCGGAGACAGGGCCGGCGAGCGGTCAGGGCGGCGGGGGACCCGGGAAAGCGCTGGTCCTCCTCCCACTCACAGTCGGGAGAGGGGGCGGAAAAAGGGTCCGGCCTGACACCCAGGTGGAGAAGGGGTGGTAAGACAGCGCCAGGGGCGCGCGGGGAATACCTGCGGGCGCGGCGACTTGTCCGCCGCGTGACTCGAGCCCTCCGTCGAAGACATGCTGGCACAGCGGGGCCGGGGCGCAGCGCCGGGGCTCGGCTCCCTGGCCGGGAGGCTGCGGCGGGCACCGCGGGGGGGCTGGGGGCTGCTGACCGGCGGTGGGGGCAGCGAGCGGTGCGGTAGCGCGGGCCGCCGTCGGCGGCGCGGGCTCCAGGCTGGCGGGGCGGGGGGCGCGGGCGCTGCAGCGGGCGCTCGCCGAGGCCGGGACCGCCGCTCTGCCCCTCCGGCTGCAGAAAGCCCCCGAGGCCGATTCAAACTTCTGTCAAACTCGCGAGCGCACTTGGCAGCCGAGTCACGTGGCGTGCGCTCGGGAGCCGTCCTCCCGCCCCCTCTGCTCCGGGTCTGCCCGCAGGGCGCCTTAAAGGGACCTGGGGCCTCTGCGGGCAGTTCGGCCGCGAGGGGGCTCAAGTTCCTTGCCAGAAGCCTCCAGGGCCAGTCCTAAGCCCTACAACCACAGCCGCTCCAACTCGCGGCCAAAGTCGGAACTAGCCTGGACGCACCGGTTCCTAGTTCATCTGTCCCTATTTGCCTGGATTTGGAGCCGCTCTGCGCCGTTTTAGTCTCCTTCCACACCAGGATACCCAGAACCTACAGGATTTTCATAAAGCATGATCAGTGTTGATATAAGGTTCTGAACATTACGGTGAACAAACGGCTTGCTTTCAAAAATCTCCGAGAGCCACTACAGCGGGGAAGGGCAATGGAACAGAAATTGATGACTTTTTATTCTGTCTGGTTAGGCGTCGGTTTAATTTTTTAAGAAAAGGCATTCGTAAGTTGGTGGCAAACGTTATTCATCTTTAGAAAGTATAAATTCATTCTCCTTTAAAATAGACATCACCATTTAAATGAGAGGGGAAACAGTCTTTGAGGAATAAGGGGCTTGGAGAATATTTGCATTGGAAAGTTGACATTGTTGCATTATGATTGACCTTAAATCGGTCCCTAATTTTCAAAAAAGTGTTTGGCAGGAGCCCTGAGTGAGCAGTCATGAATATTACCCATTCGGTTTACTGGGTTGTAAATAGTGAAAGGTTAAGTGATTTGTCCAGGGTCACTGAGTGAGCCAGGGGGCGGTGGCCAGCAGAAAACCCGCCTGTGCCTCCGAAGAATTGACTTGTAAATATGTATCCTCCGCGTCACAAAGTCATTATTGGAGGTCTCCTCCGGTACTTTCGAATGACTACTTTTTGAACAACGTTTAGCTATTGTTAATACAATTCATTCCCCCATTGAGTAAGTGCCTTACCAAGGTTTCGGCTCCTAGGAGGGAGTGGCTGGACTTGAAGGAAACTTCACCAGCGTATTTCCATGCAAATCATATTTCCATGAAATAAGAAACAACAGAGTCCCCAATCCAATTTTTAACAAATTGTTCTGCAGTTTTAGGTTCCTTAACTGTAGAATAGGAATAATAATAACTGCCCTACTTACTGCATAAGGTCATCATGAGGATTAAGTGGTGTGATGTGTGTAAATGCCCACACTACACAAATATGAAATATTTATTACCAATGTTTACAACAAAGCAATATGCATACGGAATACAACACAATCAGAAAATTCGGAATAATACAGCAAAAATCCCACACATCTACCACCTAGCCTTATTAAATTTAACAAAATAAAAATTGCATATAAAAACGAAGCCCTGTGTGTTCTGATATCATTCCCTCCCTCTCTCCTTCCTCCCCAGAAGTAACCACTATCCTATTCTGAATTTATCAGCTTCATACATATTTTAACACTTGTACTGTAGAATGACTATATCTGCACACAATACATTAAAATTCACTAGACTTACTATTGTTTCTCACATGATTTTAAACTTTATCTAAATATTGGGCTTTAGGTAACCTTCTTTAACTTGTGGGGGTTTTTTTGGGGTTTTTTTTAATACGTAATGGTGGGTTTATGAGAGTCATCTAGCCTGATGTATGTACCTTTAGTCCCTTCGTTTGTTTTGTTTTTTTTTTAAAGATTTTATTTATTTATTTGAGACAGAGAGAATGAGAGAGAGAGCACATGAGAGGGGGGAGGGTCAGAGGGAGAAGCAGACTCCCTGCTGAGCAGGGAGCCCGATGCGGGACCCGATCCAGGGACTCCAGGATCATGACCTGAGCCGAAGGCAGTCGCTTAACCAACTGAGCCACCCAGGCGCCCCTTTAGTCCCTTCGTTTTAACTATACAGAATTCCACAACATACATATAACTCTATATTATTCTCGTATTGATGGGCATTAGGTTATTTCCAAATATTTACTTTTACAGTGTTGCACTGAATGTACACATACATCCGTAGTCGCCACACAACACTGAATATCCAACTTTCTTTCTTTCTCTTTTTTTCCCTTAAACACAAACCCTGGCAAAAGACAAATTTTTAAGTCATGAACCATTGTATAAAATGAAACAAATGTTTAATAAAACATTCTCATTATTTTCTATTCCATTTCATTAAAAAAAATCTGGCCATCCAGAGGCAATCTAGGTTTTGTCTAAATTTGCCTAAAATTTATACAATTTGGGGACCCCCTTTAGAAAAAGAATACAAAATTATGAATACAAAATTAGTAACCAGGCCTTGGAAGAAGCTTTGCAAGTGAGGGAGCCTGAAGCTTAACCATCGTTAGTTTCAGGGTAAATACCCCTCTAAGGAGTCACACTACATTGCTTTAATGGTTCACTAATAATGGGCCTCTACCAGCAGTTTGATAAACATCGCTCTATTTCTAAAAGTGAGCCGGCTAGGTCATAAGATGTGAACATTTCAGCTTTGAATTTTGATAAATGTCTATACCCGTGTAACCACCACCATGATCCAGATATAGAATATTTCTATCATTCAAAGAGCTCCCTGTTGCCCTTTTGTAGTCAATCCCCCAACAACTACTGATCTGCTCTCTGTCATTATAATTTACTTTTGTTTTTTTCTAGAATTGCAAATAAATGGAATTATGCACTATGTACTCTTTTGTGTCTGGCTTTTTTCACTCAGCCTAGTTTTTGAGATTCATCTATATTGTACTTATCAGTGATTTGCTCCTTTTTGTTGCTGAGTAGTATTCCATCATATTATGAAATATGATCCATCACCATTTATCTATTCAACTGCCAGAGTACATTTGGGTGTTCCTTTTCTTTTTCTTTTTTTGCTATTATGACTAGACCTAACACAAACATTCTTGTACAGATTTTTGAGTGACTATAAGTATTTATTTCTAGGGTAAATACCCAGAACTGAGATTTCTGGATTATATGTAAATATGTGTGTTTAACTTTATACAAAAATACCAAACTGTTTTCAAGAGTAGCTGTTTCATTTTGCTTTCCTACCAACAATGTATTCCAGTTGCTTTACATCATCTCCAGCACTTGGTATTATTAGTTGTTTGGGTTTTTTTGTTTTGGTTTGGTTTGGTTTGTTTAGGTCGGTTTTGTGGGGGGAGGGTTCTTTGCTTGTTTGGTTTTTTAGCCATTCTGAAAGGTATGTAATGGTATCTCTTTGTGGTTTTAATTTGCATTTCCCTAACGGCTAATGACGTAGAGCATCTTTTAATGTGCTTATTTGCCATCTGTGTATCTTCAATGAAGTGTCTGTTCAAGTCTTTTGCCCATTTTTAAATTGGGTTGTTTCTTTTTTACAACTGAGTTTTAAGAATTCTTTATGTATTCTGATTTTAAGTCTTTTGTTGAATATGTGATTTACAAATATTTTCTCCTAGTCTGTAGTTTGTCTTTTCATTCTTTTAATTGTCTTTTGCAGAGCAAAGTTGTACATTTTGGTGAAGTGTATCTCACTATTTTTTTAAATGGCTCATGCTTTTGGCATCACGTCTAATCATTCTTTGCCTAACCTTAGGTCACAAATATTTTCTCCTTTGTTTTATTCTAAATGTTTTATAGTTTTATTTTTGAGTTATTTTTTGTATAAGGTATGAGATTTAAGTTAGGGTTATTATTATTATTTTTTGGATATAGATATCCAATGATTCTAACACTAGTTTTTGAACACACTATTCTTTTCCATTTAATTGCTTTTGCACTTTTGTAAAAAAAAAATCAATTGGCCATATTTGTGTGAGTCTATTTCTGGACTTTCTATTTAATCTATGTGTCTGTACCTTTGCCAATACCACATTGGCTCAGATACTGTAGTTTTCTAGTAAATCCTAAAATAGGCTAAAATGATCCCTCCAACTTTGGTCTTCTTTGAAATTGTTTTAGTTATCTAGTTCCTTTGCCTTACAAAATAAATTTTGGAACTAGTTTGTCTATATCTACAAAAAATTCCGCTGGGATATTGATTAGAATTTCATTAAATCTATAGATCAATTTAGGCAAAATTGACATCATTACTATGTTGCATTTTCTAATCCATGAACACAGAATGCCTCTCCACTTATTTAGATCTTCTTTGATTTCTGTATCAGCATTTGCAATTTTAAGCATACAGCAGCATTCATGTACACGTTTTGGTAGATTTATACCAGCATATTTAAATTTTTGGAGCCACTATAAATGGTATTGTTTTAAATTCAAGTTTCCATTCGGCAATTGCTAGAAACTAGATATTTTTCTACTGACCTAGTATCCTGTGACGTTTCTTTTTTTTTTTTTTTAAGATTTTATTTATTTATGTGACAGAGAGAGACAAAGCGAGAGAAGGAACACAAGCAGGGGGAGTGGGAGAGGGAGAAGCAGGCTTCCCGCTGAGCGGGGAGCCCGATGCGGGGCTCGATCCCAGAACTCTGAGATCATGACCTGAGCCGAAGGCAGACGCTTAACGACTGAGCCACCCTGGCACCCCCACAAAACCTTTCTAAACTCGTGTTTAGTTCCATGAGTTTTTGTAGATTCCTTTGGGTTTGCTATATAGACAATTATGCTGTCTGCAAATTGGGACAGTTTTCTTTCTCTCTTTACAACCTGAATGCCTTTTACTTATTTTCCTTGCCTTAGTACATGCGCTAGGACTTCTAGTACTGTCGAACATGTGTGGTGAGAGTGGACATCCTTTCCTCATTCTTCTTAGGAGAAACTGTTTAGCCTTTCACTATTTAATATGATGTTACCTCTAGGTATTTCACAGACTCCTCTTACCACGTTAAAGATGTTCCTCTCTATTCCCAGTTTGCTGAAAGTTTTCATCATGAGTGGATGTTGAATTTTGTCAAATGTTTTTTCTGGACTTTTTCTTCCTTGGACTATTAGTATGGTAGATTAAATTGATGTATTTTTTAGAATATTTAAAGAATATTTATTTAAAGAATTATATTATATTAAATAATATACTATAATTATAATATAAAGTACATAATTTTTAAAGATACATATATCTCCCAGTTCTTGGCTTGTCTCTCTCTATATATAACTACACTTTATTTTTAGAGCAGTTTTAGATTCAGAGCAAAACTGGACAGAAAGTGCAGAAAGTTCCCACTTCCCTCCCCCTCTCCACATATAACCTCTCCTATCATCAACATCCTGAATCAGTACAGTACATTTATTTGTCACAATCAGTGAGTCAACATTGACACATCATTATCAACCAAAGACCATAGTTTATATTGGAGTTTACTCTTTGTGTTACACATTCTGTGGGTCTTGACAAATGTATAATGACATATATTCACCCATATAGTATCATACAGAATAATTTCACTGCCCTAAAAATCCCTTATGTTCTCTACCCATTCATCTCTCACTCCCCCAACCCTCTGACAACCACTAATCTTCTTACTGCCTCTATAGTCTCGCCTTATCCAGAACACCATATAGTTGGAATCATTCAGTATGTAACCTCTTCAGTAATATACCTTAGTAATATTAACTTTAAGTTTCGTCTGTGTCTTTTCATGACTCAATAGTTCATTTCTTTTTAGTAATGAATGATATCCCATTGTATGGGAGTACCACAGTTTATGTATCCATTCACCTTCCAAGTTTTAGCAATTATGAATAAAGCTACTATAAATATCCATGTGATAAGATCCCCAATTACCAATTTTGCAAACAGATCTGTGGATATCTTGATCTTATTTAATTGATCACAAATATCCCCTATTAATTGGGACACCTTGCAGGAGTTAACTGTAATGTTAAAACAACACATATGAGGAAATTTTTCACACCCCAAATGGTGTAGCAATAGTAGACCGTCAATAATGGTGTGGTTCTCAAGAAGTCCTTCTCTGACTTCATTTAATTCTTGGCTGAGTGCATCCAGTGCCTGGGAAGTATCATTTAGAGTCCTGCCGAACAAGCATACTGTTTTGCTTATTTTATATTGCAGTCCTAACATAAGTCCTGGAAGTCCCATAGCGATTTTTTTTTTTTTTTTTTTTTTTTTTTTTTTTTTACCAGGAGGGCTGTGGTATGCTTGGTTAAAGCCTTTGTTTGCAGTTGTATGTCAGGAGAGTGGCTTCTAGGATAAATGACTTTGAGGGATGAAACCATCAAGAAGCTCTTTTTGTTTGAGGTCCAGCCTTAACACTATGTTAATTACAAGGAATCACTGGCAAATGGGAGAAGACTTGTCTCAGGAGATAAGGGCATCCCCAAGTGCATCATCCAATCTAATCATAAAGAAAGTGGGGCCATCCATTATCTCCATGGGGTACGCTCTGCCTTTTAAAGAGCGATTTTGTCATCCCAGCCGCATAGAATTGGTCAAGGTGATAGCTGAGTTATACAATTGTTGGGGAATCTATCCCATTTCCCAGTTGTTCAAGCAATCATATGCCCATGGGGTCCTGTTATCCCCCACAGAATAACATGCAAGGAGATTGTCTATACATGAGCTATTACGGCAATTTCTCTGAGGTTTACCTCAAGTTGTCTAGCTTAGGCAAACAACATTCAAAGACAATCAGAACTAAAATTTAGCATCCACAAAGGTGTGTTATTGAAACATAATTTTTCTCTCTAAAATAACCCTCATTTCCAGAGATAGCCAAATAAGACTAATTTGATTGAAAAACAAGTCCAGTTTTAACAAATGGCATAATTATTTACATAAGCTCAGCAAGAATGATTGATCATACGGATCTTTTAGAATCTGCTTTGCTGGAACTTTTATAAGGAATCTCTAGGTTGAACTAGCCCCTCCAGGCCAGAAGCCAAGCCAGCACTTGCCATTAGACATGCCTGCAATACCTGTCGATTTGGGCAGATTCTTCTTCACGAGGTCCCCAATATATCCTGAGGTTCCTGCACCCGCCAGGAGGTGACATTCTTTACTTACCTGGTGAAGCTGCTGGGAACTCTGTAAGAAAGTTATCAGGCCAACATTTCCAAGGGGTCTTATGGCTCCAGGTTTCATGAAGTCAACCTTAGTTCCTCAAAGCTGTTTGGTCATATCTGAGTCTGTACGTGTCTCTCTCAAACATGACATTCCAGTCAAAGCCTTAGGAAAATAACCAGTGTTTCCAATGGTGTTGCAAGAACAGATTCTTATTGAACTTATGCAAATGACTATGATTGCCATGGAAGAAAGAATACTGAGACCTTTTGAATTTCAGAGGGTTCTGGTAGAGAAAAAAGCTAAATGCTTCAATATGTTTACAAATGAATACTTGATCACATTTCTGTAAGTCATATCTTAAGAGAAAGTGTCCTCAGTCTGGGACAGCAAACATTAGAGAACCAGCAGTGTTTCAAACAAAAGTCACAAAACTATAATCATCTTTTTAGTTCATTTAATCCTATGTTACTAATTCTTGTTTAGTTTGAATGCAGCTTTAGTTCTGGAAATTTTTATCTATTTCAGTTTTAATCTTAAAGATATTGAATACTTGTATTTTTCCTAAAGTCCTTTTTATGAACCTCCTTGAAGATGAAACTCATTTTGCAAGAGAATAAGAACAATTATAAACGACAAAAACTCAGAAATGGACATTGTTAATGATCTGAGAGTTCATTATGATGCAATTGACAAAGAAACTCAGTTATTTTTGTGTCACATAACCCTTTCAATAATCAAAATATCAAATGATGACCTTATATTAAAACATTAAAACTTTAGGAATTGCATATCATCTCTAGAATAGTTAGAGCATTTACCCAAATGTAACTGAAGGCTTATCATTTGTTTAACAGTACTACCAGAGTAATTTAACATACCAAATAAAAGGCATAATGAGTCAAAGAGACTTTGTTCATGATTTAAATCTTGGGGAAGTTTGTTAACTTCAGAAAGTTTTAAGGCACATGCCTAAATAGGATTAGGGATCGTCAAAGACTTGATAAAGGCAAAACATAGAAACTGGTTTTCTGGGCAGGCAAAGAGAAAACAGCTGTTTACATTTTCATATCAAGAGCAGACCAACAGCGGCGCCTGATGGCTCTCAGTCGGTTAAGCGTTAAGCATCTGCCTTCGGCTCAGGTCATGATCCCAGGGTCCTGGAATCGAGCCCCATGTCGGGCTCCCTGCTCAGCGGGGAGCCTGCTTCTCCCTCTCCCACTCCCCCTGCTTGTGTTCTCTCTCCGTCAAATAAATAAATAAAGTCTTAAAAAAAAAAGAGCAGACCAACAATTCAAGAAAACTTTGTCTTTTGAATAGAGAGAGAATTCCAATTTTATTTTTTTTTAAGATTTTATTTATTTATTTGACAGAGAGAGAACACAAGCAGAGGGAGTGGGAGAGGGAGAAGCAGACTTCCTCCATAGCAGGGAGCACGACGTGGGGCTTGATCCCAGGACCCTGGGATCATGACCTGAGCCTAAGGCAGATGCTTAATGACTGAGCCACCCAAGTGCTCCGAGAATTCCAATTTTATATACCACTGTACTTTTAAAATCCCTTTATTTTAATCTTAGTCTGTCCTGACCACACTTAAAATTCCTTTCCAAAGATTTTCCTTCACAAACCTTGTACAACTTTCTTTTGCATTCAGATTTTGTCCCAAGCCATTTCTCTCCAAACAACCATCTTATTTAGGACAAAATTACCTTCAACAAAAATGTATTCCTATTCTTTATATCTTTCTTACATATCTCTTACTTTTCTACATACAGAGTTGCTGAATTTTGCACTCTTAGAAATCTTAGTCTCCAATGAAGACTAAGTAGTAACCAATTGTGAACTGTCACACCAGAATTCTTTAGATGGCAAATTTATGAAGTGGTTAAGCACAAAGCATGTTTACCAGCAGATTTAAATATCCTTAGTTTCTTTGCAATAAGTAGTCAAAAGCACAAACCTACAGCCAGTAAGCAATGATTTAGCACCTTATCTTATTTGGAAAAGACCTAGATGTCCAATGAATTTAATCCCAAAGACTTTGAAAGCTATTTTAACAATTTCCTATGAAAACTTTGATGAGACAGACAATTAACCATCATTTTAGTCATCTTTTTGCTAACAAATTGCAACAGAGATAACACGAGCTTATTTGACCTTCAGCAAACCTTGGCAGAATAAAAGTTTTACATTTAATTCTGATAACTTTAAAGATATGTCTATCTTAATTAAACCAGCAAAGTTAACAATTTAAATACCAAGTTATGTTCCACCTGGGTCCACTTTTAAAAGTCAATCAGTTAGTTCCCCAGTGTCAATTTTTACCTGAGATACTCACTGGTGGGGAAATCTGAAGTGAGCAGTGTATGTAGGCCGCACCGAAGGTACAGAAACAGGAGGTGTGGGGCAGACAGAAGAGGCAAAGTGCTGCCAGAGGCGGAGAAAAAGGGTTCCCAATTCTAAAGCTCAGCCACTTGGAGAGATGAGCAAATGCCATGTTTTTCCACCAACAAGTGGAATTAGGCAGTCCATGTCAGGCCAGAGAAGACAGGGAATTTCCCCAAAACAAAGGGAGTTTCAGCAGGTGCTTGGGAATATTCCTTAAAGTCCCTGTCCTGAGGTAGACTAACCACAGTGGACTCCACTTACAGCCATTATTAACCTGGGAAATGAGTGAGGGAGAAGGCTCCACATCTCTTAGGAGGAACAGTGAGAGAGAGAAAGTCAGCATCCCTTTTGCTA
Organism: Neomonachus schauinslandi; assembly: GCF_002201575.2. Taxonomy (NCBI): domain Eukaryota; kingdom Metazoa; phylum Chordata; class Mammalia; order Carnivora; family Phocidae; genus Neomonachus; species Neomonachus schauinslandi. The sequence goes on along the minus strand of NC_058406.1, from coordinate 90,564,311 downwards.
AGGATGACCTGTGTTTCTTCCAGCAACCTGGGTTTATTTGGAGGAAGCCTATTTAGACAATTATCCAATATGTCAAGAGGGAGTTTACTGGTCTAGTTACCACCAAACATGCTCTGCAAGAGGTCATTAGGTCTAGGTCCTGATTTAGAGCCCTGAAAGACTGGATGGATCTAGGGTACCTCTATCTATTTGCCCCCCTGTTTCCTGTAGAAGAGACCTGATAGAGCCCACTGTGGGCATGCAGTGAGTGTTACAGGAGCTCAGGCCTTTCCTAAATTTACAATCCAAATTGTTTCCAGGGGGTTAAAAGACAACCCGAACTGTTTCCAGTGGGTTAAAAGGCACCCCAAGAGAGAGTCCTTGGGAACTGAAGAAGAGACCATGCCTTGCCACAAAGGTCATGCCTTATTTTACCTTGCCTTGAAGAACCAGTCATGTCCATTTACAATTGCACCCAAAATCATAAGATACCTAGGAATAAATCTAACCAAAGAAACAAAGGATCTGTACTCAGAAAACTATAGAATACTCATGAAAGAAATTGAGGAAGACACAAAGAAATGGAAAAATGTTCCATGCTCATGGATTAGAAGAACAAATATTGTTAAAATGTCTATGCTACCTAGAGCAATCTACACATTCAATGTAATCCCTATCAAAATACCACCAACTTTTTTCACAGAAATGGAACAAATAATCCTGAAATGTGTATGGAACCAGCAAAGATCCTGAAGAGCCATAGGAATGTTGAAAAAGAAAACCAAAGCTGGTGGCATCACAATTCCAGACTTCAAGCTCTATTACAAAGCTGTCATCATCAAGACAGTATGGTACTGGCACAAAAGCAGACACATAGATCAATGGAACAGACTAGAAAACTCAGAAATGGACCCTCAACTCTATGGTCAACTAATCTTCGACAAAGCAGGAAAGAATATCCAATGGAAAAAGATAGTCTCTTCAACAAATGGCGTTGGGAAAATTGGACAGCCACATGCAGAAGAATGAAACTGGACCATTTCCTTACACCATACACAAAAAATAGACTCAAAATGGATGAAAGACCTAAATGTGAGATAGGAATCCATTAAAATCCTTGAGGAGAACACAGGCAGCAACCTCTTCAACCTCAGCTGCAGCAACTTCTTCCTAGACCCATCGCCAAAGGCAAGGGAAACAAAGGCAAAAATGAACTATTGGGACTTCATCAAGATAAGAAGCTTTTGCACAGCAAAAGAAACAGTCAACAAAACCAAAAGACAACCGACAGAATGGGAGAAGATATTTGCAAATGACATATCAGATAAAGGGCTAGTATCCAAAATCTATAAAGAACTTATCAAACTCAACACCCAAAGAACAACTAATCCAATCAAGAAATGGGCAGAAGACATGACAGACATTTCTGCAAAGAAGACATACAAATGGCCAACAGACAATGAAAAAGTGCTCAACATCACTTGGCGTCAGGGAAATACAAATCAAAACCACAATGAGATACCACCTCACACCAGTCAGGATGGCTAAAATGAACAAGTCAGGAAACGACAGATGTTGGCGAGAATGTGGAGAAAGGGGAACCGTCTTACACTGTTGGTGGGAATGCAAGCTGGTGCAGCCACTCTGGAAAACAGTATGGAGGTTCCTCAAAAAGTTGAAAATAGAGCTACCCTATGACCCAGCAATTGCACCAGTGGGTATTTACCTCAAAGATACAAATGTAGTGTTCCGAAGGGGCACCTGCACCCCAATGTTTATAGCAGCAATGTCCACAATAGCCAAACTATGGAAAGAGCTGAGATGTCCATTGATAGATGAATGGAAAAAGAAGATGTGGTATATATATATATATATATATATATATATATATATATATAGGGAGGAATGGAAAAAAAAGATGTGGTATATACATATATATATATATATATATATATATATATATAATGGAATATTACACAGCCATCAAAAAATGAAATCTTGCCATTTGCAATGATGTGGATGGAACTAGAGGGTATTATGCTAAGTGAAATAAGTCAATCAGAGAAAGACAATTATATGATCTCACCGATATGTGGACTTTGAGAAACAAGGCAGAGGATCATAGGGGAAGAGAAAAAAATGAAATAAGATGAAACCAGAGAGGGAGACAAACCATAAGAGACTCTTAATCTCAGGAAATAAACTGAGAGTTGCTGGAGTGGAGGGGGGTGGTAGGGATGGGGTGGCTGGGTGATGGACAATGGGGAGGGCATGTGCTGTGGTGCACTGTGAATTGTGTAAGACTGATGAATCACAGACTTGTACCCCTGAGACAAATAATACATTATATGTTAAAAAAAAAAAATGAATCGTGGATCACGACCTCAAAAACTAATGATGTATTGTATGGTGACTAACATAACATTAAAAAAAAAAAAGAACCCGCCGTGTTTAACCCATGGAAAACTCTTGAAAAGTTTTACAAGGGGAAATTACCCAATTTCGCAGTACCCAATCTAGAGGAGTCCCCATGGAGAATGGTTTGTTTCCCATCTTGCGATCCCATTAGGAGTTACCCCATACCTGTTACAGAGAGGTGACTATGAAGGCGTCCCTACATATCAGCTCTCCCCTGTGAACCAAGGCATCCCATGGTTTCCACCTCAAAGTGAAAGAGTAGCCTAACATCTTGGGTTGAGGAGGGATCAGGCCGCTGGGAGTAGCCACTCTTACCCATCCATCACCTGATCCTTCTTTTCTCCTCTCGATTTCCTCCCCCAAAATCTGGCTCAATCATAATGTCTTAGCAAGGTTAACAGTTTAAACTTTGATTCAATTATATTCCCTCGCCTTACCCCTGGGCACTTTTTTCTGTCCGTATACCTGAAGTCCCATTTGCAAGCATGGCCCTGTTGAGGGGTGCAGACCCCAAGATTTAGCATCATCATAATTTCATATTTCTGTTATTGGAACAAGAAAGCCTCAACTATATGACCCATTAAAGTCCCAGCCGCTAATGCAACCAATCGAGGAATTAGCTGGGGGTCTGTAATTCCCTCCTTAATGCTCAACGTATTCCGAGGGAAGTAAATGCCCAGAAAACATTGGGTTCCCTCCAACTTATCAAACAAAGAGGTAGCTCTAAGCCTGCTTGCTTGGATTTTGATTCCTGGCCATGATTAAACCTAAATTGTACCGAACAGAAAAACCTATCTTACCAGGCAGCAAAAACGAGGAGAAGATTCTCCTCCTGACCTAAGTTCTCACGAAAGACATTTTTAAATGTAAAAACCTTGTATCTACATAGGAACACTCTTCCTAAAATGAATCCCTGATTAAAAGGGCATAGTGAGGGGCGTCTAGGAGGCTCAGTCGTTAAGCATCTGCCTTCGGCTCAGGTCATGATCCCAGGGTTCTGGGATCGAGCCCCTCATCAGGTTCCCTGCTCAGCAGGAAGCCTACTTCTCCCTCTCCCACTCCCCCTGCTTGTGTTCTTGCTCTCACTGTCTTTCTCTCTGTCAAATAAATAAATAAAGTCTTAAAAAAGGGGGGGCATAGTGACCATCAGAGACTGGAAGGGCCCTGCTATAGGCAAAGTCCTTAGGTGGGAGAAAGCCATTTAAGAAAAGCCAATGAACAGAAAGCAGAACTGGGCAGGGTTAGGCCAACATACCCTTCTTTTGAGGAAGGGGGATTGACAAAACCTTTGTCCAGAAGCCTGTCACTTGAGACTTAAGACTTAAGAGCTATTCACCTTTAACCAGCTGACAGGTGTCCATTTGTGAGAAGAGGTCACCTAAGGGAAAGACATCTCCCAGGTAAGAAAAGAAAAGAGTCTGCTTTTACTCACCCTTCGGTGAAAGTGATCCCGGGTTTCAGCACCAAAATGAAGCTGGAGAGCTAGGTTCTTGTCTCATGGAGGTGAAGAATGAATCTTGCAGACAACGGAGAGTGAGCAAAACGAGAGAAGTTTATTAAGCGAAGATAGAGAAAAAGCTCTCAAGAGTGAGAGGGTTCCCCACAGGGTTGCCCTCTCTCAGCATTTTTTAATCCATGAAATTATTCCATAGCAGATACTTCATTTTTTGAAAATTCTGCCTGTTATGTGGAGGGCCACCCTACAAAAGGAGATTGACAGCTTGCTGAATTTCTCTCCTAGTAGTTTTTTGTTTGTGTGTTTGTTTTAGATAACCTTAGGAAACACTAAAAAATTCTTGGTTTTTGGGAGTTGCTTGGGTGGCTCAGTTGGTTAAGCGTCTGACTTCGGCTCAGGTCATGATCTCAGGATACTGGGATTGAGCCCCACGTCAGGCTACCTGCTCAGAGGGGAGTCTGCTTGTCCCTCTGCCTCCCTCTGTCCCTCCCCCACCGCCCCTGCTCATGCTCTCCCTCTTTCTCTCCCAAATGAATAAATAAAATCTTTAATAACAACAAAAAAATTCTTGGGATTTTGCTAAAATGACTTCTACTGTCTGGAATCCTAATTCTGTTGGATTGGGATTTATAAACAACTTGTAAAGGCCTAATATCAAAAACCACTTAATCTTCATCCATGCTTCAGAAAAAAATAGTTTAAGGGAAAATACATATTTGAGAGTAAAAACCAATAGCTGCTACTGTAATGAAAAATAAGTCATGACAATTATTGTGTAAAACAATGATTTAAAGATTTTTTTTCTGGAGCTAGTGACACACAGAGAGCAATTTTACAGAAATAAAAGCACAGAAGTATGAACTATTGAGGGATATTGGTGATCAGCAAATCTCCTTGCCCTGAAAATAGGGTGTATGAAGGGGAGTAGTAGAAAATAAAGTTGGAAAGGTAGTTGGAGATAAGGGCCTTGCATGATAAACCCTTAGACGTCATTGACTGCTGGGTGCCTGGGTGGCTCAGTCACTTAAGCGTCTGCCTTCTGCTCAGGTCATGATCCCGGGGTCCTGGGATCAAGTCCCGGGTCAGGCTCCCCACTCAGCGGGGACTCTGCTTCTCCCTCTGCCTCTGCCTGTCGCTCTGCCTACTTGCGCTCTCTCTCTCTGTCAAATAAATAAACTCATTTTTAAAAAATTTAAAAAAAGATGTCATTGACCACTTACTCTCTCTCAGGTTTTGAGTAAAAGTGGTGATATAGAAGTGAATAAGGACCAAGTTCCCCACCTAGTTTTGCCATTTAGTAGCTATGCTTTTTCAAGAGATTGAGTTTCTTTAAGCTTTTGTTTTCTTATCTACAGAACAGGGTTAATGATAGTACTTACTACAAAGGGTTATTGTGAAGATTAAATAAGATGATGTATGATGAGCCTGGTGCCTGGCACATAGCAACTCTTCAATAAATATTAGTGACTCCCTGGTTAGAACTGTGCTTCAGGAATATTAATCTGGCAGCTGTGTATAAATGGTGTAAGCATATGGCTTTCCTTTTTAAAACAGAACCAGGGTCTTCCCAGGTATGTGCCAAAAATATTTACCACCCAGTTCCAGCAACTCCCCACCTCTTCCAAACTCCCTCATCCTCCACCACACTCTCACAGCAAAAGTGCTGAGCAAGGACTAGGGAGGAGGAGGCTGTGAAGTAGGAAATCTCCCCCCAGGGGATGGGGAAGAGTCAGACCCAGTTAGGGTCATCTCTCTTGGGCTAACAGGGGAGAAATAATTTTCAATCAGAGACAGGAGACTCATGGAGAGTGGAATCAAAGAAGTGTGATAGACCATTGAGGACAGTTATAAAAATAAGGGAGATTCTGTAGTTTTCCTTTGTCTTCCTTTGATATCAGCACCAAGTACCAAAAACTGGACTTTATTTCATTAAGTGTTCAGAATTTATAATGCACAAAAAAATTTGAGAAGCTGCTAACTCACATGCCTCCAAGCAAAAACCCTCTTCTATTGTTGCTTCTAATTTGCTTGACCAGAAAACCAGATGAATTAGTTAAGACTCTTTCAATGCAGACACCCAACTCAACCAGGCTTAAGGAAAAAGTAATTTATTGCCTCCTGTAACTGAAAAGTCCGAGTTTTAGTCATGACTGGTCTCAGAGGCCCAAATGATAACATCAGAGCTGGGTTCTTCCTCTGTCTCTGTCTCTCCATCTCCTTGCTCTGATTTCCTTTGTGTTGGTTTCACTTTCCAGCTGGATTCTCCCCATGATATCCCACATCAGTCTGGCCTTACATCTTTTTTTTTTTTAGTAACATTATCCTATAGGATATAGTTCATGTAAAAATAGACAATTTAATGAAGGTAAGGGTTGATTCTAATGTTCAACCTTGCTAGAAATCTAAGAATTTTGGGGCGGGGCTATGTATGAACAAAGCTATTACTAAAGATAATTCTGTGTGTAAGGAGTTTGGGAGGCTGGACACTCATTCACAGCAGGTGAGAACACATTTAGACAACCTTTCAGGAAAGCGGTAGCAGGATTTTGTTTGTTGTAACAGAAACTAAGCTTAAACTAGTTTAAGTAAAAAAAGGGAATTTTTGGCTTATGCATTAAGAAGTTCAAGGAATGGAAGTGGCTTTATGCAAAGTTGGATCCAGTAGTTCAAATGATTTGTTCTGTCTCGACCTCTGCCTCTGTCCCTTTAATTGCTTGCCACTATGTGGCTGTATTCTCAGACAGGCTCTCTCTACATGGTGAAGAGAGCTGCTACAGACCCAAATTCACATCGTCCTTGCTGCTTACTGTCTGGGTCAAGGGGATGGAGTTCTCTTGCTGACCAGGCCAGGTCACCATGTCAGCTGGAGCCTGGGAGCTGGATCAGCTCCATCTGAGCCACATGTTTGGGGTAGGATTACTATAGAATGGGAAAGGATTCTCCAAAGGCAGGAGAGCTGGGAAGGCAAATATATGTCCATACCAAGGACAACTTGGCAGTATGTACCCAAAGTCTTTAGAATATACACATCTCTGAGCTTAGCAACACCAATTTTGGGACTTAATCCTAAAGAAAGAACCAGAAACAAACTTTTACTCCCGCTGTGCCTGTAGGGATGGGTAGGTTGCAGAGAAGGAGGCCAATACAGCCTTACATCTTAACAACCTTGCGACCCCATAAACGCTGTAGGCAAAGTTCTAGGTAGGACTCTCAATGGCCCAATTTGGGCCACATTCCCATTTCAGAATCAGTCAGTCTGGCCAAGGACTGGCCAGATCTTGGCCATGTGCCCATTCTTGGACCTTGTGGGTAATATCAGTCCTACCAAAGCCACAAAACTGAAAGTTAGAGAGACCTAGTTTCCCCCAAAGCAAATCAGGGTGTTTTTGCCTACAGAAGAAAGAATAGACAGTGAACTAGCAAAAACAATAGACATTCACTACCTCAGATAACCAAACCTTTAGAACTGCTTCTAGAATCATGGCAAGTTTGCTCTAAGTGAGGATCTAGGAATGTTTCCCAAAAATAAAGTCCATCAACTTTGGTATATAAACTTTGTGACATATATTTTGGTAGTTCCAAGTGGTTTTGCAGAGCCAAGGGCATAGAGATGTTCTTTTACAGAATCATTTTCCTCTGTCAGCTCTTTAAGTGCAAGCATTTTTTAGGGTTTTATTCTCTGAATAATTAAGTTGTCACATAAATGATCTCTGGAGAAGATGAGTTGTACCATAATCTGACAAGCTGTATTTCTCTCTTTCAGAATTGCACCAGCAAATCATTATGTTTCCAAGAGAACCTTGCAGGATACTTAAGCCACCTGGAGTACAGATAGAACAATTCCTAAGTGTAGAATTTAAGAACTAAAGGGATCTGGGATTGCTTTCCAGAATGCAGCTAATTTTCAAAAAGAAGAGTCAATTCAATAAATATCAATGGAACACTTTCATTACTGATTGCTTCCACAGTATTCATATCCCTGTTTTTCCAACGATAGTATCCACATTTTGCTTAAGGCAAGCCATTCATAGCCAAATGGTTTGGGTATGATAAATCCCACCTCTGGCTTTTGAGGTAGGGTCTAATTGACTTATGGCAATGCTTCCGGTCATGATAATTCATTCAAGGATGGAAATGCCCCAATTCAAGCCAGTTATCTCAATTCTTAGACAAACTATTTGAATGAGTAAGAATTTCTCTCTCTCCCACCCCCCCTTTAATTGGACATAAATCCACAAGCACATAACCTCAGGAACTATTGGCAGCCATCCTGCATCAGGAAGGGAGAGTTTTCCTGAGAATGAAGCCAGTCTCAAGAAAAACTAAAACAGAAAAACCCGGTCACATTGTTTGAGTTGCTGGTCACATTGAGTTGCTAGATCATGCCATGCCTGAAGCGATATACTTGTTCACTTTTCAGTAATGTGCACCAATAAATTCCTTTTACTTTTTAAAGTTAGTTTGAGTAGAATTCTCTGTTACCTGTTATTCTGACACCAACTCCAACTGCAAAACAATTCTGATGCTAACCACCCAGAGTTAGTGTTAGACTTTGCAGGTTTAAGGGCACAATCCTCAGCAGGACTGCCCTTACTTCAGACATCAGCCACACTTTGGGCACCCCCAGACCACCACACTTTTGACCATTTGGTGAAAATTCAGGGGTTCTCATGACCCCCTCATGTTCAGAAATTCACAAGGACTCACAGAACTGAGGAAAGTGCTATACTTACAACTTGTTTTATTTTAAAAATACAAATCAGGGTCAGCCAAATGAAGACACACAGGGTGAGGTCTGAGTGGGTCTTTTTTTTTTTTAATTTGTTTTTAGAGAGGTGGGGGAGGGGCAGGGGGAGAGGGAGAGAGAGTCTTAAGCAGACTCCTCACTCTGCACAGAGCCCGATGTGGTGCTTGATCTGACAACCCTGAGATCAGGACCTGAGCAGAAACCCAGAGTCAACTGCTTAACCAAAGGCACCACCCAGGCATACCATGGGAGGGTCTTAAACACAGAACTTCCATGCCTCCTCCCTGTAGAGGCCAGACATATCTAACCTTCCTAGCATACCTATGCTCGCTAACCAGGAACTTCTCTGAGCTGCAGTGTCCAGAGATTTTACTGGGATTTCATTATGTAGGCATGATTGTTTGGATAGTTGGCTAAACTCAATCTCCAGCTATGTTAGAGATGTTTCCTCAAGCTCTTCCTCCTTTTCATCCCCTCTGCCTCAGTGGTAGTTCATTCTCTTATCACCCACTTAATTCCCACTCTCATTCCATGCCACATTCCCACAGCTTAGGCCTCACTCTATCAGCTTCCCTGCTTTGATTAAGCCCCAGGGGACTGGCTTATTCTGGAACAGCAGGGGTAGAATTTCTTTGAGCCTATTTAACCTGTAAACTCTGAAGACATTCTTGAAGATCCCCATTATCTGAAACAGTAGATAGTTGAGATATTTAGGTTGTTTCTCATTACTCCTCCCTCTTGTAAAATCTCTTTTTGAGGTTCATGTCATTCATCTACTCGTCTTTTCTCCCCTCCCAGTGCAATTATCTTCCAAACTCTTGGCCATTTTCCTCATTCTTTAACAAGCACCTGGCTCACAGCCTTCCTCCCCACCTCAACTTCTGCCATTCTCCTGGGCAATTCTAAGGTCCATATGGCTTCTCAGTTTCATGTTCTCATTATCTCCAATCCAGTGAATTTCTTCTCAACTCCACATCATCCAAAATCCTCTTCTCTTTTCATGCCACAATCTCTCCCTAGGCTCTCTTATCAATTCTTACGACTTTATGCACAATCTGTGTGTTCGTGACTCTCTTATTTTTCTAGCCCAGTCCTCTCTTCTGAAATCCATACCTCTATCTATATTCAACTGCCTTTCTGGCATATCCCTTTACATGTCTCATATTCAGGCATCTCATACTTATCCTCTCAAAACTTACCTATTTCTCCTTTGACTCTCTGGCAAACCTGCTGCATTTCAGCAAATGATCCCACCAGCTATTCAGTTGTGCAATTCTACCTTCTCCATCCCTTCATTTATTCTATCACTAAGTCCCATTTTACCTCTAAGATATATCTTGAATTTATTTATTTCTCACCATCCCCACTATCAACCCAGCCCAACCCATCATCACTTTTGCCTGGACTACTGCAATAATGTCCATCTGGTCTCTCTGCATTCATTCTTGCATCCTTTCAATCCATTCTCTACATAGCAAGTATCATGACTGGTTTTTTTTTTAAGATTTATTTATTTATTTATTTTGGGGGGCAGGGGGGCAGAGGGAGAGAGAATCTTGAGCAGATTCCTTGCTCAGCGCAGAGCCAGATGTGGGGCTCAATCTCAGGACTCTGAGATAACGACCTGAGCCGAAACCAAGAGTCGGCCGCTTAACCGACTGCACCACCCAGGCGCCCTGCATCATGACTTTTTAATTTTTTTTATTATTTTTTAAAGATTTTATTTATTTATTCATTTGAGACACAGAGATACAGAGAGAGAGAGAGAGAGCATGAGCAGGGGGAGAGGCAGAGGGAGGAGAAGCAGGTTCCCCACTGAGCCAGGAGCCCGATGCGGGGCTCGATCCCAGAACCCTGGGATCATGAGCTGAGCTGAAGGCAGACGCTTAACCATCTGAGCCACCCAGGTGCCCCTCATGACTTTTGTAAATATAAATTTTATCTTGTCGTTCTACTTAAAACCTTTTAGAAGCTTCCTATTTCTCTTAGGATAATGTTTGAGATGCATGATGTGGTTTTCACAATCTTTCTAACTTGTTCTTTTGCCACAACCCCTCATTCACTGGGCCAGTTACACTGGCCTTCTCTCTTCTCTGAAGATGCCAAGCTCCCTTATGTCTCAGAGTATTCATACACATAATTCCTTCTACTTTGAACATTCTCCATGCCCTAATCCCACCTCCATATACCTCTTACTATGTGACAGGATCTATGCCCTGAATAAGGGAACACCTCTCTTCCCTTAAGAAGTTCACAGTTTAATAAGAGACATGCAAAAAAATTCACCACTTTATAATAAATGCAATAAAAGTATGGCCACAGGAAGAAATATTTATCTATCTCTGAGAGTTAGGAGAGGGCACTTAAATAGAAGAACCAACATGCCTCAAAGACAGAGGCAAGGACATGAGCAGATACAAGGAGTTTGGTACTATTGGAGAGTTATGGCAAGAAGGTGGCAGGAGGCACCTTGGGTGCTGTGTTAAGGGGCTTGAAGTTTATCCAAAATGCAAAGAGGGTGTCCCCTACAAAGAGTTTTATGGAGAGGCATGAATAGTGTTATCAAATTGGTAGTAGTTTGAGAAAAAGGCCTGGATAAAAGAAGGTGAAGGCAAAATGTCAAATAGGAGACTACTATAATAGTCCCAGCAACTGATGATGGCAACTGAATAAAGGCAAAGGTAGTGGGAATAGAGAGAAGGTGAGTTGAAGATGCATTTAAGAGGTAGAATTGATAGGACTTGGTGACTGAACAAAACAGGTAAATTCCTTATCCTTATGGAGCTTGCATTCTAGAATGGAAGGCAGATAATATGTCCAATAAACAAATGCATACATGATATGATACCTTGTAGTATTACGGCCTGTGAAAGAAAATAGAGCAGAGTAAAATCACAGCTAGTGAAGGAGAGAGTTATATAGATAGAGTGGTCCCTATGAGGAGGTGACATTTGAACAGAAAAGAAATGAGCCATGTGAATATATTTGAAGAAAGACTATTTCAAGTAGAGGGAACTACAGGTGCAAATGTCCAGAGAAGGGATATGTTTGTCAATGTTTGAAGAACAACAATAAGACTAGTATGGCTAAAGCACAGAACAAAGGAAGGGGAGAGTGGAAGGAGATAAAGTCAGAATATAGCAAGAGGTCAGATGATGAGTTCCATAGATAATGGAAAGAACTTTGGGTTTTTTTGTTTTGTTTTTTTTTAAGAGTTGTTTGTTTGTTTATGAGAGAGAGAGAGAGCAAGCACAAGTGTGTGGAGGGGCAGAGGGAGAAGCAGACTCCCCACTGAGCAGGGAGCCTGATGTGGGGCTTGATCCCAGGACCTGAGATTATGACCTGAGCTGAAGGTAGATGCTTAACTGACTGAGCCACCCAGGCGCCCTGGAATTTATTTTAGTGTAATGAAAATCACTGGAAGGTTTTGAACAGGGAAGTGGCATATTCCAACTTACACTGTAAAAGGATTACTCCCAATACACTATAGTGAGGGAAGTGTGGAAGCTGGGTAGCCAGTTAGGAGGAAAGGATCTAGGTAAAAGATGATGGTGGTTTGGGCTATAGTAGAAGTGATCAAGGTGGTGAGAACTAGTCAGAACTGGGATATGTTTAGAAGGCTAGCTGATGTAATGTGTTGATGGGTTGAATGAGGGTAGAGAGGAGTCAACAATGATCCCAACATTTCAGGCTTGAGCAACAGACTGAATCATAGAACCATTTACTGAGATGGAGAAAATTGAAGGGACTTAGGTTTGATAAATGCAAGAATTGTTTTAGACGTGTTTAGGTTGGAATGCTGTTAGATGTTCAAGTAGAGTAGATAGTAGAGATAGGAGTCTGGAATTGAGGGGAAAGGTTGAGCCTGTAGATATAATTTTTGGAATCATTTAACATGATATTTCAGATGATAGAATTGGTTAAGATTTTCTAAGATGAATGTAAGCGAAAACTGAGTAGAAGTCGAAGGATGGAACTAGAATACTCCAGGACTTAAAGGTTGAGAAAAGAAAGACAATCCAACAAAGAAACTAAGAAGGAGTGGCTAGTGAGATGAGAAGAAAATCAGTAGAGGATGGAAGCCAGGTAAAGATAGTTGTTCAAGAAAGAGGAAATGATCACTGGCCAAGCTGCTCTTGGGTCAAGTAAGTTGAGAATTAGATTTGGCAGTATGAAGGTTATTGGTGACCTTGATAAGAGAAGTCTCAGAAGAGTAGTAGGGATAAAAGACTCATAAGAGATTTTATGTATCATAAAGGTTAAGATACAGTGGAAAGAAAGAAAGCGAGAAGTACCACCATATAAAGGGAACAGAGAAGTAGTGCAGTAGCTGGACAGACATGCTGTCAAGGGAGAGGTTTTTTGTTGTTGTTGTTTAAGAAGGGAGGGAAGATTGGTGATGCAGGAGAGGGTAAAATAAGTGTGGAGGCAAAGTCCTTGAGTAGGTGAGTTCTCCAGACACTTGAATATTTAGGCCTAGAGCTCAAGAAAGATGTGGAGACTAGAGATGCAGATTTTTGAAATGATTAACATATACAGAAGGGACAAATGTGGGAATGAATAAGTTGTTTGCGGAGAGTGAAAAACAGAAGCCAAAGACAGAACCCTGAGGTATTAAAAAATTTAAGGGAACAAGGGGAGGAGATCCAATAAGGAATACTGAGAAGGAATGTCCTCTATTTGCCAGCTATTTTTATGCCCATAGCACATGGCACATTGTTTTATCTCTAATGCCTGGAAAGCCTTCCCTTCCCTGGATTCATACCCGTCTCTCATAGTACTTTATGCAAATCTTTATTAGCACTTATTTCACTGCATTTACATTATATGTAGTCTTCTTCCATCAGCCTGAAGGTCCCCTCTGCCAAAAACTTTATTCATCTTTTATCTACAACTCTTAACATAATGCATAGTAGGTGCTAAATAAATGATGCATGGAGCAGGGGGAAGTTAATCCACAAATAGAATGTGTAATATATATAAGCATTAGAAAGTGTCAATATGCATTTTATGACTTTCTAAAAGAAATTTATATGTTGGAAAGAACTCACCAGTGAAGCCATCTGGAGTTTTCTTTGTAGAAAGATTTTAAATTATGAATTCACTTTCTTTAAAATATAAAATATAGAATTTTCTATTTATTATTGTTTTAGTAAGTTTTGTTTCTCAAAATTTTCCATTTCATCTAGACTGTCAAATGTATTGGTAAAAAGTTTCTTATAATATCCTCACATTTTTATTGTCTATAGGACCTGTACTAATGTCCCCTTTTTTATTGCTGATATTGGTAATGTGTTTTCTTGTACTCTTCCTTGATTGGTCTTGCTAGGAGTTGATTAATCTTTTTAGTCCTTTTGAAGTTTAATAAGTTTTGGCTTTGTTGACTCTTTGTTGGTTAATGGGTGTTGGCTCTTGTACATCTGCTTTTTATTTCATTGATTTATGATTTTATCTTTATTTCCTTTCGTTTATTTCCTTTTTAAACTTTTTTTTGCATAAATTTGCTGTTTCTTTCTCTACATTTCCCTGTGAGCTCTAAATCCTATGGGTAGTTCTCTAGCAAGCGTAGTGCATTAGTGGAATCCCAAGTCTCAAAGGAATGAGCCTGATTTATTAGCCCATGATGCTCAGTCATTAGCTAAGAATGGGTTGTGAGAATGGCCTCAGTTGTGAACATATTGGTGGATCCAGGTCAGTAGTTGAGACTACCAATTAACTATGTTCTGCACGGAAGGGAATCCAGTGGCCCATTTTCAGAACCACCAGAATTCAACTCCTTTGCCCCACAGATCTATTTCTTCATTCAGGGGGTGCCTTGGTGGCTCAGTCGGGTAAGTGACCGACTCTTGATTTCAGTTCAGGTCATGATTTCAGGGTCCTAGGATCGAGCTGTATGTAGGGCTCTGTTCTCCACATTCAGTGGGAAGTCTGCTTGAGGATTTCTCTCCGTCTCTCTCTCCCCCTGCCCCTTCTCCCACTTGCACTCTCTCAAATAAATAAATAAATCTTTTTAAAAAATCATTATTTCTTGGGGCGCCTGGGTGGCTCAGTTGGTTAAGCATCTGCCTTTGGCTCAGGTCATGATCCCAGGGTCCTGGGATTGAGTCCCGCATCCGGCTCTCTGCTCAGTGGGGAGCCTGCTTCTCCCTCTCCCCTTGCTGCTGCTCCCCCTGCTTGTGCTCTCTCTCTCTGTCAAATGGATAAATAAAATCTTTGGAAAAAAATCATTATTTCTTCATTCAGGTTTGGGGAGAAGCTCTTCTATGGTTCCCACATGGCCTTTCTTCCTGAAGGAAAACATAGAAAAGGAAGGTTAGTGGGATGGACTACAGCAATTGATCTAGATGATATAACTGATACTCATCCTCTCCCTTTTCCACTTCCACTCTAAATTTCTCTCACACTCAGTTATCATCTTAGCAGGTCTTGGTGGCTTTTGTGGTGACATAATCCAAAGCTTTATTCCTGGTCTGAGCTTTTGGTAACCATTCTCTTCTCAGGTCAGGGATGCTACATATGTTCACAGTTACAGTGGGGCAAGGGAATATCAGATGTCCAAAGGGACCATATGAATTCTGTAAAGAGCAGTGCTACCTTTTCTTACTGATCAGGGTCAATTATCATTGTCATGATTGTTAACTCCTCTCTGCCTACAGGTCTCAGGAATAATGAGTTCAAAGTGCAGCAGTCTGGGCGCCTGGGTGGCTCAGTCGTTAAACATCTGCCTTCGGCTCAGGTTGTGATCCCAGGACCCTGGGATTATGACCTGAACCGAAGGCAGACACTAAATAACTGAGCCACCCAGGTGCCCAATAAATAAAATCTTAAAAAAAAAAAAAAGTGCAGCAGTCATAGCTTGTAGTTCAAAGGGACCCTTGTTGTGTCCCTTAATAGAAGTACAGTCTCTTCGAAGACCAGTACTTCCAGCCCTATAGATCCCAGATTTGTGGGTATGGGAAGCACAAAATCCTCTAGTGGGTCATTGGTAATAAAAGTAAATGGGGCTATTCCTGCATCTATTCCTTGATTAGTGGGCCTAAGTATTTTTCCTACTGGGGTCATAAAGACCTTTGATTTAATGTGTATGACACATCCTGAATGATAGCATCCAATTTTTTCAGAATATTTCCCTTGAGTGGCACTTCACCTGTGCCTTTAGAAAGTCATTCCAGCCCTCTGTGAGGTCAGCTTTTTCTGGATGGTATGGTATAACCAGTGGATCCCATGGATATGGGTCCATTCCCACCCCTCTTTTACCATAAAGCAGGGGCCCTGGTTGGATGCTATGTTACATAGGATTCTATGTCTGTAGATTAGGCAGTCCATAAGCCCCAATATAGTAATGTTGGCTAAGGATCTGTGGGTGGAAAGGAAAACCCATACCCAGAATAGCTATCTATATGTGTAAGAATGAATCACTGGCTCTTCCAAGATGGAAGGGACCCAATGTAGTCAACCTGTCACCAACTAGCCAGTTGGTCTCCTTGAGTAATGGGGCCATATTAGGGGATCAGCATTGGTCTCTGTTGCTGACAGATTGGACATTAAGACATCAATAGCTGTATCAGCCTTGGAAATTAGGAGTCCATGCTTTGGGGACCTGTACATAGTCTCCATCCCTGCCACTATGGCCACTCCATTTATGTGCCTGTATTAGTTTCCTAGGGCTGCCTTTAACAAAGTAAGGTGATTTAAACAACAGATATTTACTGCCTTACAGTTCTGGAAGCTAGAAGTCTGAGTTCAAGGTGTCAGCAGGCTTGGTTCCTTTTGAGGGCTGTGAAATAAATTTCTGTCCCATGCTCTCCCCTAGCTTCTGGTGGTTTGCTGGCAATCGTTGGCATTCTTTGACTTCTGCTACATCACCCTGATCTCTGTTTTATCTGCACATGGCATTCTTTCTGTGTATCTCTGTCTTCACATGGCTGTCTGCTTATAAGAACATACTTGAATTAGGGGACCACACTACTCCAGTATGATGTCATCTTAACTTATTACATCTGCAAAAACCCTATTTCCAAATAAGGGCACATTTTAAGGTACTGGGGATTAGAACTTCAACATGAGAATTTGAAAGGGGTATAAAACATAACCCATAACAGTGCCTATAACACAATCACGCTGGTTCCAAGGTGGCCAATGATTAAGGCTGGTAATGACAACTGGATGAGTCATTTTGTCTACTTGATTGCTTAGTGCCTCTTCCCTGGTGGATGCAAGATGTGATACAAAAAATCTTCACACTTCATGCTCACTCCTGTATATTCATCCACATGACTCTATCCCAGATCTCCTTGTCTTTGATCTTCTAGTCCTTTTCCTTCCAGGTCCTCTACTAGTTTCCCTACCAGGCCATTGACACCTGCCCAAGAACCTATTTATATTCTTACTTCAGTCTGCTTCTCTCTCTTTTTTTTTTTTTTCTTAGATTCTACTTACTTATCTGACAGAGAGAGGGACATAGCGAGAGAGGGAATACAAGCAGGGGGAGTGGGAGAGAGAGAAGCAGGCTCCCTGCCGAGTGGGGAGCCCGATGCGGGGCTCGATCCCAGGACCCCGGGATCATGACCTGAGCCGAAGGCAGACGCCCAACAACTGAGCCACCCAGGCACCCCTCTGCTTCTCATTATACACAAAGCAGATGATCAGGGATGATCCTTGTAACTCTACCAACTGGGAAGATTTTCCCTCTTTGCTGTTTTTCAAAGACTCTCAAGAATGTGACTATAATGCAGCCACTATCTAATTTTGGTTTGCACCCACATACTAAGCTGACTCATCCATAAACCAAACTTAGGCTTCACCCTTCTTCCTTCAGCTGGTCATGGTATTGGTGCTGCTGTAGTGGGTTACATGGGGATCTGGGCTACCTGATCATGCAGCTTACAAGTGCCCCAGTTGTGCTTGATCTCCATCCCATATGTACCATTTTCATCTTACAACAGATGCTGCTGGATCCATCTGAACCAACAGAACCCAGTCCATAACAAGTGGTTCTCGACACATGGTTACTTGGTATACTGTGGCTAAGGGTTCTGTCTTGACCAAGGCTCAGTATCTGGTTCTCACTAGTAGCTGGTTCTTAAAATGTGTCTAATTCTCTTTTGAAGACGGCATGACCTTGCTCCAGAGTCCTAGGGACTGCACTGTGATTTTTCCACTAGGGCTTACCATAAGCTCTGTCTTAGCTTGGGCTGCCGTAACAAAATACCATAGACTGGGTGGCTGAAACAACAAAAATTTATTTTCTCACAGTTCTGGAGGCCAGAGGTCTGAGATCAGGATGCCAGCATGATCAGGATCTGGTGAAAGCTCTCTTCCTGATTTGTAGACAGATATACCTTCTCACAGATACACCTTCTCCTTATAGGGCAGAGAGAGAGAGCTCTCTGTTGCCTCTTTATCATCACATTAGGGGTTAGGGCTTCAACATATGAATGGGGGGGGCATTCAGTCCATAACATTCCACTCATGGCCCCCTAAAATTCATGTCATTATTGCATGCAAAATACATTCATTCCATCCCCAAAGCCCCAAAGCTCTTAATTCATTCCAGCATCAACTCAAGTCTCATCTGAATATCATCTAAATCAGATATAGTGAGACTGGAGGTATGATTCATCCTGAGGCAGCTATGAATCTGTGAAATCAGACAAGTTATGTGCTTTCAAAATACAATCGTGGGACAGGCATATGATAGACATTCTCATTCCAAAAGGGAGAAGGAAAGGGTGATGATCCCAAGCAAATTAAAAATTTAGAAAGATAAAAATTCCATTAGATTTTAAGGCTTAAAAATAATCCTCCCTGGTGCAATGCTCTGCCCTCCAGGCACAGTAGGTGGTAGCATCACCCCCAAGGTTCTGCTGGGGAGTCCCACTCCCAAGGCTGTTGAAACTGAGGCAGTGGCCCTGATGATCTCCCAATCACTTCCAGGGTCATTTTTTTTTTTTTTTAAGATTTTATTTATTTATTTGACACAGAGAGAGAAAGCACAAGTAGGCAGAGAGGCAGGCAGAGAGAGAGGGAGAAGCAGGCTCTCCACTGAGCAGGGAGCCAGACGTGGGGCTCGATCCCAGGACCCAGGGATCATGACCTGAGCCGAAGGCAGCCCTTAACCGACTGAGCCACCCAGGCGCCCCTCACTTCCAGGGTCATTTTTCCCTCTTCTTGCATGTTCGCAGCCGAATAGCTCTATCATTCTGTCCTGTCAAATTCAGTAAGTCCAACAGCCTTCCTTCATTTGGTCCCATCTCCATCCCCTTCAGTTCAAATTGGCTGTGTTTCTGCTCCTATAATGCCATAAACTCTATCAATGATAATCTAGTTGTGCCATGTTCTTTAGAACATGCTTTCTCATTTTTTTTGCAATATGGATAAGCTGAGAATTTTCTAAATCATCAAGTTCTGGTTCCTTTTTGCTTAACAATTCCTTCTTCAACTCATCTCTCTCCTTTTGCGTTTTACTATAAGCAATCAGGAGGAACCAAGCCCCTCCTTCAACACTTTGCTTAGAAATCTCCTCAGCTAAATATTCAGTTTTATCGCTCACAAATTCTACCTTCCACAAAACACTAGAAGACAGTACAGCCAAGTTTTTTTGCCACTTTATAACAAGGTTCACCTTTCCGTCAGTTTCTTATTTCTACCTGATATCTCACCAGAATTGCCCTTAATGTCCATATTTCTAGCATGTACTTTAAAACTCTTCCAACTCCACCCATTATCGAGTTCTAAAGCTGCTTCCAGGGGCGCCTGGGTGGCTCAGTTGGTTGAGCGACTGCCTTCGGCTCAGATCATGATCCTGGAGTCCCGGGATCGAGTCCCGCATCGGGCTCCCTGCTCGGCAGGGAGTCTGCTTCTCCCTCTGACCTTCTTCCTTCTCATGTGCTCTCTCTCATTCTCTCTCTCAAATAAATAAATAAATAAAACCTTTAAAAAAATACTTTAAAGCTGCTTCCATATTTTGAGTTATTTGTTTCAGCTGCATTCCACTGTGGGTGTTAAGATCTGTATTAGCCAGGGATCTCCAGAGAAACAGAACCATTATAGTTATACAGATGTAGGTGTAAGTATAGATTATATAGCTATAGCTATTGATTTATTATAAAGAATTGACTCACATGATTATGGAAGCCGAGAAGTCCCAAGATCTGCAGTAATCAAGCTGGAGACCCAGGAGAGCTGATGTGTAGTTCCAGTCTGAATCCAAAGGCCTGAGAACCAGGAGGGCCAGTGAGGGCCAATGACGTAAGTTCCAGTCTGAAAGTTGGCAGGTTCAAGATCCAAGAAGAGCTGATGTTTCAGTCCGAGCCTGAAGGCTGGGAAAGACCAGCATCCTAGCTATACAATCAAGCAGGAATTCCCTTTTACTCAGTCTTTTTGTTCTATTCACGTCTTCAATTGATTGAATGAGGCCCACTGACATTAGGGATGGCAATCTGCTTTACTCACTCCATCAATCCGCTTTACTCATTCCATCAATCCAATGTTTATCTGATTCAGAAACACACCCACAAACATACCCAGAATAATGTTTGACCAAATACCTGGGTATCCCATGGCCCCATCAAGTTGACATAAAATTAACCATCACAAGCTCCAAACTGCTTCTTTTCTTACCCTAACACCTCCAGGATTTTCCTGAAATATATGGCCAAAGTGGCAGAGATGCTTGTACTGTAACCTGCACTTTACCTGGTCTGGGCCCCAAAGCTGGAAATCTTCAATGCCACCTGGTAAATGGGCTGGAGCAGTATTCCTAAGTGTGCTATGTGTTGCTCCAGAACATAGAGAGACATACCAAGCCCTGTGCATTCTTCTTTGTGGTAGGGGATGCAAGATGTAACAATTTGTCTTTGACTTTGGAAGGCTATACTGATACACAATGTGACCAGCTGACCCTTAAAAACTTCACGAAAGTGGCAAGTCCTTGAATCTTTAGAGCATTTTTCTTCTACTCTCTGGAGCATGGTCTTACCAATGCCTCCAGCATACTAGCCACCCCTTGCTTGTGCCATCTGAGCAGCATAAAATCGTTGATGCAGTGGGCCAAAGTGATATTCTGAGATGTTTAGGAGATTCAGATTTCTTTGGGCTTTATTATGACAGAAGGCAGAGCTAACCAATCTTGAGACAAAACTGTAAGTGAATAGTTATCTGTCCCACATGTATGTGAATCATTTCTGATGCTCTCTCCTAATCAGAATGGAAAATAATTCATTGAACAAATCACTGGCCACTCATCTTGTCCTGATGCCTTATTAATCTGCTCCAGCAATAAGACCATATCAAGCACAGCATGTGCAATTGGGGCTGTTACTTGCTGAAGCCTATGGTAGTCTACAGTCATTCTCTGGAATCCACCTAGTTTATGCAGGGGCCAGACAGGCTAATTAAATGGAGATATGATAGGCACCATCTTTCTTTTTTTAAAAGATTTTATTTATTTGAGAGAGAGACAGCGAGAGAGAGCACAAGCGGGGTGGGGGGTGGTTGGGGAGGGAGAAGCAGGCTCCCTGACAAGCAGGGAACCCAACACGGGACTTGATCCCAGGACCCCGGGATCATGACCTGAGGTGAAGGCAGACGCTCAACCAACTGAGCCACCCAGGCGCCCCAATAGGGACCATCTTTCATTTCCCCACATTCTTTAGGTCTTTAATGGTAGCACTAATTTCCACCAGGCCCCCCACTATGTGATATTTTTGTTTGTTTTTTAATTTACTATGTTGGCCAGGGTGGAAGGTCATTTTCAGATGTTTCCACTTGGCTTTCCCCACTGATAGCTCTCACTTCACACAGGTCAAGGATTTAACGTTGGTATTACCGCAGCTGCTAAGTGTATGAATTCCAATTACATACTCAGGAACTGGAGAAATGACCACTGGGTGGGTCCACAGACACAATGGACCTACTGTAAACTAGGCTTTTACAGTTTACAGTTATGCCTTATTACCTGGTCCCCATTTGCCTCCATTCTAACAAGAAGCCATGACAATGCTTTGGGTCTCAGGATATTTGATGTCAACTCAGACCCTGAGTCCAATAGTTCTCACTTTTTCTGGTTACTCCTCTTCCCCACTGTGTAATCACTGAAGTAAATGGCCATAGGTTTCTTTGGGAAAGGACCAGGGAATCATTACATTTATACTTGCTGCACTGAAGCATGATCTGCCACCTCTAAGTCAATGAGTTTCAGATCTGAAAAATGGCTCAGATTGGGACACTGAACAAGGGATAATGACTTTTTGGGTGAAATCAACCTCAGTATCCTGCTCCTCCGTTTTGGCCTTTTCTTGGGGTTATAGATGTTAATAGGCTTCCCATCTACTTCACCCCTACAGATGCCAACCTCTACATCCATCTCCACAACTCCCTGTAAGCCCCTTTGGCTGCCACTCATCAGATGTTGTTGGTCTTTATAATTGTAGCCTCCTGGCTTCTAGTGACCAAGTGCCACCATTTGGCTCTGCTACTTGGGGAAGGGGAATTTTATTCCCATAGTTATTAATGAACCCTAACTCTGTGACTACTATTATTAGCTCAGGACTGTAGAGAACTTCTTGATGTTGCTGCCCCTTACTAGAGGATTTCTAATGGCCTTCTGGTGTATCTCCTGGGCTCTCCTATGAAACATAATCCTCTGGTGGGTCTTCTGGCCTCACACATACCCATTCCAGCATGCCTATTTCCCCCAGTCTTTTAATTCATTCTACCATATATGCCCTGGCAACCCTAACGTTTCTACTTTGCTCAGCATTGGCCATCACTTTCTCTAGGTTTCTAAGAGCACCCCCCCCCCAACAGTGAGTTATTTTATCCCCAAGAGTCCTTGCCAGTGTGTTAAATCCTGACTCAAGAAAGTGTTCCTAAGTCAATAAATTCTTGATTATCTAATCTAATATTCCAGCCCCCATGATCAAGCAACCTCAAAACTCAATTGCAGGGTACTCCCCTGACTTCTTTGTGTATGCTAGCTAATTCTTACAGCTTCTTTGTATATGATCTCTTTCCTCCTTTATCAGGTCAGGCATGTTTTCAGCTGGATTATGCTAGGAGTTGACTCTAGTTATTAGCATGGCAGCCAGGGGAGGAGTGGCTCTGCAGTGTCTTTCAGCACGGGAGAAATACTAGTTCTTAGTATGAAGAGGTAGACCATCTCTGCAAGCTTTGAAAGTCCACGAGGGTCTGCAGAGCTAACCTCCTTACAGTTGTGCATCCAGATGTCCCATCCCTTGTTTCAGGGTTTCAGGTTTCCTCAACCAGGGCCCTAACCTGCTTTGGCCACACATTTTAATGTCTCTGGGGCTCTGTGCCGCTAACTACCATGTCCTAAGTCTGTGGCATAGCTGTGTCAGCTCTTCCATTGCAGGAGATAAAATCCTCTTTGTAAGTTACAAAAGAGGTCCTCTGTCTCTCATACTTGGCCATTAACCAAGGGAGACCTTTGCTTTTTCCTTATCCCTCCTGAGTGTCAATACAACTTAGCAGTAACCAGCCAATTCCACTGTCCTTGTAGGCATTGCCCACCCCCACGCCCATATATTTCAAATGCCTGAAATTGTATTCTTCTTTCTCCTCCATTGGGATGCTTTCCCAGGTCACTGCTGATGAAATCTTTAGCAGCTGGATCACCACCTTGTGCTGGGACTACCCATGCCCCTATACTACTCAGGATAATACTGTCTTTGCCCACCAGGTAGTGAGTGAGCTGGTCCTGAAACCTCATTTTATTATCTAGCTTTTGTTTTTGTTTTTTGACTTCTCCTGGTACCACTTGTGTTAGTTTGGATCCTCTGAGCAGTTGCCAAGGTGGGATTTGGCAGGTATATTAGCTAGGGCTGCCATAACAAAATATTATGGACTGGGTGGCTTAAACAACAGAAATTTCTTTACAGTTCTGGAGCCAAGAAGTCCAAGACCAAGAGGTGAACAGGTTTGGTTTCTTCTGAGGCTTCTCCCTTGGCTTGCAGACAGCCAGCTTCTTGCTGTGTCCTCACATAGCCTTCTTCTGCACCACGCCCCCAGAGTCTCTCTGAGTCCAATTTCCTCTTCTTATAAGGACACCAGTCAGATTGGACTAGGGTTCATCCTAACAGCTTCATTTTAACTTAATTCACATTCTGAGTTATTGGGTGTTTAGGGCTTCAACATATGAATTTTGGGGAGAACACAAGTCAGCCCATGACAACAGGCAAAAGATTTCTTAGGGGAAATGTCTGAAAGATAAAAGGGAGGGAGCAGGAGAACGTAGGAAATTGTGTAAACCCTGATACAGAACTGACACCTATGAAGGCGAGGGAAAAGAAAGGACTGAGTAGGCAGTGTCTTAGACTGCAGCACAGTTCTAAGAGTTTCAGCTAGGATGATGGGTGGTCCTCAAGCCAATGCTGCCCATTGGAGGAGTCCCATATATTCCAACAATGACACTGCATTAGTATTCCTGCCATGCTCAGTAGTTGGCCAGGACTGGCCAATTATTATTTCTTAAGGGGCCTGCAAGAATCAAAACTTGTTAAACCTCTTAATATCCTTGGTGAAAAATTTTTGCTTATTTTAAAATATTCTTACAAAATGACTGAAGTAAAAAAAAAAATCATAAGGTGAAGCAGCCAAATCTAAAATGTCTCTTTATGTAAATAACAAATTGTAGCTACTAGAGATAAAAGTAGATAGATGGATTTGGGGAACATGATATCTAGGAAGAGCAAAGGGACCTCGATTATAGATTGATTTGAAATCACTTACAAAATTCTCCACATACATATATTTTCTGTCATTCACCCAGGAATGTCTGACACAAAGTAATAATACAGGATATTTACTAACAAATCTGAATATTTTCAATACTTGTTGGGTTATTAACTTTACCAAACTATTTCATTTACTTGCAGTGGAATGACAAGGCTTCTAATCTATAGATACTTAATTGTAATATAGTTAAGACCTCTGTGTTTCATCTCTTAAAATGATTATAGCAGCTTTTAATTAGGGGGTCATTTTTGTATGTGCAAAAAAGTACCAAAATATCTGAGAGCTCTCATTCCGTGGGTGAATACATAACTTTCATTAATGTCCAAGTGATTTGCATTTCTCTGGGAAGAAACAGTCCTTCTCATCTCTCAGTATGTCACCTAAAAGAGTTGTGACCAACAAAGCCTTGTCAAGTTTATAAAAAAAACCCAAACCAACCAACCAACCAAACTCCACAAAGGAAATTAAGAAAAAAAAAAAGAAAAATTAGTGTTAAATTAAATTTTAAAGAGTGGCAATTTGAAATACTGAATTTTCTATTTAATTCTCCAAGTGACACATATATTAACCTCTATATAACTAGTATGTTTATAGCAATCAATCAATAATTGTCTATTTACTCAACAATCTAGAGCATCTACTATAGGCGAGGTATTAGGCTGAGTAAGACACAGTACTGGTACTCAAAGAACTCACATTTCAATTAGTTTCCTTTTAAAAAAAAGTATTTATTTTTATTGTGGTAAAATATATGTAAAATTTACCATTTTTAACTGTACAGTTCAGTGGCATCAAGTACATTCACGCTATTGTACAATCATCATACACAATCCATCCCCAGAAATTTTTCATCATCCCGCACTGAAATTCTGTACCTATTAAACAATAATTCCTCAGCCCCTTCTTCCCCTGCCCCAGGCAACCACTAGTCTACTTTGTGTGTCTAGGAATTTTACTATTCTAGGTACCTTATATAAGTACAATAACACAATATTTGTCCTTTCATGTTTGGCTTATTTCACTTAGCATAATGTCTTCAATCTCCATCCTAGTTGTAGTATGTATCAAAATTTCATTCCTTTTTAAGGCTAAAGTAATACCTGTTCTATGTATATAGTACATTTTGTTTATTCTCAATTACTTTAAAGTAGCTAATCTCTCATTTTATTTCTTTCAAAGAGATACCATGAGGCTTTTAAAATTACTTTAAGCTAGTGTCTGTAGCCTCCCAGTAGCTCCCCAGATGCCAGTTCCCTCCTTTTGCTGCCACCACTCAAAGTACAAGGTGCTCTCTTTTATGGTTAGTTTTTGAAACAATTCCTGACCCCTTTTGTATTTCTCTTTTAAGTCATGGGGACAGTTATACACACTTTCAGGTGTCTTTTTAAAAAAGTAACATTTTCTAGTTTATGTATAGTTAGAAACATTTACAAATTAGGCAATTTCAGGTACATAAAGAATTCAGTTTGGGGATCAGTTCTTACTGGTTTCTTCATTTGGATAGTATTATCTCCAGTCCACCCGGGACTATTCTGCCACAGTTCATTTTGCTCCAGGACCAATGTGCCGAGCTCCCCAATATGTTTTAGATACCTTTCTCGGTTTCTGAATGTAGCTCATTCTCTCATGTTTTATTACATTCATTTCTTTTTTGTCTTCTGTGGCTCCTTTATCATTTTTCTCAGAGGGACACTTGGTTCAACTTTTTAATGAAACATTTATTGAATTGATCATAGGCAAGAAACTATATAACAGGTGCTGGATTTTTAATGCCATGAGGACCCATTTTCTTGGGAGAAAATAAGATTTCCCTTATTAGCCACCATCAGCTACTGGCTCCCCTTCATTTATGGTATATGGGGCACAAACACACCTACCCAGAGGAGATTCCACATTCAAGTGATTTTGTGAAACATTCACTGCCATACCTGATATTAGTAGGGGCTGCAGAGCACCTTGCATCCCTGAGTGTTCAGGAAATACTATTATGCTCAAGTACCTATATGGGTTTATATGTAATACCTATGTAGGTATATAGTTACTATATATTAATTTCAAAATAACCTTGAAAGAGCAGGCACAGTGAATTTAACTGGCATTTTTCAATAGAAAGACCACATTAGTTGGCCAGAAGGATGCAAGGTTCTTTTCTCAGAAATCTAACAGATTCCTGAGGATTGCTACTTGGAACTTCTCGTTTTTATTAGTGTCAAACATCTGGTTGGCTAGGAACCACAAAATGATATTCCTGCTGAATTTATGAAGGTAGGAAATAAATGATGGTAAAAACAGATTTCAATTTCCGAAAGACGTATTTCTACATTCCCTCCACGACTGAAATGCTTTGGTCATTTACAAACCTAACCTAGGACCATATATGAACTTTTCTTGAGAGATACGGGGCCTGGAGAAGTTAAGACTTGACCAGTGGTATCATACTGATTGGAATGAAACCCTGGCATTTCCCTTTCAGTCATACACTGCCTATCAATGGCTTCTTAACTGGCTATCTTTCTTGAACAAATAATTCATTTTACAGCCTTTCCTGAAGCTGTGAAGTTGTTCTCCTACCTTAGGGAAGGGAAGCAGGGAGCACGAAGCACAAAAAGGCGGCACCGTCAGCTAAATTCTCCATGAATGACAGAAAAAGCAGTGAGCCATACGAATCCCAGATCCAAGGCTCGGCGTTAGCGGATCTAAAACCTGTACTGGGGAGGGCGGGGGGAGGGCAAGGAGTGGAAGGAAGTGCAGGTAAAATTACCCTGACCAGGCGGCAACTTGGAGACTTTTTCCCGCTGACGAAAACCCACCAACTTTTCTCAAACGAACCACGCGGTAGGGTGGGCAGAAGCGAATGGACTCGCCCACAGCGCCCGCTCACACCCACGGTAGCGCCCCCCATCACCTCCCACGGCGAGTCCTGGAGCGCACCACACAGCGCCTTGGAGAGACCGCACCAGATCCGGAAGAGCCGGGAATCCGCGAAAGGCTGGGCGGGTGCACGGCGCGGAGAAAAATGGGACCAACGTACTCCGGCGCGGATTACTGGAGCATATCAAACCAGAGTTCAGACAGCTCAACTCTCCGTACAAGGTCTCCCGATTGCCAATCTTAGGGGGGGGTCATACCTCGTCTAAAAGAACTCTCCCCACGCACCTTCGGCTCCGAGCGCACTAGCAATCACCCGCGATTTAAGCAGAACGACGGCCCTCGTCCCGCCCTCCCTGAAACCAACCCAGGCCAGGCACGGCGGCACGTTGGCCCAATCACCTCGGCGGGAACTAAGACCAACCAATAGGAGGCAGGCACAGGAGGGCGGGCTAAGTCGCGGGCGCACGCGCAGTTGGGAGCAGGGCCTCGCTTCTGTGGTGGTGTGGGTGAGTTGGGTGCTGGTGGACTCGTGTTGGCCCTCAAAAACCCCGCGTAGCCGCTGCCACCCTCTCCTGCCCTCACCATGTTCCTCACCCGGTCTGAGTACGACAGGTCTGTGCGTCGGGGGAAATGGGGTCGGGGTTATGGGTGGGCAGGACTGGGGCCCGGTCCCGGCCTGGGTTCTGCCGTGTCATGGGGCGCCCCAGGAACCCGAGTCTGGCCGGGCCTGGGGATCTCTTGCCCTCCCTGGCGCCCGCAGTGATTCCCCAAGCTAGACGCGCGCCGGGTCCTACCGCTGAGTCACTACTAGGTCCTGACTGGGTGCGGAAGTGAGAAGCTCCGCTTTGTGCTTGAGGAAGAAGGCTCAGGGGCCGGGACTCTGACCTTTAACCCGGAGAAGTCCAGGGGTCACCCCTTCCCCCGTTCATCATTTCGTGAGGAGTATGACTGCCTTTTTAGAAAATGTGAACGTGTTGCCTGGAAGAAAAAGCAACTAGAGATTCTTTAATGGCTTTCGTAATTTCAGCTCCCCTTTCTAGGGAAACAACCTCGTTTTCCGTTTCTTAGTCGTGGAAATAGAGCAGCCTTTTCTTTGAGATGCTGGGATGTATACTTTCTGCGAAAGCGCTAAGGCATTCTCAGGTATGCACAGATAGAGTGTGGAGTCTGATTTTATAGGAACTAGTTCTCAAGAGTTTCCTCATCACGCTGATTCCACTAGACCTAGGCTTTTCTGACTCTTTAAGAAGCTTGAAGCAAGTTAGTTTGTGTGTGTTAAGGCCAGATCTGTTTTTCGAAATTAAGGTTGTGAGATTGTTGTATTTATTTAAAAAAAAAAACACTTCTCAGGGCTTGGAAATGCTGAGTAATATTAAATTGTACATATTTATGCTGTAGACATTTTTACTTTCAGTTTCTGCTTTGGTCAGTTAGGTTTTCACATAACTATGAAAGTTTTGTGTTTATTTTTTAAGCCAGGAAAGGCAGATTTTTCTTTCCTACCAGGTCCTTAGAAGCTCCATTTTTTGTCAGAGTATATGTTGACCTTGTCAAAAGTTTTTATCACCTGGAACTACCACTTTTTTATCCTTTTACTGACTCAGAATATATATGTGAAGTTTTAAAACTGACAGCTTTTCCTACTGTTCTATAAAATGACTATTAGTATTTATCTTCCCGAGCATTAAAAAGAATCATCTTTGGGTGATAGAATTTTGAGTTAGGGTGTGTATGATAGAAATTGTAATTATCAAAAAGCCTTTATTAAGGTTTTGTGATCCTTAGCTTCCTCAACGATTGCTTTGTGTTACTCATTTTTGTATCTTCCCAAGAATGTCTAAAATACAGCTTTTTAAAATTCACTTAGCTAATATACTTGAATGCTTGCTGTGTACAAGGCACTGTTCTAGTTGCTGGCCATACAGCAGTGAACAATATCAAGATCCTTGCTCTCATATGGGAGACTGTCTTTTAAAGAACTATTTACAAAAATAACTGTAGTGTGAGTCAGAGTGTATTCATGTCATTAGAGAAATTCAAATCAAGTACTACAGAAGTTTTGTTGAGAGAGATTGCACTCAATATTAGGGGATCATTGAAAACTTTGAAAAAGAACTGGTATTTACCCTGAGTCTTGAGAAAGAGTAAGATTTTAATAAATATGGACTGTGAGAGTCAGTAGTTTTGAGGCCAAGAATATAGGATGCACAAAGGAGGGACAATGGGAAAGCACAGTGAATGTTTGGGAAAATTCTGTTCTGTATGGCACATGTGATGCATGTATGGGAATGGTGAACTATGGGAAAAACAGGTTGGTGCTAGATATTGAATGTTTTTTTTATGTGTGGTTATGGAGTTTGGGTCTTACTCTTTAGGCAACCATGTGCTATTAATTTTCATTTTAAGAAGATGTGTTTTGCAGAGATTATTTGACTGGAATAGAGGAAAGAGTGAGTCAATACCAGTTAGAAGGCTATTATAATAGGTGAAAGGTAATGAGGGCATTGAGAATGAAAGAAGAGTGTTGAGTTACTATGTGGGAGGAATTGATGTGACTTGGCATATTAATATGGGAGATGGGGAGAAATGAGTCAGATCATTCAGAACTTTCTAGCTTGGGGAACTGGGAGATTGGAGATGTTTTGAAATAAAAATGAAATACGAATGGCAGGAGATGGAGCTGATTTTGCAAGGATGGCTGGATTTAAAGAGATATTTCAGATTGGAAAATGTTGAGTGTTCGGTGCTAATGGGATATTCAAGTAAAAATGCTCAGGAGGCAATTAAATTAGTCAGGGAAGAGGTCAAACTGGTAATAGAGATTTTAAAGTAGTTGGTACTTAGTGTAAATGAAATAACCCAGGGAAACAGTAAAGTTTGAGCAGAGGGCCAAGAGCAGAGCCCACGTTAGAATGTAGTTAATACCTCACTAGGATGAAGTGCTTGAATTAGAGTGAAAATACTATATTCACATAATACTTTACACATTTCAAAGTTCTTTCCTACTCCATGCAATTCAATATTATCTGTGACAGAGGCAGCATAGGTTTTGGTTTTTGTTTTTCATTTGAGGGAATTAAAGCTAGTTGCAGAACTAGAACTTAATTCCAGGTCTTCTGTCCTCACCTTTCACTCAGTGATTTTTAAAAATTGTTCCTGGGACGCCTGGGTGGCTCATTTGGTTAAGCATCTGACCGGGCTCAGGTCATGATCTCAGGGTTCTGGGATTGAGTCCTGAGTCAGGCTCCCCACTCAACATGGAGGAGTCTGCTTGTCCCTTTCTTGTCTCTCTCCCTCTGCTCCAGCCCCTGCTCGTGCTCTCTTTCTCTCTGTCTCTCAAACAAATTGAATCTTTTAAAAAAAAAAAAATTGTTCCTTATAGGTCATAACTTTTTTTTTTTTTTTAAGATTTTATTTATTCATTTGACAGAGAGAGCACAAGCAGGGGGAGTGGCAGGCAGAGGGAGAGGGAAAAGCAGGCTCCGGAGCCTGATGTGGGGCCCGATGCCAGGACCCTGGGATCATGACCTGAGCTGAGGCAGATGCTTAACCACCTGAACTACCCAGGCGCCCTGAGTTCTGAACTTTTTTTTTTTTTTAAGATTTTATTTATTTATTCATAAGAGACAGAGAGAGAGAGGCAGGCTCCCCGCTGAGCAGGGAGCCTGATGCGGGACTCGATCCCAGGACCCTGGGATCATGACCTGAGCCGAAGGCAGACGCTTAACCATCTGAGCCACCCAGGCACCCCCGAGTTCTGAACTTTTTTTTTTTTAAAGATTTTTTATTTATTCATTTGAGAGAGAGAATGAGAGACAGAGAGCATGAGAGGGAGGAAGGTCAGAGGGAGAAGCAGACTCCCCACCAAGCAGGGAGCCCGATGCGGGATTCGATCCCGGGACTCCAGGATCATGACCTGAGCCGAAGGCAGTCGCTTAACCAACTGAGCCACCCAGGCGCCCCCGGAGTTCTGAACTTTTTAAATGACCTCTGGGACAAGTGGGATACTGGGATTGTGGGATTCTCCTTTCACTTCTGATTTAACCCAGAATAATAATTCCCAGAGGCAGTATGGTGGAATAGTTAAAAGCTTGGACTCTGCAGTCGCATTGCCTAAATTCTAAATCCACCTCTGCTTCTTATATGCTGAGTGACTTTGGGTAAATTATTTAACCTCTTTGTGTCTCAACTGTGAAATAGTATCATAGGATTATTTTGAGGATTAAATGAGTTAAGTCATTTAGAGGTTTATAGCAATGCCAGGCATATAGTAGATGTGCAGTAAATGTCAACTTGTATTATTACCTGTTTTATATTTGGGGCTATATATAAAATATTTTTTGAAGAAAGTTTTTGCTAAAACAGATTTGAAAATGCTGCATTATATATCATATTACATATTATAAAATCCAAACTCCATAAACCAGGGATCATAACTATTTTCATTCACTTGAGTTCAAGTATTTTTGAAGTATTCATTGTGTTCTGAAAACTTTTATAGCTGAGACCATGACTGATGCCACTTCTTCATAGTGATTTCCAAAAGAATGGAGCAAAGAAAGGTGGGGAAGTGTTTTGGAGAGAAAAAGAAGTCTGGCATGTAATTGGTATAAATATGTGTGGAATAAATAAACTAGCCTAGGCTTTAGGAACTGCACAGATCTCAGTCTATTAAGATACCAGTCCTAATTCATAGAAATAAATAGAGAAATGTACCTGTAACTGACTTTTACTGAAAAGTAAGATATTAACAGCAAATGTATGTAATGGGAAGAGGATAAGGATAAATGCTTATTTTCTTGGGAATTGCCTGGTAGTTTTGGGGCATGAATTTACTGAAGGAATTGCAGATTGATTCAGGATTGAGACAGAAAGCCACCTCTTCTCATTTGATCAGTTTGAAGTCTCTGGGAGTAGGACAGAAGTATTCCATACATAAGTTCCATTTTCTTGAAAAGCTGTTAAATGTACAAAAAAATAGCTCCAGATTGTTGTGGGTGAAGGAGGATAATGACAACATACACATCTTGTAGCCATTTGAGCTAGATGTCAAGGAACTTGAGTTTTGTTTATCTACGCTTATTTTTTCTGACAATTTTTTTTAATTTTTTTTTTTTTAAGATTTTTTATTTATTTGAGAGAGAGAGAATGAGAGACAGAGAGCATGAGAGGGAGGAGGGTCAGAGGGAGAAGGAGACTCCCTGCTGAGCAGGGAGCCCGATGTGGGACTCCATCCCGGGACTCCAGGATCATGACCTGAGCTGAAGGCAGTCACTTAACCAACTGAGCCACCCAGGCGCCCCTTTTCTGACAATTTTTAATACTTTTTTTTTTAATTATAGGGGCGTGAATACTTTTTCTCCTGAAGGAAGATTATTTCAAGTGGAATATGCCATTGAAGCTATCAAGGTATAGTATCAAGTGGCAAGTTTTTGAAATTTCATGGCAACCTAATGCTTTGCTGGCAGAACATTTGGAGTAAATGTGTTTTAGCTCCTTTTTTAGAAAATATTCTTTATCTCCCTTTAACCAACTACTAACCATTTTATTTTTTTTTTTTTAAGATTTTATTTATTTATTAGAGAGAGAGCACACACACAAGCTGGGGGAAGGGCAGAGGGAGAGGGAGAAGCAGACTCCCTGCTGAGCAGGGAGCCCTACGATGGGGCTTGATCCCAGGACCCTGAGATCATGACCTGAGCCGAAGGCAGACACTTAACCTACTGAGCCACCCAGCACCCCTACTAACCATTTTAATAGCAATTTCCATCTCATTCCTAAAACCTTTTGAACAGATAACTGCTTCATAATTATGTAGCTTTTTCTCAGCGGGGCTGGAGGGACATGCTTGTGTTCATAATCTTCTTGGCTATAAAGAGAGGAGTATAGAAATCTAGAGTTAGCACCTGGAGATATTTTGAACAAATCATTTAACTGATCACCTGTGTTCTTATTAGTAAAGTTGTGGATTTGTACTAGACACTTTTAGGACTGAATAAGAGATGTGTCTTGTTATCTAATAACAAAATTAAATAGTTTCAACCAGTATTAAGAAAATTAGTAAGTAAGCTATCAGTACTTAAAGTTAGTTATCACATGAGATGTGCATTTGTTGAATTATGGATAATCTAAATTCTGATATAGATTGTCCAGGATAAGGTCCAAGGCATCAGTATTTTTAAGGATTCCCTCAGTGATTCTGATATCTAGCAAGGGTTGAGAATCCCTGATCTAGTCCAGCCCTTTACCCTGTGCTTCAGAATATTTTCTCCCAAGATGGCTCATTTCTGTTAGAAAACAATTCATAATGGTTAAGAAATTTATCCTTGTATTGAATGAAAAGTCTAGCTTCCTGAAGTTTCCTTCCTTTGGCCCTAGTTTTGCCCTTGAACCATACAGGACGTTGAAACCTTCTCCAAAGACAATTCCTTGCATAATTGAAGAGGGCTACTGTGTTTCTCTCTAAGTTACTTATTTTAGAAAGAATGTATGGTTTTATGAGAATCTGGAAAAGGGCAAAAGAGATTTCGGTTAGTTGAAGACATAGAAATAAAAGTGGATGCACTATGATAGATGGTGGGCCAGCTACAAGTGCCTGTCTCTGTTTCTGATCATGTTTGCCCTATGTTGAAACCATACAGTACTATGAAGTATGAAACTATCAAGCTGTGGCATTTATTTTGAGCCTCTAAAGACAACAGTCCCACCCAGATGTGCAAACCAAGAATAAGCCTCAGTTTTTTGGGGTTTCTCCTTTAAGCTCCTTACTGCTAGTGATTTCCAGATTGCTTAAAGATAATTAGGTAGCATCTGATCTCTAGCCTTATGTTGGACTAAGATAGAAATAGCCATGTGACCCTTAATAGATGTGACTTAACCTGTGTGAAAATAACCTGGTTGTTGCCTTGACCACTTATGAGTCGCCAATGAGAAAGCAATTTGATAACCTTAAGTATTCAGTAGTATGAAAGGAGATGGAGAAATGACTAAGAATGGCTGACAAGTAGAAATTGTCGTTTAGAGGTACCGTATGGATGGCATGGGTGAGATACAGCCAGCAGAAGTGGAAAAAAATTGCCTTTAGAGTAGGTTTTTTGGGGAAAGGAAGGATAATCTGTGGCAGTATCAAAATTACCATATTATACGGAGCATCTGGTCATTGGTTACTATGAGTTATACTAAAGAAGTACTACATAGAATCAGTTCAAATGTTCTCTCACTTCTCTTCTCCATTTCCCCCGTCTCCACCAAGGGGTGGGTGAAGTTTAGGCAGAACTGTAATACTGAAACATCTGGGGGTAAATGTAAGTGTTCAAAAGAAAATTATCTTGATTTTGATATATTTTATAAAGTAGACTGTCTTGAAAATATTAACCCTTTTTTTGGAGTGAAAGCTTAGGAAGTTATTTAAGTTGGAGACCAAATTGAACAGACTGAGAATTTATTCTCGTAATATGAGAATGGTTCATCCATAAAATAATTATAGTACCCAGGGACTGTTTACGTTTTGGACCAGATAACTCTTTGTTCGGGGACCATTCTGTGCAAGGTAGAATGTTTAGCAGAATCCCTGGCCTCTACCTGTTAGATTACCAGTAGCACTCAATTTCCAACTGTGACAACCAAAAATGTCTCCAGACTTTGCCCTCCAGACACATATCCTCTAGAGGGTAAAATGGGTCCCTGGTTGAGAACAACT
Source organism: Neomonachus schauinslandi (assembly GCF_002201575.2). Taxonomy (NCBI): domain Eukaryota; kingdom Metazoa; phylum Chordata; class Mammalia; order Carnivora; family Phocidae; genus Neomonachus; species Neomonachus schauinslandi. The sequence goes on along the minus strand of NC_058406.1, from coordinate 90,529,385 downwards.
CTGCTAGATAAAATTTAAAAGGAGGTATGAATTCTGTCCTGCTCTGTTCAGTTGGAGATTTAAGAGCAATACACAATACATAAAACAACTAGAGAACAACTAAGTGCCAAATAAATTCTCTGATAATATTTTCTGATTAAAAATTTCATTCTTGGGGCGCCTGGGTGGCTCAGTCATTAAGCGTCTGCCTTCGGCTCAGGTCATGATCCCAGGGTGCTGGGATCGAGCCCCACGTCGGGCTACCTGCTCAGTGGGAAGCCTGCTTCTCCCTCTCCCACTCCCCCTGCTTGTGTTCCTGCTCTTGCTATCTCTCTCTGTGAAATAAATAAATAAAATCTTAAAAAAAAAAAAAAATTCATTCTTAAGGCATACCTGTATGTAGTTTTAGAGTCAGAAGATAAAATAATTATATAAACTTTGTAACAAAAACAGCAATCCCTGAGGACTAACCCCTTTACCTTCAGCTTCCTAAAGGCAACACTTTAAAGTCTTTTAGCTGATAATTTTCTTGGCATTTACTTCCGTATTTCAAGCACAGACTTACATATTTTTGTTTTGTTTTGCTTAGGCATTATCCACAGACTTTATATTATGGAGAATGATGATTTCTGCCCCCACTGACACATGTAGAGAGACAGACAGATATCCCACACACATACAATTTCCTACTGGGGTGGCGGTAAGGCAACCCACTCTATACCATATATATCATAATTTTGTAAGATCATTAGTCAACATTTATATCAGTATGACTATGTAAATGCCATTCACAGCTGAGCCATTTTTCCGTTTCTGCACAATATTTTCCTGGGAGTTGAGAACTCTCTTTTTAAAAACATTTGCTTAATTTAATATATGAATGTCATAAAATCATCCCCAAAGTCTCTCCAGGTTGTATATATCTTCTCAAAACATCCAGGCACATTAAATATCCTATTAAAGATTCTTAAGGGCACCTGGGTGGCTCAGTTGGTTAAGCGACTGCCTTCGGCTCAGGTCATGATCCTGGAGTCCCGGGATCGAGTCCCACGTCGGGCTCCCTGCTCGGCGGGGAGTCTGCCTCTCTCTCTGACCCTCCCCCCTCTCATGCTCTCTATCTCATTCTCTTTCTCAAATAAATAAATAAAATCTTTAAAAAAAAAAAAAGATTCTTAAATAGGGGTGCCTGTTCTTGTTTTGTTTTGTTTAGAATTCTTTTTTTTTTTTTTAAGATTTTATTTATTTGTTTGACAGAGACACACAAAGAGAGGGAGCACAAGCAGGGGGAGTGGGAGACGCAGAAGCAGGCTTCCCACTGAGCAGGGAGCCTGATTCGGGGCTTGATCCCAGGACTCTGGGATCATGACCTGAGCCAAAGGCAGACGCTTAACGACTGAGCCACCCAGGTTACCCCTGGGTGGCTCAGTTAGTTAAACATCCAACTCTTGATTTCAGCTCAGGTCATGATCTTAGGGTGGTGGAATTGAGCCCCAAGTCAGCCTCTGCGTTCAGCAGGGAGTCTGCTTGAGATTCTCTCCCTCTGCACCTCCCCTTTCTTGCATGTGCACACTCTCTCTCTCAAATAAATAAATCTTAAAAAAAAAAAAAAAAGATCCTTAAATATGTCTTTGAACCTTCTCACCTGCTGCAGTCTGGACTAGATCTCTGGGCATACTGCCTAGCTGTATATACTCAGGATATTCTGTCAACATCATCCTAGGGATTCCTTTTAACTCCCTCTTGTGTTAGCTCCTATGTGTCATCCTTTTTTCTTTTCATGTATTCCTTCAGTTTGGTAAAGGTTCTCCAGTAGTTTCATAAGAAAGTATTTTTAATTTCCAAGCTCTTACGTTTTTTCCTCTTTCTTATTAGTATCCTAGTCTTGTCTTGTGGATGAAATATATTCTTTTTCTTTAAGGATTTTTTTAAAAGATTTATTTATTGAGAGAGAGAGAGTAGCAGGGGGAGGGGCAGAGGGAGAGGGAGAGAATCTCAAGCAGACTCCCTGCTGAGTGCAGAGCCTGACGGCAGGGCTCAATCCCAGGACCCCAAGATCATGACCCAAATCAAAGGCAGACATTTAACCGACCGAGTCACCCAGGCGCCCCAAGGATTTTTTTTTTTTTAAGTTTTCTTTCGATTTTTTTCCTTCTTGAATTGGTTAGATTCTTTCTTTCTTTCTTTCTTTTTTCTTTCTTTCTCTCTCTTTCTTTCTTTCTTTCTTCCCTTCCTCCTTTCCTCCCTAGTTTATTTATTTAAGTAATCCCTACACCCAATGCAGGGCTTGAACTCACAACCCTGAGATCAAGAGTTACATGCTCTTCCAAGTGAGTCAGCCAGGTGCCCTGAACTGGTTAGATTTTTTAGAGCTGTGGTTTTCAAGCTGCAAGTGTTGACCCATTAGTAGTCATTGAAATCAATTTAGTGGATCATGGAAGCATTTCTTTTTGAGTGGAATAGAACAGGAGATACTAGAATGCCTTGCTCATAGTATTGGTGAATGTTTCATCGTATTTTTTTCCATGTTGTTTCTGTTACATTTATTTGTATCTTTTTGTGTTTTGATCATGATACAAAATATATTTCTTAATGTAGATTTTGTAGATTTCAAAAAGTTTGAAAACCACTGCTCCAGAGAAAACTGCCCCTTCTCATTTCATGCCTCAGGGTGTTTCGCCTACTAGCTTCTGAGAGCTGGATGGGGAAAGAAGGCTGAAGTTCTTAACATTAAGCTTGTCAATTTTTACTTAATACCCCTGTTTCCACTCTAGTAGTCCTGTTTTTTACTGTGCTTAGTGTTCCCCAATCCAAAGACCACCCTGTTTTACACTCTCCAGAGTCTTCTACAGGAGTTGGGGTGGAGACCATCATCGAGCTTTACAGCACAGGGGAGGGGATCTGGAAATTTGTTCTTAGGTAGATATTGAACGATCTTGCAATTTTTAGTTCCTCTGTTTCTACTTCCAATGGTCCTTGATGCCACCATTTCCTTTTTTGAGGGTTCTATGATATAAATCAGGTTGTTTCTTGATTTTCTTTACTACTTTAGGATTCAGAACCCATCTTCTTTTTTCGAAATTTTGTTGCTGTGTCTTTGCCCATTTTCTTTATCCTAGTATATTTGTGCATCCCCCCCTCCCCTGGCCGACTGTCGTTTAATCTTGTACTATTGCCAGGCTGGGGGAAGGAGTAGAGCTAATGTGTGTGTTCGGTCTACATCTTTAACTAGAAGTATGAACACTCATTTTTTTTTTTTTACACAAAATTCTTTAACAGTTCATCTCCTATAGTTATGCATGTAAACACCGATTAAGAAAATATATAAGCGGCGCCTGGGTGGCTCAGTTAGTTAAGTGTCTGCCTTCAGCTCATAATCTCAGGGTTCTGGGATTGAGCCCCATATTGGGCTCCTTGCTCAGCGGGGAGCCTGCTTCTCCCTCTCCCTCTGCTGCCTCCCCTGCTTGTGCTCTCTCTCTGTCAAATAAATAAATAAATAATCTTTAAAAAAATGAATGAAATCTTAAAACAGTGAACTTTAAAAATATATATATAATAAAAAGCTGGTATATGCATTTAAAAACACTTATAAGGTCACAACTTTACACATTTGAAAAATAATACATCTGTGTATGAGACATGATCATTCAGTGTACAGACATGTTAAACATGTTATGCATAATGATTCATGGAATTCTTTGGACTCCTTTGCAATAACAGGTTCCAGGAGTCTGATGATTGCACTGGCAGGCATTGCTTTGTAGGACCAACTAAATAATGGAAATTCAGAGGAAAGAGCACATTTAGTCATCGAAGGCTTTATGAATGGTGGGTGGAATTTGAATTTTTACCATGCTAAAGAGCTTGAACTTGATCCAGAGAGAAGATTGTATTCCAAGGGAAAGAAGGCATGAGCAGAGGTGTGAAGGTAGGGGATAGTATGGCATGAGAAAATGGGTTGGGCTATACCTGGTGGATTTTGTTGGAGAATAATGAGTAATAAAGTTGGAAGAGAAAAGTGAGGTTAGGTTTTGAGGACTCTGGAAGCTTATGTGGATTTTATGTTACAGGCAATATATGGAGATGTTAATTCTTCAGAGAAGAAGTATAATGAAAATAGCACTTTATTAAATCAGTCAGGCCATAACATGAAATATACATTTAGAGAGAGATTAAGTTGGGGGGCCTAAGTAGGAGGCTGTTGATGTAATCTAGGCATATAAGAAGAATGACTAAATTTGTTACTCATTTATTATGTGCCAGGCACAATTTTAAGCGTTTTATATATTAACACATTTACTCTTCTTGATGTATTTTATAGATAAACAGACATAGAGGGATGGTGACTAGGCTAGTGTCATGGAGATGGGAAGATGAAATTAAGCTATATTGTAAACTGCTAGTGACCTCAAAAGATTATTTTTATGTTGGTGGTGGTGTTTGTGTTTCTTTTTTTCTTGTCTCCTCCCCTCCTTTTTTTTTTTAAGTACATTACTTTTTTGGAGGTCATGTTGTAGATTTGAGAAATACTACCTTTTGGGACAGGTCAAGATAGCAGAGGTGAAAAGAAAAACTTTCGAGTTTTATTACTTTTTTGCCCACTGTGTTTAGAACTTTAGAGTCTGCTACTCCAAAATGCTGGCATTAAAGGTGATCATGTTCCAGATGTTTTCAAGAACTTAGTGAACTTTCTCTTTAGAAGAACAAAATTCTATAAATCAGTGCTCTTGCCATTGATAGGAATAGTACATTACTTATTAGGGTGCTGCTTATTCTCTGCATGCTAGGTATGGCTGATTGAAGCTTTTATCTTGTGAAGTTATTCAGAGAGATTCCTGGTGAGTATGTGAGACTGTTCTTTGAGCTGTACATGATAACCATAATGCATTTCTTTTTAGCTTGGTTCTACAGCCATTGGGATCCAGACATCAGAGGGTGTGTGCCTAGCTGTGGAGAAGAGAATTACCTCCCCACTCATGGAGCCAAGCAGCATTGAGAAAATTGTAGAGATTGATGCTCACATAGGTAAGGAATAGGGGAAAGCTGTTCTGTAGGATCTGGCTTGGGTTAATTAATCTTTGGTGTTCCAAGGGAGATGTATTAGATGAACATCTTATCCCCTTGTTAGCTATTATTTTTCAGGTAGTAGGCAAGTGTGCATAATGTAGAGCTCACCTACTCCCAGAAGTTCCTTTCTCCTTCAAATTTAGACTTGGCAAATGCAGTGGTTGTTGAAATATGTAAAGGTTAAATCATAGGCCAGCTCCCTATGATTGTTGGGTCTTCAGTGATGCATAATGTTAGTCCTGGTAGGAAACCACCAGGAGCAGAGGATTATGTGGAAAACTAGAGATAAATTCTGAAAAGAGGACTTCTTAAAGATCTTTAGGGTGACTAAGGGTCAGAGAGCATAAGACTATTAGACTGAGCAGATCAGTCCACTTCCTCTGTTTTCAGATTTATGTTTTTACTCCCTGCCCCCCCCATCCCCCACCCACTCCCCAGCACTCCTTTTCTTGGTCTCTTTAAATTCCCCTGCCTTAGTTTCTGGCATCACTGTAGCTTTACAGGGTGAGTAGTTCTGCTTATTTATAGTGTGACATTTTAGTTGGCTCTCCAGATTTTCTTAACCCACTAGTCATCTTATTGATGAAACATCGGTAAAATAATTACTTGAAGCCCTCAGAATCAAATGCCATGGTGACTCTGTGAGCTTGACATTCTTTCTTTCATAGAGAAACTGAGATTTAGTCTTTTAAGATTAGAACATTGTGGCTGCTTTATCTCAAGTCACCTGTCTTTTGGAGATAGAGCAGTGTCACTTCATTCAGCAAATTGAGAACCTACTGTGTGCCAGATAATGCTAGTCAGCAAGGATACAGAGAGAAATGAGACATAGTCCTCGTCTTTCAGAAGCATATAGCCTAATAGTGGAGGTGGACATGTAAATAAGTAAATGCAATTGAGTGATGTAGGTAGGTATTAAGAAAGGCTGTAGTATGTGTTTAGTAGGGGTACAAAGGAGAAAATAGTTTTGTCTGGGGCCAATGGTAATGGGTATTCAAAAAAGGATTCCATAAAGGTGAAGCTTGAGCTGAGTTGAAGTGTAGAAGATCAGGAAGTGTTCACCAAGCGAACAAGTGTCTGGGTATAGCAAGGGAGACACTCTGGTTAGAGGGAATAGAAATGAGCAAACCCTTGATGGTGTAAAATGTGGAATACCCTGGCACAGCAGTATGACTGGGAGGTGGACTGTAGCAAGAAGTGAGTCTGGGATCAGACAGTGGAAGTTCTTTTTACCATGCTAAAGAGCTTGAACTTGATCCTTTTGCATTGATGAGAAAGATCTTAAGCATTGAGGTAATATGATCAGATTAGTATTTTAGAAAGACCATTCTGATAACAAGGTTGCAGGTAGAGTGAAGGGGGCTGAGATTAAATGTAGGGAGACCAGGTAAGAAATTTGCTTTAATCCACATGGAGATGATGAGGGCTTTAACTAAAGCAATAGCCAGAGAATGGAGAAAGTAAGGATTAATGCCAGACATGTTAATTCAATAGAGACTGATAGAATTTGAGATCTAATTGGTTGTGAGGGTCAGGGAGTCTAAAAGGGAAAGAACTTGATTTGAGTTGGTGGTATGTCCAAGTAGATATATTAAGGGAGTCATTTGGCTTTATAGGGTTTGAAATGTGGGAACAAGGCTTAGGCTGGCAATACAAATTTTGAGTCATGGTGTATAAAGTAAAAGCCATAACCTTGGCATCTTGGACTTTTAGGCAAACTTTCTCTCTAAACTATTTGGTTTGTATTTGGTCAGGGAGGTGAAAAAGCTTTTGATTTTTCAAAGCTTTTTTCAAAGTGGGCTCTTCCACTATAGCTCATAGTAAGATGATTATTTTTTATCTTAATTTCTTCTGTTGGGATGTTATTGTTCACTTAGTTTGAAAGTGCATTGTGGTCTACAAAAAGTGCTAAAGGGATGTTTAAGGATGTAATATGTGGAAATTCATTTTGGCTGTTCTTCTCTGTCTTCTGTCATAATTAATATTGGGCTTCTATGTTATTGTGGATGTTTTTTATTTATTTGTAATATAATTATACTTGTGTTCAATACAGATAATCAAATAATTTCCCATCTTACCTCTTGGGTATATTGCTATGGGATTGCTATGTGGCTGTCATGGTTCCATTCTAGTATTTCAGTATTTCCTGAGTGGATGAAAGAATCCTGCAAGGATTTGGCCCCTGGGTCACTATTGCTTTTACATTGCAGGTTGTGCCATGAGTGGGCTAATTGCTGATGCTAAGACTTTAATTGATAAAGCCAGAGTGGAGACACAGGTAAAATTAGCATCATCTCTCCTTTTTCCCATGATGCTTGAGTTTCTTGTTAAATGATGATATAGCTGCCTGAGCTGTATTGCAGTTATCTGTGTCAATATCAGATATAGCTCTTGGGAGTGATTTTGGGTAGAATCCCTAGTTTATAACTTTCTGAGATTTGGAGTCTAGCCATTCAACCATTGCAGCTTTAAGGAAGCCCTGGCAAATAGTGCTGACAGTCTCTTGCTTCTTTTTGATTTGCCATATTAAAGCAAGCTTTGCACTGCATTCTGTTCCCTAATTGACTTTCTGTGGGAGCACCATAGCAGGAAGTGGATGTAGCTAAGGGATATTCTACCCTAACTGCCTTTGGTGTTGGGCTTGTAAATAACAGCTCTCCTGTGGCAAGTAATGTTATGTACCAGGTGACAAATACTGGTCAGGAATACTGATATTTTCTGCTTGGAGAGTAGACCAGTAAGGAAAAAAAAATCTGATTTGTAAAATTTTTTGCACTTATTTGCAACTTCGCTGTCAGTACTTAATGTAAAAGTAAGTCATTAATTTAAACACCAACACAATGATGAGATAGGGTCTTTGAGGGAAAGTGGCACTTAGCTATTAGCATTCACTTTGTGAAAAGACTAAGCTTGGTGCTGCAAGGGGTTAACTCTGTTTTTCAATGGAGTAATCCTCTAGTCTGTCGTTGCTTAGAGTCCTTTTGATCAGAGTTTATTTCCAGAGCTATTTCTCTTCCTTTCATGTAGTCCCAAGCATTCAAGTTTAGTGTTAAGGAAAACACAATGGAGCTGAGCATTCAGTTTGCAATCGTAGTTCACAGGGATGTGTGTAGTGAGATGGTGGGCTGCTTTAATGCTTTTCTTATTTAAAAGGTAGACCATTTAGGGGCACCTGTGTGGCTCAGTCAGTTAAGCGTCCAACTCTTGATTTCAGCTCAGGTCATGATCTCAGGGTTGTGGGGCATTGTACTTTGTGCTCAGTAGAGAGTCTGCTTGAGATTCTCTCTCCCCCTCTGCCCCCACCGCACATCCTCGCTCGCTCTCAAATAAATAAATCTTAAAAAAAAAAAAAAGAAGAGGTAGACCATGTTTTGCTCTTCTTCTAGAACCATTGGTTCACCTACAATGAGACAATGACAGTGGAGAGTGTGACTCAGGCTGTGTCCAATCTCGCTCTACAGTTTGGAGAAGAAGATGCAGATCCAGGTGCCATGGTGAGTGTAGTGTTTGTGTCAAGTTTTCTTGCTGTTCTAAGGGACCTAGGACATTTGTCCTCTGAACCTACCTTTCCCAGCCCATTTCACCACCTACTTCAAAGGCCATTTATCTTAATACCTCTTGTTTTTTTGGTTCTAGTCTCGTCCCTTTGGAGTAGCACTGTTATTTGGAGGAGTTGATGAGAAAGGACCCCAGCTGTAAGAATAATTTGCCATTTTTTCCTGCTTCTTTTTTGGTAGAATTATTTTAATTTGGGATGGGGACTGGTTATTTAAATCAACTGAGAAGACTATTGTAGAATTACAAGAAATAAAGGGCTTCTAAATTCTAAAGTTCAGTAATTGTGTGCTGTTTATACAAAGACAAATTTGGGGATTCTATGAAGAACTCGTCCTATTGGCACCACTGCTAATTCTGGAAAGAATTAAAAGTAACTTTGTTACTATAGTCAGGATGTATTTTAGAGCTTTGCTTTAGAATGTTGATTTGATCCTTATCCTCAAGTATTTAGATAGGCATATTTATATCTCTTATACTTCTAAATCTCTGAGGAATTTATTAAACACTTTTAAAAAGATCTGGTTTCTCTAGGCACAGAATGTCTTTTGGACCTGTGCCTCAGTATTTCACTGGTTTCCTGGCCTCAGGGCCAAGCATTTATATTCTTCAGTGAGATGTTTGTTTCTTAAAATGGCACCACTCTTCAGCATTTTAATCCCCTTCTGTTGATGGGTTTTGCAGGTTTCACATGGACCCTTCCGGAACCTTTGTACAGTGTGATGCTCGAGCAATTGGCTCTGCTTCAGAGGGTGCCCAGAGCTCCTTACAAGAAGTTTACCATAAGGTAATTGAGCAGTCACAACTTTTATTATTATTTTTTAAATCGAGGTATAATTTACATACAATAAAATGGGCAGACCTTAAGAGTTCATTTCTAGGAGTTTGACAGTTCTATCTATCCTTATAACCACCACCTAAAACAAGATGTAGAACACTCCCCTCATTCCCTAAAATGCTTATCTCCTCTCCAGCCACCCTCTTCCTCCCTGGTAACCATGTTTACCACTAGAGATTAGTCTTGTCTCTTCTTGTCATTTTTATAAATGCATTCATACAGTTTGTATTGTGTGTTTGCCCTTTTTTGTTCAGTATATTGTTTTTGTTCAATATAATGTTCCATTCTTTTTTTTTTTTTTAAGATTTTATTTATTTACATGAGAGGGGGGAGGGTCAGAGGGAGAAGCAGACTCCCTGCTGAGCAGGGAGCCCGATGTGGGACTCGATCCTGGGACTCCAGTATCGTGACCTGAGCCAAAGGCAGTTGCTTAACCAGCTGAGCCACCCAGGCGCCCCTCCATTCAGGTTTTTGCACTTATCAGTAGTTAATGCTGAGTGGTATACCATGGTATAGATGTACCACAGTTTGTTTATCCTTTATCTTTACAGCTTTACTTAACAGTTATATTTCCTAGTCTGGCTCTTGAAGCAAGTAGGCATTTGGCACTTTTAATCTTGTGGGATGGGAGGGCTTGGTTTTGGGTAACTCATTCTTGTGGTTGAAGGCTGCCATATTTACGATTCACATGGTTCACACAGGGATACCTGGTTCCATGAACCCCTGGTAGTTTTGATTTTTATGTGTGGAAAAAATTGGGTTCATGGGTTCAGAACGGTACAAAAACAGATTTGCTAAACCAGTGGGCTACCTTTTTAGATCATTTGGGAATTCTGATTCATAGGATATTCCCAATATTATCTTGCTTCTATATTTTTTTTTTTTTTAAGATTTTTTTTTTTTTTTTATTTGAGAGAGAGAGCATATGAGAGGGGGGAGGGTCAGAGGGAGAAGCAGACTCCCTGCCGAGCAGGGAGCCCGATGCGGGACTCGATCCAGGGACTCCAGGATCATGACCTGAGCCGAAGGCAGTCGCTTAACCAACTGAGCCACCCAGGCGCCCATCTTGCTTCTATATTAAAAGAAGATAACTACAGAAGTGTAGCCCTTTCCACTTCTTCAAAGATCACTTATATGAAAGTTGGTGACTTGATCTGGTTCAAAATAAGACTTTTTTTTCTTTTGAATAAATGTACTTATTGGCAGTTTACTTGAATTCTAGAGATACTTCTAATGCACTGTACTTAATTACTAAGCTGCTTGATTTATTATTTGCTAAGACATTTCTTCAGGGAACTATAGGGGAAATCTTTGAAGGAAAGAGGGATTATATTATAATGGCTATTTTTCTTACCCTTTTTGTTTCAAGTCTATGACACTGAAAGAAGCCATCAAGTCTTCACTCATCATCCTCAAACAAGTAATGGAGGAGAAGCTGAATGCAACTAATATAGAGGTATTTTTCTGTTCTGTTGTTTTTTACTCAGATATCATAGCTCCCATTGCCGAAGATTGAATGGATGGAGATAATTGCATTTTTGTATGCTCAGCCCTTCAGAAGTTATTACTATCCTTTGAATAAGTGGTAACAGCAGAAGACAGAATTGGATGAGTTAAAGAGTGGAAGGGAGGTGGACAAAACAAGAGTGTGCTGCCTTCTCAAGGAGTTACTACTGTCCGCAGAAGGCAGCATTAAAGAAAAGGATTTGTCTTTTTAAGGATGAGAAAAGACTTGAAAATACTTTCATAGACTGACAAGAAACTAGTGTATAGAAAAATGTTAAAAGAAACAAAAGCAGGGATGCCTGGGTGGCTCAGTTGGTTGAGTGTCTGCCTGTGGCTCAGATTGTAGTCCTAGGGTCCTGGGATCGAGTCCCGCATCGGGCTCCTTGCTCAGCAGGGAGCCTGCTTTTCCCTCTGCCTGCTGCTTCCCCTGCTTGTGCCTTCTCTCTCTTTCTTTCTCTCTCTCTGACAAATAAATAAATAAAATCTTAAAAAAAAAAAAAGGAAACAAAAGCGGGGTTAGATAGTGATGGAGAAGGCTTAGTACAAATGAAGGAGTTGGTTTTGAAGAGCAGAGCTCATTCAGCTTTATACTGAATACCCATTATATGTCCAGTACTACACTAGATGCCAGGGATACAGACACAGAAAATCCAGTTCCCATTCAGGTAGTATACTGTGTAATATAGGGGACATATAGATAATAACAGCTTGAGGCAGTACTTCTGCAATAGTAATCAGAATGGATTGTCACAAGAACATGTAACTTATACTAGGACATTAGGAAAGCTGACTGGAAGAGGTGATGCTAAAGAAAAGAAGAGAAGGGTATTCCAGGAAGAGGGAACAGCCATGCACAAAGGCTCAAAGATATAAAATAACATTGTATGTAAAAGGGAATTTTTTAAAAAAGATTTATTTATTTATTTGAGAGAGTGCTTGCTTGAGCACAAGAGAACACAGTGTGGGGAGGGGCTGAGGGTGAGGGAGAATCCCAAGCGGACTTCCTGCTGAGCAGGGAGACCGATGAGGGGCTCGATCTCAGAATCCTGAGATCAATACCTGAGCTGAAACCAAGAGTTGGACCCTTAACCTGCTGAGCCACTAGGTAGCCCTGTAAAAGGGAACTTTGAGGGTTTTCTGACTGCTTGGGTGTGAGATAAATGCAAGGTAATGAGATAGAGATGACATGGGAGAGTTGTGGACCAGATTCTGACTGCCCTTATTTAGGATGCTAAGAGTAGATGGGGGAAAAGGAGGTAGTGGTGAGTAAAGATAGGGTCGGTTTGCAGGTGAATTGGGAGAGAGGTCCTGTATTTCCCTGGTGATTGTTTACATCATCTGCTCAGGGTGGGTGAATGCAACAGTAGAATTAAGGAGAATGGGAACTATGTGGAAGAATCATTATGGATAGGGAAAAAGGAAGACAGGGATGAGTAAAAGGATTGCTGGGCTATATTAAAATACTAATGGAGAAAAATAATTAAAAAAATAAACTAGGGGAGGCTGGAATCATCAAACAGTTATAAAAAGTCAGAATAGTAGGCATAGGATGTATGTATGTTATATTTCAATTAGACAAAATTTTTCAAGGCAATGCAGCTGTAATCACAAATCCTTAATTAAACCAATCAGCACTTACCAGGATATTTGTCAGTGGTACTCAGCATAGACTGAGATAATGTATGTTTGGGTTAATCCCTGTTGGAGGATTGCTGGTTCAGGGCCTATGAATGTCTCTCCAATAGAGCCAGCTTCCACAGGCTGCAGTGAGAGGGGCAAACTTGGATGCCAAAACAGGGGCTGGTCTAAAGGTGGGAAGGTCTGAGTGGAGTTGGAGAGAGGGGTGGAGGGTTGGGGCGTTGCTCCTTGAGCAGTAATGGGGAGAGAAGGGGTTTGGAATGGAAATGGAAAAACTTACTACATAAATATTGTTTTTTCACTTTCTTAGCAAAGATTTTTAAATACTTTCCCTTTCCAGTCTCTGAGACTATCAAGTGCAGCAAATGCAGTGATACCCCCTTCTTGACCCTTAGGAGGGATTTTGTCATATCCTTTTTAGTACTTTGTGTTTCTTGGTACTGAGTGAGATAGGGTCTTGGCATTTTTGCTGAGACTATCGTCTTCCCATGTCAGAGTAGTTCAGAGGTAGTTCTGTTGATTTCACAGTGAAAGTTCTCAGGCCTGCTTGGTTCAGCTGAAACTGCAAAGATTTTTAGCTCATTCAGTTTTGGTGTTGCTTTGAAAAGAGCATCAGATGTGTCTCCTTCATGTTCTATCATGAACTGCATTAATCCCTGACTATAGTTTTTTCATATTAAAACAAAAGGGCACTTTCACTTGTCCAAGACCGTTTACTCCACCAGTACTCTGATGTTTCGAAACCTGGCTGTCCATCAGTCTTTGGAAATGAGGCCCAGAAATCTGTATTTTTGAAGTCTCTTTGGGTGAGTCTCATGGTCAGTCTGAGAAGGTCAGGCATTTGGGAGCCACTGCTCTAGAGCCCATCTCTTTCATCTCTTTTAGGTCCCTGCTCCATCAGTTGTCCCTTGGATCCCCAGCCTCTCCTTCTCTACAAAAAAAAAATTTCCAAGTTGCGTCTTTTTTAGAAAACAAAACAGGGGCACCTGGGTGGCTCAGTCAGTTAAGCATCTGCAGCTCAGATCATGATCCCAGGGTCCTGGGATCAAGCCTCACATCGGGCTCCCTGCCCAGTGGGGAATCTGCTTCTCCCTCTGCTCCTCCCCCTGCTTGAGTCAGAGCTCTCTCTCTTGTTCTCGCTCTCTCAAATAAATAAATAAATAAAATCTTAGAAACAAAACAAAATCCACTTTTGTTAACTCCTCCCTCTACCTAGTATCCTGTCTTTAAAAAAAAATCAACTTTGTTGAGGTACAGCATACATACTGTAAAATGTGCCTATTTTAAGTACACAGTTCAGTGAATTTTGACAGATACATAATCCACCACCTCAATTAAGGTATAGAACATTTCTGTCATCCCAAAAAGTGTTCTTATGTCCCTTTTTAGTCAGTTCCTTCCCACTGATGTGTTTTTGTCCCTATGGATTTGTTTTGGGTGTTCTAGAATTCATATAAATGGGTCACACAGTATGTGCTCTTTTGTGTCTAACTTCTTTCACTCAGCATAATGATTTTGAGATTCATCCTGTGTGTATCAGTAGTCTGATACATTTTATTGCTGAGAGCTATACCATTCATCCTTTTCTGTAACCTTTATTGCTAGGTCTCTTCTCAGCAGAACCTATGTTCATTGTCCTCATTGCTTCCTCCTATTTATTCCTCAGTCGCTACCATTTGTTTCTGTTCTTAATATTTCCCTGAGACTGCTCTTTGCTAAGATAACTCCTGTTTGTCAGATTTCATGGTCACATTTTAGACCTATTATTTGACCTTTCTGAAGCAGACTACTCAATTTTTTTTTTTAATTTATTTGACAGAGAGAGACACAGCAAGAGAGGGAACACAAGCAGGGGGAGTGGGAGAGGGAGAAGCAGGCTTCCCGCCGAGCAGCGAGCCCGATGCGGAGCTCGATCCCAGGACCCTGGGACCATGACCTGAGCCAAAGGCAGACGCTTAACAACTGAGCCACCCAGGCGCCCCTGCTCCTCCACTTTAAGAGACAACTCAAGGGGCATGTGGGTGACTCAGTTGGTTAAGCATCTGACTCCTGATTTCTGCTCAGGTCATGATCTCAGGGTCATGAGATTGAGCCCCACTTTGGGCTCCCCACTCAGCATGGAGTCTGCTTAGGATTCTCTCTCTCCCTCTGCCCCTCACCTGCTCGCAGGCCCTCGAGTGCGTGCGTTCTCTCTCTCTCAAATAAATAAATAAATAAAATCTTTAAAAACAAAAAAAAGATACACAACCTAAAAGTTGCTTCTCTTTGAAACCTTCCTTGACTTCCCGTAGGTCACTCCTTTGTGGCTCTGCATAAGCTTAGCTCTGTTATAACACCTAACATTGAAAGCATTTGGCGTCCAGCACCCTTGGTAAATAAGATTTTCTTCATCTTTGGATCCCTAGTGCCTAGTACAATTATAACTAGTACTCAAGTGCTTAATAATTATTAATTGAATCTATGAAAGAAAATATCTGTTTTACCTGCTTCACAGAGGTTGTTTTGTTTTGTTTTGTTTTGTTTGTTTTGGATTGGTTTGGTTTGGGATTTTAGATTTATTTATTTGAGAGAGAGAGAGAGCATGGGGGGGGGGAGGAGGGAGAGGGGAGAATCTTAAGTAGACTCCCAGCTGAGCACAGGGTCCCACATGGGGCTCGATCCCACAACCCATGAGATCATGACCTGAAAATAATAAATATCATGTAATTGGATTGTGCTAATTCTGGCAATTTTCAAATTAAACCTATCAGTAATGAATATTACCAAAAATGCCCTAGTATGTTTAATTTTAAGGTCTAAAGACAAAGGCAATATGAGGAAATGACACTTAAAGCAAACAAAATAGCTTTTTGGCAAATGTGAAGTGGCACCTATTGCTCAGTATTGCCCCAAAACGTGGGGGACTATGTTATCAACAGAGGTGATGGAAAACTTGGTAGTTTTAGTTAAATTTGAAACTATCTTCTGACCCTGGTCTTATTGCTTAAATAGATTATATCTGGACTGTTGGTTATTACTGATATCTGTCAGTCACAAATGATTTCCTGTTGTCCGTGTCAGTGGAATCCTTTCATTTTCATGGCCAGTCCTTTTATTTATTTATTTATTTATTTATTTTATTTTTCTTAAAGATTTTTTTATTTTATTTATTTGAGAGCGAGCACAAGCTGGGGGAGGGACAGAGGGAGAAGCAGACTCCCCGCCGATCAGGGATCCCGATGCGGGGCTTGATCCCAGGACTCTGGTATCATGACCTGAGCTGAGGGCAGATGCTTAACCGCCTGAGCCACCCAGGTGACTCTCATGGCCAGTCCTTTTAAAAAAACAAAGCAAACTTTGTTGTTAAGTTGCCTTATGAACAATTTTAGAGAATACAATATACCTAATAATAATAGTTATTTAGTACTTATAATGTTGTAGGCAGTGTTGTAAGCACTTTACATATATTAACACATTTAATCTTCACAACTTCTGTATGAGTTAAGTGCTATTATTATCCCCATTTTTCTGATGGAAATTGAAACAGAGTGGCCAAGAAACAAAGGTCTCACACACACAAGCTTCACTTGCAAGTCTGTAAATACACTTTTAATATATTTCTAAAGGAATCAGTAATAGAAAAAAGTACTGACCCCATGTAATTTGCTGCTGCTTTTCTGGTCCTTGTTGAAGTAACTTCAAATAATGACAATGATGCCAGCCATTTGGTTAACTATTATGTGGTAAGTTAACCTCAAAATAGAAAATTTGGTCAATAAGAATTTTTATTTGGGAGTCAGAGAGCTATTTTAGGAACCTACGGCTGGAAAGGATATCCCTGGGACAGCAGATCCCTCAGTTCCTAATGAACAGCTGCATCCCTAACACAGCTTCTCCTGACCTAGTGCTTTCTGCAGAGTAATTGAGCCCAGCTCATTAACCCTTCTCTGCTTTCTTTCCAGCTAGCCACGGTGCAGCCCGGCCAGAATTTCCACATGTTCACAAAGGAAGAACTTGAAGAGGTTATCAAGGACATTTAAAGAAGCATGATCCTCAGAACTTCTCTGGGACAATTTCAGTTCTCCTAAATGCTTTTAACTTTTAATTCCAGCTCCTGTTCTTGGAAGATCTTCAATGTATGTGCATTTTTTTTATGATGTCTGTACATAAAGGCAGTTCTGAAATAAAGAAAAATTTAAAATTTGTTAATAGACTGTTCTAATGCAGTCTTTTGTTTGAAATGCTCATGTTAGGGGGCAAAAAGGATAGTAGTATTAATACCCCTACCCTACCAGAGTTATCTATTCTAAAATTGTTCTGGTATCTGTCTATAAGAGAATCAACTATCTCATGAATCCCTTGGTGTTGGCAAATGAACTCAAGCTAATCCAGCTCCTCCCAGGAATATTAATACCACTGTGAACCCATTTCAGTTCTGTAGTTTCTCTTGATTAAATAGGTACTTTTGCTGCTTTTCTTATTATGAAGATGTTAACAAATTGACTATAAAAAACATGTTTTGAGGGTTGGAGTTAATTAAGCCAACTGTAGTGTTGTCCCAGTTCTTGTGTCTTAATAGATAATTTGGAAAGAGATTTTCATTTTTAATGAAGTTAACTATAAAAGCTGCCATCTTATGACTCATTGAGATTATTTAAAGAATCAATCTTTTGGAGCCCCCAAAATGGCCATATGAAGTAGATATCATTATCATACTTCAACAGATGAAGAATCTAAGGCTGTGTGTCCATGGACACAGAAAATTAAGCTGTGGGGACTTGAACTCAGATTTTCTGGTTTCATATCATCAACACTTGATTTTATGATGCCAGATCCTTTGAGCCTGCACACCTACTGAGTAATAGGGAAATCTCATTGAGATTTGAAATGTACCTGCACTATCTACAATATGGCTAATCCATATGTGGATAATGGAGAATTGATTGCATATTATCTTCATTGACATTTGTAGGAAGTTGTAGTCCATGATGTCAAAATAAGTTATGATTATTTGAGTAGGTTGAATTAATACTAAATTTCATACTGTGTTTCCAGTAAAAAGCAAAACAAAACAACTTGTGTTTATGTACATTTGGAAATTGCGATGGCAGGAAACATTTGGAAGAAAATTTTGCCTTAGATCTACACATAAGGAAAGTAGGGAACCAGAATATATTGTCACCAATGTTCTGGAGACTGTTCTAGTGATTTTAACCCTGTTATTAAATACGACATGATAGGGGCGCCTGGCTGGCTCAAGTCAGTTGAACACACGACTCTTGATCTCAGGGTCATGAATTCGAGCCCCATACTGGGCGTAGAGATTACTTAAAAAATAAATACAACACGATGATCATGAGATTCATTTCTCTCATGTTCACCTTTTATCAAATCCTGGTAGAAAATGTCACTGAAAAATCCTATCACAACTTCCATTTATTCAAATCTAACAAACTTATTGTGCCAAGTAATGTCTTAGGCATCGGGGATAGAGCTGTGAAAATACTGGATATGGTCTGTGCTCCCATGAAGCTTCTACTGGGGAGAACTAGACTGTAACATTCTCTTTAACTCTGTACGTCATGAACAAAGCATGCCTCTTTAGGGAGAGGTGAGAGTTGTGTCTCTGAATTTTGGGTATTATGTGGGGAAAAATAGATCTTAGCATATCTCCCTTAGCCACAGCTTACACTATTTTCCCTTCTTGCTGCCTGGGCAGTGTTATTTATACCTTGGACTATACAGCTGGTGAGACAGTAAATTTCGTACCCTCTACATTCTTGAAAGAATAGAATTTCAGCATTCTTAAGAGAAGTTTGGTTTTCTGTAGAATTTTAAAACGTTCTGCGTTTCTTGTGTCCAATTTAAATAGGATCCGAGGGGCCCCTGGGTGGCTCAGTCAGTTGAGCATCTGCCTTTGGCTTGGGTCGTGATCTCAGGGTCCTGGGATGGAGCCCTGCATTAGGTTCCCTGCTCAGCAGGGAGTCTGCTTCTCCCTCTGCCCCTCCCCACCCCCTGCTTGTGTTCCCTTTCTCTCTGTGTCTCTCTCTGTCAAATAAATAAAATCTTTTTTTTAAGACTTCCTGTTTAAAAAAATAAATAGGATCAGAAATGATCTCACTAGGAAAAGCGATGGTTTTGTGATGTGTAAGCGCTTTCTATTCATCTTTCTGCTATAGAATTTATCTTGGAGAAAGGTATAGTTTTTAGTAATAAGTAATTTATATATTTTAGTCCTGCAAGTGAGGTAAGGTCTTATGTGCATTATTTCACAGGGGAGATCTGACAGTGCAACTTTCGTATATAGTGCCTGTTGTCAGATGAAAGTAAAATTCTAGAAGTTTATTCACTCAAAACATTTCCTCAGTGCCATATGCAAAGTACCATATCCCTATCAGCTGATGCAGTTGATGAAGGAAATATATATTCTGTAAGCATATGGTTGGTAACAAAAAGCAACATATTCAAAAGTGAAGGTAGGTAACTGCAACAATTTTACTTGTTTAAAAGTGCATTTAGTAATATCTCCAGGAGATGGCACTGTTGAGTTGTTGTTTTTTTTTCTTTTCAAGCCCGTAAGACAATAGACCATTCATCTTTGTGTCACCCAAACAAAGAAATATTCCTCTATAGCCCCTCTTCTTCCCCTAGCTAATCACATGCTACTGGAACTGACTGTCTTGTGATCTACCCCATAGTTGGCATAGATTAAAAAATAATCTGTATTTAAAAAAAATAATCTGACACATGGTAATTAATGGAAAGGAACAAATTGTACACCAGTTTTCAAGCTTTGTCATTTCAGCAGCTGAGAACTTGGAAGACTAGTCTAGTGATTTCACCACCCTGCTCAGATGCCATTCAAAAATATTTTTTCACTTCTCGGGTCTTACCAAGGTTGTTTTGGAAAAAATGTAAATTTGTAAATCTTTTTGTTTGCAAATTACTGTGAGTAGAAGGATTTTAATGTAAACATTGGGTTGGGTGCATTGCACCATTTTGCACTACAATGAATAATATATTCTCATTTGGATTTACCTCCAGTTTATAGCTAAAAGTACTTTTTAGTGGCCTTATTTGGGTGTAACGTTTTGCGCACTTAGTATCTATTTGCAACCTTTTCTACTGAACAACTTCTAGCATTCCGAAGGGATGGAGTCAGTAAAGTTAAGATTCAAAACTGGTTTTACCTGCACTGCATGTTCTAAAAGTTAAGTGTGCAGTTTCTGCGATAAATATGGGAACAGCACCGGGGTTTTGTTTTATTGATTAGAGGCAGGGTGCTAATTTAGGGGGCATCATATACTCAAAACCAAACTTATGCAATGCACTCACTGCAGGGTTAAGGCACTTTGGTAAAGAAAGACGTGCGCCTACCTATGAAATGATCGTGTCTAAAATAGGCTGTGGGGAATTCCCTTGCCCCTTTTACCTACCCCTGATTTCTGAGCTACTTTGTAAGTCCGGGGAAACCAATAAGCAATTTTGCCTTTGGCCTAACTCCCTGCAGAAGAGGAAAGTGAGTGAGACCATACGTGGTGGAGTGGAGGATTCTTCAAGCTTGCATGAGTCACGGATGTTCTGATGTCTATCTGCCTCCGTAGGACTAGCCCACACAGTTCGCATTTACTTTTCTGGCAGCGAGGCAGGCTGCTTCATTAGACAATGGGTGCTCCAGTATGCGAGGGTTAAAAACCTGAAGCACCGGTTCATGACGAAGCCCCCTTTTCCAGCTGAGCGAGCTGAGGGATTCCCTTAGGAGATTTTCCAGACGCTGCCGCAACCCAAGGAATTTTAGGGTTGTCTGTGGGGGGGGGCGGGGTAGGGGGAATAACCCGGTCCCCAACCTGAGGGTGCCAGAGAGACCAGCGAGGGGTCCGGGCGTCACGAGCAGGGGGCTTCGCGGGAGGCGGGGGAAGCTCCTACGCTAACTCTGGAAGCCCGGGCCCGGAGACGCCAGGCGATGGGGGGATGACCTCAGCGGTCTCTTGCCACGTTCCAGCCAATCAGTCCCGCATCTTGGCATCCGAATCCAGGACCCCCGAAGCCGGAAGCGACGCGAGCCAATGAGGAGTGGACCGGGGAAGAAGGACAGGCGGCCAGCCTATGGGGGCGGAGAGGCCCGGCTGCGCGTATCCAAGGAGCGCCGGGCTCCGGTGGGGGGTGTGGCGCGCCGCCGGCTGGGGTGGGCGGGCGCGCCGGGCGGCAGGTGTCGGCGGCGTCGGCATTCGGCGGCGATGGAGCGGCCCCTGGGAGCTGCGGACTGCCTCTCGCGGTGGCCCCACGGCCTCGGCCTCCTCCTCCTCCTCCTCCAGCTGCTGCCGCCGGCGACCCTCGGCCAGGACCGGCTGGATGCGCCGCCGCCGCCCACTGCGCCGCTGTCGCGCTGGTCCGGCCCCGTCGGGGTGAGCTGGGGGCTGCGCGCGGCCGCGCCCGGGGGCCCGGTTCCCCGCGGCGGCCGTTGGCGCCGCAGCGCGCTCGAGGAGGACCAGGACTGCGGCCGGGTCCGGGACTTCGTCGCCAAGCTGGCCAACAACACGCACCAGGTGAGCGGGCGCCGCCCGGACTGCGAGGTGCCGCCCCCGGGCCCCCCGGCGGCCGCCTGCCCCGCCCGCGCGGCCCGTCCCTCCTTCTCCGTCCGCGCGCCTTGCGTCTCCGCCGGGGAGACCCGGGCCGCTCGCCGGCCCCGCGCCGCCCGCGCCCCTCCGCCCCCGGCCGCGGCCCCGAAACTGCGGCGGTCGGAGTCCGACCCGGAGCGGCCCCCGGGACGCCGCGGCCCGCGCGGCTGTGTTTCGTCACAGGGGAGGCCGCCTTAGACTTTCACGGCATTCTTTTTTTTTTTTTTTTTTGTAAGTTGTCAAAATCTCTTGAGGGTCGTTGTTTTGCGTCTGTGTAAATAATCAGGACCCGGTAACGCTATAACCCACTAGGAGGCTGGAGGAATAATTACCTTTTAAGTGCTTGGAGAAGTTGCGCTGCGCAGAAGCAAAGGTGTGTCCTCGCTGGGTCAGTACTTTCAGGGTGGATAGGCGAGTGTTCAGAAATCCCACAGCAGCTCTTAGGTTACTGTGTGTATTTTAATAGGTAAAGGAACAAGCTTGGAAATGGGATGACAGTATATATGTGATCTCTCTTCCGCCTTCAGTTTGACCTTCGATCCTGGCGTTGGACTCTGACCAGGTTGTCTTCATCCCGTTGTAACAAGATTTCCTACAGTTAGAACACACATTGCAGATGTTTTCCTTTGCGCTCGGTCCTAGTCAGAAACTTTAAAAATTGTGGTAGTTCTCTCCCGGGGGACAAGCCCCTCAACCTTTGCACACTACTGGCTTGACAAAGCCCATTGTTAAGAAGGTCCTGGCTCCTTGCTGCAACATGGGCATCTTCCTCATGTGTTTCCAAGAACTGATGGTTTAATTGCTGCTTCCCGTATTTGCACAGTGTATTCTCAATGTGACACATTCTCCGTCGTATCCCTTCCTCTTTCAAAAAGTGTTGCACAGAGGGCCAGAGATGAGTGGCTTACTGCACTTGTCCATGTATGACCACATTCCCTGTCAGCCAAATCTCAGTCTCCCCTTGAACTATCTTTCTCCCTCTGCCTGGACTATACTTGATACCTGTGCAGAATTCTCAGATGTGGGGTCAGGACGCAGGCAGTCAGGGAGAGCCCCACTGAAGGCCACCCAGGCAGCAGCTGCGTAAAGGTGGCCAAACCAGTGCTGACGGGTGGGACCAGTTGGATGCAGATAGGGTGGAATGTGTCCCGGGAAGACTTCTGTTTGCGGAGGAAAACATAATGGTGTAGGTTTCCATCTCAGAGTGGGGAGTTGAGGAAGGCTTTACATCACTGACACCCAACTTACAACAGGACCACTTCCTTCCTGGAGTCAGCTGGATGTAGCATTCTTACCCCATATTTTAGACTCTTCTCTTGCTGATTGACCTACCTTAGGACCTGCTACTACTCCTGGATTAATCCCTGACTGGTTTGACTTGATACGTCTTTTGTAAACTATTGATTTCTAAAGCTAGAGGTTGAAAACACTGGCTCAGGGGATACTTAGGCCAGATGTACTCAAGAGCAGACCTGAAACCTTGTTCTTTGAAGCTTCCCTCTATTTCTTTCATTTTATTTCGCTACTGTTTGCAATGATTTTTTTTTTTTTTTGGCTTTTTTTCCTCAGTCTTCTTTCAGTGACCTAATTTTAAGTAGCTCTTTTTGCACTTGTTAATCACCCATGATCTCTTCTTCAGAGATCCCACCCTGTTTATAACATGTAAATATGGTGAAAGTGAAGCCGTTGTTAATAATCTTCACCTTAGAAATGGTTGAGTAAAGCAGTTCTTAGAGGTCCACGTCCTTAACCCAGAATTGTTATGTAGTAGTCTGTTTTGCTTTTCAGTTCTTTATTTTTAGAAGTCCTGATAAATCATCCTGAACTGTATTGAAGAGATCTAGTATTTAGGGACCCTTTATAAACAGTGTGAAATAAAAGTATCAGCATGGCAAAACAACTTTTTATCAGGGATATTGTATACTTTTGTACAGCTGGGAAAGTGCCATTTAGAGTAGTTTCTCATAAGATGACAGGATTCAATTCCCAAAGAAAAATCAGAAGTTCTTGGTTCTCTTCTTATTCGTTAAAACTTGCTGTTCATGTTAAGCCACGTTAATTCATATAGTCAGTGTATGAGAGTGCTGTCCAGATATCCAAGATGTGCTGGATACTGGGGGTGCCAAGATAAAAGAAAAGATAATTCAGACTGGACAATGAAAAGCCTCCGAAGGTTTTAGCAAATTTCCTAGACCTACGGCTTGTTTGGCTTGTGAGAATATATTGGCGTTTCATCTTCTTTAAAAGGCAAGGTAAAACTAAAGCACGATAGTGCTTTTATATTCTTCTGGTTTTAGGAGACCTGTGCTCTAATGGCTTCTTCCCTCATGAAATCCAGCAAATGTGTATGTGTATTTATAAATGCCCTTTTCTCAGACTCAAGAAATAACCTTCTTTTTGCCTTTAACCCAAAACTGTTTTCATGCCACACTTTTAACTGATTCTTTCCTTTGAGAGCTGGGAGTATTCATGGCATGTATAACCTTTGCACATGAGAGAAATTGAGCAAGCACAGAAGATTTTATTAATGTTGGTTGCTAAGTTGGATTGCTTCAAAACATTCCTCCTGTAAGTACCCCTGTGAGGTTAGGCATGAAAACTGTCTTAAAGAAACAGATGAAATGCTTTGGCCACAGTTACAGTGGTTGCTGACATAATTTCCTTACTTCTCATTCCTGTGTTCAGACCATTTGATAATTTCCTTAAAATTTTCAAAACTTATGATTAAAAGCCAGAAACTGTTGCTCATGCTCTGTCCTCCCTCTGCTCCTGTCATTAACTACTTCTTTACACGGAACTTCCCAACTTGTGCCCCAACATCAAAGCATCTGGTTTCTTAAATAAACAGGCCCTGTAGAGAGACTGTTGTGTGACATGTCGGCTCTGAGAAGAATGTGCGTGTTTGTTTGCTGGTGCTGGCGGGGCTGAGTCCAGGCTGACAGGACTGAATGTGCCTGTTGGAAGTTCAGGGAGCTGCCGCTCCTAGCCTGTTGTGGATCATTGTCACACCCGGAAATCTGAAGGTCAGTGCCTTTAGCTGCCCCGGAACTTTCTAACTGCCTCATGTATTCCAACGTGCAGTCTCTCTCCATACTACCTTCCCCCGCACTCCCATCCTCACCCTTGAGTTAATCTTCTCTTGAGCCCTGTTCCACCCGTTTGTTATACACAGGGGTCAAAGAATAGGAATTCTGTAGGATTTCCTTCTTGGTCCTGGTTGAGCAGAATGAGCAAAATCCCCATGAGGATCCTACTCCCGTGCAGTGTACTAATCAGACCTTTAACCCCTAAGGGCTGTTAAAATGACTTCTGCGTTGGGGATTTCAGTTACTAGTTATCAGCAGATTTGATGAAGTATATTTATCTGGGGAAAGGTTAGTCTTCATCTGTGGTTTGGTTGGGATGAGGGTAGAGAGCTATCCAGGCAGGGCAAATGGCTCAGAGGGAATGCAGGGTGACAATTAAGGAAGTTCTCTGCTGACTCAAATATTTG
This sequence comes from Neomonachus schauinslandi, assembly GCF_002201575.2. Classification (NCBI taxonomy): domain Eukaryota; kingdom Metazoa; phylum Chordata; class Mammalia; order Carnivora; family Phocidae; genus Neomonachus; species Neomonachus schauinslandi. The sequence goes on along the minus strand of NC_058406.1, from coordinate 90,504,715 downwards.
GCTCTGTGCATAGTGTTTTTGTTTTTTTTTTTAAGATTTTTTTTTTTTTTTAATTCATGAGAGACAGAGCGAGAGAGAAAGGCAGAGGGAGAAGCAGGCTCCCAAGGAGCAGGGAGCCCGATGCGGGACTCGATCCCAGGATCCTGAGGTCATGACCTGAGCCGAAGGCAGACGCCTAGCCATCTGAGCCACCCAGGCGCCCGTGCATAGTGTTTTTTAACTAGAAATCTGAGTCTCCTGTTTGTGGAAATAATTGGAAGAAGGCCTATGTTCTGGCCAGTTTCTAATGGTTATTTTCTTTCTGAAATGATAATAGTAATAGGCTCTCCATCCTGCTGTTTTGATCTGATCTTTCATGTCAGGTTCACAGAGGCTCTTAGCAGCTTCTCCTGCACTTTGCCGATTTCCAATCAGCTCTTGCCAACAAGCATTGGATTCTCAGTGGGTGACTACAGAGACTGTGCTCCCCAACTTTGTCCTAGTTGGCCTGTTATCCTTGTGTGATCCTCAGAGGAAGGGCAATGCTTAACACTGAGTGGTAATGGTCGGAGCAGGAGTGATGTCTGCTCTTCTCCCTCCCTTTCTATCCAGTCCTACCCCTCAAGTTCTGTCTTTTTTTTTTTTTTAAGATTTATTTATTTATTTTAGAGAGAGAAAGAGAGCATGAGCAGGAGGAGCAGAGGGAGAGGAGGAGAAAATCCCAAGCAGACTCCACGCTGAGTGCAGAGCCCAATCTGGGGCTCGATCTCACGACCGTGAGATCACAACCTGACCTGAAACCAAGAATTGGACACTCAGCCGACTTTGCCACCCAGGCACCCTTCAAGTTCTGTCCTTACAGAAAGTGAACTGTGTTTGAGCGTGGAGAAATGCTGCTCAGATGTTTTATATGGTTAGAAGCTAATATTACGGCAGGTAAAACTATCAAACTTGACATGTAATTAAAAATACAGCTTTTCTTGCAAAAGGCACTGTGACAGTTGCTCTAAAAATATTATGAAATAGATATTGCATTTGTAAATTTCCAAAATTTTTCAATTACCTTCCTATCCCTTTGTAACTAGTGTTTCTTTGGCATCTTTTATTCTTTTTAAAAATTTAGTGAAAATTTGTTCTTTGAGTGGCCTCACTGATCTGTGTGTAGGTGGGTATGAAGAGTAATGGGGCTTGAGGAACATGCTGGTCAATTTCAGCCTGTTCTAGACAGGTTTTTTATTGTTCTAATAGTGACTATAGTCAAAGTTGGGTTAGTAATATGTGGCTTTGAGCTAGCTGGGTTGAATGAATCTTCATGACAGACCCTTCATACCTATAGAGGTTGTTAGGTGAATGCCGGACATGTGGAGGTTTTTTCTGTTGTTGTTGTTTTTTAAAGATTAAGGCTATTTTCCCCACTCTACCCTGAATCCTAGTCTCAGGAAACCACAGCAAAAACAGAATCTTCCATTCAGAGCCTGTGGTGTTTTGCTGAGAAAGTTTTCTGTGAATGCAATTTATTTTCTGTTTTACATTTTGGTGTCTAGCTCTCAATTCCTCATCTACAACATGAGAAATTTTGGGTTAGATTTAAAATGTCTAAAAAAATTCTGATTCATATGGAAGATGGGGAGGCCAGGGGTTGTGATCACAAATGTTTATTGGTTGATTCCAAATTTAGAAACAAATTGCGGCTGTTCTGCTTCCTAGTTGAACTTGAACATAGCCCGGATTTCACATCTGGGGGTAATTTGTTACCACCTCCAGAGCTTGCTTCACTGAAATACGAGTGTTCTTCAAGATAGCAGGAGTATTTTTTTTCATATAATTATGAAAGACATTTGACTCGTTTTTTTGGGGGGGTAATACTTTATCATTCTTTGTTGCCTGAAAAATCTAATGCTAAGCAAAACTACTAGCTTGGATAGTCCAAAAGCAAACCCAGTAAACATATAACAGTAAATTTGGTTTTTTTCCTTCCCTACAGTACTTTGCCAAAACTAGGACTTCTTTTTTGTTTGTCCTGGCTGCTTTTGTTTTTGAAAATAGGTGGTCAGCTTACCATAAATATACTCAGCCCTGTGCTAGTTAGAAACATATGAGTGATTAATTGACTTGATTTTTTTTTTTTTCATCAGAAAAAATGTATGTTTTGTTTTGTTTTGTTTTCCTGCTAGGGCTTGAATACTATCTCTCTCATATTTGCTTTTGTTAAGAGTTTTGTTCTTTTCTTCCTATATATTCTGAGAAACTAAGTTCTGATATTGTACTTAAGCCAGTTTGCAAGTCTGGTTCAACAGTAAGATCACCCTGAAGGACTAAGAGAATTGAACTGGGAAGGAAAATTTTGATTAACTTTATACTTCCCAGACACGATAGTTCAAATCAGATGTCTATTTGGTACCTATTATTTGTCAAAGGGGTTCAAATGTTGTATACAAAATTCAAAAGAGAGATCTCAATACCCGGATTTGAGTCCTGGCTCTGCTGGTTTATAGCTGTGTGATCATGGACAATCACTTAACTTCTCTGACCATTATTATAGTTTTTTAAATTAGAGAAGCAGCTGTAGGATTATTTGGAAGGTGAAATAAAAAGTTTTATCAAAATGTTTTGTTAAATGTATTGTGTCAGTGTCATTCATTTAAGCACTTACTAAACTATATATAGTGGAGTCCGGGCCTTTGGACATCCAAGGCAAACATTAAAGATATCCTCATTGGTGCTGCTTTAAGGATTAAGTGTTCAGAGATGGCTCAATGAAAGTTTGGAAGAATTTTTGAAGAAGGCGTGCCTACTACAGTGCGGTGGTCTGGGAAGGCTTCCTGGATGAAGAGAGAATCAAGGTATAGAGATAATTCTTAAGGAGATCTGTAAAGGCATGATGGTAGGGACATCCAGGACATGCTCAGGGAATGGTCAATGGAAAGTTTCTGTGGGGTAGAAGTAGCTGATGAGAAGTATGTCTAAGGTTTCCAGAAGAAACATAGAGATGTCACAAAAGGTAGGTCTTGGGCAGGGGCAGGAGGAAGAAAGAGAGGGGAGGTCTGGGCAGGGAGTTGTGCGTTGAGACTTCCTGGGGAATGTCTTTTAACAGGTAGTGTTAGACACAAGGTTAGAGCTGGAGAAACCAAAGGTGGAAATGGGGAGCCGAGAAGAGTTGACCATTTAGAGGTTGACCATTGCTGCGGTCTTGAAGAATATGTCCAACAGGAGAGCAGAATAGAGGGCAGGGCAGACCACCTTTTATACTTGAAGTGCTAAAGGTTCTAAGGAACACTCTTGGACTCCTGGACCTTATTATTGGAGGAGAATGTGAGCCAAGGCATGAGAAACCCAGGCGCTCTAAGATGGTGAAGCCAATGAACAGATTTCTCTTTTCTTAATATTTGTGAACAGGATGAGGTTGAATTCTTGCTGATAATGTGCTTAACGGTTTGAATCATAGATTGTTAAGCTGATTAGCTGGTCAGATCTCTTACTTTTACTGATGAGGCTAAATGACTTTGTGTGTGGGCTAAGAACTGAGAGTAGAACACAGATGTCCCAACATGGTGCAACGTTTGGAAGTGTTTCATAGAGATGTTTTTGGTTTTATTTTTTTTTTTAAGATTTTATTTATTTATTTGAGAAAGAGAGAGAGAGTGAGAGTATAAGTAAGGGGGAGCAGCAGAGGGAGAGGGAAAAGCACTGCTGAGCAGGGAGCCCGTTGTGGGGCTCGATCGCAGGACCCCAGGATCATGACCTGAGCTGAAGGCAGATGCTTAACTGACTGAACCACCCAGGCGCCCCTCATAGAGATGTTTTAAATCAATGCATTTGCTTTAGGGATAAGGCAAAGTTATAGGCCCCAGTTGTAAGTCCTATAGTTGTGAATTCTCTGCTCTGTACAGTCACTGAACCCTCAGCAGAGCTCAGCCTTTTTTAGCCTCAGTTTCCCATCATATAAAATGGAGCATTATCAGAGGCTTTGAAGAGAAAATGTTTTGAAAACCTTGGAGTACCGTATATGTGATTTATGTCATTTCTTTTTTTTTAAATTTTTATTGTTATGTTAATCACCATACATTACATCATTAGTTTTTGATGTAGTGTTCCATGATTCACTGTTTGTGTATAACACCCAGTGCTCCATGCAGAACGTGCCCTCCTTAATATCCATCACCAGGCTAACCCATCCTCCCACCCCCCACCCATCTAGAACCCTCAGTTTGTTTTTCAGAGTCCATCATCTCTCATGGTTCGTCTCCCCCTCCGATTCCCCCCCCTTCATTCTTCCCCTCCTGCTATCTTCTTCTTCTTTTTTTTTTTTTTAACATATATTGTATTATTTATTTCAGAGGTACAGATCTGAGATTCAACAGTCTTGCACAATTCACAGCGCTCACCATAGCACATACCCTCCCCAATGTCTGTCACCCAGCCACCCCATCCCTCCCGCCCCCCACCATTCCAGCAACCCTCAGTTTGTTTCCTGAGATTAAGAATTCCTCATATCAGTGAGGTCATATGATACATGTCTTTGATTGACTTACTTCGCTCAGCATAACACCCTCCAGTTCCATCCACATCATTGCAGATGGCAAGATCTCATTCCTTTTGATGACTGCATAATATTCCATTGTGTATATATATATATATATATATATATATATATATACCACATCTTTTTTTTTTTTTTAAAGGTTTTATTTATTTATTTGATAGAGAGACAGAGAGAGAGAGGGAACACAAGCAGGGGGAGTGGGAGAGGGAGAAGCAGGCTTCCTGCGGAGCAGGGAGCCCGATGTGGGGCTCAATCCCAGGATCCTGGGATCATGACCTGAGCCGAAGGCAGACACTTAATGACTGAGCCACCCAGGCGCCTCCCACATCTTCTTTATCCATTCATCTGTCGATGGACATTTCTTAATAAGTCTGTTGATCTAGCTACTGACTCCACAGGGCCCAATTATCAGCCAAATGATCCTGATAAATACCGACTCCAGAGGAACACGTGCATAAAAGGAGATACATGAGATGAGGTGGTTTTATCACTTGGCAGGGTTGGGTGACAGGCTTGGGTGGGGGTGGCAAGAAGGAGGGTGAGTCAAGATTGGCAGAAATATGAGAAGCGTATGTGTTCTTTTTTTTTAACCTTCATGATTACATCAAAATTTTAACTTGTTAATATGATTGACAGTTCTTTGAAGCACTGGTTAAGAGGGAACGTGATCTTAGGTCAGACCTGGCTGGATTCAAACTTGAGTGGTGACCATGGATAGATTAATTTCAGTGAGTCTTGGTCTTTTCATCTATAAAATGGGTGTCCTAATATCTATGTGTTAGATCATTGTGAAGATTAAATGAGATGTGGGATTTAGTGTGTATTCATCCTTTATTATATCTTATAATGATCATTTCCCCAAAGCTTCTGATGCATTACCCATTAGATGCTCAAATATTTGTTTACGCACTTGAAATTTTTTTTCATGGCTGTCATATTCCTAAGAATCATCATGGGTACTCATAGAAACCAAATCTGGATTAAGAAATATGTATACTTATGTCCTTGGACTTGGGATTTTAAGAACAAGGGTATAAGGTGAGAGAGAGATTATCTCACCCTAGTCTTTCCTGAAGCTATGGGAGATGAAGGAGAAATGATAATCCCACCATCATCAGATCCCCGGTCATTTGGTTCTGGTAGTTTCAAGTTTCAAGTTCTATAGTATAGTTGTTTACTTATGGTTTTAAAGAATTTACTATTATAAAAAAATAAGACTACTTCTCATTTAATCACTACTTCTGCTTCATTAAGCTCTAGTTTATTGGAGTCAGTGACTGTGGTTTTAAGTTGACAGCTCTGAAATGGCCCCTTGCTGGCTTCCCCCTCATTTGTTAACTGAGCTGCGGCTGTTAGCTTTGCCCAATACCCACCTCTGTGAAGTTTGAAGAAATAGTAACGCGATGTGATGGATACTTCTCAGGAACTTTGCTTGGAAGCACAGCAGACCAGAATGTTAGTGGACTTATTTTTCCTTATGTGCATCTCTCGTTAGGCTAACATTTCACCACTCCCCGGCCTGTGCTAACCCTCTCTTCCAGTTAGTGTGACCTTTCCACCAGGCCCTTGAGCCCGTCATGTGCTCTGTGTGTCTCCATCCTTGTTCACATGGCTTTCCTCCTGTCTGAATGCCCTTCTAGATCTAGTGGCTTTCTTCTTTACTCCCCTGCTGTGTAGGCTAGCATTTAACTATAGTATTCCATCTCATATTCACTTTCATTTATTCAATGTTTATTCCCCAGATTATAGTCTTCTTAAAGGTAGGGGCCATGCTCGTGCTTTGCCTTCACCATTTCCGCCTCACACCGTGCTGGGGAAAGAGCAGTCATTCAGTGTGTGGTCTGGAATCAGACAGACAGGGGTTTGCATCTTTGCCTTGCCACCTACCAGCTGTGTGACTCGGGGCAAACTACAGAACCTCTTTGAGCCTGCTTCTTCACCTCTAAGGGAGTAGTGGTACATTATATATCGTAGGTGTTCCGTACAAGTTCACTACCATTATTGTTATTCTTTACTTCAACAATTGCTGATTGCACACATTCTAGATGTTGGGCATTGTATTGGATCCCAAGTCCTGGGAACTGATGGTGGGACACAGCAGACGAGACCCCTGTTTTTATGAACCAGCAGAAAACATGAATGTTAAACAAATACGTAACTATAAATACAGTAAGTACCCAGAAGAACAAAAGTAATGGCAGGAGAGTAATTGACAGAGGTCCTTTCAGTCTGGGGGCATTACGAAGGACTGAGTCACTGAGAAATTATTTAAACTGAGACTTGAAGATGAATAGAATTTGGTCAGTAGGAGTATCACAGGGAGAACCACATGTTCGAAGGCCTGGGACTGGAAAGAGCTTGGTGTGCCCAAGGATCTGGAAGCAGGCGGGGGTGGCAGTGAAGGCTTCATCCCCACCCCCAGTGGCTCAGTGGCTGGCGACAGGGCCCTATCACTTATCACTTTTTCTTTGAAGTGGGACTAAGATGTAAAAAGTAAATGCTAACTGTTTTTGAAATTTAGCTCATTTATTGGGCATAATGAGAATTGAGATATCTCATGAAAGTGAATTTTTCCAAAACTAAGCCCACCCTTTTAAGTGCCAAAGGTTTTTTTGTTTTTGTTTAATGGGAATCTTTCTAAAATATTTCTCTGCCTTCTTAGTCAACACTATGACCCTGGATCATTTAAGAAGAGATTAAACTATGCTATGCTACCGCTCACATTATTTTAATGCGGTATGGCATTCATGCCCTCAAGGGCTGTTGAGATATGTGGGGCCATTTTCTCCCCTTTCTTCGAACAGCCCATTGTCTGCTTGTTGAAGCTTACTCTTTTGTTCTGCAGAAATGATAATCCCCTTGCAATATCCTGTTCTTTTTGCTGCTGACCCTGTCTTGAGACACACTATCCCCCAAGTTTTATTTGCTTCTTCTGTGACCTAAGAAAATGGATTACTAATTGTAGGTAATTCTGACAAGTTTAGCAAATTGATACAGAGTGATGGTCTGCAGGTTTATCTTAGAGGTCAAATGCATAGATTTCTACTGCACAGATCCTGGCATCAGAGGTCTCCCTTGCTTCCTTCCAGTGAGTGTTCAGGTCATTGGGGTTTCTGTCTAACGCGGGTTGCTGTTGCCCTCCCCTTTCAACACTAAAGTATTGTGGAGCCCGGAAGCTGAGTTGGTTTTTGTTTGTTTTAAACAAAGAGCAGTGGAAAAGCAAACGGAGTGGTTAAATTATTGATGAGGCATAGAATTTTAAAGCTTATAAGGACTAGAGGTGTTGGCATTCCAGCCCCCTCACCTTGGTGGTGAAATTAGGTTGCGCTGCTCAAGTTCACACAGCTTTTGGCCGAGCTGGAAGTAAAATTCAGATTGACTGTTAGGCCAGTGTTCTTCTCTGTATCGTCTTGCCTTGCAGAAAACTCTGAATAATTGAGTAGGTATGAAAACTTGTGTAATGTTTTGTGTTTAGCGTTTTCATTTCTAAGAATAGAGTCCATGAGAACTGGAACATTTGTGATCTTATTTTTAGCTCATGTTTTATGATCTCAGCAGCGCCTTATTTAACAGAACTGAATTCTGTGAAGATTTCCTTCCTGCTTGCAAGAGCATCACCCAGGCTGTGTCCCAGACCTCTTCTGCACAGCACTGTGTCCTGTCTGTCCCTGTGTTCCCTAGTTGAGGTTTGGAAGCCTGAATCTTAAATTTCCAGCTTCTATGGGATCACCAGGGCCTTGCCTTTGTGTGTTATTTCATTTGATTCCTATTATTCCACTGAGCAAAGGAGCATAATTCAGTTTTACTTCTGAGGAAGTGGATTCCCAAGAGAGAATAATTGGAGCCTGTTTTTCCAAGCAGCGAGTTACTGGACTGGGCTTTCACACCCACTTTTGTAGTTGTATTTTCACTCTGACAGGCTGTCGTCTCTAGATTAAAGGTCTAGCATGCTTAGCCTTCATTTTTAGACTTCTGTAGGAGGTGTGTTTTGGGGTATAAATGCTCCATGAGCACAGAACAGGGACTCTCGCTGCTATTTCCCCAGGGCTCCAAATAGGGCATGGCGCATGGTAGACACACAGAGGAACTTGTCCAAAGAAGGAATGGGTGTGAAGGATGCCGTCACGGGATTCATTCCCTTGGTTACTAGCCAGAGAAGTGGCTCCTGATGGCAGAATGGTCGGGTCATCTGCTAGTGGCTTTTCACCTGGGGCCAACCCTGTGAAACTGACCCACATTTGGTTCTTTCAGTAGTTTACTTTCGATCAGGTATGTAACTAAGACAGGCAGAAGTTTCTCATTACCAAGTTTTCTTTCTAAGCTACAGTGACTTGCATGACCAACTTTAAGTTCTCTGAGCTATAGCAACAGTAATTTAATTAGGCTTCTGGTTTAATTAGATGTGAAGACAAAGTTACCCGCACGAAGCACATTGTGTTTTGTGGCCTTTCTCTTTTTCCAGACGGAGCTAGCGATTGGCCACAGGACCATAGAAATGGATATTTGTGTTCATTCATGGTCTCTAAAATGTGTGGACCTCAGACTCTAATATGGTAGGCAATAAATGCATGGATAAATCTTACCATCAGCTGTCAAGGTGGATGTGTTTCAGAGAAGGTAGTACAAGCTGTCCCCTAATTTCTACCATAATGAGTCCCTGAAAACCAATTTGGTTATAAATGCCAGCCAACGATTCCCTGCTGCCCAGAGCTTCCCTACTGGGGGCAACAAATGGCTGTCAGTGCCATCTGGGACATTAGAAATCACTGTTCAACAGGTGATGAACGGAAGACTGTGAGTGTGTCGGTGAATAATGACGTTGGGATGTGGTATGAGGAAGTCTACCTTAAATCAAGACCACCCATTTTAGTGTGGCTGGGAGGAGCGGGGGGGGGCTCTCTGACCTGTCCTGGAACCTTCTGTTGCATCCCGTTAGCCGGTATAATGGAAGAATAAACTGACATGGTCTATGTATACTTTTTATACCACTCTTTTATATATGCCTTTTTCAAAATAAAAGTAACTTCTGTAGTTTTTATTTTTATTTTTATTTTTTAAGATTTTATTTATTTATTTGACAGAGAGACAGCGAGAGAGGGACACAAGCAGGAGGAGTGGGAGAGGGAGAAGCAGGCTTCCCACGGAGCAGGGAGCCTGATGCGGGGCTCGATCCCAGGACCCTGGGATCATGACCTGATCCAAAGGCAGATGCTCAACGGACTGAGCCACCCAGGGGCCGCTATAGTTTTATTTTTAAACATGATTCCTGATAGTCGGAGGTGGGGTGGGGAGTAATTCAGTCAGTCCAGAAAAACTATAAAGAAGAGAAAGTATCCCCATAAATTCTACCATTTAGAGACAGTTGCTATTGATTTTCTGAAGGACCTCCCTTCAGGTAGCTTTTAACCATAGGGACCCACACAGGATTTTACACACTCTCCTGTCACTTGCTTTTTAGGCAGTACATTGGGAATATCCTCCAGTGTCAGTGAATACCAGAAACATTTTCAGCAGCACCCACTATGTTTCATTGCACGTCGTAGCATATTTAACAAAGCTTTAATCCTTCACCTAGAATATACAGAGAGAGCGATATCTTATGGCATTGTTATATGGATTAAATGATAATGTGTTAAGATGCCTTCACACAGTGGACGGCCTACAGGGAGTGCTCAGTAGTTATTAGCCGCAACAGACATCCAGGTACGAACATCCTTTGTCAAGATGTGTCATTATCCCCCTGTGATGAATTCTTTTTTTTTTTTTAATAATCTTTTTTTTTTAAAGATTTTTATTTATTTATTTGACAGAGAGATAGAGAGAGAGCACAAGTAGGCAGAGCGGCAGGCAGAGGGAGAGGGAGAAGCAGGCTCCCCACTGAGCAGGGAGCCGGACGTGGGGCTTGATCCCAGGACCCCAGGATCATGACCTGAGCCGAAGGCAGCCGCTTAACCGACTGAGCCACCCAGGCGCCCCATCCCTATGATGAATTCTTAAGGAGGGGGGGTAGGATTGCTGGGTCACATGATGTGGACATTTTCAGTTCTGACTCACATCACTGAGCAGCTCTTCAGGAAAGTGGTAGCACGTGATACGCTCCTTCCCACAGTGCACACAGGTGCTTGGTCACCGTGTCCTCACTGGGTATGCTCTGTCAGGCTCTTCTGGAAGGTGGAAATGTCATTACATTATTTTTCTTTGATTTTCTTTGGATTACTAGTGAAATTGAATAGCTTTTCACATGTTATTAGCCATTTCCTTATCCTTTGTGAATTGCCTGTTTGTGTCCTTTGCCTACTTTCTTCGGCGGTCTTTGTCTTTTTCTTATTGACTTGACAACCCTTTTCTATAGTGACCCTTTGTCTTGTGGCAAATAATTTTTCCATTTTTTTCAACTTGCTATTTTGTGTTTTGCCATTAAAAAATTTTTTTATGTAGTCCAAGTAATTCCTGTAGTATGTTATGGGTTCCAGTTTTTGCATCATTTTTTGAAATGGTCTTCTCATTTTAAGATTATAAAAATAGTCACTCATACTTCTAGGATTTTCAAGATTTGAATTTTTATATTTAAATCTTTGCTGTAGGTGGAATTTATTTGGGAGTGGGGGTAAGACGGGCTTTAGGGATCCAGCTTATTTTTTTCCAGATAGCTAGTTTTTCCAACGCTTCGACCACTAACTTGAAATGCTAGCTTGATCATACACTAAAAGAAACCTTGCCCAGTCTTGGACTTTGTTTCGTTCCACTGATCTGTCTTATCTATTCCTGTGCCAGTAACCGTGCTAGGAGACTAATAAATCTCTCTCTAGAAGTGGCAAGTTTCATGCTCATCTGCTCTTGATTGAATCGAGCTGACATTTTTACATAGCTAGTCTTAAACTGCTTGGTTTCTGAGCTTCCTACCATAGGGTATGATTAAGTAATTGGAATTACTGTATTTATTCGGTGGCCCCTCTGGATACTGGCTTTTGGACTGTTCATCATATAAACAGCATATTTACATGGTTTCCCTTAATTTTGACCTGCTTCTGCATTGTACATTTGGCTGACATTTAGCAATATGAAGTGGCCAGATCATGTTCTCTTTGTGCTAAATAATCTACCTCTTAGGCATACTACATTGGAGCAACACAGCTATTGTTTTCCAGAAATAAAATGGGTTTCAGCTCTCCCCACCTTCTCCATTTCAGTTGTTGTGTATACAGCTAGCATATAGCATCGCTTTTCCAACACTGCTTGAGGTAGACATTCACTGTACCTTCTGTTGGCTGGACTCCTCGACTCCTACATATCTACATGTTTTTACATATTCAGTATTTTAATATTGTAAGCTAGTCATTGGTAATATTGTGCTGAAGGTTTGGGGTTTTCTCCTTGGAAAAGGGATTATTCTGCCTTTCAGGTCTTCCTAGCCACACAGCCTTGTCCTCTGTTCATATTTCTTTTGTTCATCTTACTTTGCCTTGATTAGAACAATTGAACCATAACTTATTGGTTGATGCTGTTCAGCTGTATATACCATTGGAAACCATGCCTAATTGAGTAGGTGATCCTGTGGCCTCATCTCCATTTTCTGTAGGCATTCAGTCAGAGGTACTGTTCTTCTCGTACACATTTCCTTTACTGTAATTTTATTTTCCTTCTATTCCCACCACAGTTTGTCTATCCTGATCTTAAAATTCTTATTCATTTAGGGCGCCTGGGTGGCTCAGTTGGTTAAGCGACTGCCTTCGGCTCAGGTCATGATCCTGGAGTCCCGGGATCGAGTCCCGCATCGGGCTCCCTGCTCAGCGGGGAGTCTGCTTCTCCCTCATCCTCCCCCATCTCATGCTCTCTCTCTCTGTCTCATTCTCTCTCTCAAATAAATAAATAAAATCTTAAAAAAAAAAAAAAATTCTTATTCATTTGAACAAGCACTTAGCACATCTACTGTATACTCAGTACGTGACTGGTGGATGACATTAATATGTTACTTGTGTTATCCTTTGACATTTCTCAGAAGACTTGCGTGTATCCTCATGTTTGTTTTCCCTGCACAACAACCTCCTGCCGCCATGTTGCTATTGCTTGTGGCCACTCCTACCTCTGGACGCCCTGCTTAAATCTCAGTGCACAGACCTCTGTTTCTTCATACTCAAATGTGTGCATTTCTGTTCTGTATCATCTGCCCCTGGCCGGTGCTGCATGCAGGGCATCCTTACCAGTTTGGGCCATATGGAGTTGATGATAATTATAGTGGGGAGGAGAGGAGTGAGGTCACTATTAGGTGTATAAGCACCCCAGAACATGTCCTAGTGTTAACAGTGTTTCGGCTGGCAGAAAGGGCATAGGAAGAATCCCTGTTCAGCCATTATTTACTGAAATGTTGGTAACCGTGCTAGAAGGAAGATTACACACAGGTCAGTAATGTTGGTGGCAGGGGTTTGTGAATAGACTTGTACAGAGATATTTGTGGAGCACTTAAGACATATAAGACCTTGTGCTAGGCCTGATGGGTAATACCAGATCACAGTGCCTGCCATCTAAGACTACCTAGCGTGACCTGTGGGGTAGCCAAATATGTAAATAGTTATGGTACCAGCAACATCCATAAGTGCTGTGAGAATAATATCTAGGAGGAGATCGCGTGAGCTGTGATCATTAGGAACCGGAACGGTTGGTTTTACACGGAAAGTTGAGATTTCAGTTATCTTTCAGATCTTTTGCACTGGTGTAGTCCCTCTCTTGTGGCTCTCAGAAAAGGAACAACCACCATGTAATACCAAGGGGCAGCAAACAAGTTCAGAAGAACAGAACTTTCTTTTCTAAAGTCAGCATTAAAAACTATTTTCACTGGGTATAGAATTTTATCTTTACGGTTTTCCCCTAGTTCTTTAAAGATCCTGATCCACTGGCTTGCACTCTGACTAAGGAGAAGTCCGCTATGATTCTTTGTTCTTCTGTATGTAATGTCATTTTTTCTTCTGGATGCTTTTAAGATTTTTGTCACTGGTTTTAAACATTTTGAATATGATGTGCTTTGGTGTAGTGTTCATTGTGCTCCTTAAGCTTGGGATTTGTGAGCTTCTTGGCTCTCTGGGTTTATACTTTTCATTAAATCTGGGAAACTTTGGTCTCTTACTTCCTTTTTTGTTTTTTTTCCTTCTGTTCCCACCTCCCCCTCCCCCATCTTCCAGAGACTCCTATTACATATATATTAGGTTACTTGAGGCTCTATAGCTCTGTTCATTTTTCCTGCCTTTTTTGCTGTGTCTCACTTGGACAGTTTCCATGGGTAAGGCTTCAAGTCTATTAATGTCCTCTTCTGCAGTGCCTCCTCTCCTGTTAATGCGGTCCAGTGTAATTTTCACCCCAGACACTGTAATTCCCATCTCTAGTAGTCCAGTTTGAGTCTGTTTCATATCTTCTATGCCTTTATTTAGCATGTTCAATCTACTCTCTAATTTCTTGAACCTGTGGAGTATAATTACAGCTGTCTTCATGTCCTTGTCTATTAGTTCTATTATCTGTGTTATTTCTGGGTCAGTTTGATTGATTTTTCTCCTCATTATGGTTCCTGTTTTCTTCTTTGCATGCCTGGTTTTTTTTTTTTTTTGATTGAGTGTTGGACATTGTGAATTTTATCTTCTCTAGTACTAGATATTTTTATATTCCTATAAATATCTTGAACTTTGGTCTGGGGCATAGTTAGGTTCCTTGGCAGTGGATTGGTCCTTTTTGCTCTTGGTTGTTGTTGTTGTTGTTGTTGTTTTTAAGCTTTTTAAGGCAAGACCAGAATAGTATTTAGACGAGGGTTAATTTTTCTTTCCATATGACCTTTTCTTTCCACCTGAGGTTTGGTCTGTTGTTAGGTCTGATTTCTTTTTCTTTCTTTTTTTTTTTTAAAGATTTTATTTATTTGACAGAAAGAGACACAGTGAGAGAGGGAACAGAAGCAGGAGGAGTGAGAGAGGGAGAAGCAGGCTTCCCGCTGAGCAGGGAGCCCGATGTGGGGCTCGATCCCAGGACCCTGGGATCATGACCTGAGCCGAAGGTGGATGCTTAACAACTGAGCCACCCAGGCGGCCCTAGATCTGATTTCATTTTTCTCTTTTACTTTCAATAGTATAAGAATGCTAAAGACTGGAATATAAAAAGTTAGTTGCATTTGCCATGGATAGATGGATTTTTTCCAATGAGTTTGTGTGTTTTCAAAAGTAAAATGTACTTGGTTATTGGAAAGGGAAAGGAGAGAGGGCTAAGGGTAGCAGAAGACCACAATTAGAGTTAATAAATCTGGCCTACATTTCCAGAGGAATTCTTTGGATGATAAATGAGGCCAACTATCCTTTGAGTTGTTCAGGTGAAGCTGGGTGTCACTGGTGATATCTAATGACCCTCCTCCTTCTGTGACTGGGCAAGAGGAAAATATGAGTAATGCCAATGTGTATTGACTGGCTGGGTCAGGTGTGTAGAGCTTTGTCTGAAAAGCGAGAGTTGCAGATCCTGATTGGCTCAAGACTAACTATACTGTGGCCTGATCAAGATAGCCAGGACTCCAGTGATGGAATTTTTCTTTTATCCTAGTCAGTTGTGATGACCAGAACCTTCCTTGGAAAGATAGCCTGTGTTTAGATGACTGTGAGCCCATGTGGTCTCTCTGGTGCCTGTGGGAGCTCTGGGTATTCCTGCTCCTCAAGGAGCTCATTGATGTAATTTCAGACACTATATCCTCACTCAAGAGAACAGGCCTTCTTGCTCTGCGTGGAATATCTTACAAGACACATTGCTGTGTCAGTTTTTAAGCTGCTGGTTCCAGATGTCTCTAGCAGCCCTACTTTTTCTCAGATGCTTAGCCAGCTTACCTGTATGAATGGCCTTTCTGTCCTGCAGAGGCTGTGAGAAGGTCTGCCTGAGCATTTGAGAGTTAAGCAGCATTTCGCAAGCAAGCCCTCCGTGAGGCACTGATTGTACCATTTCCAGAGATTGTACAAGAGCTTCTGCTGATCTCACAGGTACTCACAGTCCAGGGGGGAAATAACATAGGTGAATACAGAAACCCGTTCAGGAGGACCACGAAAGAAAATGAGAAGATAAGCAAAACAGTTAGTGTTTTGAGTCGTATTTCTTCAGACTTCTCTGTTGGGGTAGTGGCCGCAGTGACCAAGCGGCTGGCATCCCACCATTTATGGACGTGTTCTATTTTGAGACGGAGTTTGTGGTTTGGGAAGGATGTATAACCATTTTCAACAAATACTTATGGAGGGGTAAAGTATCATGTCAGGCACAAGGAATACTAAGAAGTATAAAGTTATGGCCTCTGCTTCTAAGGAACTGCTCATACTCGGAAAGGAGGGCATGCTTAAGATTAAAAAACTTCATAAGATATAGTAAGTCTTTGTAAGTGAAAAGCATAATCGTCAACATTTAGCAGAAATATATACTAAACTGTTAACTGCTCGGGGGAGTGGGGCTTGAGGTGGTGGGGCACGTGGTTATCGAAGAGGAAAGATCTTCACTTTTTATTATACGTTTGACCCGTGAACAACATGAGTTTGAACTGCACGGGTCCACTTACATGTGATTTGTTGTTGTTGTTGTCATCTGGTAAATATATTTTCTCTTCTTTATGGTTTTCTTTATAACATTTAATCTCCTCTAACTTTATTGCAAGAATACAGCATATAGTACATATAACATACAAAATGTGTTAATCTACTATTGATGATATTGGTAAGGTTTCCAGTCAACAGTAGCCTATAGTAGTTAAGTTTTGAGGGAGTCAAAAGTTATATGTGACTGTCTGACCATGCTGGGGGGTGGCACCTCTTTCCCCCACATTGCTCAAGGATCGACTGTATACATCTGTCTATGGTTGGAAATTTTTACTAAGTGCCAGTATTGCCTTTTTGGAATTCTTTATCAGTTAAAAAAATGATAGAGAGGGGCAATGGGGTACCTGGGTGATGGGCATTAAGGAGGGCACGTGATGGGGCGCCTGGGTGGCTCAGTTGGTTAAGCGACTGCCTTCGGCTCAGGTCATGATCCTGGAGTCCCTGGATCGAGTCCCGCATCGGGCTCCCTGCTCGGCGGGGAGCCTGCTTCTGCCTCTGACCCTCCCCCCTCTCATGTGCTCTCTCTCTCTCATTCTCTCTGTCTCAAATAAATAAAAAATTAAAAAAAAAAAAAGAGGGCACGTGATGTGATGAGCACTGGGTGTTATACGCAGCCAATGAATCACTGAACACTACATCAAAAACTAATGATGTACTGTATGTTGGCTAATTGAATTTAAATTAAAAAAATAATAAAATAACATAAAAAATTTAATTTAAAAAATGATAGACTAGAAGATTATACCCATAATGTTAGCCTTGAATATCTGTGTGATAGGATTATAAATAATTTATATTTTCTTTATTATACCTCCCTATTATTGCCCACATTTTCTATAATGGGTATGTATTATTTTGTAAATAGAGAAAGTATTTAAAAACCAAAACCCTAAAGCATCTGTGATGATTATTATAACTACATGCCAACATGCGTACCGTATCTTGGATATAATATACCAGCTTTCCCTTTTCTTTTTCCTCAGTCTTACCACAACTGCTAAGACAGTTCTTCTATCATAATTCATCATCATCACCAACCACTATTTTATTTATTTACTTATTTATTCATTTATTTTTAAAGATTTACTTTGTTATTTTAGAGAGAGAGCAGGGGGAGGGGCAGAGGGAGAGAGAGAATCTCAAGCAGACTCCTCACTGAACACAGAGCCTGACATGGGGTTTGATCTCACAATCCTGAGTTCATGACCTGAGCCGAAGTCAAGAGTCACACGCTTAATGGACTGAGCCACCCAGGTGCCCCCATTGTCACTATGTAAAGGTGAAACAGGGCATTGACTCTTGCTTCTGTTCCTTGCCATTTTGAGTGAGTGAGTTAGCCTAGGAGCAAAAGGAATCCATCTATTAACTATACTGTGAAGGCTGCCTAGAAGAATTCAAATTATGCTGATTGGGTTACAATTATTTCTGTCAATGTGGGCTGTGATCTCTTGTTTTAAAGCATCCTAAGAATACTTTCTATATCTTTATATTTAGTTCTGTTGGAGAAAGCAATTAGATTATTCCATCTCCCCATCTGGTGCAGTAAGAAAACTCATCTGCTTGGCTTACTTCGTATGAGAGAGAATTAAAATGTCCAAGTTATTTGTAATTTGGGTTAAGTAGTTCAATCCTGGCTCTCCCAGATTTTTCTGGGAATTCATACCCCCTTATAATTATGAACTTAATTACTTTGAAAGTAATAGTGTTCTGAATTATTTAAGGAAGCCAGAGATCGGAAGACAGATGTCATTTCTAAATAAATTTTTTTTTTTCCCTTATAGCATGTGTTTGATGATCTCAGTGTCTCAGTATCCTTGTCCTGGGTTGGCGATGGCACTGGGGTAAGTAGTATTTTGAGTCTGTTAACTCAGTGTAGCAAGAAGAAGATGGGGATTTTAGGAGTTTAAACGCTGAATGTTGTTACTTTCTGAAATGGTCTCCAACCTCCGTTGCAGAAAGCGCATGTTTGCAGTACAGACTTTCAGGAAGCTGTGCTTGTTTTGGTTTTGCTTTAGAACTGGGAACATCTTGTGACCACCTTCTTCCATAATAGCAAGATAGACACCTTTTTAGTTTTTGGAGGCTGCTTGGCATCAAGATGAGCAAGAAGAAGAAAGAGGAAGGAGAGTGCCGTGTGCCCCGACGGGAGCCTCACAATACTTGGGAAAACCCCTGTGTAGCAGCAGAAAACTGCACATTGCACATCTTGGCATTTTTCCTCCAAACTGTATTGTTCCTGTGTCCTTTCCCACAGTTAGCATTGAAGGACTGTGGCGCCCGTGGGCTCGCGGCTGTCCAGCTCCATCTGTTGTCTCTTCCCCTGCCATGGGGGAGCCAGTGCCAGGACTGGCGGCATGGAGGGAGAGTCTGTCAGCTCCTTACCCTGTGTACCCCTGTATATATAGCCTCCCAGGAGGAGGGCGCACCAAGGGTGGCCTCGGGTCTTCGGGTCTTGAGTCCGGGCTTGGCGTTGCCCAGCTCTGTGTCCTTCTGTCTGAACGAGGGCAGGGGCCACAGCTCATACCCTCTGGTATTCTGGTAATGTCTACATCATAGCACTGAGGCCCATGACAGTGGTATCAGGAATCAAAAGAAATAGAATTTTGGTGTTGAAAAGAAAGTTAAAATGTCTTATTTTCATTAAGTTTTAAACTTCTGGTAGAATGTCTTTAACCATGTCTCAGTTTCTTCTAAAATTTGAGTAGTGCACCAATTTCCATGATTTATCCATTTGTCTAAGATAGTTGGTATCTCTAAGACTTCTTGTTATATGGCTATTTGAGACTTCATAGCCTCTTGTACTCATCTACTATCAGAGTCTGTTCCTCATGCATATTTGTGTCTAGAAAAGTACTTATTTGAAAAATTAATTTCACGGAGAACTAACAGCGAGGAGAGGAAGAAAAGGGCAAATGTATATGACATAGTGACCTCTATTAGAACACCATACTATCCTAGCCTCTGTAAGCAGAAAGAGGGATGATCTTTGCCTGAGAATATCTTACAATAATAGAGATACAAAATAGTTAAACCCTTCCTTTATTATAATGTGTAGTTGATTAGCTCTGCTTCACTACTTCAAGTGTATGTGATGGGACCATTTCAACAAAATGAGTTGAGATCTTGAGTCATTGTGAGCCCTAGTAACATGGTCCTTCTTGGTTTTCTGACACTACAGTCTAGGCTACCACAGAGCAGGGCTATTGGCAATTTTTAGATGTTGATTTAATCCCATCACATGCAAGCATGTAATTGGACTATCTTTCTTATTGACTGCATGCTTTTGTCTCTTCCCAGATCATTCTAGTCTTGACCACCTTCCATGTACCACTGGTAATTATGACTTTCGGACAGTCCAAGCTGTATCGAAGGTGAGATACGTAACATGTGGCTGGGGCATTGGCTGAGTAACACATTGTGAATGTAAGTTCCCTACTTTTATTATAGACATGATGGAGTCTAAAATTTGATTTAAAGGATCTTCTAGCCATCTTAAATTTTCACCAGACTGTCACACTTAGCACACTGAGTGTCTGCTTAGCAACCTGAAGAAGTATGAAAAGGGATCTAGTTCCAAGGAGATTAGGCTAACCTCACTGAGTGGCAAAACAATAAAGGAAGATGAAGGAGGAGTCCGTAGGGGTCTGTATCTTTTCATTTAAATGGGTATTTATTTGTGGGAAGGTAGCATAGAGTTTAACCATCTTTCTATTTATTATAAGTTTTTTTATATCCCTGAAATAACACAAAATGGTTTTTATATCCCTGAATTAACAGTCCTCACTGTACCTTTCAAGTGAATGTGATTTATCCTACAATAAAATGGACATGTAGGGCGCCTGGGTGGCTCAGTTGGTTAAGCGACTGCCTTCGGCTCAGGTCATGATCCTGGAGTCCCGGGATCGAGTCCAGCATCGGGCTCCCTGCTCGGCAGGGAGTCTGCTTCTCCCTCTGATCCTCCATCTCATGCTCTCTCTGTCTCATTCTCTCTCTCAAATAAATAAATAAAATCTTTAAAAAAAAAAAAAAATGGACATGTATTTTGAGCCCTAAGCAGGTTGTTTCCGGATCAGGAGGGAGTTCTCAGGTCAGACCTAACCCACGTGCATCACAGTGTTCACACTGGTAATGATGGTGGCAGTGTATGTTCAGGAACCATAATCTATACTGTGACATTCACAGGGTTTTAGAGTTGTCTTCTCAGAGGTATAGCTTGGTTAAATAGTAGGTTCTTTCTCTTAATTATAAGATTCAAGACCAGCTAACTCTCAGAAATTGCTGATTGTCTTCTCAGTCATTTGTGTCTATCCCATTTTCCCCCCAAGGAACCTAAAGAAAGATGACATCCCAGCAGATGACATAGAAACTGCCCCTCAGGGCCAAGGCAGCTCCCAGGAACCATTGTACTCTCTCAGGGTTCCTTCTTTGACTGTCAGTCTTGGTCCAGGAGGGGGTGAACCCATGTTGAAGCTTTGACATGGATCAGCCCAACCTCCCTTCCCTAGTAGGCCTGATCACTGGCTGCCGCTACTGAGCCTGGAGCCGGTGCTCCCTGCCCTTCAGCACAGTGATGTTGGCTTAAAAATTGGCCAAGAAGGAATTGCCATCTTGAAATTGCTGTACGCTCCATGAAAGCAAGGTTCTTGACTAACTCAGGGTTCTCCACCAACTAGCCAAACAGCTGACTCATAGCAGGCAAGCAGTACATACTAATTGAATGAACGAATACCTTGGCTTCTCTATAATTTTTAGGTTAATAGTATTTTTTATTTGTTTGATAAAGATTGATAATGCATCATAGAGTCCCAGTGCTAAAAAGGGTTGTAATTTATAGGTGATTTTGTTTATTCAGATAGAACAGTAGTTGAAGCGTTTCAGATAGAAGAAAAGTATCCTGTTTGGGGAGGGCAAAAAATTTTTTTTTTCATTTGTAACTTCAGTAACTCCTCCCAGTGTTCAAAAAACCTTGCAGTCATAAAATCTTTCCTTATAGAAAACAACCATATTATAAAACATTTGGAAATTTTTTTTTTTAAATATTTTATTTATTTATCTGATAGAGAGAGACACAGCGAGAGAGGGAACACAAGCAGGGGGGTGGGAGAGGGAGAAGCAGGCTTCCCGCTGAGCAGGGAGCCCGATGCGGGGCTCGATCCCAGGACGCCGGGATCATGACCTGAGCCAAAGGCAGACGCTTAATGACTGAGCCACCCAGGCGCCCCAACATTTGGAAATTTTAAAAGAAAGAAAAAAAATCACCCTAAAAAGTAAAGTGTAATCTTAACTTATTTACACTTTATTATCTGGATTTTTCCCTTTCATATTATTCATATGGCTACATAGTCTTGGGAAGCAGCATGGTCCAGGGTAAAGTTGCCAGACTGTGTTGGCAAACAGGCCTGGGATTGAATCTCGGCACTGTCATTTGCAAGCAGAATGAACTCGAACAAGTCATTTAAGCTCCCTAAGTTTTTTGTCATCTGTAAGAGAAAGATGGTAACAGTGGTCACCACAGAGCCTTTGCAGGTTATGCTTTGCAGTGGCTGGCGTGGAGTAAGAACGCGGTGGGCCTAGATGGCATGTAGCCAGCCTTGCTGGCGCTGTCGTGCCAGTTGTTAAAGGAATTTGAGAGCCCTTGGGCCAGCTGGTGAAGAGTGATTGCCTGCCCCCAGATGCTTCCATGGCTTCTGCAGAGGCACACATACCCTTGCCCCTGCTGGTATGCAAGTATTACTAACGCCTGGTGTTACAGCCTATATGCATTCCGCTTGGTGAGTGCTCATACCATGGTAGTTTTCATATCCCCTCTGCTAGTAACTCATCGATTTTGTTACATCAACAGAACTTACTTAATCACTGTCCTCGGGGACACTCAGGTTGTAGCTGATGTTTTCAGTATTACTAATGCTGCTGTGGTAAATATCACCCATGTTCGCATCGTAGAAGATGCTGATTTCCAATTCATTTTTTAGTAGCAGATGAAAACCTACCTCTTCTCTGATGGATCCCTACCTGTTGTGAAGGCTGTTTACTAAACTCTTCCCTCTCCAGATTGAATTAACTTCTGTACCTCTTGCCTCGGTCACTTTCTTGCTTGCCTTCTGAATTCACTTTTTTTTCTCTATACTGCTCTTGAAGTGTGTGGCTAGAACTGGACCTGACAGGTTCATGAGTCATACCCAGGGGGGAATGAAATGTGTTTTCATGACTCTTTTTCCCATCCTTTTACTTTTCAATTCTATGCTTACTTGAAGACAGCCAAAAACAAAACAAAAGCAGTATCACTAAGTGTTACTGTTAAAATACCGACCAGCATCTGACTCAGCCCTTTCCATCCCATATTTGTCTAGTCTTGTGAGAAACTCCTAACACACAGTTTACTAGAGAGCAATCCTATTTGTTTCTCATGTAGTTTCATGTGACTGAGCTTCTGTGTCCTGTCACACAGCAGGGTTCTTGTTTGGTTGTTTATTGTTTTGACCAAGGTCATTTTGAATATTAATTCTTTCCTCCCTGCTGTGAAGTGAGACCTTCTCCAGAGTTTAGGTGGAAACTGTAAATAGGCCTCGTTGCTTCTCCCACGGGGCTGGCCTGGCCACTCTGAAGGGACTCGTGTTGTTGGCCCGCCAGTCAAGGGGCACGTGGTGCTTCAGAGGGGAGGGGGCAGGTTGATTAAGAGGAGTCCTGAACATGGTGAGGTTGCCCAACTGAAAAATAAAATAAAAGCCTGTTGAATCCACTCCGAAGACTCTCCTGTTTTTCACAGCTCTCACGATTATATTATTTATCGGATTATCTTTCTGTACTAAATCTTATGTGGTCAAAGGTTCATTTGGGAATCAAATAAAAGACACTTGATCACATGCCAACTGTTCTGAGTCTTACGGCTCAGAGGCTCACAGGGGTAGAAGAAAGTTGTGTCTGTTACCTACGCCAAGTTAGAGGGAAATGTACTTTGATCTTTAGGTTATAAAAAAGAATTGTGGGAGGGGCGCCTGGGTGGCTCAGATGGTTAAGCATCTGCCTTCGGCTCAGGTCATGATCCCAGGGTCCTGGGATCGAGTACCGCATCAGGCTCCCTGCTAGGCGGGGAGCCTGCTTCTCCCTCTGCCTCTCTCTCTCTCTGTCTATCTGACTCTCATGAATAAATAAATAAAACATTTTAAAAAAAAAGGAATTGTGGGAAGATTGGGGAAATAATAAATAACGTCCCTCTGCATTGATGATTAGGAAAAATTGAATAATATATTAATATCTTCAGTTTAAAGGAGTTATATTAGAATAGCTTTAAATTTGATCCTCTGTTAAGGAATAATTTATATAATGGATTGTAAAGTACATTTGCCTCTTTTAAATGTGAAGTTAAAAAGGAAATAAACTATACCTATGATTAAGATGATAATTTGGGTTTTGGCAACTGAAAGAGGTTTTGCACGCTTTTGTTTGATGGCCTCTTGAGTTTAACTTTTCACTGTAAGATCAACTTAATGAAACACATGGAAGCATTATTCTACATCAAAATTCTGTACCCAGTTACCACAAAACTGCTGCTATTTTGGGGCACCTGGGTGGCTCAGTTGGTTAAGTGTCCAACTCTTGATTTTGGCCCAGGTCGTGATCTCAGGGTCGTTGAGATCGAGCCCCTGCTCCGGCTCTGCGCTCAGTGGGGAGTCTGCTTGAGATTCTCTCTCTCCCTCTCCCTCTGCCCCTCCCCCCAATAAATAAATAAATCTTAAAAAAAAAAAAAAACTGCTGCTATTTTATTTGTGATTTTTATTTCCTGTTGACAGTCATTCAACTTTTGGAAATTAGTAAGGGCATCTTGAGATGACTAAATTTCACGTTAAATTTTATTCCATTGTCAATGTAAATTTTTAAGGATGTTTCTTGAGGTAAAAAAAAAGTTAATGTAAAGGTATCAACAGATATTAAAGCAAAGCATAGTAAAATGACTTCTTGGGGTGCCTGGGTGGCTCAGTCGGTTAAGCATCTGCCTTCAGCTCAGGTCATGATGTCAGAGTCCTGGGATCGAGTCCCACATCAGACTCCCTGCTCAGCGGGGAGCCTACTTCTCCCTCTGCCTCTGCTGCTCCCCCTGCTTGTGCGTACTCTCTCTCTGTCAAATAAATAAATAAAATCTTTAAAAAAAATAAAAAATAAACTGGCTTCTCCAAGACATCTTGTATGACAGTCTTTTTAATGATATATGCTTGGTTTTCACTGCAGTAGATTATTAATAATGACTGCATATTTTAGTTATAAGGTTAGCATAAATTCCATTACAAAATATATTTTACTGCTTTTTTGTTTCTTAAAGAAAAAGTTTATTAAAATGCATGATGCATTTTTACTACAGCTTCACTGTTACAAGCTTAGGGCATATAAAAACATGAAACTAGGTGGTTTTCATCATTTAGGAGATATTCCCATGAAAATACATATTAAAATTGCCTTGTCAACTAAAGCAAAATAGGGACACTGGATGCATACTCATGTTCTTTCTTATTAGTCACAATATCTTACCCCCTTTGTTTTCCAAAACAAAGGGGGTAAGATATTGTGTTTTCAAAATTTCTCCAGAAAACATGTATCCTTTTTTCAGTAAGAATAAAACAGAATTAAATATTAAAATAAAAAGACATAAGGTAGTATTAGACAGTAGGGGTAAAAAAAAAGAGAGAGAGAGAAACTGAAGTACTGGGAGTTCAGCTTAAAGTGAATTCAAGTTCTGCCCATTTTACTGGCCAGTCTGTGATTTCAGGTCTGCTGTTATGTTGCCACATTTTAATAAGACACATTCTCCCTGTTGGTCTTTTAACTGGAAGCCTCAGTACAGTTGGTTGTCGTTGTTCTGCAGAGTCCCCGTGTACCCTGAATTGGCGAGTACGAAACCATTGCTCCCAGGGGAAAGAAAGAAAGATTTCAGCTCCCACAAACCTCTGCTCACAGCATTCATTTTTGTTCATTGATCAGTACATAATCTTGTTTTATGTGCATTTCTGTTGAAAGACAACTTATTTAATGTATCTTGTTGATTCATTAACATTGAGCTCATAACTCATGCCCAGAAGATGCTTATCTAACTCACATATTTTTTCCGTAAGGCACGTCAAAGCCTTCTTGTACTCAGGAACATTAGCCCTCTAACACTGTGCTCAGGTGCTGTTCGAAACAGTGGAATCAACAACAAAAAACACAAAAGTGCAAAATGCACGGCACTAAATATACTGTGAAGAAGACAGAGCTGCAACAAGAAGGCTGAGCATCCCCTTATTGGACCTGAGCTGGGTTCCTTAAATGTTCATCACTCTGTGCATGCCTGCAGATGACTGCAAAAGTGCCATGAGTAAGGGTTACAAATACATTTGTGAGTGAGTTGTCAAATTTGCAAATATGGAATCTAGGAACAATAAGGATCTACTCTATAAGCTTTCCTGATTAGTGAAAACTATAGGACAGTAGTTTTTTGTTTTGGGTTTTTTTTTTTAAGTTTGTTATCATCCTTGCTGCTTTTATGTTGCAATTTATAACAACTTAATCATGGCAGAAATGAACTAAAGAAACAGAAATGGTTAGGCCTGAAAGCCAACCAAACAAGAATATCTATGCTTGTTTGTTTGTTTGTTTGTTTTAAGAGAGTGTGCACGTATGTGCCTGAGTGGGGAGGGCAGAGGGAGAGAGAGAATCTTAAGCAGGCTCCATGGAGCCTGACTTGGGGCTCGACCTCACAACCCCGAGATCATGACCTGAGCTGAAATCAAGAGTCAGATGTTTAACTGAGTGAGCCACCCAGGCGCCCCATGTGTTTGTTTGATTGTTGAGAAAAATAAAATGTAAGATTATCTGAGATACTGTAAAACTCTCATACTGTTACTTTTCTTTTTTTTTTTTTTAAGATTTTTATTTATTTATTTAACAGAGATAGAGCACAAGTAGGCAGAGCAACAGACAGAGGGAGAGGGAGAAGCAGGCTCTCCACCGAGCAGGGAGCCCGATGCGGGGCTCGATCCCAGGACCCTGGGATCATGACCTGAGCCAAAGGCAGCCGCTTAACCAACTGAGCCACTCAGGCGCCCCTCATACTGTTACTTTTCATTAAATGTCTTTAGTTCAGATGCCTGGTATACAAGTTCCAATATATTATAAATGGAAAGTCCTCAAAAACAAGGATATAATTTTTGAGTATTGACATTTGGGTTGAGTGTCAATATGTGAGTCTTCTGGAAAAACCCCTTTTGAGTGCTTCATCCTCTAGGAATTTTGATGCTCTGTCTTACTAGAAGTCCTATGTGAGATTACTTTTTTTTTCATTTATTTTTTTTAATGTCTAGATCTTTCTTGTTCTTTGGGGGTATTGGGTTCTATTCTGAAAATATTTGTATTTTAACACTTTTCTTCAGCTGCAAGTATATGCATATTCTTATGCATGTTTACAGCACAAATACATGCATAAGTGATCATTTATTTTTGGCAACCGGAAATTGGTTATTTTTTATTCAAAAGACTTGTTTCTAAAGCAGATGGTTTCACAGGATTTACTTATCATTTGACTGCTGTTTATGACATTATTAATTATCTTACGGATTTTGAAAAGTAGATTTATTTTTCAAGATGATGCATTGATTTCCTCTTCATGATGTATGTTACGTGCTGATAGAAAATAAAGCTACTTTTTAAAAATATTTTATTTATTTATTTATTTTAGAGAGAAAGAGAGCACACAAGCAGGGGCAGGAGCAGAGGGAGGGCAATAGGGAGGGGGAAAGAATCTCAAGCAGGTGCACTGAGCATGGAGCCCTATGCAGGGCTCAGTCCCACGACCCTGAGATGAGCTGAGCTGAAACCAAGAGTTGGATGCTTAACCAACTGAGCCACCCAGGTGCCCCAAATAAAGCTACTTTAAAATAAAGTGTTATATTAAAATCTTTTCCTTGGCCTTGCATGGCCTTAACAGAACCCTACATAAATCCCAGCAGGTCGATACTAGTCCATTGTGCTCCACCTGTCTTTTTAAGTGGCTAAAGTAGTGTTGTCGCAGATGATTTTTTGTTTTGCTCATGTTGCTTGCTTTTTCTGAAGGGCAGGGGTGTGTTTGTTGTGCCAAGTTCTTAAAAAGCAAGCAGGCTTGCCAACAGGTTTGTGGAGGTTCCCTGGGGATGTCATGAAGGAGGGGAGATTTGTAAGCTGGTGATAAGCAAGTCACTGCAAACCCCTTTAGATGGTTGTCTGAGTGATTGAGGATATGTACATTGTGGAGCTAGGGACTTGTTTGTGCATATCCCTTTGACCTGCTATCCGGAAGATAAGCATTTTGTACTCCAAAGCCACGGAAAGGGTAATAAAGAATCAGTTGGGTGGTGCCTAATCCCTATTTTGTTGAGGAAGACTCTTTCAGACAACTTCAAGCCGTGTGTAGTTTGCTTTAGCATACTGTCAGGGACCTATGCAAACACTCAGAGACACTGCCTTCCTGTCTGCCTCCAACTTCCTCTTAGCCCATCTCTACCGCCAGGCCACAAGCCCTGGAAGATCGTGGAAGTCTACAGGTTGTAAGAGAAAAACTCCTCACAAGTAATTAAAAGTTGCCTCTAGTATGAGACTGAGAATTTTGCCCTTAATTAACTGGTTGACTTTTGACAAATTGCCTCCTCTCGAACCTCCTCATCTGTGAGGTGAGGGAGTTGGACAAGATGTTCTCCTCAGTCCCTTGCATCTCTCATGTTCTGTGGTTCTGTGATTCTTTATTTGTTGAGGCTGCTACCAAAATTGTACCATTTATTGAGTCCTATATTCCATCAGTGAAGACCACTGTGTGTTGCAAGTTAGTTGCCCAGTGATAAATGGTCTTCACTGATGAACATTTAGGTTTCATGACTGCTAAGATATTGCATTCTGTATCATGTTTTAGCAGACTGCACACAGTACGAAACCCATCAGAGGTAGGTAGCTCCTGATTTTTTTGCTTTTAGTTTTCAAAATCTAAACATGAAATTGAATACCTCTCAAAAATATTGTTGGAATGAACTTTTGGGAAAAGCTTGGACAACCCAAGAGATGAGATTAAGTTTGTTTGTTTTCCCTAGCTGTGTTTTGTGCGCTGCACGCGGTAGACACTGGTGCCTGGTACGGCAGCCTCTGGGAGTGGGGGGACCTCAGGACTCCTGCTCCTTCGTTTGCAGCTTTATCATTAGTACTGTGCGTGACTAGATTAGGTTGGAAGCCTTTGGCTACAGTTAGCAGACATCCCAACTCAAACTAGCTTAAACAATAAGGGAATTAATGGCTCATAACTAAATACAGGAGAAGGATGGGCTTCAGTGTTAGTTCAACCCAGTGTCATAGGCTCTGCTTCTCTGAAATTCCAGAATTCCCTCAGCAGTTCTCTCCACTTCTGTTGGCTTATTTTTCAAGTTGTGCTCTCATTGTGCCAAAATGCCTGTAGCAGTTTTTTGCTTTGTCTTCACATATTACAGAGTTGGGGTTTCTCAGCCTCTCTATTATTGACACTTGGGGTCAGATACTTTTTTCTTGTGAAACTGCGCATTGTAGGATGTTTAGCGGCATCCCTGGCCTCTACCCAGTAGATGCCAGTAGCATCTCACCCCTGGGTTGTGATAATCATGTCTCCAGACATTGCCAAATGTCTGTGGTGGCGGTGGGGGGTGGCTCGCAAAAATACACTGATTGAGAACCACTAGTCTAAAGGAAGACAGATCATTTTGTCAGGCGGGTATCTTAAGTATAAAGAATTTCCCAATTTCCCAAATTTCCCCCTTTTGTCTTATTGGCTCAACCTGGGTCACTCCCCATTTCTGACCCCATCACCGGTGAGGGGGTGGAATTTCCTTCAGACTAATCAGGCCCACCACTGGAGCTAGAGACGGAATCTACTCCCCTGAGGCAGGTAACTGTTCAGGGGAGGGTGGTGAGCGCCTCCACAGAGCCAGTGGGAAGGGATAATGGAAGCCAGACAGGAGCCCCAGCAGTGTCCTTGACCACTACATTCTAAATTTGTCTTGCTTTTCTTCCTCTCAGTGAGGACTATGGAAAGAACTTTAAAGATATTACAAATCTCATCAATAACACCTTCATTCGGACTGAGTTTGGCATGGCTATTGGTCCTGAGAATTCTGGAAAGGTAAGACTCATTCATACACACATGAAGCTGTGCTTGATACCACGCGCAGGGCTGTCAGATAATAATGTTGGAATGGTCCAGTTATATATAGCAATATATTTAGTTTGCTATTAGTTCATTTTAAAATTAAACCTAATGTAGTGCTGTTCATAAAAGAATGGAATTCAGCACACAGGTTCTTTTTTTTTTTTTTTTTTTCCCTGTCCAAGATCCAGCCAAACTCTTTGTAATTACGTAGCAGTCTTTTGGCGTCACAATGTATAATCCGCAAAACAACATTTTAGTCTTTGGGCAACTAGCTAATCTCAAACTGAGCAGGCTAAATTCATAGTTATGATGCACTATTTCAATTCAGGATAATATTTGTTATAAGACTAATACTTGAGGAGTGCAGTACACCAACTAATCTGTTTTTAAAACTTCCTACTTTTGGAATTTTCTTAACAAATATCTGGTGAAAATGGTGTAAAAACTTCTGTGCTTTTATACTATTACACTCTGACTCTGAACTTTTTTCTTCCTAATCAGGTGATTTTAACAGCAGAGGTGTCTGGAGGAAGTCATGGAGGAAGAATCTTCAGATCATCAGATTTTGCCAAGAACTTTGTTCAGACCAATCTCCCTTTCCACCCTCTGACTCAGATGATGTATAGCCCTCAGAATTCTGATTATCTTTTAGCCCTCAGCACTGAAGTAAGTATAGTTGAGGAACTTGTCTTGCTTTTTCACGTTTTTATAGGCTCAAAATATACTGTTTTAAAAGAATCCTGTAGGACATGCCTTTATATTGGACTGCTTTCTAGTGACTTCTTAAGGCATGAATTACATATTTTTTGCATTTTTTTCCAATTTGGTAAAGGGCATGATTTTCATGTCCTATCTGTTCCAGACAAGTATGATATTTAGCTGTCATTACATGTTTTTTTAAGTGAATAGATGTGGTGTGCTTTCAGAATAATGAACTAGAAAACCGTTTAATGTAATCATTCTTGTGCTTCAAGGGGCAAGCATAAATTGTCAAACTCCTGATGGTGCTGTTCCTTTCCTATGGCCAAACCACATCTTCATAACTTTTTTTTGTTAGTTCCCAGTATATAAAGCATACTGATTTCTGTCTTTGATACTCCTGTTTTAAATATCCAGAGTTTTAAATCTCTGCATCGCCTACCACATTCCTATACTGTCCCCAGAAACCTGTGTCCCTCCCTAACCCTCCCACCTCTCTTCTGAAAGTTCTCTGGGGAGCACGTTTCACTTTTCCTTTCCTGGAGGACCAGTCTCCTTTACCATGGATTTTAAGGACCCAAAGTGGCTGAGTTGTTAGACTATGATAATCATAATTATACTTTACATTTACATGGGCTCTTTCTCTTCTTATTTCTCAGAGTGTGGTCTCCTGACCAGCAATATCAGATAGAAACCCCTGGGAGACTCATGTAATATGCAGTTCGTAGGCCCCGATCCAGACATAGTCCATCAGTGACTTTTGGTTTTGAGTTGGCTAGTATTTTTAACAGCCTTCCCAGCTGAGGGGCGCCTGGGTGGCTCAGTCATTAGGTGTCTGCCGGCTCGGGTCATGATCCCAGGGTGCTGGGATCGAGCCCCACATGAGGCTCCCTGCTCAGTGGGGAGCCTGCTTCTCCTGTTCCCGCTCCCCCTGCTTGTGTTCCTTCTCTCGCTGTGTCTTTCTCTGTCAAATAAATAAATAAATAATCTTAAAAACAAAACAAAACAACCTTCCCAGCTGAGTCTGCACACTAAAATTTGAGAGCCATTGCTGTGGTGACCATTGTGGGGACAAAAACTGGATCATCAATGTGGACAAGTCCGGCTGAGCAGAGGGGTGGCACAGGGAGGGTGAAGGGCACTCGAAGAGCCATCTGGGCTCTGGGCCTTCTGTGCAGATCTTTGAGCAAAGGGAAGGCTGGAAGACTCAAGGAGGTCAAAGTTAAGTTTAGCCAAAGGAGGCCAGAGGAAGGAAACTGGCCTGCTGGGTAGGCTTCAGATCTTAAAGCAACAATTCCAGGAAGTTGGCCTCCAGCAAGCTGGAGCTATAGGCCCTTCAAGGGAGCAAAGAGACCCCCAGAGGAATGGACAGAATCACCAGTCCCCCTTTTGACTACCCCATCACCACTACCAAGTGTCTTAAGATTATTGAAATGCTATCCTCAGGAGGAGGTAGCCCCAGTCTGCTTTTATACCTCAGATTTCTTCCAGTTAAGGGAAAGTTGGAAGTAAAAATAATCAGGGCTGGGGCGCCTGGGTGTCACAGTCAGTTAAGCATCCAACTCTTGATTTCGGCTCAGGTCGTGATCTCAGGGTCGTGAGATTGAGCCCCGCATCAGGCTCCATGCTGAGTGTGGAGTCTGCTTCAGATTCTCTCTCTCCCCCTCCCCCCGCACTTGCTCTCTCTCTCACATAAATAAAATATTTTTTAAAAATCAGGGTCGAGAAGATGGACCAATGTGTATTAAAGTGCAAATAGGTGATACCAGACTCTTTCCTATTTCCAAGTAGAATTAGGTAAATTAGAAATGCTGGGAGGTGAATATTATCAGAGGAGGAAAGAGTTACAGAAGGAAGAATGGTGGGTGAGAGTGGAAGAGCACTGTAGGTAAATTCTGCCTAGAGCAGCCCCATTTAATTTCAGCTGTACCAGGACATCTCTGTCCCACCTCCACTGGGTCTGGGCCCAATAGGCTTGTGTTGCCAGTGTAACGGACATTGTCAGTCTTCATTTTACCGAGCCTCTGCTACATTTGAAAATATTGGCCGATCTCTCCTTTTGGGAACTTGTCTTGCTTGGCTTCTTTCTTACCTTCTAACCTTCTAATTGCTTCCTGGTCTCTTTCGTAAACTCCTACTGCTCATTTCACTCTGAGCAATCTCTTCCACTCTGACCTTTGTAACTGCCCCTGTTATGTATAAGATTCTCAAATCCCTATTTCTGGCTTCCTCCTAGGGCTTCAGATTTCTGTCTTGCTGCTCCCCTATTACACACACACACACACACACACTCACACACACTCTGCCCTACAGGAAAAAGCTTCCAGTTCTACTGAATCTAGTTTCTAGATTCTTCCTGAGCCTATACCTCACAGCTGTGGTTTAGGGCCTCACTAACTCTTTTTTTTTTTTTTTTAAGATTTTATTTATTTATTTGAGAGAGAGAGCATGAGCAGGGGGAGCGGCAGGCAGAGGGAGAGGCAGGCTTCCTGCCGAGCAGGGAGCCCGATGTGGGACTCGATCCCAGGACCCTGGGATCATGACCTGAGCTGAAGGCAGACGCTTAATGACTGAGCCACCCAGGGGCCCTAGGCCTTCACTAACTCTTAATGAACTAATGTGGTACTACTTTTTCACTACTTTTCCTGCTTCTGGTATGAAATCCATCTTTCCCATTGCCATCCAAGTATTCCACCTTTAAAAAAAGTAAAACTGAGGGGCGCCTGGGTGGCTCAGTCCGTTAGATGTCCAACTCTTGATTTTTGGCTCAGGTTCTGTGATCTCGGGAATCTCGGGGTCGTGAGATCGAGCCCCGTGTCGGGCTCCACGCTAGGCATGGAGCCTGCCTAAGATTCTCTCTCTCCCTCTCCCCTTCCCCTCCTACCCCCACCCACCCATACTGTACTCATGTGCACATGTGCATTCTCTCTCTCAAAAAAAAAAAAAAAAAAGGTAAAACTGAGGGCCCTCTGTAAGCTGGCCCTCACCTCTCTCCCTAGCATTAGCCCCTTCTTTCCTTACCTTGGAATTTGTGTTCCATCAGTGTCTGAAGGCTTTTAGCTCCTTGCCCACGCTGTGATGTTTTATCACCTCTCGCCTTGGCAAGTACTAGTGTGTATTTGTGCAATAACATCCCATCTCCCCATTTGCCTTCTTTTGGTTATACTGCTCATTATTTAATACTAATTCAGCTGTCTTCACAAACCATCTCTGATGCATTGTCCCTCCCCTCCTTATTCTCACCCTGGAGACATGTTTCCATAACTTACCACATTGTATCAAATTCTTATCCACACCCCTTGTTAAGCCGGGAGCTCCTTGAGAGCGGGGAGTGTATCTTATTGGCCGTTGTGTCCCCAGTGTGACATCTGGGACAGTGCCTGGCACACAGTAGGCAATTCATGAGCATTTGTTATTCTGAACTTCCAAAACCCTGAAGGGGCCCCCATCGTGTGTGTGTGTGTGTGTGTGTGTCAGGCAGCTTGGACGGACCTTCAGTGTGTGTGTTTACTGTCCTGAATGATTAGATATGAATTATTAACGGTCATATTAGCAGCTGCACAGGACAAAGCTGGAATTCTGATAAGTCATTTATAATCTTTCAGAATGGCCTGTGGGTGTCCAAGGATTTTGGGGGAAAATGGGAAGAAATCCACAAAGCAGTGTGTTTGGCCAAATGGTGAGTAACAGAAGACTCCATCTGTGCAGAGCCCTAAACCTTTCCTGACTGTGCTGCCAAAAGTCACATGAATAAATATTGAGCACTGACTACGTGCCAGGTAGTCTTCAGGGTGCCAGAAGGGATAGAAGGGGAAGGGTATGACACAGATTGTGACCTGGAGGACCTTCTAATTCCACTGGGAAAGAATACTTAATCTCACTAAGTGTTAGAATATAACTAAGCAGGGCACATGACTGAGTAGCTGCTGCCTGCAAAGGTTTATTCTCCATAAATAGTGTCATCAGTTGGAATAGCATAAAATACAGCTTTGATTTGGGGACTTACGTACTTCTCTGTTCCCAGATTTATATTCCCTCACGTAGAGATCCGTTTCAGTTGTGCGGAATGTAGCAAGGAATCAGGAAGAAAGCCTAGAGAGCTTCCAGAACTTCGGAGTCACCCTGTC
This sequence comes from Neomonachus schauinslandi, assembly GCF_002201575.2. Taxonomy (NCBI): domain Eukaryota; kingdom Metazoa; phylum Chordata; class Mammalia; order Carnivora; family Phocidae; genus Neomonachus; species Neomonachus schauinslandi. The sequence continues at coordinate 90,470,608 of NC_058406.1, read as the reverse complement.
TCTGCACCAAAAATCCTTCGCTTTCCTCGGTGGGACCGCCAGCGCCCCCACACACACACCCAGGGCCTGCTTAAGATTATGCAGTGGAAGAGCTCTTTCTTGGGAGTCAGGTCACCTTCGTTCGAAACTGGCTAGTCAGTGGCTTAACCTCTCTGGGCTTTAGTGTTTCCCTTTTATGAAAGGAGATTTATTGGGGGAGTTTGGGGGGATGGTGGAGCAAGAATTGAATTAAAAACCTTCATACCACCAAAATTCTAATTATGCTCACACCCTTGTTTAGAGCCTCTTTCTTCTTTCTCTTTGACAAATTTCAGCAAATTTGTGAATGTAGTTTCCCTGTGGATAGCAGACTGGTGCCCGAGGTGGGGGACGTGAGTGCTAACAAGCAGCACACGCCAGCATGAGGAGCCGCTGCTGAGAGCTGCATGGAGGCAGGGACGATGACAGGATGGGGTGCTTTAGTGCGGGATCAGTAACTTCCAATGGGAGCTCTGTGTTATAGTGTCGTATGTGTGGTGTTCATGAACATGACCCTTAGTCCCAAGGAAGAATCTAATATTTAATGTCCTCTACTTAGGGAGTCAGGGAGGTGTGTAATAGAGACGTTGCCAAATATATCTCCTGAAATTACAATATTAAAAAAAATACTGCTTAAAGTGGCCTTTTCCCAGATACTGCTGATAAAATGAGGTCCGTGCAGCCCCGCTGTGGCACACAGGCTACGTCAGCATTCGGTCTGTGTATTTTCACGAATTGTGTTTGTGCCTTATATGGTCTTATCAGGAAGGAAGTCATTTTTAAAGGAACTAAGTTAATAAGTTGCTTCACTCTCGATGGAACTAAAGTATATAGGGTATGTTCAAGTAAGACTATAGTAAATTTTGGTCATTACAACTCACCTTGATGTATGTATATCAAATCACCACAGTGTGCGCTCTGAATGGTATTTGTCAGTTATACCTCAATAAAGCCAAAAGAAACAAACTGAAAACTCATCTTTAAAACTAAACGTTTAGGGATGTCTGGCTGGCTCAGTTGGTAGAGCATGCAACTCTTGATCTCAGGGTCGTGGGTTCGAGCCCCACGTTGGGTGTAGAGATTACTTAAAAAAATTTTTAAATCTTGGGCGCCCGGGTGGCTCAGATGGTTAAGCGTCTGCCTTCGGCTCAGGTCATGATCTCAGGGTCCTGGGATCGAGTCCCGCATCGGGCTCCCTGCTCCTTGGGAGCCTGCTTCTCCCTCTGCCTTTCTCTCTCGCTCTGTCTCTCATGAATTAAAAAAAAAAAAAAAAGAAAGAAATGCAAAAATTTTTTAAATCTTTTAAAAAAACCCTAAAAATTTATTTTTAAATGGTATTTTATTTTGTATCCCCTATAATATTTTTTACTTTTGTAACTTATTTCTTTGATTCGTGTCTAAATATAAGATAACTGGACTTCTGATAACGGTTTACTCACCTTTTAGATCTTTGATTTCTAGGAATTGACAGCCTGAAGTGCTGAAAGAATGTGCTCAGACCCCACACCTTTTGCTGGTGCTAATCCATAAGTACTATCAGGGTCTGAACCTACTTTCCTGCAAACTCCATTTCCAAGGTAGAATTTAAATAATTCAACCTCTGACCTATATGTCTATTCGAGATGAAAGAACTAAATTATTTAGCACATGCAAAGTACTGAACTAGGTTCTGAGTGGAAACAACAAAGCATAAAACTTCATACCTGTCCTGAGGAACCCAATAATGTAGTAGGAGAGAGAAGGCATACACTGTTGGATTAAAATAATTAAATAGGAGACAAAGGAGTGCCGAGCAGCTGGTACAGAATGGTCCAGTGCTCTAGAACAAGGTTTCTCAACCTTTGCACTAATGACTGGACAATTCTTTGGACTGGACAATTCTTTATTGTGGGGGAGTTGTCCTCTGCATTGTAGGGTGTTTAGCAGCGTCCCTGGCCTCTACCCACTAGATACTAGTAACAATTCCCTGTCCCCCAGTTGTGACAACCAGAAATGTCCCCTGGGGAGTAAAATCACCCCCAGTCGAGAAATCACTGCTCTAGAAGTTTGCAGCAAAGAAGCTTTCCAGTTGGAGTGCCAGGAAAAGTTTCATGGAAGAGCTAGATTTTAAGCTGGAGCCTAAAGACTGTGAGGGTAAGATTTGCTTACAGAAGAGAAAAAAGCATTTTAAGCCGGCAACAGGAACAGCAAATGCAAGAGGCAGATTTGGAGAGTGTAAACAGACCAGTCTGACCAGCTAGAAGCGTTCACTTGAAGAAGTAGTGGACTGGGGGAAATCCTGGCGCTGGCCTGGGGGCACCTTGACCAGTGTGGCTGGGAGAGTCAGCCGTACAGCATCCCAGAAGGCCGATTCACCTGGCGCCTGTGGATGGAGCTTATCATTAGTAGCCTTGCTTGGAGCTCTGTGACTGTGGTTGACAGCAGTCTTGAACCGTGACTTTTCTCTGTCTTTGCCTCTCTGTAGGGGATCAGAAAACACCATCTTCTTTACCACCTATGCGAACGGCTCCTGCAGTAAGTATATTTTAGTTCCAAATAAGAGTGTCCTGTTGTCCATTCACAGTAGAATGTTCTGGGTTGTAAGAGGTAGAAACATCAAAGATCCTTCTGTTCTCCTGTAATTTTTTTTAAAAGATTTTATTCACTTTTTTGACAGAGAAAGACACAGTGAGAGAAGGAACACAAGCAGGGGGAGCGGGAGAGGGAGAAGTAGGCTTCCCGCGGAGCAGGAAGCCCGATGTGGGGCTCGATCCCAGGACCCTGGGATCATGACCTGGGCCGAAGGCAGACGCTTAATGACTGAGCCACCCAGGCGCCCATCTCCTGTAATTTTAATAGCTAAGATAACTGTCAAGGATTTAAAAAATTTTGAAAGTACTGAGCCTAGATCAAATGAAAACATAAGCTATACCCAGAGGCAGTGTACTTAATTTTAGCAATGTATTTACATAAAGTAAATATTAGGCTACAAATGATAGCAAGTTGAAACTCATAGTGATTTCTGCAAAAGAGCATGGAGGTTGTGTTTGTGTCGGTGGATGTTGGCTTTCCAGTCCGTGGCACCATTTCAAAGCAGAAAGCACAGTCTTTCACATTTATTCATTCAACAGATTCATTTCATTTTTTTCATCCACTGATTTGCACACCTGCAGTAGTATGCCAGTCACTGTCCTAAGGATGCAGGGAGCAAGACACCCAAGGCCTTCTCTCATGGGGCTTGAATTCCTATAGGGCTATTGGAGGATCAGCAAGAAAACCAAAAACTCCAACAAGACTACTGAAAATAGGAAAAGATAAGTGTGTCGTGAAGAAAGCAAAACAGGATGCTGTGGCTGTGACATGTTTATGCAACACTGTATTTGAATTACGTAAACTCTGTCATTCTATCCAGTGCAAAACCCCACATGTATAGAAATAAAACCCAAATGGGAATTCCCTGTGTCTAATGCCGTGTCATTTTACATTGTCACTTGATTAACAAGCATAGGATTAAAAATCCTTTAGCTATAAAATACAAGAACACTCTAAAACAGTTGTTTTGAACTGGAGGCTCACCAGTATGTGACATTTTAATTAATATTTTGTCTTGTTTAAGAAGCTGACCTTGGGGCACTGGAATTATGGAGAACATCAGACTTGGGGAAAAGCTTCAAAACCATTGGTGTGAAAATCTACTCATTTGGTCTTGGGGGACGTTTCCTTTTTGCCTCTGTGATGGCTGATAAGGTGAGTGTTTCCTCTTTTGGAGGTTCTGAAATTTCTGTAAATATGTCTCAAATGGATGCTTTTTACTGCTAGTACTGGCGGAATTTCTTGCCTTTTTGCAGCGTTTAGTATCACTAACATTTGGAGGTGATTCTTTCTAGAGGCTGATTGATTCTTCTGGGCTACTTGGCACATCAGCCTATTGTCACCACATGAATATCCATAGCCCCAGTGTTTGGACTTTACTTAGACAACTGAAAAAAAGCAGTCCACTTGCTCATTATCCAATAATGATAATAGAAATAGATAACACTAATTAAGTGCCTGCTATATTCTAGGTACTGTCTAGGCCCCAGGAATATAGCATTGAACAAAACAGATAAATGTCCTGCTCTCAGAGCTTGTATTTAAATATGGAATTAGACAGATACTAAACTAATAAATATGACATTATAATATTGGGTAATGATTAAAGCTATGAAGAAATCTATAGCAGAGTAAGGAAATAGAATGTGCTAGGAACTGGAACAGTCCTGTTTTAGATAAGGTGGCTTGGATGGGCTGTCTGAGACCCAACTGAAGTGAAAGCATAGTTCTGTGTACATCTGGGCTGAAGGAACAGTAAGCACAAAGACCCTCCAGTTGGAACATGCTGGAAATATTGAAGAAAAGTGAGAAGGGCAGCATGGCTGGAGCACAGAGCAGGGTGGTCCAAAGAGGGGGAGGCAGTGGTCAGATCAGACAAGACCTTTATAGGCCAAGACCTTGGCTTTTATTCATGTTTTGGGAAGCTGTGAAAGGTTGTGAGCAGGGGAATGGCATAAGTTGGCTTCTGTTTTGACAGAGTAGGTAGGGGCAGAATAGCCTGACAGGAAACAGGAATGGAAGCACCAAGAGCAGCTAAGAGGCCATGACAGCAGTGAGAGATGGTAGGTTGTTAACATGGACTAGGGAAGAAGTGGCAAGATCATGGATATATTGTTAACATATCGCCAGTAGGATTTGCTGATGAATTAGATGTGGTTTGTGAAGGAATGAGAGGAACCAAAGATAACTTTAGAATCTTTGCCCTGAGCGACTGGTTGAATGGTGGTACCATTTCCTGAGATGGTAAGAGAACTAAGTTTGTAGGAGGAAAATCAAGAATTCAGTTTTGCGTATGACATGCCCACTGGATATCTAAGTGGAAATGTCAAGTAACATTTGGGTATATGAGTCTCCCTAAATTATATGGTATATGAAGCTGTGTGACTAGGTGATATCTTCTGGAGGATTGAGCACATGCTGGAGCACCCCAGCGACACTGGAGGGTTGGAAAGAGATGGGAATCCAGCACAGAAGACGGAGGGAGGGAGGTGGGGAATCAGACAGGGATGCCCTGAAAGCCAAGTGGAGAAAGTGTCTCAAGAAGGAGGAGTGATCAGCTGTGTGAAACTCAACTGAGATGCGGAATTAGAGGAGCCCTGAGAATGATCCACTGGAGTTGGCGAAGTGGAGGTGGTTGGTGACCTTGACAAGGGCAGTTTCTTTGGAGAACTGGGGTTAGCAGGCTGATTACAGTGGGTTCAGAGAGAACGGGAGTGGAGATGGGGAAGTAGACACAGTAACTACACATAGCTCCCTTGAGCAGTAGCACAAAATCCTCCCAGCAATCCTGGGGGCAGATCCTCTTGCCTCAATTTGTATCTGAGGAAATTGAGTAACTTGCCTAGGGTCACCCAGAGATAGAAGCGTGGTGGGAATCAGACTGCCTGACTACGGAGGTGGCCTCCTGCGGTGTACCACTACTGTCTACAAAATCAGCATCCTACTGTGTGCTGTTGAATTCTCGTTCTTACCTGTAACAGTGAAAGTAAAACTGGAATGAGCTAGAGTAAAACTAGGTATGAGCTAGAGAAGTAAGTAAAATGCACTTATCACTGAACTTAAAGAGTATTTAACATTAGGAGGCGCTGGGACTAATTCTTGTGCCCTGGCCAACTGTGTCTAGTAGGAACTTTAAGCTATTTATCAGAGAGGAGGTGTTAATTGCCTCCTCAGCAGACTCCTTTTGGCAGATAAAAACCCCCTGGTCAGCTCCCTTATATTGGCCACGTCCCAGGCTGTGCACATGACCTTCGTTATGGCTGTTCACAGACACTTACTTCCTTTAAAGAGGAGACGTGTCACATCTCGACTTCCCTGTGATCTCCCAAGCATGGGTTTCATCTCCCATTTCTTAGACTCTTAATTATCTAAGTCTTTGGATTATGCCAGGACTTTCTCAAAGGGACCAAACTTTTGTGCAACAGTCATCATTTTAAGAATTATCTGAGCAAGCCTATGCCAGGGGCTGTAAAGCCAGACTGGTGATGGCCCCATCGTACCTGGAGCTCTACTGAAGGAAATGGGAATGTCAGAGGTTGGGAAGATTATATGCTACAGGGCCATACCAGAATGAAGAAGCCAAAGAGGAAGCCAAGATAGCCTTACGTACAATAGAATGGATTGTTCTGAGGCCTGGAACTTTGCTAGGGGTTAGAAATTGCTTTAGTAATTGGTGCTGGGACCTGTCAATTATAACAGTTGTACCTAGTGAGGAAATGGATAATGATACTCATAAATATGAATAATAATGTTCCTATTCATGTCCCTGCACAGGGCATCTTGGCAGAAAATTAAAAAGATAAATATTGGCATTTGTTCCAGGATGCAACAAGAAGGATTCATGTGTCAACAGATCAAGGGGACACATGGAGCATGGCCCAGCTACCTTCTGTGGGGCAGGAACAATTCTATTCTATTCTAGCAGCTAATGATGACATGGTGTTCATGCATGTAGATGAACCTGGAGGTAAGAGCTTTTTTAGTGGCCCACCCTTGAATGCATAGAGACGGAAGCTTCAAGTTCGACTTCGAGCTTACTTCTTACACGTTGACTTTTTCTCTTACCCCTAGGTATTTGTGTACTACAGAATACACAGTCTTACAGATAATATGTAGTCTCTGTTAAGAAGACCCCTTGTTTTGACTCTATAGTATGGTTTATGTGTGTGTCCACATAGACCCTTGAGCACTGCTGCTCAAAGGATAATCAGAGGACTGATACTGGTTTGCAAACTCTTTGTTACCAAGGAAGTGCAGAAAACAATAGGAAGCATTGAGAAACTCCTACAGCCCTTTGACAGAGTAATTTTATATCTGTTGAATCTAATCATTAAAAAGTTGTGGATTGTATTTTGTCTCTCTTTTGTATTTCACTCTTCTTGTGATTAATTTTTATTATATTTTACAAATGATCAATTTGTGCCATGATAGAAATTTAAAAATTGGTCCTTTACCAGGGCACTTGCCTGGCTCAGTCAGAGGAACATGAGACTCTTGATCTTGGGGTTGTGAGATCGAGCCACACACTGGGTATAGAGATTACTTAAATAAATAAAACTTAAAAAAAATTGATCCTTCACCACAGATAGTTTGAAAAGCATTGTTCTGGAATATAAAGATTTAGAGATATGTATGATATGAATCTAAATGCATTGCCTCTGCCACCAGAATATATCTGGGAAGGTCTTTTCTGTAGCATCTGAGTAATCCATCCAACAAACAGCATCTGCCATACTCCAGGCACCAAGCTGGGTGCTGGAATTAAAGGTGGACATGAAAATCACGAGTATCAAACCATGATTAATTCTCAGGTCTGCATCTACATCATGAAGAGAGACCGTTGGCTAATGTCTGCAGTCAGTCATTCAGTCATGCATATGGTTAGACTGTTGTTTTCTCTCCGTTCCTTCCCAGGACTTAGTGTTTTTGTGTATCTGCTTATTTCAGATACCGGATTTGGCACAATCTTCACCTCAGACGATCGAGGCATTGTCTATTCCAAGTCCTTAGACCGACATCTGTACACCACCACAGGTGGTGAGACAGACTTTACCAATGTGACCTCCCTCCGCGGGGTCTACATAACAAGTGTGCTCTCAGAAGGTGAGTCTGGGCACAGCTGTGCTTCAGCTGAAAATGGTGGGAGTTGAGGCTTGTGGGGAGAATAATGGTCCTGTCCCCCCAGTAATGTTGCCTGCCTAGCCTACAAGCCTATCCATGTAAATTCTGGCTCGCTCTTTATTTTACGTAAGTTATGGTAAATAGAACTAAAAAAACCCAAAGCAACAGCAGGTAAAAAGAAAGACTTTTTGGGTTCTGTGTTGTTTAGAATAAGTGTTAAATTTAAAAAAATAAGTTTTCTATATTGGGAGGTTCAGGGCTAGGGGAATGAGCCTGAGTTTGAACCACTACCTGCTTTTCTCCTTGAAGAGGACACAACTGTAGCCAGCCAGCATTTCTCTTGTGTCCAACTCAGTGGTTCTGCAGAGCTCACCTTTGCTAAGGCCCAGTTATACAAATAAACACGTCACCCTAAAGTACAAAAAGGCTCTTTAGGTTTTGTTTAAATATGTATTTATTTTTTGGTAGAGGTGGGAGCTGAGGTCAGGGAGCAAATGGGGGCCAATACTGCTTAGGACCTTGCAGATTGCAAGATCTTTACAAATAAAAACAAACAACCCCCACCTCCTCCCCTCTGCTTACTGCATTCTGGTCACTCCAGTCCTCTGCACACACACATGGTTTAGAGATTTGCAGGCACTGTTCTCTGTTTCCCCAGAGAGCTGCAAGGCTAACGCCGTGCTCCTTCCCATCTGTGCTCATATGTTGCTTTCTGACTGGAACCTGCCCTGGCTATCCCGTTGGAAACTTGTCTGGCGCCCCCCCCCCCGCCCCCCGCCCCTCACGGACACACTCAGCCTCTCTTTAGCTGGGCAGGTTTCTCCCATAGCATTTACTGTCTCTGGTGTCTCCCGTTCTCTCTGAACCCACTGGTGTTTGACTCTGCTAGGATGTCTATTTCCCGAAGTTTTGGTTTTTTTTTTTTCTGTTTTGTTCACTGATAGAGTCCCGAAGGCTTACAACAGTTTTCATAGTAGGCACACAATAGATGTTTATTGACTAAATGAATTGCCCTTCATTTGCTTTCTTGTTTGATTTTCCTTGGACGTCTCAAAACATATTGTCTCTGAATTTAAACCTGCAATAGTTTATGTCATTGAAAATAGAACAGGGAAGAAACATGTAGAAAAAAGAAAAGAAAAATTATAAGAGAGATCAGATACAGAGTAGTGGAGAGACAAAAACTAGGAATTACTACTCCAGACTTACACACATACATTCAAATCACAGTCAAATCTTGAGAGTCCCTAAAACAAGCCTGGTATCCTGGCCTTATCTGAGGAAAGAATGGGATGCTTTCCCATTGTAGATTTTACTTCCAAAGCAAGCAAGCAAGCAAGCAAGGAGAATGGACATCAGCCTGTTTGTGTTGGTGAGGAGATAAAAGGTATCTTTTCAAGAGTATCAGTCTAGATGATTTCTGCCATCAGCTGGGTCCTGTTGAGGTGGGAAGCCTTCCTCAGATATCATGGAGTGCTGCTCATGTTACTCACCAACACTGAGCCGTTCTGTTGGATGTTACAAGCTTGTAGGACTCCAGACTTCTAATGGTGTTATAAAGTCTCAGGAGAGAGAGATGCAATGATAAACTGAACTTAATAGGGTGCTTCCAGTGTATCGGACTTAATATCATTCTTTTTCCATTCAGATAATTCTATCCAGACTATGATCACTTTTGACCAAGGAGGAAGATGGAAGCACCTGAGGAAGCCTGAAAACAGTGAATGCGATGCTACAGCAAAAAACAAGAATGAGGTTTGTTTTACCCCAAGTGTCCTATGTGTGGAGCAAGGCAGTGGTTCCACTCTGCTCTGATCGGTGCCAGGTCTTTGAATAACGGAGTTTCATACGTGATTAGGGTCCACAGCTACAAGTGGAAAGTTTGGAAATGAGATTAATGAAAGGAACTTAGAATGCAGGAAAAGGAACTGCAAAGAAAAGTCAAAAATACTGTGGATTATTTGTCTTTTAAAGAAAAACAAAACTGAAGGCTAAAATTTTGTGTCTTACTAAACTGCTGAATGCAGAGTGGAAGGTGGGCCTGCGATCATTTAGGAGTCAGCATGGCGGCCCTGAGACCTTAGGAATTCTACACGAAGTCATAGGCCGGCCATTCATGAGCAGTACAAAGCCGCGCCGGCCACAAACAGACGGACGAGAACTTGGCCTTCTCTTCCCCTCTGCCTGGGCTCCACACGCCAGCGGGCGTGGATGGTGACGCCGCGCCAGCGCAGCTATGAAAGCTGGAGCTGACCCTTCTGCGGAGAGGCTAAGAGTAGAGATACAAAGGCATTGCTCCAGGAGATCCCAGATTCCAGGAGTGACGGGTCTTGACAGGCAAGAAAAAAAGAAAAGAGAAACAAGCTTTGTGTCTGGCTCCTGCGGAATTTGAGAGGAGCTGGGGGAAGCCCTAGGAGTTTCCTTCAAAAAGTGACAGTGTTGGTTCCCGAGGTCTCCTCAGAATACCTGTGGTGGATAGGCACTCTGCTGTTGTAGGCGGGGTTTTGGTTAAGAACCTCAGACAGTGTGAGGTAGTGTACCTGTACCCCCCTCCCCAACACTCTTTCTCCCTTCTCTGTACTCGTAAGTGCTGTGAGGCTCTCTCCCCTCTCCTTTTTTCCCATCCCTCTGCTCTGGCTCGCCTTTAGCCTGGCCAGTACAGTGGCCTCTAAACTAGCCTGGCCACTCTCACACTCCCATGCCTCTCCTCCTCAGTACGCTTCAGGGTTCCCCTTTGCCTGTGAATAAAGTCTTTGCCTCAGACCTGGTGAATGAAGGTCCTCTCCTCCCTGTCAGGATCTTTCCTGCCTTTTCATTGTCATTGTCCTTCTTATCACCAGTATTTTCCTTATCGTAGCCCTCTGCTGCCCCCTGAATACCCTGCATGCGCCCCTGCCGCTTGGCCTTGCCCACGAGATTCCTGGGAAAATTGTGGCTGATTTTCCCACCCCCAAGTCATTAGAATCAGTGAAAATCCTGACCATCCTCCATGCCCATCTTCAGTTAGAATTAATTCTTCGGGGCGCCTGGGTGGCTGAGTCGGTTAAGCGTCTGCCTTCGGCTCAGGTCATGATCCCAGCATCCTGGGATCGAGCCCCATGTCAGGCTCCTTGCTCAGTGGGGAGCCTACCCTTCTCTCTCCCTCTGCTCGTGCTCTCTCTCACTATCTCTCTCTCTCAAATAAATGAATAAGATCTTTTTAAAAAATAGAATTGGGGCGCCTGGGTGGCTCAGTTGGTTAAGCAACTGCCTTCGGCTCAGGTCATGATCCTGGAGTCCCAGGATTGAGTCGCGCATCAGGCTCCCTGCTCAGCAGGGGGTCTGCTTCTCTCTCTGACCCTCCTCCCTCTCATGCTCTCTCTCTCTCTCTCTCAATAAATAAATAAAAATCTTAAAAAAAATAAAAAAATAAAATAAAAAATAGAATTAATCCTTCCTCTTCATTTCACCAATAGTTTGCTTGAACCTCTTTTTTATTGCAGTAAAATATATAACAGGAACATTTTATCCAATGCAGACCTCTTTTAAAGCATTAACTTTCGGGGCGCCTGGCGTGGCTCAGTTGGTTAAGCAACTGCCTTCGGCTCAGGTCATGGTCCCAGGGTCCTGGGATCGAGTCCCACATCGGGCTCCCTGCTTGGCAGGAAGCCTACTTCTCCCTCTCCCACTCCCCCTATTTGTGTTCCTTCTCTCACTGTCTCTCTCTCTCTCTCTGTCAAATAAATAAATAAAATCTTTAAAAAAAAAAAAAAACATTAACTTTCATTGTGCTTTATAGCTAAACTGGTTTCTCAGAGATCTCTCTTTCTTTTAAAAAGATTTATTTATTGAGCGCCTGGGTGGCTCAGTTGGTTAAGCAACTGCCTTCGGCTCAGGTCATGATCCTGGAGTCCCAGGATGGAGTCCCGCATCGGGCTCCCTGCTCAGCGGGGAGTCTGCTTCTCCCTCTGACCCTCCACCCTCTCATGCTCTCTCTCTATCATTCTCTCTCTCTCAATAAATAAATAAAAATCTTTCAAAAAAAAAAGATTTATTTATTTGTTTTAGAGTGAGAAAGAGTGCATGCACATGTGGGGAGAGGGGCAGAGGGAGAGAATCTTCAAGCAGACTCACTGCTGAGTGCGGAGCCCCTCCAGTGCTCTATCCTGGAACCCTGAGATCATGACCTGAGGTGAAACCAAGAGTCAGATGCTTAACAGACTGAGCTACCCCAGCGCCCCTCAGAAATCTCTCTTAAAGGTGGGACTGGGTCTCACTTTGGATCACCACCACATCTTGTACAGTACCTGAAATATTTCAGGTGTTCATCAAGTTTATTTGTGTGGAATCATGCTTTAAATATTGATCAGAGGGGTGCTTAGGTGGCTCAGTCGTTAGGCATCTGCCTTCGGCTCAGGTCATGATCCCAGGGTCCTGGGATCGAGCCCCACATGGGGCTCCCTGCTCCGCGGGAAGGCTGCTTCTCCCTCTCCCACTCCCCCTGCTTATGTTCCCTCTCTCGCTGTGTCTCTCTCTGTCAAATAAATAAATAAAATCTAAAAAAAAAAAGTAAAAATAAAAACAAATAAATATTGATCAGAGGCTTTGGTATAATGCAGGAATAAAACAAACTAAGACATTGCACATGAGAAAATAATTGCATAATTTGCTCCCAAATATACTAATGCATTTTGGAATCAAGAATATCCTACTGGGACTGTAACTCAACAAAAAAAACCAAACCAAATTAAAAATGGTTAAAGGACTTGAATAGACATTTCTCTAAAGAAAATACACAAATGGGGCTCCTGGGTGGCTCAGTTGGTTAAGTGACTGCCTTCAGCTCAGGTCATGATCCTGGAGTCCTGGGATCGAGTCCCACATCAGGCTCCCTGCTCGGCAGGGAGTCTGCTTCTTCCTCTAACCCTACCCCCTCTTGTGCTCTCTCTCTCAAATAAATAAATAAAATCTTTAAAAAAAAAAAAAAGAAAATACACAAATGGCCAAAAAGCACATGAAACGATGTTTGACAGCACTAATTATTAAGGAAATGCAAATCAAAGGCACAGGGAGAGATTTCCTCACACACACTAGAATGGCTACTACCAAAAACAAAACAAAATAACATGTGTTGCTAGGGATGTGGAGAAATTAGAATTGTGCACTGTTGGTGGATATGAAAAATAGTGCAGTGACTGGAAAATAGTATGGTGGTTCCTCAAAAAATTAAACGTAGAACTACCACATGATCCAGCAATCCCCCTTCTGGGTATACATCCAAAAGGATTGAAAACAGGGTCTCGAAGAGCTATTTGTATGCCCATGTGCATAGCAACATAATCCACAAGAGCCAAAAGGTGGAAGCAACCCAAGTGTCCATTGACAGATAAATGGATAAGCCAAATGTGATATATACATGCAATGGAATAATATTCTGCCTTAAAAAGGCAGGAAATTCTGACACTTGCTACAACATGGTTGAACCCCAAGGACATGCTCAGTGAAATAAGCCAGTCGTAAAAGGACTCACATGGTTCCAGTTCTGTAAGGTACCTAGAATAGTCAAATTCATAGAAACAGAAAGTGGAATGGTGGTTCCCATTCTGGAAGGTCTGGAGGTCTGGGAGGAGGGGGACTGGGAGTTATTGGTTAATGGGTGTAGAGTTTTAATTTTGCAAGATGAAAAAGCTCCGGAGGTGGATGGTGGTGATGGTGGCACAACATTGTTGATGTACTTAATCCTACCGAGCCGTACACTTAGACACAAGTGATTAAGATGGTAAATTTTATGGTTTGTGTATTTTACCACAACTTTTTTTTAAAGAGTATCCCCCTGAAGTCTGGGTTCAGTTCAAAGCTTCCTTAGAAGGCTCTGTAAGATGAGTAGAAAATTACACCTTTGGTTTTAATCTAAGCTTTGGTTTCTTTTCACAGTGCAGCCTTCATATTCACGCTTCCTACAGCATCTCCCAGAAGCTAAACGTTCCAATGGCCCCACTCTCAGAGCCTAAGGCTGTCGGCATAGTCATTGCCCATGGTAAGCAGCCCTCCCCTCGTCCCCCCAAGAACCGTCAGCTGAGCACACTGAGACTCGGTCGCAGCCTTGAGTTCTGTAAGAAAACCACCATACAGGACTTCTCCCATCCTTCGTAGAGTCTCTTACATGATATTGATACTTCGGGTTTTCCTTAGAGAGAGAAACATGACTTCTCCCTTTCCCAAGTTTTATGGTCCCTTTTTTCTATTAAAAGAGGCATGATGGGAAATCATCAGAGTAAATTCATTGAAAATTCTTCTCTCGGCGGTAAATCCTCTGTTTCATTGCTGATTTTGGCTGATAAGATGGTGGATTGTGTTGCAGGTAGTGTAGGGGATGCCATCTCAGTGATGATCCCGGATGTGTACATATCAGATGATGGGGGTTACTCCTGGGCGAAGATGCTGGAAGGACCCCACTATTACACCATCCTGGATTCCGGAGGCATCATTGTGGCCATTGAGCACAGCAGCCGCCCTATCAATGTGATTAAGTATGCATGAGCTCCGCTCCCCCGCTCTATCGGCAGAGAGGGCAGCTGTGGGACGCTTTCTGGTTGTGGGGCGGATCCGCAGGGTGGGGGGCTGCTTACAGACCCTGACTCAGATGTGTGCATTCTACAGAACTGTAGGGATCGTTCTTGGAGGGATTGCAACCCACATTCAATGGCTGTGCTTTTTCTTCTGACTTCCTCTAGCTAACACTTTCTGTCACTTCTTAAAAATATTCTTCTTTCTCTCTACAAGAATCTTACAGAAGTGTTTAAGCACTTTGGATGGAAGATGACTCCTTAAGTATAAGTTATATAAAATAATTTGTTTGTTTAGAAGTCCATTTTTTCTTGTGAAAAATTTTATGAAGGCATTTTCTTCTGTACTCTTTGAATGAATCCCTTTTACCTACCCTTTTAACTGTAGGCATTAAAAATTAATACAATCATCAGTCAGTAAGCCATCCCTAAATCTGAGGGTTTTCTCTGGTTTGGGACCAGACAGCTAGAGTGGTCTCCTGATACTGCCGTACGTGTGGATCGTCTGTCACAGTTGTCCTCTGACTGCGGTTTCAGGTTCTCCACAGATGAGGGTCAGTGCTGGCAGACCTACACGTTCACCAGGGAGCCCATCTACTTTACCGGCCTGGCCTCAGAACCTGGAGCTCGGTCCATGAATATCAGCATTTGGGGTTTCACAGAATCTTTCCTGACTCGCCAGTGGGTCTCCTACACCATTGATTTTAAAGATGTCCTTGAAAGGAACTGTGAGTACCTCCTTTGACATTTTCTACCAGAAACTTATAAGCCCATTTTTCTAAGTAACCAATTCAATTTCATTTCTTTTAGCTGGAATAAGAAACTGCATAGGAAAAAGGGTTGAAGAATGTTCCATGTGGGTAATCAGGCAATGGAATGGTATCAGAAATGCCACTTCCCTCTTTGGACTAGCACAAATGAGGACCACATGTGTGATTTAAATTATTCTATCAGCTGCATTATAGGAGTAGAAGAGGTGAAATCCACTTTAATAATAATATAATTCTCTTAACATATCCAAAGTATTGTCATTTCAACATGTAAGCAATATTAAGAGTTATCAATGAAATATTTTGTATTTTATATTTCTCCTCTAAGACTTCAAAATCCAGTGTATATTTGACACTTACCCTTGTAGTAAATCTCAATTCAGACCAGCCATAAGTGGGTAGGGTCCTCACATAGGGTAGCTTCATACTGTTGGAGCTCTGTAAAGTTTTAGGGACTTCTTTCTGCTTATAAGGATAATGCATGCTTGCATTTGTCTAAAATTATTTCATGACATTTCAGGGGTTTTCACCCTTGATTGTAGAAGAACCGTAAAGAGAAAGCCTTAGAGGAAAGCGTGTTGCAAAGAGCAACTGACTGATTGTGTCCCTTATCAAAACGTTGACGTGAAAAAAAAAAAAAAAAAAAACAGAAAACGTTGAAGTAAGAAAGTTTTCACGCAGAATTTTCGCTTGAATGTCATGGTGAGGCTCTAAAATAGCAACTGGGTAAGCATGGCGCCCACACTGACCGTTTCAGAGTTCTGTGACTTCAGGCTGGAAGGCATGTTAAAGACACAGAAAACGGCTTCAGAAAAGGAGGTAAAAAGAATCCCAAGCAAACCCAGGCCCCAGTACCAAAGATGCTGACATTTTACTGAAAAATATGGAGGATAAAATAGAAAACTAGAGAAAAGGCCCCTGCCCTGCGAGCTGCAGTTTCTTGTTGGTGTGCTCTGACAAAAGACTTCAGGTTTCAAGTCCCCGTGGTTGAATTGGGGTCCTGTTATTCGAGTGTATGATGGGTCAGTTTCCTCAGAAGGTTAGTTCAGTGACTCCTGGAGGAAGCAGAGCACTCCGTTTGGACCTTACTTTTCTACAGGGTGTTTAAATATGATTTAATACCCAAGAGTCATCATTATCCAGATTCATTAAGTAGGCTGTAAAGGAGCTGGCTTATGAGTTTTCCCCTCGTAAGGCAGCTCTGCAGTTATCCCTAAAGTTTAACGCCATTGAAAGATTTGGTGAGCACCTGCTTCTTAACAGGCTCCGTGCTGGTCTTCAGATTCCAAGGGATAAAAACCTAATCCACAGTCTTTAGGCCGTAGCCTTTGAGTCATTTTTCCAGGAGTGGGTGATACGACTTACGAAGCCACACTGACGGTCATCACCAGTCTACTTGAAAGCCAGTCGACTAGAGTAAAAAGTCTAGAAAGAGATGGTCTTCCCTTCTGTTTGAGGCAAACTAACCCTTGGTGAAATTGAACCCATGCTTTTGGCTAACTGGTATCCTGTCCTAAAAGGAAACCCCTGGTCGCTTACCTGTGGCAGCCCCTGCTGACCAAGAGCACAGGTGCACAAGACATGGAGAGAGCAGCCCCTCTGCTCGGAAGGAGGCTTAGAGCTGCTCCATCCAGCTGCCCACTTTGGAACAAATAAGGTTCTTCCTAATACTCAAACGGGCGGTGAGACGCAAAGAACCCTCCTGTGGCATGAGGAGATGCCAGCGGCTAGTAGGCGCCAAGTCCTGCAACTTCTGTCTGCAGTTCCCAAATGAAGCAGTAGCATGAGTCAGACATCCCCGTTTCCCCTCCTCGTTCTGCTCTCCGCCCGGCAGCCGCCTCACACGCGTGGGTGCGGGGCCAGGTGGGGACCTGGACAGCCTGTCTTCTCTTTAGGTGAGGAGAAGGACTATACCATATGGCTGGCTCACTCCGCAGACCCTGGAGATTATGGAGATGGCTGCATCTTGGGCTACAAGGAACAGTACCTGCGGCTTCGCAAGTCGTCCGTCTGCCAGAATGGTCGGGATTATGTGGTGACCAAGCAGCCGTCCGTCTGTCCCTGCTCCCTGGAGGACTTCCTCTGGTATCTGTGTCCCTCAGATCCCTGTTAGCCCCTTGGCTGTGCGGGAGGAGGTGAAGGGCAGCTGTCTTATAGGGCTTTCTGCCTCGAGGGCGGAGAGCTACTGCTGCTTACTGAGGAGATGGAGGCACAGAGAAGGGATCCAGAGTGATTAGTAATGGGACAGGTGAGCTATCACACCAGGCAGTCAGTTGTTGGACAGGGCCGGTGACAACCCCCAGGAATCCTGGCCTGACAGCAAGGGGGAGAGGTGTGTAAGGAGGAAGAGAACTCAGAAACCCAGAGAGGAGGCAATAGGGAAGAAATCCCCGGGAAAGGCAGTGCAGGAGCCGGGAGGAGGCTGGACTTCCGTGTGCTCACCAAACACTGACAGCCTGAGTTCAGCAGGTAGGGCCCTAGGTTTCAGATTGTCTGCAAGACTGAAGGCAGAGTGCGGTTCTGTCCTGAGACAGGAGGGGACATCGGGGTACTGAGGATCCAGATGTCCCATCAAATCTAGAGGCCATCGAGGTGGACTCCCTCGAGTTCAGGACCATCTGGGCTGCAGGGTCAGGTGCACGGCCGGCATGGAGTTAGTGGATTGTCTAAGGGCAAGGCAGTCCCCAGGTCTCCAAGCGGGATACTGCTTCCTGTGACAGCCAGTAATCTTATGGAACTCGTTTCTTGCAAAACACACTGGCAGGAAGTAAAGGTGCATCCTGGAGGATCTGGAAAAGAATGCAGACAGACAGCGGTCGTGTCCTCTCACATGACATTCTGTAGAACTGGGAATATGGGACTGACGACCCCCCAGGCTGATGGGTGTGCCCCCCCCCCCACTGTGTGGCTCACATGTGCATGTGGAATGGGCCGGGGTGCCCCCCTCTGTGTTTCCATGGGGAACGGGATCCCTCTGATGGCTGTGGTGTCAGTCTAGGGCTAGAGCTTGTTGACACTGTGACACTCTAGTGGGCTGTCTTCATCCTAGATGGCGCACAGACTGGGCTCTTAACTACCCGGCCTTCTGCTTTCCAGACCCGATGTGCTTCGTCAGAGCTGCGGCCATTGTACATGGGGCTTCCTCTGCCCGGGGAGTCTTCCCACATTCCCTGCTCGGGCCCCAGGCTTGGGGGATTCCTGCTTGGCCTTTAGTACTTAGCTCACTTCTCCCCTCCGGAAAGCCTTCCCCAGCTTTCCCTCATCTGGGCTCCTGCAGGATGCCTGTTGCTGTTTTGGTTATCGTGGACAGGTTTGGCTCCGCCATTACACTCCTGAGTCCTCAAGGGCATATTATATTTGATAATCACGTCGTAGTCACGCTAGCCCCTGACATTTACCAAGCGCTCTCTCTGTGCCAGGCACTGTCCTGAGCCATTTACGTTTACCCCCAGCAGCCCTCTGAGATAAGGACGATTGCCATTCCCACTCACCAAGGGAGGAACAAAGGTTCAGGGAGGTCGTCACTCCCTTGGCCGCAGCGGCTCAGCTGGAAGCTCGGCCCCGGAGCCTGCACGCTCTACCGCCCGTGCTTGAGAAATGTGTAATTGTGAGTAGGAAGGGCACTTCCCCAACAGGTGGGATCGCATACCTAAGATTTTCACCAGAACTTTCCCCCCATTGGAAGGGTGGTGTCTTCGGCATCTTTTGTTCTCTTACCCTGCTCCCTGTGTCTTTGCCAGAGCAACCCTGAAGCACGAGCAGCATCCTTGTGTCCCCCACACGTCTGTTACATACTTGCTGCATGCAGGGCAGTGCAGAGTGACAATGGAAAGTTTGTTCTTGCCGCTCCTGGTCAGACGCACAGACTTAGGCTGTGAAACGGTGCCTTGGGGATTTAGAGAAGGGAAAGGCCATCCCATCGAGAGCTGAAAGGAGGTGGCTCAGAGAAGGCTTTGTGGAGGAGGTAGCATTTGAGCTGAGTGCTGGGACTTGACCTTGCACATCTGGGAAGAAACAAGTCGTTAAAGCCAGTGGACCTGTGCGAGCGCAGATACCCACCAGCGTGCTCAGGAAGGGTGTGCTGGGAGATAGGCCGTGAGGGGAAGTCGCAGTGGTTGCGATAAAGAGGCGAGCAGGGTGCAGATGGGACAGGCCCAGGCTGACTTTTCAGCTCAGATAGTGGAAGGAAGGTAGTGCCATGGACAGACACAGGGAAATGATGGGAGAGCCTGGCTCGAAAGAGAATACATGATGTGTTTTGTATGCTTTATTTATTTGAGGTTCTGTCAGCAGATGTAGGTGCTGACATCCAGCAGGTACTTGGAAACGTAGGATCACAGCTCAAGAGAGGTAAAACCTGGAAGTTTTAGCTGCAACAAATAGTTAAGCTCACGAAGGGAGAGCAGATAGAGGGTAAGAGAACAAACTGCAGATGGGGGCAAGGGTCTGCGTTTCCAGGTTAGGAAGATGGAGGTGCAGACCGTGCGGAGAGGAGCAGGTGAGCACAGCTTTGCGGGGGTGTGGGCAGGCGCAGGCGGCGCGTTAGGTGCCACAGCAGAGGGCAGGCTGGAGAGGGCCCCCCAAGATTGCGGGACTAGCGTGTCCCAGGGGCCTCAGACGTTCGTCTCCAACGTTGTAGAGGGGGTTCAAGCCAAAATGCACAGAATAAAAAGTAAACGAGTATAACAGAACGAGTACAAAATATACGAAATATTCTTTTAAGAAGTTTGGCCAGTGAAGAAGAAGAGGGAGAAGGAAGAGTATATGCACAGGCTAAGGAGAAGCCCCCAGGTGAGTGGGCCTGATGTTCCCTCCACACGGTCGGCCAAGCAAGGTCCCTGGGCAGTCAGAGGGATGGGCCAAGGATGCTCACGTAGGGGGTCAGCCTTGGAGAGGAGGCAGCGTGTTATTTCTTGGGGGAAGCAGAGAAAGGAGAGCCGATGAGAAGCACTGTGGAGAGAGGATAGGATGGAGGGCAGGACAGGCATTCACACTGGAGACAAGGATCATCTAAGAAGCTAAGAGGGACAGAAGTGGGGCAGGTAGGAAAGATTTGACATACACCCTAGGGTACACCACCAGAGAACATAACAGTGAGTGAGTTGAAGGTAAATAAAAAGATGACTAAGCGCCGTGGGTTTAGATCTGTCACTGGTGCCACTGCTTCTCAGTGTCTTAGTTCTCAGTGCGCGAGTCCCCACCCTGCTGCCGTCGGTCCCTTCCTGGAGCCACTGCTGTCTGGGCAGGGCTCCTTGCTACCGAGTCCCAAGTCCACTGGCCTGCTCCATAAGCCCCTGGTCCCCCAGTTAAACCTTCTCCATGTCTGTCCTCCTAAGTGGACCTTCGTTACAGATGACGCTGAGCTGCTTCCATGCGACCAAAGACTAGAATATTAATCTGCCCCTGCCCCACATAAAACCTTCACTACTAGTCACGTCACTGTCTTTCAGCAACTCTGAAAGATACTTTATTTGCTGACTCTTACAGTGATTTTGGCTACTTCCGTCCAGAAAATGACTCCAAATGTGTGGAACAGCCAGAACTGAAGGGCCACGATCTGGAATTTTGTCTGTACGGCAGAGAGGAGCACCTGACGACAAATGGGTGAGGCGGCTCTCCTCCTGAATCAAGACAGGCGTGTCCTCACCGTGCAGAGTGAGCCCCCACTCACAGCACCCCACGCCTCCGTGCAGGCAGTCTTCTAGAGCATGCTAGGAAAATACTATCTAACAGAACTTTCTGTGGCGCCAGAAATGCCCTCTCATCTGCTGTGTCTGATATGGTAGCCAGTACCCTGTGTGGCAACTGAGGCGCTGAACTAATTTTACGTAGTTTAAACGTAAGTAGCCACTGTATTAGGCAGTGCCGCTCTGGAGGGGACACAGTACCCCCCTCCGACAAATACTCCCCCCTCCCATTTTTGTACCACGTGTTAACGTGCTTTCTTTGGGTCAGTTCTCTGGCCCCATCTCTTAAGGCAGAAAGGTGGGCATGCCTCTGCCCCAAGGCCAGGGATGCTTGGTCTGTTCAAGGCCTGAAACTACACAAAACATCCCCAAAACATTCCTGTAGCTCTCCCCTCAGGCCTGAAAGGTGGTGGAAGTTTGAGAAGCTTTTCTGCAGCTTTTCAAATCTTGTTTTCAGGAACGAGGCAAGAATCCAGGAATACACCTAATGGTCTGATAACAAATTGTCTTTGCCTTTTCAGGTACCGAAAAATTCCAGGAGACAGATGCCAAGGTGGTGTGAATCCAGTCCGAGAAGTAAAAGACTTGAAAAAGAAATGCACAAGCAACTTTCTGAGTCCTGAAAAGCAGGTATGCTAAAGTAGATCTGGTTTAGGTACCAGTGGGATTTCGTGTTCTGCCAGGAACAAAGGGACAGCATTAAGAATTTTATTACTGAATACAAAGTGGCCAGACTACTTCGGGCAGGCTTCGCTGTGCATAGGAAACCATTAAGATGGAGGATGGGTCACACACGATGATACACTCCCTACTAAAAACTTTTTCATTGGGGGAACAAAGTAGAATTCCATAAAATTGTTCCGAATCTTGGGAGCATCGGGTTGAGGACATTTCTGGGGCTGAGAGTCATTTACGGAAAAGACTTGAAGTTGGGCGGTAAAGGGTGGGAAGAGGGGAGCCCTGGGCCATCGTTCAGGTGGGCTCTGGCCTGAGTCACGCCGACTGCATTCATACTGGACAACTGAACTATGATAGCAATGGGTTTGTGATGTGGGAGCAAGTTACGGGGCTCATTACAGCTCTGTAGTACTGAACTGTCTGGCGAGGATGTGGAAAATGGTGAAGAGGAAACCTCTTGATAAAGAAGCACTGGACCAGCAGTGTGGTTGGGGCAGTCAGCTGTGGGCCCCAGTTTCCTAATCCATAAAATGGGAGCTGGACAATCCGCCGTCCCCTCCTCTCTGGCCTTCTAAGGGATGAGGGCCTGACATGGGCGGGATTAGGAAGGTAGCGGGAGCAGGATGTGTGGGTGTGTGTCCTTGTCAGGGGGCAAGTTCCCTCTTCTCTGCACCCGACCCTGCACTCCTGGTGGCTGTCCTCAGAATGTGTGTGTGTGTGTGTGTGTGTGTGTGTGACTGCACAGGACTCCCGCGCCCAGGGACACAGCATGTCCCAGAACCCAGGTCTGCCTCCTCTTGGATTCGTTGAAAACACACTCCCTATCTCCCACCCTGCAGCAGGTTAGGTCCCACTCCAACAATGATATGAAAAGGCTTATTTGTAAAAACATGCCAGAAATGAAGTAAAAACAAGAGTCTTTGTGTTGCACGATGTCCTACCTGATCCGGCTTTGGCCCAGCTCCTTCCCAGGTGCTGGCCCTGTTCCAGATTTGTTCAGCCCACTGTTCTCATGCTCTCCCTTTCCTGCTGCACCCCTAAGTGCTCCACGACTCCATACGACTAGCAGAGAACAGCCTCAATTGCTATTTGACCTAGGTCGCTGCCAAGGCTCCCAGGGTAACCCGGGCAGTAGAGCCCCTGAGTTTGGACCATTCTGGCAGCTTCGGGGCAGCCAACGTTCTGGTTCCCCTCCGCTATCGGTGATGCGCTCCTGGTAGCACCGAGACGGTCCATTGAAGGGGCTGGGAAAGCACGAGGGGCCTGGAGACTGCAGACCATTCACTGAGAAACCAGGGGAAGGAGCAGCCTCATGGAGCTCAGTCCTAGAACGTGCACACCTGAAATTGTCTGTGTTTTAATTTGTCGAGAACTCCAAGTCAAACTCTGTTCCGATCATCCTGGCCACCGTGGGATTGATGCTGGTCACAGTCGTAGCAGGGGTGCTCATTGTGAAGAAGTACGTCTGTGGCGGAAGGTAAGGAGCATGGAAGGCGGTCAGAGGTACTGAATTCCAGCCACAGAGTCAGCCCAGGGCGTGTGGTTGAGTCGGCCCTTAGCAAAAACTGGCTAGTTGAAGCGCTGCTCCTGCAGCATCGAGCCCAGAACTTCTCCAAGCTTCTGTCTGCCAGATGCCAGCTATGGGCTGTGCTGCCGTGTGTGGGACTCATGCTGTGAGGGTATACAACTCAGAAAGCCCACAGTGCTGTCAGAGTCGCGTGCCTGCTCGCCGCGTGAGGGTCACGGAGGTTTCCCTCCCCAGGTTCCTGGTGCATCGCTACTCTGTGTTGCAGCAGCACGCAGAGGCCAACGGTGTGGACGGCGTGGACGGTGTGGACGCCCTGGACACGGCCTCCCACGCTCATAAGAGTGGCTATCACGACGACTCAGACGAGGTGAGGCCATGTCTTCTTGAGGGGTGGTCCGGAAGTACAAGAAAAGAGTGTTTCTTTCCCTGATCGTAATCAAGATCCGATTGAGGCGGAGGAGGGTGTGAGCCAGGAGCAGGCACTTAATGACTGTAAGAGTTGGCCCGCCCGGAAACCAGGCCATAACTTTCAAAAGAGGAATTTTTTAGTGTGCAAATAATATGGTCTCTGTTTCTCTTCCCAGGACCTCCTGGAATAGCTCCTCAAAGGAGCTGGGACCAAGCACAGATGATGGAACCGCAGGACCTCTCACACGGCCAACTTGGGGGAATAAATTTCCCGTTGCGAGGGGCCCAGCTCTGTTTCTGCTGCTTCCACCAAAGCCAAAAGGATCTGCGCTGAAGACATGCAGGGGGGTGGGGAACCTAAACACTCTCACGATGGGCTCTGAGAAGGGGGGGGATCTAAATTCTTTAACTTTTTATTTCAAGTTCTGTCTTTTTGCAAAGTATGGGTTCTTTTGGTTTTGTTTTTGTTTAGTAAGGGAAATGAAATGGGATTGGAAGGGAACGTTTCACTAACCCCCCTCTTGCATGTTTTGCATGGCGCCTGCCCCCAGGGCCCCAGGGCACCTGCCAACCCCAGCATCAATTCTCACAAAGTACTCGGTGCTGTCCCCGGGCTCTGCTGGCGACACGAAGCAGCTGCTGAGAGGGACTCGACGGGGACTCGGAGCTGCAATGACTGGCCTGGCCTGGCGGCCTTTCCCCGGCCAGGGCCAGCCCTGCCCCGAGAACGCTGCACGCCAGCCCCTCACACACACGCCGCCTTGCTTGCTTGCTTTTTTGGGGACCATAGACCACAGTGGTGTCTCTTCCCCCCCCCACCCCCGTTTAATTAGGCAATACCCTTGTTAATTGCCCTTTGGCAATTGACTTAACCATGTGCTTCCAAGACACTAAATCAGGAAAACTTAAAGGACACTATTTTTAACTTGGGGCAGGAAGAAGGGAGCAGCAGGGACTTGACTAGATTTAGCACCTATTAAAGGACAAATTCTTGCTTCTTCCAAGATCTTTCCAGCCATGCTTTGTGTTTGTGCCAGTGGACTTGCTCAAGGACAGGGTTAGGGCTTGCCCTGGATGTCTGCCCAGGCCGAGTGGTGTCTCTGCTGGAGCCGAGGGAGGGTGCCCGGGGTGGCCCCTGAGGACCGAACATCACAGTCTTCCATGTCCTCTGCCACCTGTGGGCACGGTGGTGAATCCTTAGGACGGCCGCTTACTTGCTTGCTTCCTCTTGGACTGCTGTTGTATGCGGAGCCAGGACTAGACATGTTTTCAGATTTATAGGCTGTTTTTTAAAAATCAGGATTTTATTACCAGGCTCTCCTCCTCACCCATTTTTCCCAGCTTGGCCAAGTAATTTGTTGGCAGGAAACTTTTGGCGGAACCAACTGAAAACACACGTCCAGTGTAGGTGATGTTTTACGTGATGCATTAAGTTCATACTTTAAGGAGGTTTTCCATTGGACATTCTTTCAAATCAAGTTAACAATAGAATGTGGTGAGGTTGATTTTTGGGTGGCCACACAGTAATGGAAAGCTGCAATAATTCATTTTAATACAGCTTGAATATTTGCTATCCAGGAATGTAGTATAGTACATTTTTGGTCTTAGCGTCCCTACTGTGCTGGCCGCAGATTCTCCCAGTAATTATGATTGGGACATTCTTTGGTAACTGCCATTTTGCTGCTAGTTCATTTTATGGCTACAAAGTCACGAAAAAGTAAACGTGCCAAATCAACTTTTGTCAGAATGCGTGAGCAGATGGCTGCATTCTCTCCTCCCCAGAATGGATTAGCAACAGCAGGGAAAGTGGGAGAGGGGGTGGATGGAGAAGGTTAGAGACTTCGAAGCTTGCCGCTGAACTAAATGAGTCAGGGAGCTTCAGTTGGGAAATAAAGCTAGGACAGTTTTTGTGAGGAGAATTCGTATTTGTTCGAGCCAGAGAGCACTGGTCTTTTAGGAAAAGCTCATTCATTTTGCAGTTTTTAAATTTAAAAAAATTCCAAAGATAGACCAGCTCACAAATGATAAAGCGTCAGTCTTTCTCCCGGACACCCTCACCTCCTGCCCAAAGTGATTTTGATGCCCAGCCAAGACCCACTTCTGCTGCACACCTTCTCCCGGGGTAGATGTGTCCGTATGTGGTCATTCTCTGATTTGTTTTAGGATGTAGGAAAGTTAATCTTCTCTAATGAGGTGAGAGCACTGTGCTTCTAAGGGTATCTGGGATTTCTGTAGAACTTGGCAGTTTTCCGAGCACTTTCTCTTGGCATTATGTCCCTGGAAACTTACAACATTCTCGGTGAGACTTTCTCTTTGAAGGCAGGGGTTTGTCCCCATTTTTCAGGAGACGGAGCTGAGGTACAAAAAGTGAGTAAATTGTCCAGGTCCCTGTGTGCATCGTGGGCAATGCTGGTCGGCTGTCTTCAGAGCTTTTCAACATTTTTATGCGTGCAGGTGCTGCGGGCCTGGAGCAGGCGGGGCTCCTTGCGTACGGAGTCCTCGCTGTCCTTTAGGATAGGGGTCGGTCGCTGGCATCTCTGTGGGAGCAGTAGGGAGCGCCTCTTTGCCACCGTGGTAAACAAAATTTTATTCTTTTTTTCATGGCTGAAAAAGAAAAATTAATGGTAATTTTGAATATGTGTTTAGAAACTGCCCCTCACCTAGTTGCGGGAGTGAGCTCTCCCTTGATGAGCCACCCTTCTCCCTTCTTGTTTTCTCGTCCTCGTCTGGCTGGCTGGCTGGCTCGGTTGTTTGGAGGACTGCTAACAAGCCTGGCTCCCCCCCTTCATTGGCTAGTTAGCTTCCTATCTCCGCC
Organism: Neomonachus schauinslandi; assembly: GCF_002201575.2. Lineage (NCBI taxonomy): Eukaryota > Metazoa > Chordata > Mammalia > Carnivora > Phocidae > Neomonachus > Neomonachus schauinslandi. Next base: position 90,444,467 of record NC_058406.1, on the reverse strand, counting down.
TGCTCACTCACAAATGTATGTCCTCAGCTGGAGAGTATAACCGCCTCAATCCATGACAGCTTCGAAGAGAAAACAATCTTTAATTTGTTCTACTGACGTTAGGTTAGGAGCATTATCTTTGAAAGTAAAGTGTAGCTTATCATTGTATAAAATCTCAGGCTTGATGGTAGGAGAAAAGATGATTTCTGGAGGTCTTAGCGATAGGATTGAGCACTGTAAGATAGGTTGGACATAGCAGTCTCCAGTGGTCTGAGCTTTTAGATCCAGGTGGAGAACTCACCATCCCTCACCTGTGACGGGCGTCTTGGACCTAAGGGGGCTTTCAGTTTTTAACGACTCTAGAGGCCAGGGTACATGCACCTGGGCTGGTATTTGAATGGGGCACCACTTAGGAGAAGAAAAATGTCTGGAGGGTTCTGGCTGTTCTAAGCTGGGCTCAGGAGATTCAATAGATCAGCTATAACTGAAATTTAGAATTTGGCATCTGCCTCTGAGTAGGCTTTCTGGTGTATACCTCTCTAATTCCTAGGTTTGCCTCTGGGCCTCTCCATGTCCAAGCTGGCCTTTCGTCCGTGACACCTTGGTACCAGGCTGGCCACCTCCAGCCCGTGCGCTGGCTCTCTAAGCCACAGCTGGTTCTCCCATGGCCTTGGTCACAGGGCCCGGATACAGAGAAGAGTGCAGGGTGGCGGGGCTGGCCGAAGTTTCGGTCAGTTCTCTATGTTCTAGGCTAATCCTCCAAGTAGAAAGGTCCTTTTATCCTCCGGGAGAGCCCTAAAGAACCCTGCCTCTATACGCAGTGGTTTGGAGCTCTTCCTGCTCATTGTTGGTACATCCTCCTCGCCCCATAGGAAGCCTGGATACTTGGAACTGCTAAAATCGGAGATTCAGCTTTTCAACTTTGCTACTTATCTGGCCTCAAGCAGGGAGGTAAACATGGACTTAAATGTCCTTTGAACAAAACCAAAGTGTAAGATGTGCCGCATGACGGAGTGCTAGGGAGGGCCAGACCTTCAGCGTTGGCCTTCAGCAGGTGCCAGACGTTCTGTTTCATCTGCCACCCATGTGCCCAGCAGCTCTGGGAGCACCGTCCTGCCTGAGCAGAGCTGGGCCTTGCCCTCATGGAGGCCAGTTGACATAGCAGGAGCATGTTGATTGCTTGGTTATGTTGCATTATAACAATAAGAGTCAGAACATTAATTTGAAACTGTCTTCAACAACTTGCTGTATGCATTTTTTCACACCAGTACATTCTTAAGCATCCTTGTTTATATAGAATAACAAACTAATCTGTACCTTTATATATATATGTACATATATACATGTATAATCTGTATAGTGTACAAGTTAATGATTTATTGATAGGTCCCAAATCTTTCATGCAGTCCTCATCCTCCGCATGCCCTCAGTTTGTGGTCAGGTGACCTGAATGTTCCCCGATGATCCTGCCCACCTCCCGTGTTTGGACGTCTAGGGAAGGAGGGTTTTGGTCGTACCCTCCTTATCCTCATGCACAGAAATGCTCAGGGTCCCCATGTGCCTGTTGTTCAGCCCTCTCTCGTCTCTCGTTCCCTTTCTGAGCATGTGGTCCCTCCCTGCCCTGTAACTTCTCTGCCCCTCTCCCAGCTGTGGGATAGCTGCCTTCCTACTGAAGTGTAAAGCAGTACTAACATCATTACTGCATGTTCGCTAAGAACCCAAGTCTTCTGTTCCCTTGGGACAGAAAATTGCATGTGGGGTGGGATAATCAAGTTTCAGTGACCCATGTCAGTTACACAACAAAGCCAGACCCCATAGCAAAATTCCACAAAATGGAAATCAAACCTAAATTTCTTTATTAGCATTGTGTAAATAAATCTGGATGTGTTTAACTTTGTACTGGTAATTTTCTGTATATTTGCAATATTTGGGTTAGAAATAAAACAGACTGGACTTTGTTACCTCACCTATCGAAATGACTAAGCTACAGTTTGTTACCATGATAGATTTCCCAGTGTTTCTAGCTTCAGAAATCAAACTCCAGCAACCAGAGAATAAGCCAGGTAAAGAGCCAGGACTGCCTTGGTAGCATGAGAAGTATTAGGTAAGTTGTGGGGGAAAACTTAGTTTTTCTTGTTCTTTACGCCCGTAAAGGTCTACCTCCCCTGGGTATTTGTAGCACCAGCTTCCCCGTTCTTACCCCACACGCCCTCTCAGGGTGTGAGTGCTACCCACTTCCTCTGGACACAGTGGCATAGAGTGATTGTCCCAAATTAGCTGTTCCCTCAGGCAGGTTTGACAAGAGACAACACTGAAAGCTTAAGTTCAGTACGTTCCCAGCTGCCTCTCTTAGATTTCTCTTGCGGCTCTTGCTCATAGTCCTGCCTGGTCCATTTCATTGAAGGACCTTTCAAAGAGTTGTGGCTTTCCTTTCTCCCCAAATACTTCTTTTAGGAGAGGTTCCCGTCCTCCCTTGAGCCTTTAGCCAAGCCTTGAAGACTGCTTCTCAGCCTGCCATCCTGGGGGACATTTCGAATGAATACTTACTCTGACATCATGATCTGAAGACGACAAGGCAGAAGAGCTTGCTCTGAAGGAGCCGGCTCTCTGGCCGAGGAGTTCCTCCCCCAGGAGATGGTGTATGGTAGTTTTATTTTCAGGAAGTCTAGCCAACCTAGTGTCCAAAGACTGACTGCACCAGAATCACTAGGTTGCTTTCTCAAATGCAGATTCCTGGACCCCACCCAGACCCATTAAATTAGACTTTGTAATGGACAGACCCTAGGAGTCTGCATTTTTAACTTGATTCTTTTATACCTTTATTGCAACAACGGGCTCAGACTGAAAGTCTAGGCCAATTTCATACCACCTGGTGTGGGGACTCTGTGCTTATAAGGGCTTGGGCTGGGTCAGGCAAGAGAAACCGGGCAGAGGCCTTCGCACTAGTCCCGAAGTGGCACGAGTCCGGCCTCAGAGGCCAAGCTCCGTAGCGCCCTCCTCCGCCACCCCAGCTCCTGATAAATAGGTTCCTGGGCCGGAAGTGTGTCTGCAGGCTGTCCTGGCCCTCAGCCCCGATACGAGCTGCAAAGAGGAGCTTTCACACCCCATATGAGCGCAGGCGCCTGGGATCCTATCAACTCTGCCCCCAAATTGAGGGCTAAAGGGGAAAAATGAGTGTAAAGAGCCCATTCATTCAACCACACTCATCTTTTTTTTTCCATAAAAGAAAAGGGTAGTGGGAAGGAGGAGGGGGTATGTGGGAACTCTGTACTTTCCATTCAACTTTACTGGGAACCTAAAACTGCTCTAAAAAGTAACGTCTTTACACACACACACACACACACGGGAGGGGATGCTGGTTTCTGGAGCTACTGAAGTGAGGATATGATAGGAAACCACTTAGATGCAGGGTACAGAACATAAGGAATGATGGCTTGGTGAGCCGAGACATCATGCAGGACCTGTAGTATGTAACTAACACGGTGGTCTGGCCACTTCCTTCCACTTACCATTTTCTCCTCAACACAGTCATGGCAGCATCATCCCTGGGGTTCAGAGTTAGTGATTTGCCCAGGGTCACCTAGCTCAAGAGTGAGTGGAACAACCAGAAGTCACACACACGTCCTCTGGCCTCCTGCCCCGGGCCGCCTCTCACTTTGCTGGTGCTTTATCTCAGAGGGCCACATGCCGGCCTGACCTAAAAATAGCTCACGTTTATGGAGCACTTAGCTACATTCTGCTAAGCACTTTACACAGATTACCTCTCGTAATCCTCATGACAACCCTACGGTCATTATCCTCTCCGTTTTACAGGTGGGGAAGCAGACCCGAGAGAGATGTGATGTGTGGCAAGTCACACAAGCTGGTGGGTGATGGAGCCAAACGTGAGGCCAGGTAGTCTGTCTCCAGAGCGCGGACTCTGCCTTCCACCGCCACTAGGGGGTTAGCTGGAGGGGATGGGGACAGACCCCTGAAAAGGGCGAGTTGGCAAGACCTTACAGCTCGCTGACTGTGGAGCAGAGAGAGAAGGAGCCCTTAAAGGTGTGCCTGTGAATCTGCTAAGCCTGCTGAGCCAGGGCCCCATTGTGTGGTCTGTGTGTGCAGTCAGGGGAGCTGTTAGAAGCTCAGGCCCTCCCCTCCCTCCGCAGTGTTATACGAGGGCTGTCCCCTCAGTCGTCCTGCGGCTATTCTGGGCTGCTGTCTGATGTCCCTCTCTTCCCCAGTCCCTGCTTCAGCCCTTATGCTGAGAGTAGCCGGATGGGAGGAGGCCAGGCCAGTTACATAAGCCTGTGGCTGGAACCCCAGGAGACCAGGCTGGAGAGCAGGTGCTTAGCCCCTCCCTCACCACCACCAGTGAAAATCTCCCGCTGGAGCGCAGCTGTGGGGTGGCCCAGCATGGAAGCAGCCACACAGCTCTGGAGGCGGCCTCGGGATCCACACTGAAGGTGAAAGAAACGAGCCCAGCCAATGCCGAAGGACCCCCTGCTTCATCTCAACAAGAGTCCAGCAGCCCCATTCCCCAGCTCCTGTCCCTTATAGAAGGTGACCTGGGGGGTTGGGAAGGGTGAGGCGGCTGGGTTGGTAGGAGTTAGGGAGGTCTCCCTAACACCCGGCTGCACCTCCTTAGCTTTGTGCAGAGGTGAACGACTTCATGGGTGGTACCTAGGATGGAGGAGCATTAGTTGGAGCCCCCACCCCTTTCTTTGGTGGATTCTTATTTGCTGCTCAAGTCTCTGCTGGGTTTGTGCTTTTTAGCTGAGAAGTCAGTGAATGGTGTTTGTGGCACTTTACAGTGACCAAAAATGATCTGTTTATATTTGTACCTGTAATAAAATGTCTGTCCCAGGGACCGAGGACCAGATATACTAATACGTAAGCTAGGGAGGGAATGAGGGGTGCAATGGTGGCCATCTGGATTAGAAGGGGGAAATGAAAAGCTTGTAGCAACCAAGAGGCTGGGTGGTGAACAAACAGTGCATGACACTCTGCCTCTCCCTGGGCAGTGCTGTGGGTCCAGGACCTACCCTAACACTCCAGCTGGCTCCCAGGGAAAACCCCAGCCTCTCAGGGTCCGAGCCCCATGGAAGCAGAGCCCATTTAGGAGGACCATTGGCCTCCCTTCCACAGTGGTGTCTGTGGGCCTCTAAGCAAAGAGGCACTTTTGAGCCAGGAGGTGGTGGGTGGCCCTGCCAGTCCCGGGTGTCCATGCCGGCGGCCCAGCCGCCCACTCCCCAGCCGCCCCTGGCCAAGGCCTCTGCAGCTAACAGCTCTGTGAGCTCTGTGATGTTCACTTGGGCTGTCGCCACTGTGACTGGCTCGGCCGGCTAGAGATGGCAGGCAGGAGCCAGGCTTTCTCCTTCTCCTGTGCGGTAACCGGGAGGAGGGACCACAGGCGCCTCGCACATTTAAGACTGTTACCTGCACAAAGTCCGTGCTTTAGGCCCCTTGACATCTTGACTGCAGGGGATGCAAAGACCGCAAGCAAGCAGCTCATGGAACCCCACGGTAGGGAGAGGTAGGAGAAGACGACGTGATCTAGACTCTGCCCAGTGCCCCCTCCGGCAGCTCTGTGCCCTTGGACAAGCCAACCAACTCCTCAGTTTCAATTTCCTCCCTGTAAAATGGTAATTAATAATATCAATCTAGTAGGGTGGTTGAAAGGATTGTTGAGATGATCCAAAGTGCCTTGGAAGAGGCCAAACTAAGATGTGACTAGATAATAAGATATTTCCAAGGCAGGAGTGAAGACTAAGAGTTCTACCTGCAAATGGGGCTGGGTAGGGAAAGTTGGCTGCCTCTTCTCACCCTCATGGGAGACGCTGAGTTTTCGGGAGCTGTTCGAATGTCACAGGCAGAGAGCCAGCTGAATTTGCTCCATTGGAAAGGAGCTCGGGGTAACAGAAGTTATTGTGAGCACATTAGGCTGGGATGGTCTTGAGGCAGAAAACCAGTTCCTTCCCCAAAAGGTCCAGGGAATAAGCCACAGAGTGAGAATGAGAGCCGGGACTGCTGACTTCCGACTTGGCTGGTCTCCCTAAGACCCTGGGGGAGGGCATCCAACTCACCCACGCTCCTCCCTCTGGCTGTGAGTAGACGCTGTGGGCCCTGGGCTCCTGACAGCCCCTGGCCGGCCGCCACAGTGCAGCCTCGGGAGCCCCCATCTCAGGGCCCCCGGCGCCAACAGCTCGATTCATTAGCCTTCCAGAGGTCAGTGATAGTAAGTGCTGCTTGTGATACTTTGCAAAGTATGTTCGATTCTGTTTTCTGCTTAGAGAAGATAGGAGTTCAAATCCTAGCTCTGTCCTGTGACCCTAGGCAAGTCAGTGCCCTTCTCTGGGCTTCTCTTTTCTCATTTGTAAATTAAAGGATAACCTTTTGATGGCTGTGGACCCCTAGGAAAATCTGATGATGTCTGTGGAATCTTATTCCAGGAAAAATACTCGAACAAGTTCAGGGAGCTCACAGAACTCCTGAAGCCCATTCAAAGGTCCTTCAGGGTGCCATGGACCTGGCCTAGATGGTCCCTAAGTCCCTGTGAGCTCCAAGAACTTTTTCTTCCTCTTACTGCCTCCTCTACCTGATGGGGAGCGCCACAGGACCCAGAGGGGCCCCTCAGCGTGTGTGTGCATGGGAAACAGAGTAGGCACCAGAGGCAGAAATTCATCTGCAACATCAAAATAACCTGTAACTGGCCAACACTGAGCTTTTAGTCAAGAGCCTGCTCTGTGGCTAAACAAGCAGAAGTAGGCGGCAGGCACCGGGAAACAATTTCGGTCTATCCTCAGCACTACGTGGAGGCATTGGGTCCTGGAGGCAGCATCGGTGGGAGGCTGGGGGACAGGCTGCACCCCTGCCGTGGAGAAGAAGAGACTCTGAGACCCAGAGGAAGGGTCCATCTGCTGATTTCAGAATAACTGCATCTCCTTTCAATCCAAACTGTTCTGTGTCTTCCAGGCTTGGGAAGCTAGAGCCCGTGCCCGGGAGCAACCTTCCTTCCTTTTTTCCTTCTTCCCTCCCTCCTACTTTCCTAACCTCTTTCTTCCTTCTACAAATATTTCTTTTATGCCTATTATGTGCCAGGCACTGCTACAGAAATAAAATAGGCAAAAATAACTCCCCTTGTGGAGGTTCCATTCTAGTGTAAGGAGATAGACAATAAATAAACAAATAAGATATGTAATATGTCAGAAACGTGCCGAAAAATGAAGCAGAGGAGGACAGAAAGTGCTGGGTGTGGGAAATATGTTTGCTATTTTAAACAGGATATTCAGTGACGGTCTCATTAATAAGGTGCTATTTAAGCAGCAACTTAAAGGAGATGAGAGAACAATGCATGCAGATATTTGAGGGGAATGTTTCCCATGCAGAGAGAACAGTCAGTGCAAAGGCCCTGAGGCAGGAGTGTGCCCTATGGATTGGGGCCACTGTGCCTGTAGCAGCGCAAGGGAGAGAATGGTAGGTTTGGGGGCAGAGAGGTAGTAGTACCCTTGTGAAGACTGGCTCAACTCCGAGACTGATGGGCATTTTAAGTGAGGGGTTTTAAGTGAGAACCGACATGATCAGGTATAGGTTTTAAGGTTTTAAGTGAGAACCGACATGATCAGGTATAGGTTTTAAGGTTTTAAGTGAGAACTGACATGATCAGGTATAGGTTTTAAGGTTTTTTCTGACTCCCGAGTTAAAAATAAGCTATAGGCAGGCCTGAGACACTAGCAAGGTCATCAATTGAGGATGAGGATGAGGGAGAAGGTATGGGGGTTTTAGAAGAGGAAGGTGTCCAGTTGTCACCCAGGAGAATAAGGAGGCTGGGTGGACCTAGGAAGTCTGGAAGAATTGCCAAGGGGCCATTGGGAGTTAGTGGTCACTGTTAGCGGCCATCAGCTTACAGTCAGCCTCGCTTGTATTTTTCCCCTGTATGTGGACGTGGGCACTGAGTGGCTGGAAAGCATTTAACTGGGGTTGGCCATGGCTAGGAGAGCGCAGTGCAGTACCAGAGGATTAAGGGACCTGAGTGGGTACACAAGGGAGTGAGTGTAATGACCAGACTGCAAGTTGGGTGGGAGAGAGAGTGGTAACCAAGAGGACGACAGGGAGTGCAGGGGTGGGAAGGCCTGAAGCAGAGATCTCAGTGGTGCGCAGGGTTACTGGTGCTGGAGAGCAGAGCTCTGGGGGCGGAGACCGTGCTCGTCAGGGAATGCCCGTCCATGTAACAAATAGGCCTCAGAACTGAAGGCTCAAAAACAATAGATGTTCATTTCTATTAAAAAGCTTCTCTATTTCTATTAAAAATAGTTCTGCATGCAATAATTCCAGGCCCCAGGCCTCTTCCCTCTTGTGGCTCTGCCACAAATCTCAGACAAATGTTGCCTGATTCTATGTCCTTCTGTTTATTTCCGACCGTAGTTTCACAGTCTTCAAGGAGCTGACACTCACATCCTTCACAAGGTGCTTCGGAGGTCACCTTTCCTACGACGCTCCTCCAGACAAGTTTCTTTCTTTTTTTATTTTTTTAAGACCATTTGTTTTATTTATTTATTTTTAAAGATTTTATTTATTTATTTGACAGAGAGATAGAGGGCACAAGTAGGCAGAGTGGCAGGCAGAGAGAGAGGGAGAAGCGGACTCCCCACTGAGCAGGGAGCCCGACGCGGGGCTCGATCCCAGGACCCTAAGATCATGACCTGAGCCGAAGGCAGACGCTTAACTGACTGAGCCACCCAGGCGCCCCAAGATCATTTATTTTTGCACGCGCGAGAGAGCACACAAGCAGGGGGAGGGGCAGAGGGAGACGCAGGCTCTCCACTGAGCAGGGAGCCTGACGCTGGGCTCGATCCCAGGACCCTGGGATCATGACCTGAGCCGAAGGCAGACGTTCAACCGACTGAGCCACCCAGGCGCCCTCCAGACAAGTTTCTGATAAGGCCAAGGCCACATACTGTTTCAAAGCCATAGCTTGCCTTGTGCATTTGCTCTTTTTGGGTAGCCATTCACTCACACAGGCACATGCATGCACACACACATGCTCACAGTCTCACACACTTACCCACGCACATGCCATACTGTCGCACACTTGCACACACACTCTTATCTCACACATAGGTGCACACGCACACACACACACACCCCCTTCGTTCTTTCAATGTGTCTGTCTTGTTCCTTCACGCTCCAGGCCATAAGTAATCACATCAACGTGAACTACACAGCCCTTAAGAAACTGCTGGAGGAGGGGCGCCTGGGTGGCTCAGTCGGTTAAGCGACTGCCTTCGGCTCAGGTCATGATCCTGGAGTCCCTGGATCGAGTCCCGCATCAGGCTCCCTGCTCAGCGGGGGGTCTGCTTCTCCCTCTGACCCTCCCCCCTCTCATGTGCTCTCTCTCATTCTCTCTCTCTGAAATAAATAAATAAAATCTTTAAAAAAAAAAAAAAAAGAAATTGCTGGAGGAAAGTCTTTAATGGCATGAAGGGAAATTTTGAGAGAATATGAACACTTATTTCCCATGAACATTGAATAAGGAAATGGGCATAAACTTCAGAATGAAATTAGGGTAGAATTAAGAGAAATTTTCTAATCCAGAGGAGTCAAGATCTTTGGACTTTAAGTAGTAGTCTCCTTCTCTGCTAATTTTCGAGAAAGAATTAGACAGCATTCTGTCTGAGAGAAAGGCCGTGTGAGAGCAGCACAGCTCAGAAGCCAATGTCTCGGGACGCCTGGGAGGCTCAGTCGGTTAAGTGTCTGCCTTCGGCTCGGGTCATGATCTCAGGGTCCTGGGATCGAGTCCCACATCGGGCTGCCTGCTCAGCGAGGAGCCTGCTTCTCCCTCTGCCTGCTACTCCCCCTGCTTGTGCTTCCTCTCTCTCTCCCTACTAAATAAATAAAATCTTAAAAAAAAAAAAAAAAAAGGAAGCCAATGTCTCTCAAAGGACTTTTCAAAATGCCTTTTCCCCAAGACTCTGTGATGGAAGAAAACCACGCTCAATGTCTCAAACTGGTCTCAGGAAACCCAGGCTGTGCCGTAGGGCTCTAATCTTTGGTTCACATCCGTCCTGGCATCTGAGGAGCAGAAAGACCTTGGACGTCAGGGAAAAGCCACGTTTCCCCAAGGTCGGTACAATTAACACCTCTCTCGATCGCAGATGTATGAGAAGAGATGCCCCAAATGAGCCCTCCGATTAACATTCTTAGCAAAGGGGCAGACTGCTCGCTTGATCGGGCACACGAGAGGGCCTGGGTGGAGCTGGAAAAGAGCATTCTGCTGCCCAGGCACCTGCAGCGGCCAAATACTCCCCTGCCACCTCCCGCACTTTGTCAGCTGCTTTGGCCTCAAGCCCACCCTCTTTCTGCCCCTGGGGGCTGGGAGCCTGCTGGGAGCAGAATCCTCACCTACTAATCCTCAGACTCACAACATTCTACTAAGTTTGTCCCCTGTCAGTTCATCATCTTGTCAGGGAATCCCGCTATGAACAAAGAACTGGCAGGGGAGCCCCCCCCAGGGAGGAAGAGACTGCCGTCCCAGCTGTCAGCCCTTCTCCTCTGTCTCTCTGCCCGCGCTGGGATCCCCTGTGCATCTCAGGGCCGTTCTGCTCATCCTCCTTCTAGGGCCACCATCTGACTTTACGTTCCACATAAACCTATCTCTTTGATCGTTCTCTTCAGTTCAGGTGAAACAATGCTAACGTCTTCCAAGGCAGTTGTCTCAGAAGCACAAGAAGCACCAAGTGGGCACAAATACACACGTCACCTTGCACCTGTCTGTAGAAAAGCCCATTTCCCACCTGAGGTCTGAGCAGGGCTCGCACAGCACATCTTCCCGGCGTGACGACCGGGCTCCTTTCCTCACCCCAACCTGTTCAATTCTTGAGGGTATCCCTCTGCCTTCCCTTCTTTGCTTCCTCCTCCTGAGGGCGAGATCGCCGCCAGGGCCCTGACTGGTGCCCAGGCCCCTGTGGCCGGTGGAGGGCCCGGAAGCGGGCAGATACGCCGAGCTCGGAGAACAGGTCCTGCAGGCATACACTTCCAGATGGGGAGGCAGCCTAACTTCACAAATGTGTTTCTCCCTCCGAGCCCTTTCCCCCTGTCTCCTTGCTCCGGGGGCTCATCCAGGTCCTTCTGCGTCAAGCAGGCAGAGCAGGAGACAGCAAAGCCGGCTTCTCCCCAGCGAGCGTGAAGGGCTATTTCCCCACCCAACAGTGGGGAACCAAGCCCAACAAGATGAGGTTTTGACCCTCCTTTTCAGTCGCCGCCCTCTTTTTCCAGAAAACCCTTAAGTCATATCCGCTTGTTCTCAACTCCTTCGTTGCTCGCCAAGATGGCCACAGGAGGGGAACACATCACACAAACACTTCTTCTGTTTTTCATGCCCCACCCCCCGCCAAACCACCAAAGGCGAACGGAGGGCAAGCAGAGCAGAGTGGTTCAGCTGCCGGGGCTCGGCGCTGCGGTGTTCTTCCAGAGGCGACGGGCCCTGAGCCGCGCAGGCAGGACAGTGCCTCAGAGCCCTGAGGCCCTGCGTCATTTAGTTCCTGCTTTTGCCAGGGGCCGGGGTGAGGTGCAGTCCAAGACTGCACCACCCAGGGGGAAACGTAAGCCACGCAGCGAGAAAGGAAGCTAGATCAATAAAATGGACAGCGTGCACTGAGTGTCCGTGTTTATACTCACTTACAAGGGCCAAAAGTGATCTGGAGACGGTGATGGGGGCAGACTGCGGGAGGGAAGGTCCTGGTCTCTATAAACAGTGGGCTACAGACTGAGGAGCAGGAAGAACATAGTGGAAACTCTATTTACTTTATTTTAAAGTTCACCGCTCAGAAGTTTGCAGTGTATAACGTACATATTTAAACAGTCCAACTTATAAGTAAACACACATGCGCTGCTGTAGAATGCTCAGGAATGTGTTTGCTGGGAAATGTTATCAGAAAGTTTGGAAACCTCTGACAAACTGTTGCCTGTTTGCCACAGTTGTGAACTGGGTGAAGTTTTGGCAACTGCTCGGATGAATTGTGGGGAGAGGCCAGGGAGTTGGCGAGACCTGAAGCGCTCTCGCAATTCCAGTTAAGACAACAGCAGCAGGGGACCATCTCTGCCCGAGGAGAGACCAGAGCCCTAGAAAGCTGGAAAATGGTGTCGCCTCAGCCAGGCTCCCAAGGGAAGCCAGGTGGGATGCTTGCACTTTCTCAGCCAAGGCAGCCCGAGGCTTCCTGAGAGGAGAGAGGTCACAGCTGGGCGGCCTCCACACCTTACACTCAGCACTTTCCTGAGCATCTCCTGCCTCCATCCTGGAAGCCAAGGGACAGGAACTAACCCCTCTTCTCGCTGGACACGCCTGGGAGATCACGGAGCAGCGAGCAGTGGGCCTAGTTTTTCCCAGAGTCTGTCCGTACAAAGTGATGGCCCATGAACTGGAAGAGCACGGCGCAGGCGCCCGAGCGGGGCAGCGTGCAGAGGAAGGGACCCAGGTGCCAGCTCCCCGAGCGGTGACGTCAGTGCTGCCCTAGTGGGTCCAGTGTCACTCTGCCCGCAGAGTGGAAAGCTTTCTCCTCAAGTCTGGCATCAAGCTGGGAAGCAGGGCTGACACTTGGAGGTCAAGACTAACATTGAAAGCGGCTTTGATAAAAGGAGCGTTGTTGAGGACAAATGTAGGGAAGGGATAGAAAGACAAACCACACAGGCTACACCAGTCTGTGCACAAACAGAAAAAAGAAATCTCGGTTGATGAAAAGTCAGTAGTTGAGAGTTACCCATTAAAAGAAAGAAGCGTCAGGCTCACGCTCCAGTGGTTTCTGACAAGACTTGAATGCTCTCGAGGGGATCTTTCAGCCAATCACTCTGCCCTAAATCCCAGCGAGACAGTGGGAGCAAGCTTCCCATTCCCTAGGAGAGGACGGATTTGCTGAGCACGTGGGTCATCTGCCCATGGGGCACAGGCGGATGCAGTGTCCACCTCCTCTGAGCTTTGCCCCTCCCACCCCAGGAGGCTCACCACCCACTGTTCTCTTTCCTTCCATCACTCAGAGCACCCCAAGATCTGGCTACCTTGGACCTTGAGGCAGGCCTATATCCGGAAGGTCGGAGACACTGTGAACCTACTAATCCCATTCCAGGTGATCATGCTGGTCCCATGCTGGGTCCGTGTTGGGTTCATGCTGGGACCAGGCCAGGGTTTTGATTTGGAAACAGATACTAAGAGTCTTGCTGGCACTGGGGCAGTCGTCCTGGCCTGAAATGGAGGGGGCCATGTCACCAGAAGTCTGAGGCAGAATGACCCTTCCATCTGCACTCCTGAGGTGGGGTTTGGGTTGGGCGTGCCCCATGTGACGAACTGAGGCAAACCTATGTCCTTCAGTCAGCAGAGGTCTGGGAACTTTCGGTTTAGAGGGCTCTGGGGAGTTTAGGCAGCTGTTGTTAGCCCCAGCTGCCCCAGGTGACCTAAACTCTCAGAGGGTGGGAGACTCAAAGCCAACCCCTTTGTTCCTCCTGTGAGCCTTAGGCTGTTGATGAAAGAGGCGAGTCCCCTGGGACAGTCCCCCAACTTCTAACTCAAGGCATCTGCAGTTCAAGTCAGGTCACCATGAGGACCTGGGGTGGCTCTGACCCCCCATTGCAGCAGGGAGGGCCACGGGGCCTCTTGGGGTTGCTCACAGCTTCTACCATTTCTTAGGGCAAACCCAAACCTCGAACCACCTGGACACGTGATGGCTGTGCCTTGATGCCAGCCGTGTGAGTGTGCGGAATGGGGAGCAGGACTCCATCCTCTTCATCCGAGAAGCCCAACGTGCTGACTCGGGTCGCTACCAGCTCAGTGTGCAGCTGGGAGAGCTGGAGGCCACTGCCACCATTGACATCCTGGTGATCGGTACAGTGCGAGGAGTGGGAGAGAGGTGGTCCTCAGGGGCTCCGTCTCCTGGCTAGAGAGGGGCCGTCACAGAGAGCTGGGGAAGCCGGGGTGACTCCCCACGGCGAGGGTCACAGTGGTGCGGGAGGGGAGGCATAGCGGAGCAGAGAAGGGGAAGGGCACTCCCCAAGTGAATCCCAGGCTTATGTGGGGGTTGTGCCATGCCCTCTGCCATGCTTGGCCCTTTCAGAGAGGCCAGGCCCTCCTCAGGGTATCAAGTTGGTGGACATTTGGGGCTCCAGTGCTACTCTGGAGTGGACACCTCCCCAAGACGCGGGCAACACAGCACTCCTGGGACACACCGTGCAGAAGGCTGACACAAAATCTGGGGTGAGGCCCAGCTGAGAGGGAGTGGGGAGAGAGGAAGAACGCATTCTGGAATGGGGCTCTGTAGCTCCATGCGGTGGGCTGAGGTGGAGTGAGTTCACCAAACAGGGGTCTCGCTCACAGCATCTTCTTGGGACCCCAAAGCTGTGGTTCACGGTGGAGCGTTATCACCGCACCGGCTTCACGGTCTCCAAGCTCATCATGGGCAACTCCTACACCTTTCGAGTCTTTGCTGAGAACCAGTGTGGGCTCAGGGAGACCGCCCCCATCACTGCTGACCTTGCGCATGACCAGAAAGCAGGTAGGGCCCGGGGCCTGGGAGCTGGGAAGAGTAGAGGATGAAGAGTTGGAGAGGGGTGAGGACCTCAGGCACTACAGCGTGGCCCTTCTTGGTCCCCTCAGCGACTGTTGGCAAGACCGAGGCGTCTGCGCAGCGAGATTTCTCTGAAGCCCCCAAGTTCACCCAGCCTTTGGCAGACTGCACGACGGTCAGCGGCTATGACACCCAGCTCTTCTGCTCCGTCCGCGCCTCTGCCAAGGTGAGCGGGAGCCCCGCGGGGGGCTGCGCCGCTCCCTGCCCCTGCCCTAACCTCCACTGTGCGGAAGAGCATTCTGACCGCATCGTTGTTCCATCCCCACCACCTGCCCCTTCCGCGGCAGGTCGGGCAGGTTGTGAACGGGCAGGGCCCTTAGAGTCCAAGACACACTGATGAGGATGATGCTTCCAGTTTCCTTTCTTCGTGTCTGTTCCTCGTAGATGAAGATGTCACTTACTGATCTGCTGGCAGCTGGGCGTGAGCTTCAAGTTGTCCTTCTGGCGGAGGTGACGGGGTCCCCTGGTTTCTCCTTCGTCATCCACTATGCCTCACCTGCTCAGGGCCATCTGCGTGCCAGCTGTCTAGAGTTGAGGCCACGACCCTGAGCAAGGCCCTTTCCAATCTAGTCGCTGTACTTCTGTACCCTATGCTGCATAAAACGTCACTACAACCTTACCAAGTACTTTTTGCATAGAAGTCCTGGGCCAGACTACATGGAGAGAACGTCTCAGAAAGAGAATGTCAACAAGCCCCGTCTAGAAACTACTTTCTAACCAGAGGGGACAACAGTGGGAACAGAATATGAATGATTCAACAATGTATATACAAAAAAGAGGAGATCCTGAGGCCCGGTACTTAGGGATCCATGAGGGGGCTGCTTGCACAGGATGGAACAGAAGGTCCCACCTTTTTTCTAGTCAGGAATACTTGATGAACAAGGCAAGGTTTCAGGTGCTCTTTTAAACCACAGAAGGAGCTTAATTAAGGCTTTTGAGGGTACTGGAAAGGGAACCCCTCCCCAAATGTAAGGAATGGGGAGCTTTCCAGAAGACCATTATCTCTTCTAGATTCCGTACCACCTGTTCTTAAGGCACCCTACTCCTCCCCCTTTTCTGGCCGGTGTGTCCCCAAGCCTTGTAGGCGAGGAGTTCCAGGGATTGAGCACAAAAAGAACAATTGGTTCTCACCACTCCCGTGCTGCCCCCTCGTCTTTATCTTGCAGCCAAACATCATCTGGCTGAAGAACAAGATGGATATCCAAGGCAACCCCAAGTACAGAGCTCTCAGTCACCTGGGAATCTGCTCTTTAGAAATCCGCAAATGTGGTCCCTTTGACGGGGGCATCTACACCTGCAAGGCGGTTAACCCCCTGGGGAGGCATCTGTGGACTGTCGGGTGGATGTGAAAGGTAAGGGCGGAACTCATCCCCTCTCTCCACAGCTGGAAAATTCAGGACGGAGCCACAGCCTGCAGGGAGCAGGGCTTGGCTGGCTCCCCCTGCAGGTGCTCTCGGCACTGTCATCATCAGGATGGATTTGAGGAGCCGTTTTTATTATCCAATATCTTATTTCTCTCCAACATAATTCTGTAATACAGAATGGCTAGTTCCATTCTGCGAAGGAGGAACCTGAAGCACAGGGTGGTGATCGGTTTACCCAAGATTCCCAGCACTGCTTAAGTGAAGAGTCAGCACTTGTGGTGGTAAGAGCCCAAGCCTCCCGGCCTTCACTCAGATCGTTTGTCTTGCAACTATACAGTCTTTGATTCAGTCCAGGAAAGCTGCAGTTGTCTGTTAGGCTTTTAAACAAACCAGAGGACTTGCCCCTCTGGTTTGTTAAAAGGCAAAAAAGCGTGTCCTCTCTACCCCTTTTGAAGTATTCATTCATCCATCCATTCCT
The DNA here is from genome assembly GCF_002201575.2 of Neomonachus schauinslandi. NCBI lineage: Eukaryota > Metazoa > Chordata > Mammalia > Carnivora > Phocidae > Neomonachus > Neomonachus schauinslandi. The sequence goes on along the minus strand of NC_058406.1, from coordinate 90,428,058 downwards.
GTCACCTCATTCTGATGTCCGTCATTGCATTTAATGTATTGTTATATAAGTGCCTATTGTTATGTAAGTGCCTATTGTTATATAAGTGCCTATTTACTGATCTGTTTCTCCCCCATTAAACCAAGAGCACTGTGAGGGCGGGGACAGTCTGACTCGTCTTTGTCGTCCCCACCCCATGCCCGCCAGCGTGGAGCCCGGTTTCTGACACAGAGTGGGCACTCTCTAAGTGTGCATAGCATGAATCAGGAATGAGCGGGCCATTACATGCCCTATTATTCCCCCTGAGGAGACTCCTAATTAGCACCATGGACTCTGGAGAAACCTGAGAAGTACATCCCTTCCCAGTGCTCCACAAGAAGGTTCCCCAGAGATTTCTGAGATGTTAACTCTGAGAAATGTCTGAATTCTTGCAGCTTCTCATTGAGGCTCCCCGAGAGGATTAGGGCAACTCTGACAAAGGTGAGGAAAGAAGACTGGGGTTCTGAATGGAGTAGGTCATGTTTACGGCTAGTGTCGAGTCCGGGACGGATATGTATTCCTGAGTCTTTCAACCATGCAGTCATTGGTGACTACTTTGCTTTTAACCACTTTCTTTAGTAAGCTACTACTATCATCTCCGTGGAAGGAGTTTACTATAGATGGTACTACTTTCGTCACATCCTCTGTCTGTACTCAAGTTGATGACAGGTATTAGACCTAATGGTCCTCTGAAAAGGAATGATAGCATCTACCTAACAATAAGCGGGTTCTGTGGGAGGGAAGTGGGCAGGTGCTGTAAGAAAAGGCATCAAGGGAACACCCAGGAGTGGAGGATGGATGGAAAAAGAGACAGGAAGTTGCTCCTGTCCACTGTTTCTACCTCAGAATCATGAGCATGGTGAGAAACAGATTAGTTTGCTTGTCTTTTACTTTGAAGTTTATGACTTCCTTCCCTTCTGAGAGAAGAAACCACCATTATCGTCATGTCAATAACAATTGAACATGTGGGTATGTGGTCCCAAGCAGCACATTACTGACAAAGAGCAACTCAGATCATCGTTTAAAATGGGATAGCTCCTTCAGGTTCTAAATCACACACAGTAGAAATGCTGTAGGGTGAAAAAGCAGCTCGTGGGAGAATTAAGAACTGGTTCCCAACGTCTCCTTGGACTTGCAGTTCCTGGCTGATGAAAACTGAGGATGAATACCATCTGAGAAGCCATTTGGTTGAGTCCATCATTGATATAGAGCAAATAAAAACCCTCAGGGATGCATTAAAAGCACAGACTTCTCAGGAGAGCACTCTCTGCCAGTTGGCTTGCAAAGACAGTTCTCTGGCCACCCCGCAGTTCCCTCTCTGGGTTACTGTTAATGTTACATTGGGGTTAGCCTTGTCAGTGGGACTTGCTCTGCTACCTCTCTCACAGTCAGCACACAGAAACAAAGCAGGGTAAGTAGAGAAGTGACAGCACAGGACCCAGGGACCACGGAGCATCCTGGATGTACGCTGGGGGTTTGCTGTCACAGTCACAACATACCCTTTCTTCTCTGTGCCTCCAGGGAGCCTGACTGTGGTGAGACTGTGTTCTTAAGGAGCTCCAGCACAGCGTCTGGTTTGCACTAATCTAAATAAATGTGTGGATCCTCAGTGCCTAAGTGTCCATCTGTTTGAGCCTTTCTCTATGGGAAAAACATTTAGAACATTGGAATCCTTTAGCCATACTGTATGGAATCTGCAGACCCTCAGACTCCTCTTTCTCCTCATATCCACATTCTCTTCCGCAGAGCTTTCGAACACTGTCCTTTTGTCTAGAGTCTATGACAGAGCTGAATTCAACTCTATCTAGTGCCTGGTGCTGAAAGAGATGCTGAACATGACTTGCTCTCTTCCTCTCTGCGCTCTCCGGTATAAGTTGGAAAACAGGATGCACATCCATTACAGAGACGCAGACAGCAGAACACATAAACACGTACATAGCTAAGTAAAGACAGAGCACTAAGACTTGAGGGCTGGGAGATACTGAAGAAACTGGAGTGGTCTCATTAAGCCCTGGGGAAAGAATAAAGGTGAGGTGCCCTTTCCTACACTTTTGTTTTCATTCTTATAACAAGTAAGATATTAAAGGCATTCTGTGATGGAATCTGCAAAAGATAGCAATTCCTCCCATCCTAGCTAGGATGGGCATGGTGCTCTTCCCACCAAGAGCTGGAGTCTATTTCCCCTTCCTTTGAACCTGGGCTGAGCATGTGACCTACTTTAACCAAAAGAATATAGTGGAGGTGATGCTGTGCCAGTCTGGGCCTAGACCTCAGTTTCTGCTTTTGCTTCTGGAAGTCAGCTCCCATGTAAAGAATCTCAGGACAGATTACTGAATTAGGAGAGGCCACATGCAGGACAGCCAAGCATCCCAGCCGACAGCCCGAACCACAGCCCTAGATATGTGTGGCCACCTGAGACCCTTCAGCTCTAGTCAAGCCCAGTCTACTCCCTGTGGAGCAGAGAGAGGTAGTCCTTGCACAAGCCTGGCCAAACTGTAAAATCATGAGATGAATGGTTGCTGTTGTTTCAAGCCATAAAATATTGGAGTGGTTTGTTACACAGTAATATGTAACTGAAATAGCCTTCTCTGCATCAGATACTGAATGTCAGGCTTTATCTCTTTTAATTTTCATTTTTCAAATGAGGAAGTCGAAGTTTATAAATTGCTCCAAGTCATGCAGCTGGTAGTAGCAGAGCTGGGATTTGAACAAGATCTGCCTGACTTCAGGCCTTCCCTCTTTCCTCTCCTCTCTTTCACCCAGTGACCCTCACTGTAGTGAGTCTGGGTTGGGATCATGGGTTTAAGAAAGAAATTTTTTTTTTAAAGATTTTATTTATTTGTCAGAGAGAGAGAGAGAAAGCACAAGCAGGGGGAGCGGCAGGCAGAGGGAGAAGCAGGCTCCCCGCTGAGCAGGGAGCTCGATGCGGGGCTCCATCCTCGGATCATGACCTGAGCCAAAGCCAGACGCTTAATGACTGAGCCACCAGGTGTCCCTGAAAGAAAAGATTTCCAGGAGGCAGTATTATCTTAGGCAAGGCTTTGGGCGGGGCGGGGGTGGGGGTGTTTTGGCTGAGAAGAGTGAGAAGGGCTTTCTGTTCACACCAAAGGTCTATTTTCAGTTGAGACAAAGTGTCTATTCCAGCCTTTCTCCACTGGAGCACTATGAGAACTAAGCCCCAGTGCCTCCATCCATTGCATGTCATAAATTAACTTCTATGCATTCAGAACATTACTAGTTATGTAGCATCTTGGGAAAATTGAGAAAGTAGCCATACAAATTATTTGTAGGGTCTAATGCCCTTGCTGAGAATGTTGGGTTGGAGAGAGTGGGGGAACCAGAGTCCAGGCCCAGATAGTCATGTACGCAATGGCCAAGAGGCCTCCCTCCAGCTGAAGCAGGGCCTACGTCCGGAAGGAGTGGAATACTCTGTTATGATGCCCGAAGCATCAGTTAGACCTCTGGCCTCAGCTCACAGCCCCATACCTCTGCTGTCTGTTGAAGTACTCAAGGACCATCCCTTACAGTTCATCTATTCTGAACCTTCATGATGAAGGAATAAAATCTTCACACTGAACAAGACTTCCAGTCACAGTGACTCTTTGCACATTCAAGAAGGATTGCCCTGGAATCCTTAATTTTATCATTTATGCATTCAACACTATGGAGTACCTTCTGAACTAAGGCCTACCACATGCCTGGGAGGGGGTGTGATCTCTTTGTTACTTCATTTATTCACTATTTATCCAAAATCTTAAACATCTGTTCATATGTATCATTTTGGGGTTGAGCTAACATGGACAAACAATTCCCAGAGTAGTGGCCTTATGCTGAGTAAGAACTCTTGTGCCTGAAATCTCTATTTTCTGATTTTGTTATTATTTTGATGGAGGAGAAGGTAGTTCGGTTGCTTATTTTTATTTTTTATTTTTTTGGTGGTACTGCAACAGCTTTCAAAATCATAATTTGATAACAGGAATTTTTTTTTTAAAGATTGTATTTGAGAGAGAGAGAGAGAGAGAGCACAGTGAGAAGAGAGGCAGAGGGACAGGGAAAGAGACAAGCAGACTCCCCACTAAGCCCCAAGTGGGGCTCGATCCCAAGACGCTGGGACCATGACCTCAGCTACAGGCAGACGCTTAACCAACTGAGCCACCCATGGGCCCCTCAAGAGGAGTTTCCTTAGGAGAAACTAACTGCCAATTTGCTAAAACTGCCTCCCCCACTCACCTGAGATTGGGTGAAGAAGCAGTTGCAGGGTTTCCCTGCTCAGGCTGCTCCTAGGCAAAGCAGGAAGGCAGTTACTGAGCAGCTTCTCTCCCTCCATTCTACTTTGCCACCACCTGCCTGGAGAGAGGGAAGCTACTGGCTCCCGTCCTCCCACCTCCCCAGAACCTGAATCCTCCAAGCAACTGCAATTCCACCTTCGCCAGCCAGCCTCCAGAAAACCAGGCCATCCTCTTCTCTCAGCTCTTCTTCACGCAAGTCTGCGAAGTTCTGGGCCTCCCCCACCCTGCCCCTCAGCACCCCACTAAATCCCAAGGCCCCTTGGCGGGCTGTGGCATTTATTACACTGACAGCTCACGCCTGCAAACCTCACAGCTAAAAACTAGGAAGGAAACCCCACAAAGCCTGTAAATAGCCAAGATAATGGTTATAAACCCTGGCGACCAAAACTCTCCAGCCATTCTTCTAAAATTTTAGAACATTTTTTTTTTTAAAGATTTTATTTATTTGACAGAGAGAGACACAGCGAGAGAGGGAACACAAGCAGGGGGAGTGGGAGAGGGAGAAGCAGGCCTCCCGCGGAGCAGGGAGCCCGAGGCGGGGCTCGATGCCAGGACCCTGGGACCATCACCTGAGCTGAAGGCAGACGCTTAACGGACTGAGCCCCCCAGGCGCCCCTAGACCATTTCTAAGAAGCCCTGGCAGCTGGTGGCCCAGCCTATCACAGGCAACCACTGGGAAACTACAAAAAGGAAATCGCTAATAAGCAGGCCTAAGCATTTTACAAACACAGCCTTTAGCTTAGAGGTAGCCAGTTACAAACACGCTCAAAAGCCCCTGAGGCACGCGGCCGCGAACGCGAGACTGGTAGTTCCCCTAACCGCGGAACGCGACTGACGGCCAGGATCCTCGCTCCGCGGGCAAACGAGCGGTCAGATACACTCAAGCCTGCCTGCCTCGTGACGGGGGAGTCTCGGCTGAATTGGACCCAAACCTCCCCGTCGGAAAAGTCTGTTGTTTGTTTTTCTTTTTTTTTTTACACCTCGGCTACCTCGAGTTCCAAATGTTCTCGCTTAAAAAGATGATGGAAGATGTACTTCTTAGAGAACCTCAATATACCTAAAATATAAGTATCCAGGTTCTCCCGCAACTTGGAAAAGTCAACACCTGAGGAAACCTGGCAAACGCGGGGTTTGCAAACGGAGTAACCCGCCGGCAGCGAATTTCCTCAAGTGCGGCGTAAGTCTTAGGGCGGGCGCGCGCAGGCCGGGCGGGTGAGCCCCGGTTCTGCCCAGCTGGGGGAGGGGGCGGAGAAGGGGCGGGGGCTCGCCGGGCGCGAAGCCTACATTCATTGGCCAGGTCCCTCGCGCCCCGCCACAAGGCCCCGCCTGCCCCGAAGGGAGCCCTCCCGGGCACGCGCGCGCGCTCGCGGACTCCCCGCTTCAGCCCTCCGGATGGAGTCTTTCTCAGAGCCTCTCTCCACACGGCCCCCACCTGTAGACTTCCGGCCGGCTGCCTGTCGCCGCCCCGCCCCCGAGGGCAGGGGATGCTGGGATCCACCAATCACTGGGCGCCTGTGGTAGGAGTGGGTGGAGCCTGAGAGATTCGAAAGGAGCCCCACCCCCTCGGGGCTGATTCCCGGGACTAAGTGGAGGGAGGCAAGCACCTTCGGCGAGAGGTGAGGTGGGGCGGAAAGTAAAAACGCGGTGTGGGCTGGAGGTGTGGTGTGGGCGTGGTGCCGTGGGAGTGGAAAGGTGATCTGGGGAGAGGAAGAACCGGAGGATGGTGGCGGGGAAGAAGATAGGGCGTGCGGACCGCCCCCGGCGAGGAGAGGCCAGGCTGTAGGGGGGCGGCAGGGCAACCTGAGGAGGGGGGATGTGCGCTCTCCGCACCTTCCCCGGAGGTAACAGGGCTAAGTTACAGGGGCAGGTGCTACTCCTGGGACCCTTGCTTTACCTCCAGCGTGATCCCCAACCCCTGGCTTGCACCCTGAGTCTAGCTGGGAGCCTTGGGCAGGATGGAGACCTGAAGAAAGGGGTATTTTCTCTCCAGCTCAGGTCTAAGCTGACTCGTGCTCCTACCGGCTGGAACATGGAAGATTTGGAGGAAGGTAAGGAAAAGAAGGAGGGAAGAATGAGGCGCTGCGATTGAGAGCCGTGTTAGTGACCTGAGGCTGGTATTCATTCCCTCCTCCCCTATAGATGTAAAGTTTATCGTGGATGAGACCTTGGACTTTGGAGGGCTGTCACCATCTGACAGGTACCATCCTCGGTAGCCTACTTGCTTTCCTCCAACAATGCCTCTTTGTCTCTAACCCCCTACTGCTGAATTATTGGTCTCTGGGGTCTGGGTTGGTAATGTAGCAAGGTTGGGTGCCCTGCGGCTGCTGGGGGACTTGTTGACATGGGCCTTAATGACACTACTGGGGGAAGGGAAAACGGATAAGCTGGAATGAGATTTCAGGATGTTAAGAAAAAGGGTAAGTGGATTTGCTGCGTCTTCATCCTGGCGTCATTTCCAATGTGGGTAAGGGCTAACCGCCTATTAGGCCTCATAGAACCAGGCGTCTCATCACCTAGAGGCCAGATCTCCCAGCCAGCGTGGGCATCAGGGTTTGGGTTGTATCCCTGGCTCTGTTGGGGCGGGGAGGGGTGCCGGGTCTCCTCTGCACGGTCCCCTGCTCTCTTCTGTGTGCGCACGGTGCCTGGTTTGTTTTCTGTCTCAGTCGTGAGGAGGAGGATATAGCAGTGTCGGTGACTCCAGAGAAACCCCTCCGAAGAGGACTTTCCAATCGAAGTGACCCAAATGCAGTGGCCCCAGCCCCCCAGGGCGTGAGGCTCAGCTTAGGCCCCCTTAGTCCAGAGAAGCTGGAGGAGATTCTCCACGAGGCCAACCGACTGGCAGCCCAGCTGGAGCAGTGTGCCCTGCAGGAGCAGGAGAGCCCAGGCGACGTCCTGGGGCCTCGCAAGGTGAAGCCCAGCCCTCGGAGGGATACCTTTGTGCTGAAGGACAGTCCCGTCCGAGACCTGCTGCCCACTGTGAGTTCTTTGACTCGGAGCACCCCCTCCCCAAGCAGCCTGACACCCCGACTCCGGAGCAGCGATAAGAAGGGGGCAGTCAGGGCTCTTCGGGCAACATCTGGAAAGAGGCCCTCCAGTGTGAAGAGAGTAAGTTTGGAGGGTCTGGGTTGGATGTGTGCCCTCAGACACAGTGTGTGACTTGGTACAGCCATAGAGTTGGTAAAATGGGCTTAGTAAAATTCTACCTCAGAATTGTTGGAATTAAGCAAAATACCGTAAGCAAAGCAGTTACCACAGTGTCTGCACATATCTTGGTAAGTGTCTATAATAAGTTCAAGATAAATGGTATTGGTGAGGATGATGTTGGCAGCTAACGTCTGCCCTTCCTTACTGGGATGTAGGCAACTCTCCACCTCTATTTCTCAAACAGCCAGCAGAACAGATTCTTTTTCCATTCTAGTTCTATTTTTTCTCTCTTTGTATTTCAGGAGTCACCCACTTGCAATCTGTTCCCTGCATCCAAAAGCCCAGCATCTTCTCCTCTTGCCCGATCCACTCCTCCAATCCGGGGCAAAGCTGGGCCCAGTGGGAGAGCAATAGCAAGTGAGAAGGCTTGGGCAGCAAAGCTGTGGGTGAATGGGAGGGGGGAAGGATGTGGAGCTGACCCTCTCATTCCTCTACTCCTTTCCACCAGGCCCGCCTACCCCTGTCAGACCAGTCTTGGCCCCACAGCCTTCTACCAGCAACTCTCAGCGCCTCTCTCGGCCACAGGGAGCAGCTGCTAAGACTTCCAGTCGACTGCCTGTTCCCTCAGCCATCCCCAGGCCTGCCAACCGAATGCCACTCACCAGCCGGAGTGTACCACCCAGCAAAGGTGCCCTGCCTCCAGCTTCTCTGCCAACTCGGAAAGGACTTCCACGACCAAGCGCCGCAGGGCACAGAGGTGAGGAAGAGTGGACATAACAGTTGGAAATCAGGGGGAAGAATGCTTACCCTTGCCCAGCTTGGATGTACCCTCCCAGAGCTGGGACCAGGGACCACTTTCTCCATTTTCATTACCACTCAATTTGAAGATGGGGAGACTAAGTGAAAGAGAGGATGTGGGTCCGGGCAAAGAGTTTGAACTATGGTTTTCAAATACTTTGTGTTTTTGACCTTGGGTAGGAAGAAAGGCACTAATCCCAAACTCACTCTGAGAAGGTCGCTTGAACTCTCTGCTAATTCATTTCTTTTGTCAACCCCCATCAAGTTCCCATTTCCCAGCGACCAAATCTTCCCACCCCTGGTGCCACTCGAAGCAATCTGCAGCCCCCCAAGAAGGTTGCAGTCCCAGGACCTACCAGGTAAGGCTGGTTGAGATGCTCTCTCCGCCCTGTCATCTGGGCTTCCAAACTGTTATGCACACCAGCCCTGAGTCTTGTGTGGCAAGATGGGGATGAGAAGGGGAGCCTGGAGAGGCAAGGAGTCCCATTTCTTCCTTCCCTGAGAAACTTGATCTCAGCTGGGTGACAAATGGGCTTGAGGAAGAGGGACAATTTAAAGCAGTTCTTCCTTCTGACTCCTTAGGTAAAGAGATCAGGACAGCAAGCAAGAATTCAGTAGCAAACCACTGCCGTCACTGCCTGGACTCACCTCTACTCGGCCTCCCAAGCCCTCTCATGGAAGACAGGCCCTGACTCTAGCAGATTCTGGCCCAGGAGCAGGAGAAAGAGATGTCACCAGGGCTGGTGGCCCAGGAGTAAAGAGATTGGAGAAGGGGTGGATTAGGGTTGAGCTGGAGGGAATCAAACCCTGTGGGTTGAAAGAGGATTAGGGAAAAGAGGTCACCTCCTGACAGTGAAATTAACAAGCAGAAAATGAGAAATGTGCTCATCCACCCCCACTCTTGTGTTCAGTCCCAGAGGGTTTGATCTTCTTCCCAGGCATTGGTTCACTGGACATTTACGTGTGAATGGCCTCCGTAGCTAACCTCCCTGCTTTCTGAGGAGTGGGCCTGAATTACGTCCAGGACGCAAGCCTGTTTGGAGAGACAGAGGCAGGCACCTGGTCTCCAGAACTTGTTTCCTGTAAATTCTCTGACTCCTAAGAGGCCAGTTGATGATAAGCTTACATTGGTCGGTGTTTTTCTAAAATAAAATGAATGTATTTTTCTAATCTCTGTATATGTGAAAGTAAATTCTCCAATTTCAAACAGATTTGTAGTAAACTCCTGTGTTATTCCGATGAGGGAGCCAGGACAAGCTTCCCAGACTGGGGCCTAATTAGGCTGAAGGGGCTTATGATTTGGAACAACCCGCCCTCCCTTTGTTGGCATTAGATGGGAACAAGCTACATTGTTCCAGGATACATGTGTTACTAAAAGGTCCGGATCAAGTGAAATATGTGAGTGAGGCTATCAAGGCAAGGTCTTGGTCAAATTATTATCTATAGTCTAAGCTTGGGTGTCTTTCCTGGCAAAAGCATGGAGCCTTCTGAGAATGCCCTCAGAATCTGGTCTGCTGTACTGATGAGATGAGGGGACCCTTTGGTGGGTACCCTGGTCTTCAGTTTTGCTGACTGCTTCAGCGGAAGATGCTGGAACACCTCATCACATTCTGCCTTATATCATTAGAATTGGTGGTCCTAGACTTGAGGGCTGACACCAGGTCTTATAAACCTCTGCCGTGCCTAGTGTTATGATTTGTATGTGGCAGAGAATTTCATTCATTTGTTGAAAAAATAAATTTGAGTGCAAGGCGGTGGGGGGGCGGTTGGTGAACGAAAGAGACTCTTAACAGATTTCACTAAGGGTCTACCTTTTCTCACGGCTTTTGACTCTTGCAACCAGAACCAATTCAATTCCTTGCAAGGTTTTTGGTTTTTTTAAGATTTATTTATTTGTTTTAGAGAGAGAGAGAGAGAGAGCTGGGGGAGGGGGCAAGTAGGGGCAGAGGGAGAGGGAAAGAGTCTTAAGCAGACTCTGCTGTAAGCGTGGAGCCCGAGGCACGGCTCGACACGGGGCTCAATCTCACAACCCCGAGATCACAACCTGAGCCGAAACCAAGAGTCAGACGCTAGACAGACTGTGCCACCCAGGTGCCCCAATTCCTTGTGAGTTTTGAGAGAACTTCCCTCTTTGAAGGCTGGGCTATGACTTAAGGAAGCCAGTAGGCAACTGAACAGAGGGAGTGGAGTGTCAGCTGGTGCCCCCCGTGCCCCACACATATATGCCCATCAGCACCCTACTTAGGCATTGAAATGTCCTTCCCCAGACAGAGGCCCTCCACTGCTATCTCCTTTCTATGGCTGATCTTCAGGTTCAATGAACATCTTCACCTCTATTACAGTGGCAGCCGCCTAGGCATTCGCCCCTCTCCCTGAGCCTCCTGCAGCAACTCCTACAGGCTCTGGGAGTCGAAGAATTGAGCTAGGGGAGGGGATGTGGAAACACACCGAGTATTTGGCTCTGGAGCAATTTGGCAGAGGCAAGAAAACCTCAGGTGTGTTCTGCAGCTGAGTCCTGCGCTGGCATCTGGTGAGCAGGGCCCTTGGTGACTCCCCAGTGGGACCGAAGCTCTGGAAGGCCGGCGCGCCTAGGCAAGCCCTGAGGTGTGGCCAGCAGATGGCACGTGTGTGTGGCTTGGGAGGCAGACCCGTGTGCTGTTGCCACCTGGTGGCCGGAAAGGACAAGGCATGTTCCCTTTGCCCTTGGTCAGTCTTGAATTGCATAACCCCCACCTGCCCCGCCCCCATCCTGCTCCAAACCTGCTTGAGTAACATCCAGTAGACTTTGCCGGCTAGGGAGGAGGCCCCCTGCCACAGCGGCCCTTCTTGCTCAGCTACCTGCTTACTTCCCTTTGGGGCTGGCTATTTTTCTCTGTATGCACTCTACCCCCACCCCGCCCCAGGAGCAACAATGCAGGAAGCCAACATTTACTGGCCTCTTAACTATGCACTGTGAACTGTTCTAAGCACTTTACATGTGTTAACTCATTTAATTTTCATAAAAGCTCAATTAGGCAGATGCTATTATCATCCACATTTTGCAGGCAGAGAAACTAAGGCTCAGAGAGCTTAAGTCACGGGGTCTGGTTCCAAGGTTTGTGCTCTTAATCACTACCCTCTATGGCCCCCATGTTAATTCCCCTGCTAGTTTGCTGAACAGACCTTTGAAAAACACAAAACTTGGGAAAGGAAGTAATGTCGCAGAGCACGGAGGTGGCTTGAGTGTGAATTGTTGCTTCATTTCCGATGGGAAAACACAATGACCCAGAGGAGTGGAGTCAGGAGGTACCTCGTCACTGGGCCACTCAGCCACCCTGACCTCCCTGTCTCCTGAATTCTGTCCCCAGGACTCAGCCCTAAAGGGCTGGACTGGAAACCTGCCTTCTCTTTGCAGCCTCCCCAGGGACACGAGTCCCTCTTGTCCTGATGAAAAGGATACTCTCCTGCCACCTGCCACATCTTCCTTGGACATGCCAGGACATGGGCTCTGAGCTGATGAGGCTATTCGGGGAGCACTGCTGGGGTGCTGGTAGTGGGGGCTAGCTCATTGGCCACTTGACATCCGAGTCCCCTGATTTCCTGGCCCTCCCACGGCCCTGCCTGCTCTTGTTTTCCAGAGCCTCCCTCTGGAAGCACAGGGCACCCACAGAAGCACAGGATGACAGCCCTCAACCCGCAGAGAACTATAGTTTATTCAGTAGTATGGGGAAATGAAAAAAAACAAACACAAAACCCTACTGTATTTACAGTAACGATCAAACTGTACAATCTGATGGTTAGTATCAAGTTAGCATCCAGCATCTTTGTATTTTTTAAAGTCAAGTCATCAGTAGTTAAAAACCAGTAAATTTTTAACCCTTTGTAGGAATTGCTGAGGGGAGAGTTCAGGGGGAGAATCCATGGCAGAAAAGCCATTAACCAGCCTTACACATGAGAAACAGGAACTTTTTTTTCCCACCCATAGCCTCTTTTTCTAGCCACCTGCTCCAAAGGAAAGTCAGTGACAAGTGGGGAATACATGCTCAGCGTTCGTAACTCAAACGAACAGCGGTTGGCAAAACTGAGGCGGCGGGAGGAGAGGAGGCAGGAGATGAGAGCCTGGAGCAAAGGGAAGGGCCTCAGGCCCCCACGCCAGGACTGCTGGGTGCCCACCCAACCCATCACGGCCACATCAGACCCCCTGGGACCGGACACGAACCCATCCCAACACAAAAAGCAAATAAATAAAAATATATATTAACTCTCTCTTCGCAGGGAGCTGGGGATGGGTGTGGGAGAGGGGGAGAAAGAGGAACGGGACCTGGTCCTTTGAAGAAGAGAGCCAATTCCGAAAAGGGGTTAAAAATAGAACACGTCGCAGAGGCCACAGAAGGTCAGACAAAGTGGGATTTGTCTGATCTCGGTGGAGGTGGGGGGGGCGGCGGTGGTGGCCACGTGGACACCAGAACCCAGACTTGAGACCTGTGCTTGAGACTTCTGGGGGCAACCGAGCCAGCCCCGGACTTACTCTTCCACCCCATCCCACCCACACCACAGCAAAGAAGCGCAACTAAATACATGACTGGCCTTCCCGGGGCGGGTCAGGCAGGGAAATGAAGCACTTTTGGGTCAGCGAACTGAGCAAACGCCCGGGCTGCAGCACGCGGCCAGAGTCCAGGGAGAGGAGAGGGGCTGGGGTGGCCCGGCCTCCGCCCAGGGGCACGGGCTCCCCTCAAAATGTGTTCATGCAGCATTTGGGGGTCCGGGGGCGTGGAGTCCTTCGGCCCCCTCTCCGGACGGGGCTTTTGCAGTTCCTGGGAGGGGCCGCACAGGCAGGGTGAGGAGTGCCCTCGACCTTGACGCCCTCACCATACTGAGGCCCCGCCGGGGTGCAGCCTGCAGGGCCCGATGCCCTGGGTGCATGTGGCTTTGTCCTTTCCTTTTGGTGATGGCAAACGAGGGGCAGGCCCCCCAAGAGTCCCTCTCCTCCCAGAGGCACAGCAGATGGGAAACTGAGGAGAGGCTGGGAAGTATCCTGGGAGGTCCTATCCTCTTTGGGAAGGGAAAGGGGAGTCAGTTTCCAGCATATAAAAAAAATTAATCCCTGAAGTCATGAAGAGTGGAGATCCTTTTTTAAATTCTTTTTTTCCTCTTTTCTGAAAAAACTTTGTCTTGGAGATGTTGGCCCCAGGGGTCCAAAGTGCAGTGAAGGGGATGGTGGGGGAGGGAGTTGGCACTAGATGGCCTTGGGTGGGGTGGGTGCCCCTCCCGGCAAGGCCCAGGCTCCTCAGATGGACGTTTCGTCGCTGCTGTGGGCAGGCGGTGGGGAGCAGGGGCAGGATAAAGCACAAGACAGGAGTGGGGGCATGAGTGCAGCTGGGGAAGGTAAGGGAGCCTCAGGGTGTAGGAACCACCGGCCCAGGGTTAATGCAGGAAGTTAAAGAAGAGAAATCTGGAGAGGCAGGAAAGGAAAGTGACAGAAAAGGCAGACAGGGGGTTAGTCGAAGCAGAGAAGACAGTGAGAAGCTTTCACCAGGAGAAGGAAACAGGAAAGCAACCCCAGCTCCCCACCCTCCCTCACTTTGCCTGATGCAGGCCTGAGCTGACCCCACGAGCCCCCATGGTTTGTGGGCACATCACAGGAAGGGGGCTGGGCTACACCAGCCCATTCGTCCCCCGACTACCTGCCAGAGAAGCCTGGGGAGGCCTGGAAGGGGCTCCGAGCCCAGCCAGGGCCTCTGTGGGGCTGCACCCTGTCCCACCCAGCCAGCCCCACTCACTCGGAGCCTGACGAGTCCTCATCCACCGTGCCCGCCTTGATACTCATGGCGATGGGCATGACCCCGTTCAGCTGCTCCTGGAGACTCTGCCGGGGTGGAGGGCGGGGAGGGGGCCCGCCCCGGCTGCCCTCGCTGGCTGAGGAGCCCCTAGAAGACCCTGTGCCTTGCTCCAGGGGTAGCCGTAAAAGGCTGCTCTTCTCACTGATGGTGGGCAGACACTTCTTCTTGAGGATGCCTGCGGGCCAGGGGGGCAGGTGCCATGAGGAGCAGGCGGTGGGATCAGGGGGCTGCCCTAGGGAGCCCTACCAGCCACAGGGCGAGTGTGAGGTGTGAGGGTGCCGAATGGGGGAGCACGGCAGCTGGGCATGCCCCACTCACCTTTGTGAGGTTGGGCAGAGGGGCCTGGAAGGGGGCCGAGGGACCCCTCCCGAGGCAGGGCATCTCCATTCTCCCATGGGCGCTCCTCAGAGGCCCCATTACCACTACTCTCCTTTGCTGTGGTCCCGAAGTCTCCTGGCCAAGGGGCCTTCCCAGGCCCTGGGCCCCCATCTGGTGGAGAAAGGAAGTAGGTAAGGCCCAAAGAAGGCAGACAACTAGGCAAGTCACCACCCTAGGAATCCCTGGCTCTCTGCCCTCCCACTGCCCCCTCAAAGGCCACAGCCCTGGCGCTGGCCCACCCTTGGGGGTACTGTGCAAGGGCAGTCTCTCAGCGCCAGGCCCCAGCAGGCTGTCCCAGCCCGGCTCTCCAGGGAAGACGGCCTCTTCCTCCTCCTCTTCCTCCTCCTCGCTGTCTGATGAGTGAGTAGAGGCATAGGAACCACTCTGGTCATCTTCCAGGGACAGGTCACTGTCAGAGTCTGTGTCAGGGTCTGGGAGACGGGGAAGAGATCAGAGCTGAGCCATGGCCCCGTGCACACCCTCCACAAGAGCGGCTGCCCCCCACTGGCCAGCAGGAGCTTCCTTTCTCACCATGCTGCTGGTCTTGACCTTCCAGGAATAGGCTGCCTGGATCCCCCAGGCCAGGGGGCCCTTGGCCATGGTTCAGTGTGGACTCTTCCCTGCGAAGACAAGACCATACTGGAGGGGCCAGCCCAGCCCCTTGCCCAGGGTCCCACTCTTTTCTCTCTCCCCCGTTTCCCAGTTCCTGCCCCCATGCCCCTCCGGCTTCTAATTTAAGGTGCCACCCGTGTCGGCCACCCTGTGCACTGTTCAGCTCCCAGCAGGTGGCTGGCCTGGCTTCTAACACGCGTGGTGCTCCTCGCCCCTGGCCGCCGCCCCCAGCACCAGCGCTCACCTCAGCAAGAAGGGAATGTAGCTGGGCTGACTCTTCCCCGAGCGGCTGGCGCTATGCAGGGAGCCAGCTGAGTCTCCGTAGGGCTGGTACAACCGCCCGTCCACATAGGGGCTGGGGCAGTTGTAGGACTAGGCAGGGAACAGAGGACTCAGTAAGTGGGGGAGCAGCACGGGGCGGCTCCAGGATTGGGAGTGGAAGGGCCGAGGGAGCTTGTCCCAAGGTCTACCTCCCATGTGCCCAGGTCTGGAAGAGAGAGGCCCCACATCTCTGCAGCACCCCCCCGCCGCCCCCCGCCCGATATCAGGGCCTGGGAGTGGTTGCAGCTCTCCCATAGCTGTGCAAGCCCTGTGCACCCCAAGTACCCTGGACTCCGCTATATGAAAGGGCTTCCTGGTCAAAAACCATCTGCCAAGAATGTGCTGGGAGACAGAAAATTTACCAATATGCACCAGGGATCCTCAGATGTTGGGTATCCGTGAGTGCATCACCTGTCTCGGCCCCTTCCTCACCTTATTCTTCCTAGCTCCACTCCCATCGCTCCTGAGTCAAAATCCTCCTCCCCACACCCAAATCCTGCTCTTCCCAGGCCACACATACCATTTCCCCAGCCCTTCCTCCCCCCAGCAAAGGATGTAAGGATGAAAAAAAGGGGGGCACGAAGCACAGAGAACAAGCTCCTTGGGGCTCCTGCCTCTTCCACCCGGCCCCAGAGCCCTCTACCTCCTTGGCCCCCGGCTCCCTCACCGAGGTCAGGGTGGACTTGGTGGTCAGCGCAGGGTCTGGGCTGGGCTTGCGACTGCAGGCAAACTTGAGTGCTTTCCGGACCTCCTTGCTAAGCACCACGTAGGAGAGGAAGATGAAGGGGCCCTGGCAGGCAACAGGCGGCAGCTAAGTGCCTGTCTGGGCACCCCACAGGCAGGCCTCACCTCCCACCTCCACAGGGCACGGCCGGGTACCTGGATGCAATTGCAGGCAGCAAAGAGGTAGTGGAAAAGGAGGGTGTCACTGTTCACAGAGAGCAGCGCCAACAGCCACGTGGCGCTCAGCAGCAGGAGGACAGCGAAGGAGGGCCGCAGGCCCGAGCTGGAGAGGGGGAGGCTGTGAGCCCGGCCCGGAGGCCCCCTGCGCCCCTGCCTGCCCACTGCCCACTGCCCGGGCACCCACACCCCGTACTCACACGGGGCCTTTCTTCTCAAAGCCCTGCCGCTGGGCAGCACAGGAGGCCCGGGCCGCCAAGATGTACAGGAAGACACTCATCTACCAAGAGAGGGGGATCCTCAGGGGACAGACAGCTTCTACCGCAACCCACGGGGGCCCAGCAGGTGCACCATTCCTAAAGGGGATCCTGAGGGCACACGCAGCCTGCTGGCCCCCAGCCTGCTTTCTAGCACCTACCGAGACCGCGAAGGCCACAGGGCCAGCAAAACTCCAGATGAGCGTATCGTAGATGGAGAGCCAGCAGAAGTCAGGGTTCCCATAGCCCTCAGGGTCCAGGCCCACGGCTAGACCTGGGGGTACAGTGACAACAGCAAGGGAAGGGGTGGTAGGGCCTCAGGAATCAGTCAGGTGTCACGTGGGCTCACGGGGCCAGGTGCAGAGGATGAAGGGTTCCACCCACCCTGTGTCCCCATGTTCGTGCCTACCCCTGCAGGAGGGGGACCCAGTCCCTGATGGGGAGCCTCGGGGGCTGAGAGGAGGGCTCGGCCCGGGGCATGGCGATGTGGGTGGGGAGAACGTGCCATGAAGGTGGACCCAGGGCCTAGAGGTGTGGCGCCCCGGGCCCGGGAAGGGGGTGTGGGGTACCTGTGATGAAGGCGGGCACGCCCCAGCCCAGCATGTAGTAGAAGCGCATGGGGCCCGCATTGACGTCGCGCACCTCGGTGAGGGCCCGATACAGGTGCAGGGCCTCCAGCAAGGCCCAGGAGAAGGTGCAGAGGTACAGAAAGTGCAGCAGGATGGCGATGACTGTGCAAGCAAACTGGGGGCCCGGTCACGCTAGGTCAGTGACCAGGGCACCCCCAGGGCACAGAGAGGGGCAGGGCTGGGGCGCTGGCTGGCACTTCGGGATGTGTGGGCCAGAGGGAGATACTTCTAGGGTGCCGGGGAAGCGAGGGGGAGCTCGAGAAGAGGAAACCGTGGGCTGGGTGCTGGGCTGGGTTCTATCAGAGTTTCTGCTGCAGAAGCAGGGACCGGGGCAGGGAGCCCGAGAGGACTGGAATGTGTGGACGGTGTCTGGGGAGGAGAGCCATCTTACAGGGAGGTCAGCCTGGTTGATTCCTAGGAGGAAGACCAGCTGCGCCAGGCCCAGAGCCCCAGTCAGGTTCCGTCGGATGCCGTGCTGGTTGGAGCGTAGGGCACGCAGGACGGTGAGGAAGAGGAAGGCGAGCAGCAGGGCAGCCAAGGTGACCCCTAGGGCCACGTATGTCAGTGTCTTCAGCGGCAGGATCTCCCCATTCTGCAGGGCAGGTGGCAGGAGGCCAGGCGAATTAGGAAGGGCTGGGCCTGAGCATCCAGCCCGGGGCCCTGGGCCCCCCCGCCTGGCTCCGCGGCTGTCTCCCCCCAGCCCCCCACAGTGGGTCCAACCTCCCGCCGGGACACGTCCATGAGCACGGCGAAGCTCGTCATGTGGTTGCACTGGCAGCTGACGTGACTCTCGTTGCGGAAGACGACCTCGCAGCCTCGGGCTGACCAGCCACCCGTACCACTGACCCTGCGGGGGGATGGGGGGGGGGGGCGGGAGGAGGGTCAGGCCGCGAGCAGGGGAAGGCACCCAGGGGCCTGGCTCGCCGCCCAAAGCCTTGGGGGTAGGGCAGCGCAGGCTCACAGGATGGAATGGTTCCAGAAGACACAGATGGGCTTGGTGCGCTCCTCCGTCTCCAACAGCCGGAACTGCACCGTGACCGGCTTGTCCAAGGCTCGGGGCAGAAACTCCTCGTCGTCATGGACGCTGATACTCACCACGGGCGTGTTGATGACTGGCCGTTTGGGGACTCTGACGAGGAACAGGCAGGCGCACAGTCACTGTGGCAGTCTCGTGGCTGAGGGGACAGCATCCCTCGGGGATACCCCCACCCCGGCCTCTCCCCAGGCTTCAGCACTCAGCCGCCCACCGTGCATCCCCGCCCCCTCCTCGTCTCCGCGGCTGCTCACCTGAGGCTGCGCTTGTCCGGGTCATAGTTATGGGGCAGCAGGCCGGCCAGAGTGCGGTAGATGATGACACTGGCCACAGCCTCCCCGTGGCTCAGCTCTGGGTGCCGCCGCTGACGCCGTGCCAGCTCCTCAGGCTCCTGGGCCTCTCCAGGGCCCGCGGGCCGGACCACGGTGGGCGTCTCTGGGATCGGGACAGTGTCCACTCAGCGGGGCCCTGCACAGGGATGCCCCAGCCAGGCCCCTGGCCCACCCTGTAGCTCCACACTGACCTCGAAAGACAGAATCAGGCAGAATGACCGTTGTCTCAAGGTCTGGGGGCCGCTCCCCCCGCAGCGCCTCATAGCGGGGCAGCTTGGCCCCAGCAAAGTTCCCCTTGTCCAAGCGAACCACAGAGATGACTAGGGAGAGGGTCACGGGTCAGAGCCGGGCTCAGGCAGGGGGCCCCCAGCACAGCCACCCGTGCCCGGGGTTCCGTCCACAAACCCCGCCCTGCGCCAGCCTCACCAATGTTGGGCGTGACGATGGTGAAGGGGTTCAGGTAGGTGCGCCGCATGTTCTGAGCCAGGGCGCTGGCGTAGGCCTCGTAGTGCTGCAGCAGCCAGGCGGTGCCGCCCTCCGTCTGCTGGATCAGCTCCCAGTGCCGCTTGTTGGCCGCGTCCAGGAGGGCGCTGCCCACCCGCAGCAGGTTCTAGGGTGAGCGCGGTCAGGGTGCTATAGCCCCACGCCTTCTCCTCCCCACCACCAGGCCGCACCTGTGCCTAGACCAGCCCGGGCTGCCCACCCAGCCACACCCCTCCCTCAGACCTTCCCTCCTCCTCCTGCAACTGAGAGTTCCCAGGCCCTGGGCCTGGACCCCTGCACAGGTACTAGACGCTGATTCCTCCCCACCCTGGCACCGTGGGCAGGGGGCCTCTGCTCCAAGGAGCTCAGTCACACCAGGCCCCAACACGGACATTAGTTTCTATCAGCACCTTACTAGGGAAAGGGCTGGAAAGAGATGCTCTAAATTCTACGGCTCAAGGGAGCTCCTGGAGGCCTCACGCCAGCTGGGAGGTCCCTCCCCAAAGGCAGGGATGGCCCCCAAGTTGCCCCAGGAACAGGCTCACTCACCATGACCCCCATCTAACCAGCCAGCCCTGCCCCATCCAAGCCCCACCTCGGTGAAGTGCACATCCTGCGTGGCCGACAGCCCAAAGCCCCGCTGGGCGCTCTCGTGGGCCAGCAGCCGTGTGGCCAGCTGGTACGCCACCTTGACGTCGCTGCCGAAGTAGCCAGCCGTGTGCTGCGTGGCATTGCGCAGAAGCAGGGCCAGTCGCTGGGAGCGCCCCGAGTCCAGACCTGACTCGTTCCGCTGCAGCCGCTCGGCCTAGGATGGAGCCAGACAGGACAGGGAGCAAGGGAGGTCAGCACAGGAGGGCAGCAGTGAGGTCCCCAGGGGCAGAGCTGGAACTCAGGAAGGAAAGGGCCTCAGGAAAGGGGAGAAATGGCCACTCCAGGTGGAGGCCCCAGGAGACAGGGGCTGGAATTCCAGAAGCCCCTTTCTCAAAGCTGGCAGCAGGGAGGGGAGAGAGGAGTTAGACATGAGGAAATTCACTTACAAAGCCCTTCAGCTCTGAGAAGGTGACTGATGTGCAGTTGAAAAGGTTTGGGGGGAGCCACCCCCTGTGCTCATCACAGTGACGCACGGCGGTGCCTGGGGGAAGGAAGCCCAGGGGACAGGCCTCAGGAGAGACACAGGAGGCCTCCGGGACCTGCCTGAGTTCCTGGGGGCCAGCACCTCATGGGCCAGAGACAGGAGACAAGCAAACAAGGGCCCTGCCCTCCTGGAGCCCCAGTTAGAAGAGGAGGACAGGTGTAGAGAACACTAGAGCCAAGACCTCTGCCAGACCGGCCCGAACGAGGACTCCAGGAGCACGGGGCGTGCGTCCTCCTCGAGCCCCCAGACATCGCTGCCCCTCTGCAGCCACCACTTTGGGCTCTCTGCCACTCTCTGCTTATGAACTGTGTTCGTCATCGATCCAAGGACCAGCACCAGCCCCCATCCCGGGGCCGTGTCCCCTGGAATAGCACCCGACAGCCCCTACTGTGTGATTCGTCTTCGAATCTCTAGTACACAGCCCCGTGGCAGGCACGCTGCAGGTTTGTCAGCATTTTTGATAAGAGTTCAAGATGTAGGTGCCCTTCATCCAGGCAACCTTGAGAGCAGAGGAACAGTGCACCAAGGAAGGACTTGGAGACCAGGGAGCAGTCCCAGGATTTGCAGCCAGGGGCTTCCCGCCCTCGTCCCAGGGAGGAGAGGCTGAGTCCACAATATCACATGCTAGGCTTCCAGCACCTACCAAAGGAGCCTTTGGGGCAGGGGGCAGCAGCAGGCAGCCCAAAGCGGGTACGGGGCCACCAGATCCCAGCGTCGATGGCCCGTGGGCAGCTGTCATAATTCACTGCAAGGAAGCACACAGGGTCACCCGGGGGCAGCTGTCCCCTCGGAGCTCGGCTTGGGCTTCCAGCCCTCCCTCAGCAGCCCCGGGCCTGCAACCGGCCCCTGCTCCTGGTCCCTCTGGGACGCCGGGACCTGGCACGCAGCAGGAGAGCCGCCGACCCGTCATGGGAACCCCACCTTCACAGCCATTGGTGGTGACCTCAGCAAACGGGTTGTCACAGCGGTCACACTGGCGCCCAATGACGCCTGGCTTGCATGGACACTGGCCGTCCTCAGAGTCACAGACGCGGGACAAAGAGCCCGTGGGGTAGCAGTCACAGAGGAGGCAGGTGGGGCTGCCTGGGGGCCGGTAGTGGTTCTCCTGAAAGGGGGGACAGACGACGAGGGTCACTGGCGCAGGCTCTCTCTCTCCGGGATGCTCAGGGGTCCTTTGGGCTGTGGTCCCTCTAGAGAGAGGCTCACTGACTTCAGGTCCTCCCAGGAGTGGTATTCAAACTATTTAGGGGCACCAGGGTGGCTCAGTCGTTTAGCATCTGCCTTTGGCTCGGGTCACAATCCCAGGGTTCTGGGATTGAGTCCCGCATCAGGCTCCCTGCTCTGCGCGGAGCCTGCTCCTCCCTCTGCCCCTCCCCCACTCCTGCGCATGCACGCTCGCTCTCTCACAAAATAAATAAAATCTTAAAAAAAACATATTTAACTGGTAATGATTTGCAGTCTAGTCCATCAGTGAGACACCAACCATCAGAGCGGGCTGCAACCAACCAGTATAGCTGGCCTAGAGCTCACTGGTAAAGACCTGGTCCTGGGGCCCCCCAAATCGCAGCCACGTGGGAGCACGTGGCCACTTGTCCCCCTCCCCCCATCAGAGCAAGGGCACACAGCCCTGAGCTCTCTGCAGGAAGGCTTTCCCCAGCGCCCCCCCTCAAGGGCCCGGGTCAGGGCTGTCACCTTGCAGTGGCACACGCCGCTCGTCTTGTTGCAGTCTGGGTCGAAGCCTTTGCCGACGTCACAGTTGCACGGGCCACACGTGGGGTGTCCCCACCAGCCACGGGGGCAAGGCTGGTCAATCCTGCAGAGAGGGGCCCAGGCGGACGTGAGCTCCCTCCGCCACACCCCGTCTGCTGCAGCCATGTGCAGCCCAGTTCCCGGTACTCTGAGGGACACCCCAGAGACAGGCTGCTGCGTGCCCTGGTCCACTTACCTGGTCTCACAATATGGCCCAAGGTAATTCTGGGGACACTCGCAGGTGTAGCCATGGGGGGCGCTGGGCTTTCGGATACACACAGACTGATGCTCACACGGGTTCAGGTCACACACGTTAGTACAGTTGTCACCATAGTAACCTGGGACCGTAAAGATGAGAGAGGCTCAATCCCCACCTTGCCCTGGCACTTTCTTTAAACCTGCCTTCACGCCACCTCCTTCCACCTGAGAATCCTACCAGCTGGCTACGGCTTTGTAGTGCAGGAGAAGAGGCTCAGAGAGGTCATGTGACTGGCCTCAGGCCACACAGCAGAGCCGAAGTGAGACCCCGGCGCCCACCCACCTGCCCATTTCCCCGGATCCCTGGCACACCTGGGTCACAGCTGCAGGAATAGCTGTCCCAGTCATCACTGCAGTAGCTGTTGGCAGGACACGGATTCGAGTCACAGGGGTCTGGCAGGCTGCAGCCTGGCTCCACATTGATGCTTTCCCCGCGGCTGGGATCCAGACCGCTAACCCCCTCGGGCGTCTCGCTTACCCTCACACCCTGGGAGGGACAGAAGCGATGTTGGCCCTCCGTGGCGCGGGCCTCCAGGTGGGGAAGATGGCAAGGCAGAGGAGGATGCTCACCTGCAAACAGCCCCGGAAGCCGCGGGCCACACCGCCGGCTGGCCCAGGCACGCCCCCAACCGTAATGTTGCTCAGGTGCAGCCCATGCAGCCGGGGGCCTAGGTTGCCCTCTGCCCGCTGCTGCCCGTAGTCGAAGGACAGGATGGCATGGCCGGGGCCCCCAGTGGCTCCCAGTGCCAGCTCTGCATGGTGCCAGTCGCCGTCATTGGCCCGGCCTGGCTCCAGCTGGAGAGACGAGGCCTGGAGCCCTGTGCCCTCCACGCTCAGCACCACGTGGCCTTCCCTCAGCTTCACCAGAAGAAAAGAAAACAGGGTCAGCAGCCTGCCTTCATCGGCTCTTCCAGCCCACTGCCCTCCCGCCTGGACCACCAAACCCATCCTACAGCCCCGCTGAGGCCACAGAGGAAACGGTATTATTTCCCTCGGGGCCAATAGATGGCAGCAGTGATCCAACAAGCCGACGGAGCCTCGGGGAAAGAAAAGACCCCGCCTAGCCCTCTCTGACCAGCCCCCTGGAGGCCACAGCTGCCCTGGTCAGGGCCCGCCTACCCTCCCCCTCCCTGCATCACCTGCAGGGTGATGGTGCTGCGCCCCCTGGTGACAGCCTGCAGCAGGACACCGTTGGCCTGGCGTGTGCGGAACATGAGGCTGAGGTGCCAGGGCTGGGAGATGGGCAGCGAGAGGCCGTGCCAGGCCAGCACGCTGCTGCCCAGGAAGCGCTGCGGGTTGGCCATTTCTGGGGAGGCAGATGAAGGCAGACTCTGAGGGGTGGAGCGGCCAAGTACCCCAGGGGGTGTGATGCTCAGAGGTGGTGGTTCCACGGGAGGCAGGGCACTGCCTCTCCCAGTGCCCACTCCCCTCGCTGGCCCCGCCCTCCGGAGCATTTACCTGTCTTGCGCCCGCCCCACACTGTGCCCAGGCCTGCCTCTGACTGGGCCCTTTGTCTCCAGTGCTCCCCTCTCAGGGCTCTGCCCAGACATGCTTTTCCACCCACAGCCCAGCTTGGCTGGGCCCTGCCCAGTGCCTGCCCCGACCCTGCCAGTGTTCCCAGCATTGTTGACAGCTCTCGGGCCTTGGCCTCTGCTGGTGGCCTCTCCTACCCTGGGCACAGCTCTTGCCCCCGAAGCCCAGAGGACACTCGCAGCTGAACGCGTCCCACTGGTTCACACAGGTGCCCCCGTTGTTGCAAGTACTGCTGTCACACACGTTCTTCTTGGCAGGGCAGCCTAGAAGGGAGAGAAAGGGGCTCGGCTCGGGGCTCCAAACAGAAAACCTGCGGCTGGAGGGCCCTCTGAAACCCCCACCATGTCCCCATAGCCCTCCTTTCTGCCCGGGGCTCCTGGCCTGGCCCCTACCCCAGGCTCCCATACCAGGCACGGTGCCGTTGTTGGCGATGAAGTCAGCCATGTCCACATGCCGGCTGTCCACCTGCAGGTTCCTCATGCAGCCCACAAAGTGCCGCGTGCGGACAGGGAAGCTCTCGGGCAGGTCAGGGACCCCACCCAGCAGCAGGGGCCCTGTCAGATCCAGAGACCTGGCGGAGCAAGAATGGTGGCAACATGAAGCACGATGGTGGGGCTTCTGGCCCTTCCTCCTTCCCTCTTCCTTCCACCAGGCCAGAGCGGGGAAGGGCCTAAGCAGGAGCCTGAGGGGCCCTGAAGAACAGCACAGGGGAAGGGAGGCACCCCAACCTGGAGCCACTCCCCTCTCATACCCACCCCTCCCCCAGACCGCTCCATGACACCTACTCTAGTCCCCTCATCTTGCTGCTTCCACCCCCGACCCCAGGCCCTGCAGAAGGCTGAGCAGGAACTAGGGGAAGCAAGGTGAGGGAGGGCCTCCATCTGGATTGGTTTCCACTTCCGGGCCCCCTAAGGCCCACCTTCTCAACCTGCCCACCTGGCCCCACACCACACCGCATGCCCCAGCCCTCTCCCCCTCACTTTTTGCTGCCACCCTGGGTGCCCTGGGCAGCGCAGGAGTAGTTGCCCAGGACAGCTCCGAAGCGCAGGGCCACCCCTGTGTCACAGCCATCCACCGTCACCACAGCCACCTTCTGTTCTGATGGGCCCTGCGGGAGCCCCGTCTGCCCTAACAGTGGCTGTGGGCAGAGAAGGCAGAGAAGGGGAACAGTGAACAAGGAGCCCATGAGGTCCAGGGGCCAGGCACAGAGACACCAGCACCTGCAGACACCCCTTTGTACACACGCGTGTGCATATACACACACGTGCCCGTTCAGCGTGCTCACGGGACATACGTGCTTAACTGCCTTCCTCGACATTCACTGGAGTCCGTGCCTGTCTAACAGGACACTGAGCATCGAGCACTACTCGGCGATGGCAGGGGAATAGCCCAGCCCACCCCCCTCCCTCCCTTTAGGCCAGAAGCGCCATGACCAGCCCCCCCTGGATGAAGCGCCACCTCGGTCTGAGCACCTGAGCCAAGGACAGAACCCTCTGACTCCCTGACCCCCTCTGACACCCACCTTATTGTAGTATTTCAGCTGCACTGTGTGCCACTGGCCGTCACTGACCCCTCCGGGCACGAACGGGGACACGGTGGTGGTCGACTCCCCTGGGGAAAGGACCCAGGTGAGCTGGGACACCAGGTGAGGGCTGGGAATGGGAACGGTGTGCTCATGGTTGGAACCGGGCCCAGGTCTGGCTGGGGGGGTGTGACTTGGGGTCGGGGGCCAAGACACCTAGGGCCTTTGGGAGATGGGCAAGGACATGGGGCAACCGGGGTCACCTGCAGAGAAGGTGAGCTGGACCTGCTCCTGGATCACCTCGAGGGCCACAAAGTCATGCTTCTCGTTGAAGCGCCCGTTGTATAACAGCAGTCCGTCACGCTCCTTGGTGGCAAACCTGAGCAGGAGTTGGGGGTGGGGGGCAGGGAATGGGGCACCCACCTAACCCCGACCACCCCAACCACCTAACTAGCCCCTGATCCTACTCAGGACCCTCCTGAGAGCTGACACCGTGGCCCTTGGCTCCGTGGGCCATGGAGCTCAAGTGTGGACAATGAGCCCACACCAGAACTGAAACCAGAACCCTGACCCCTTGGCTCCCCACCCTCGAGAGTGGGTAGGAGGAGTGGTCAGTGGACCCTGGTGGGTGAGGAAGGCCTGCTGGCAAAGTGCACAGGCCACTCCAAGTGCCGACCCGGCTCTACCAACCACCTGCTCCCAGCACTTTCGCGGCCCGACCTCTCACCCTGCCTGTAGAGGGGGAGACACCCCAGGCTCCCAGCACCCTCCCCACCCCACCCCCCAGGGCCGAGTCACTCACGAGAGGGCCAGGGTGAAGTGGAAGCGCTGACGCAGGCCACGGAATGTGAGGAAGGAGCGGGCAGGGAAGCTGCGTGTGGTCACCTGGCAGTAGGGCTTCTCGAAGTCTCCAGACGGGCAGTCGCACTTGAAGCCACCCACCAGCAGGTTGACGCAGGTGCCCCCATTCTTGCAGACACCTGGCGTGCAACGGCCTGAGCGGGCACTCACTTCGCAGTGCTCACCTTGGCAGGGGGAAAGGCAGGGTGAGTACCAAGTGCCTGAGAAGGCGGAGGGGACCTGGGATGCCTCCCCCGGGCCCAGCCGTACCTCCTGCAACACTCCCAAGTTCTCCCAAGCATCCTCACCACCATCCCATTATACTGCTGCCCTGCAAGTTCCTTGGAGCTCCCAGGCCCTTCTGTACTCCTGTTTGGGGCTCAAGCGCACAGCCTGCCGGGACCCCGGTCACAAGGCCCAGGTCCTAGTTAGCCTTTGGTGTCACGGCTACCGAGCAAGCTAGGGGCTGTTCTGTTCCCACAGGGGTGAATGTGCATGGAGGAAAGAGCCTGCAGGACAACACCAGGGCTGGCGCCAAACCCCCTTCCTCCCTCCCTCCCACTGGTGCTTTTGTCCCTGTCAGGCGCCAAGATCGGTTTCCCTCTCTGGGGATGAGACCAGGCTTCCACTTGGATTGTCAGTTATGCCTGGAGGGCAGGGGGGGGTGAGGTGAAGCTGGGGACTCCCGGGAATGGGGCACAGAACTCCCACCCTGAGCCCTGGGGTCCAGACTGAGGCCCTCTGTGCACTTGGGAGATACTGACAGAATGGGGGACTGAGCCTTGGGAGCAGACCAGGATTTCAGTGGAGGAGCTGAAAATTCCAACAACATCAGATGGGAAAATCCACCCCTTTCTCTCCCTCCCCATTCCCAGATTCTAGAGATAGGTTCTCAGCTCCTGTGCCTAGTGACTGGCTCTTGTTTCCATGGAAACTGTTGTTCGCCTACTCTAAGCCCCCCTCCCCATCCTCTTGGACAAAGACTCCCCTCCCATCCCCCAAGCCCTGCCCTCCCTTCCACCCCCACCCACAGCAGCAGCTGAGAGGAGTCAAGTCTGGCAAGTTCTGGGCAGGAAGATGCAGCAGGGAAGGCGGTGGGGTCTGCCTGTCCCTGCTGGCAGAGCTAGTGGGCATGGCTGTGGAGGAGAGAGAATAAGGCCCAACCTATCTGGGAAGGAAGGGCGCATGGAGGAGAGGAGAAGGGGCTGTCCTGAGGAGAAACAGGATCCTGCAGGGGCAGGGGCACAAAGCAGAGGCAGTGAGCCTCCCAGGGAAAGGCTGGGAAGGGGATGTGTAAAGACCCAGGTCACAGGCCAACCCCGAGGCCTGACCCTTCTTCCAGCACCTGGGCAGGGGTGGAGCTATTCTGCTCAAGGTCACACAGGTGCAATGACCTTCAGAACCAACTCTACCCCGCACCCAAACCCCTCCAGCTTTTTCCATGCCTTCCCCTCCATGCCTGGGAAGAAAAGCACTACTTAGAGCGCAGAAAAGTAACTCTCTCAGTGGTGGGAGGAGACCAGGTCCCAGGGCCAGCTTCAGGGCTAAGTCAAGCTGTGAGGTGAGACGCAGAACAAGTCACCGGATCCCAGGGGTCTCTTAAATCACAGCCAACACCTTCCAAGGGCTAGCTCTTTACATGTATTAAATTAATTAAATTAATCCTTACAACCCTGCTAGGCTGTAAGTAGATTCATTATCTCCATTTGAAACTACTGAAACTACTGAGACACAGAGAGATTCAGTAACTTGCCCAAGGTCACGCAACTACTAGTGGCAAAGCTGGAATATAAACCCAAGCGGGCTGCTTCTAGAGCTGGTGCTGCCTGAGATGGGGGGAGCTCGGAGAAGAAGGGCTCCCCCCTCCTCTCTCCCCAGCAGGTCGTGGAGAAGCAAGCGAGATCTGCGGGCGGCCAGGGTCACCGGCACCTTACTCCGGAAAGGAACGAGGCCACCCCGGCCCTTAGCCCGCTCAGCCCGCCAGGCCGCCCCAGCTCACCGGTGTAGCCGTCGCGACAGAGACAGGTGTAGCCGCCCTCGCGGCTGCGGCAGCGCCCGTGGGGGCCGCAGGGCCGCGAGTAGCAGAGGTCCACCTCGGTCTCGCAGTAGTCGCCCGTGAAGCCGGGTGGGCAGCGGCAGCGCAGCCCCCCGACCGGGTGGATGGGCCGGAAGAGCACCGAGGAGGAGGCGATGAAGGGCGCCGAGGAGTCGAAGCGCAGCACGGACACGCAGCGCATGTAGTTCTCGCAGGGCTCGCGCAGGCAGATGTTGTCGTCGAAGGGCAGCACGCGCTGGGCCGAGATGGCCGTGAGCAGGCTGCGGTTGAGGTACAGGCGCTCCTGCAGGTCCTCGGAGGGCAGGAAGGGCGGCCCGCCCCCGGGCCCCGGCGGCTGGCCCACGGACAGGCTCACATTGAGGATGTGGCCGCCAGGGGCGTCGGTGTCCCGCTGCACGTTGAAGACCACCACGTGGTCTGGGGGTGTGGCCAGCGTGGCCGCCACCGCCTGGATAAAGAGACCCAGTAGGGGTGACAGGAAGCGCTCCGGCGACATGTCCTCCAGGCGCAGCGTGATGCTGTGCGTGAGCATCTCATCCGTGATGATGGTGACCCGCAGTGCACACTGGGCAGTCACACTGTGCACGCCGTCTGCAGGGAAACGACATGGGTCAGGACCTGATGTGGAGCTGGGGAGGGCAGGGGTGCCGAGCCATAGACCTAGCCCTGGGCAGGAGCACCCCGAGAAGGGAGTGGGAGCTGAGATCCAGCCCTGCATTGCCACAATGGACTCCCTTTTCTCACTGGCAAAAGGTGCCCAAGAAACTACGTGTATGGCACCTGTAGGCAAGTCACACCTTGAGGGATCAGGCCCCATAGACACTTAGGGCAATTTGATTTTCAGAAGTTCTCTTTGCATACTTTCCCAAAACCCTCCGTTGTGAAGAACGGTACATTTTTTAATGTTTGTGTGCTTCTCCCTGCCCAAGCCATGAGTCTCACTCCCTTATACCAGATTTGGGGCTTCCCTGCACAAGAACCCGATTTTGCCTATTTCTTACCTTTCTACAGGGCCCAGAGCACCAAGAGATATCCACAAAAATAATCATTCTTCCCCCTCGGCCTCTATATCTCAACACTACTATAACCCTGACCCTGGCTGTGCTCCCTCCTCCCCCACCAAAGCAGGGGGGGGTGAACTGGGTCAGTGGGCCACCCAGTCCCCCTCCCACTGAGCCCCATAGCTGCTTGGGCGCAGGCCTGCTATCCCCATAGCAACGCCCCACACAAAGCATTCTTCCCGCCCAACTCTCCAGGCTGCCGAAGATAGCCTGGCGGGGGCCTCACCCCAGGAAATCCAGCTGAGCCACCTTACCAGAGGCCGCACCACCCATTGCCCTGATGCTGTTGGGGGGCGGGCAGAGATGGAAGGGCCTGGGCAGCTGTCCAATCTGAAACCCCAGAAGAGCCCCACTAGGCTGATCTCTCCTCTGGCCTTGGGCCTCCAGCTATTCATCGCCCACTTGGCTCACACGTTATGCCCGAATGCCTGCCACACCTGCAGGCCGCACGCTCACTTACAAACAGCTGGACGCTCACACACACTAGTGTCTCGCTCCACCCACACGCTACGCCCAGAAGTACCACACACACCTGAATGCACATATACATGGCAATGGATTTTATTTAGCTCAGAAATGAAAGCTGGAGGCCAGTGGGGAGGGGGAAATGGCTTGGCAGGGCCCTAAAGGGTATTCATATTTTTATTTATTACAATGTCCTACACATAGTAGGTGTTCAGTAAATACTAAGATGTTGATGTCTCCCTAGTGAAGAAATGGTCTTTAAAACACAGTGGGGGTGGGGTGGGGGGCACCTGGGTGGCTCAGTCGGTTAAGCATCTGCCTTCAGCTCAGGTCATGATTCCAGGGTCCTGGGATCAAGCCCCACATTGGGCTCCCTGCTCAGAGAGAAGTATGCTTCTCCCTCTACCTCCCTCCCCCAACTTGTGCTCCCTCTCAAATAAATAAATAAATAAAATCTTAAACACACACACACACACAGCAGGGGCCCTGAGTTGATACTGAAAAGGACCCCCTGGCAGGAACGGGTCAGGAGATGGTGTTTCTGGGGGCCAGGCGGGAGTAGGAGAGGAACCTGGGGGTAGATTCTGCTTCCATACCTATTTGAGGTGGCTAACTACCCCCGGCAGCTCAGTTGAGCCTGGGAAGGCTGAAGGCAGAGACCCATCTCAGCCCTGTCCTTGGTCCACCCACCTGCCCTCCAGCCTCATCACCTGAGGCTGCCGAAGCCTGCCAGCTCTCACCAGCAAGCTTGCTTGTCATTACCCACTCCTGCTCCTCCCACTCCTGTCTATAGCCACCGAACATGCCAGCCCACAGTCCTCCTACTTCTCTCACCTGCCCCAAGCTCACCTACTCCAGGAAGCCTGCCCAGATTGATGACCTCAGGCTCTATTTTCCTCCTGCTTTCAGACCACCCTGCACTGAGGTGTGGCCTGGCACAGAGCTCTTGTGTACTTGGTGACTCTGCCCAGTGATTCCTTGATGGGAGAGTCCCTCCAGGCAGAAGGTGGCCCCAGAGTCCAGACAGTGCCCCTAACTGATTAGGGAAAGGAGGGGGGCAGTCAAAGCCCATGAGCGAGAGAAACCTCCCCACCACTCAGCCCTCGGAACAAGCACTCCTCCCTGTGCCTCCCCTCAGCAGTCCCAGGCCCCGCCCATGCCCCTCACCCAATGTGTCTCTGTTGCTTCCCATCTGGTCTACCATCTGTGGCCACCTGCCCCCTCCTCTGTGGTCCCCCATCCCCAGCAATCAACCTACTGCTCAGTCCTTGCTCTTTGTTCCTCTCCCCTGCCTTGACCTAGGTCACCCCTCAGGTGCCAAGGCAGGGTGGGAACAGGGGTCCCAGGTCCCAGACTGTGGCAGAATCAGACTCCAAGCCTCTCTCCCCTGGCAGATGTGCCAGTGGAAGCTGTGGGCCTGGACGGGGTCTACCGCTCTGGGAGCTGACCGGGCCATGCACAGGAGTTCCTGGGTGTCCCAGCAGGGTAAGAAAGAGGCAGGGAGGGCGCCTGGGTGGCTCAGTCGGTTAAGCGACTGCCTTCGGCTCAGGTCATGATCCTGGAGTCCCGGGATCGAGTCCCGCATCGGGCTCCCTGCTCGGCAGGGAGCCTGCTTCTCCCTCTGACCCTCCCCCCTCTCATGCTCTCTCTCTCTCTCATTCTCTCTCTCTCAAATAAAAATAAATAAAATCTTTAAAAAAAAAAAAAAAGAAAGAGGCAGGGAGAACTGGGGCTTCAGGAGAGCCATCCAGCCCAAGTGGGGGCAGCTTCAGCCACAGGGAACAAGAGAGGGGGAAGGCAGAGAGGCAGGAACGTGGAGACTAAACAGGGGAAAACAAAGATCCAGGAAAAGAGCCAGCAATGGAGAAAGTGGGAAAGGAGGAGAGAGCCACACAGGAGATCGGGAGAGGGCCACGGAGAGGGGCAGAGCAGGAGGGCCCCCATGGGCAGGGGCAGGGGCAGGAAAGAAAGAGAGACAAAGAACAAGAGAAGGGAAACAAAGGGGCAGTGGGAGTCAATTCCCCCTCACCCCAGCCTCCCTGAACTTTGGGGTTGCCGTGGTGACTGCTTCCAAGGGTCAGGGCCGAGGGGACAGGATGGGGCCAGGGCTAGAGGGCCAGCCCGAGGCCTTCCCTTCTGTTCTAGGGGAGCTGTGGTCAGGGGCCCTGCCCTGGTAGGAGCCTGAAGGCTGGGCAGGGCCTCCTCAGTGTCCTGCCACTCTCACCTAGGACAGGCTGTGGGGAGGACAAGAGGAAGAGCCCCTTCTTTTCCATCCCTCCCCGCTGCTTGCTTCTCCCAACACAGAGAAGGATCGAGGATCCAGGAACTCCAGCCCTTCACTTCCTCCTGCAGGGAAACTGAAGCCTCAGGAGGTACAGAACCTTGTCTAGGACCTCTAAAACCTCACCTGCCCGGGCTCCTATGGCCACCTGAGGAGTGGGGCAGGAGACGCATCTGTCCAGGAAAGACCCAGAGCGGGGGAGGGGGCTGAAGCCACACCCTGCATCCCACATGTCTCTCATTCCCCTCCAGGCCCAGATTCCCTGGGGTGACAGGAAAGGGGTGCCAGACTCTTCTCTTCTTCCCCTCCCTGATGTGTCTGGAGTGGGGTACCCTGGCCCATCCATCTGCAGGGTACCCCTAACAAGGGGCCCTCATGGGGGTTGCCAGTCGTTCCCAAGCTTGGGGAAGGGACTCCACAACCTGGGGCTGGCCTCCTCCTTGCCACTCCCCATAGCTGACAGAGAAGACAGAATGCTGCCCACCCCCTATCAACTCTCCTCCCCCAACCCTCTGTCCAGGGAGTCTGCAGGCTGAGCGCTTGGCCAAGCAGCAGGAATGCCCAGCCTGGGTCCCGGCCAGGCTCCCACGCCCCAGGACTCTGTTCTCTCCCCACCGGAGCAGGGGGCTGTACCCTCAAAGGCCACCAGTCCCCTGGCTCATCCTGGTCCCACACCCCATTCCCTGAGCCCAGACTGGTCACAGCCAGCAAAGAAGGCCTAGCATCCTAAAACAGCCCATGGGGTGGCAAGCGGCCCCAGGAGGCCTCAGCCTGCCCCTGGCTTCCCTGCAGCCCCTCCCCCAAGCTGGACCCCGAACCATGGCCTCTGACAGTGGGGTCTGTTTGGACAGAGACAATGAGTTCGGGCTTCACTTCCTGCGGGAGCTCTGAAGGGATAGCCAGGCCAGGCTCTTTCTGCCTGGAGGGAAAAGAATGCACTAGACAAAGTCCCCCTCAGCCAGTCTGGGGCTCAGCTGGGAGCCAGAAGGGGCCAGAAGAGGCCCGACTGCAGGGTCCTGACCCCTCGGCGGCAACCCTGTGCCCCATGGCCCTCTGCTCTGTCAGAAGGCTGTTATGAGATCACAGGAATAGCCTGCTGGGCATGAAGGGGTGCTGAGGGGACTGGCTCGCCTCCCCCCCACCTCCCCCCACACCCCACACCACACCACAGTCCTCTCTACCCCTCCCCCAGCTCTCCCGGACCCCCCAGTCTTCCACGCGCCTTTTTTCACAATCTTGGCAGCCACAGCCAGGGCCGCCCCGCAACACTTCCCCTGCCACGTCACAGGGTGGTAGGCAGGGGGCAGCCAACCAAAGCAGCCCAGCCCAGGCCGCAGCGGCAGGCGGGGCCTACACCAGCTGCCAGGATTCCTAGGGCTCCTTCCCAAGCTCCTTCTCGCCCCTCAGCCTCTGTGCCAGGCACTGGGCAGACAGGCGGGTCAGCGGTTCCTCCTTGGACAGCTGCCCGGGCCCTCCCCCAAGGGCCACCCCCGCCCGACGCCACCTGGGCCCTTCCTTACCTGACACCAGCACGCTCATGATGGCCTCCAGAGGACGGTTGTTGTCCAATGCCCGGCTCAGCCTCAGTTCGCCCGTCGAGGCGTTGAGCAGGACCAGGCTGAGTTCATTCCCCCGCTCAAAGCTGTAGGTCAGGCTGTCTGAGATGTCAGGGTCATGGGCGGGCACACGGCCAATGGCACCCCCAGGGAAACTGCTCGAGCGGTTGGTGACATAGTTGTTGAAAAGAATCTCAAAGTTGCCCAGCACCGGTGGGTTGTCGTTGCGGTCAAGCAGGCGGACGTGGACTGTAGCCCGGCTCACCAGCGGAGCCGACGTGGCCTGGATGACCAGGATGTATTCGGGCCGGTCCTCGTAGTCCAAGTCCACCAGAGCCGTCAACTCCCCAGAGAAGATGTCCAGTTGGAAGACCTCAGGGATGTTGCCCTCCACGATCTGGTACATGATCTGGGCATTGGTGCCTTCGTCGGGGTCGGTGGCTGTGACGCGGGCCACGGCCAGCCCAATGGGGCTGTTCTCTTCCACAAACACGTCAAACTCGTCCTGCTCAAAGACAGGTGGATTGTCGTTTACATCCAACACGGTGACCGTCACTTCCATGGGCGTGCGGGCCGGAGGCATCCCCTTGTCCACCGCATAAGCCTGCAGAACGTACTGGGCCACGTTCTCACGGTCTAGCCTCCGAAGTGTTCTCACAATGCCTGACGTGGACTCCACGATAAAGTCACCATCTCCATCGTCGCCCCCTTGGAAGGTGTAGAAGACCCTGCCATTAAGGCCAGAGTCACGGTCAGTGGCTGAGATCTGCAGGACACTGGTGAAGGGGGGCACATCCTCATAGACGCTGCCCTGATAGGACTCACGCAGGAACTGAGGGGCATTGTCATTCACATCGTTCACCAGGATCTCCAGGTAGGTTGTGTCAGACTTCTGGGGAATGCCATTGTCGCGGGCGGTGATGGCCAGGGTATAGGACACTTGGTCCTCATAGTCTAGCTCAGCCTGGGTGGTGACAGCCCCTGTGTCTGCATCAATGCGGAACTGGGGGATGCTGTCCTCCATAAAGTAGGTGATGCGGGCGTTCTCGCCCGTGTCCTCGTCCGTGGCACTGATCAGCACCACTGTGGTGCCTGCCGGCCGGTCCTCATTCACATTCACCGTATAGTGGGAGCTCTGAAAGACGGGACGATGGGTGTTGGCGTCAGTGACGTTCACTACCACCTGGGCCGTGTCCTGCCGTGTGCCATCGGAAGCAGTGACCGCCAGCACATACTGCCGCTCGAGCTTGTAGTCCAGCGGCAGGGCGAGCGACACCAGCCCGCCACCGCTCTGGCTGGTGATGGAAAAGCGGTTGCGGGTGTTGCCGCTGGTGATCTGGTAGGTGATGACGCTGTGCGCGTCGCGGTCCACAGCCGACACCGTCACCACGCTGGTGCCCACGGCCGCATCCTCGTTGAGTCTCACCGTGTACTCTGGTTGGGTAAAGGTGGGGTTGTTGTCGTTGACGTCCAGGATGGTCACGCTGACACTGGCTGAAGCAGTGAGCACTGGGGTGCCGTGGTCTCGGGCTTCCACCCCAAAGCTATAGAAATCAACCTCTTCCCGGTCCAGCTCGGCTGCCACAGAGATCCAGCCTGTGCCGTTGTTGATGGCAAAGGGGAAGTCATGCCCAACCCCAGCAAGGCGGTATTCCAGGCGCGCATTGTCACCAGCATCGGCGTCGATGGCCTGGACGTGGAGAACCAGGTAGCCTAAGGGGACACTCTCCAGCACAGTAGCCTGGAAGGGGGTGCTGACAAAGATGGGGGCATTGTCATTGATATCCAGGACCTGCACTGTCACCAGGCCAGAGACGTTGGAGAGCGGGGGGCGGCCGCCATCCTGTGCCCGGACCCGTAGGGTATACTCCTTGGTCGTCTCATAGTCGAGAGGGCTCACCACGTCCAGAGCCCCAGTCTGGGCATCCAGGTAAAACTGGCCCCGAGCATTACCGCTCATGATGCTATAGTGCACCAGGGCATTACTGCCCTTGTCTCTATCCGAGGCTGTGACCCGGAGGACCGGGGCCCCCGGGGTCACATCCTCGCGCACCTGGACCACGTAGCGCTTCTCGCTGAACTGAGGGGCATTGTCATTGTCATCCTCCACAGATAGGAACACAGCGGCTGTGGCGCTCCGTGGACCAGGGTCCCGACCCTGGTCACTTGCCTCCACCGTCAACTGGTAGGATTCTACTTCTTCCCTATCCACAGGGCCACGCGTTCGGATCACCCCAGAGCGAGGGTCAATCTCAAAGACTTCTGAGGGGCTGCCTCCAGGCCCCTCCAATAGGCGGTACAGAATATTGGCATTGGGAGGGGCATCACCATCTGTGGCTCTGACAGTGAGCACCTCATAGCCAACCTCCAGGTTCTCCCTGAGGCTCTCCTTGTACTCCTGTTGCTCGAAAACAGGGTCGTGATCATTGGTGTCAGTCACCAAGATGGTGAGTGTGGCCAGGGCGCTCCGGCGGGGCATGCCATGATCCTGCGCCGTGACCCTGAAGACATGGGTGCTCTTGGTCTCACGATCCAGCTCCTCGGCTGTGGTTACAGCGCCCGTGATTGGGTCCAGAGAGAAGAAATGTTTGGAGCGGCTATCAAAGAGGGCATCCATGGTGTACTCAAGCCGGCCTGCCTCACCCTCATCTGGGTCAATGGCCCGCAGGGATGCCACAGGGGTACCCGCTGGCTGGTTCTCAGGCACGGTGGCCTGGTAGCTGGGGGGCTGGAACTGGGGGGCTGTATTCACATTCCTTTTCCGACGCCCGCCCATGGACTCTTCTGTTGACCGTTCCCCTGCCCTGAGCCCTGGGGTCTGCACCAGCTTGCAGGACTGGCATCTCAGCCGGGGAGCCTTTAAGCACGGGTGTTCCTGGGGCAGGGTGAGCTTGCCCTGTGGGGAGAGGTGGCCTCCAATGCCCAGGAGGCGACAGCTCCATGGGCAGCCTTCGGGGGCTGGCGGCAGAGGGATGTGGGCTCCGGATTCTGGACACCAGACCCTCAGACCGTCGTGGTGGGGCACCAGGTGGCCAGTCAGCTCTGTCCCTGCATCCCTGCAGCGGCTGCTGTAGAGCCAGAGGTTGGAGGCTGAGGCTGGACAGAGCCAGCCCGCGGGGGCGCAGGCCTCTGAGGAACCACGTCCCCCGGGACCCAGGGAACGACAGGGCCCCACTTGGTCTCCCAGCAGTGGCGGCAGCAGCAGCAGCAGCAACAGCGGCGGCGGTGGCGCTGGAAGGGGGGCGCGGGCTGCCCGGCTCTGCATCTCTCCCTGCTCCCGGCCGGCCGGGTCAACTGCGGCGGCGGCTCCTCCTCCGGCTCCAGCCGGCCCC
The DNA here is from genome assembly GCF_002201575.2 of Neomonachus schauinslandi. Lineage (NCBI taxonomy): Eukaryota > Metazoa > Chordata > Mammalia > Carnivora > Phocidae > Neomonachus > Neomonachus schauinslandi. The sequence goes on along the minus strand of NC_058406.1, from coordinate 90,391,257 downwards.
GCCGCGCCTCATGCCCGGGCCGGGGCGCCGGTCCCCGGGGGCCACTCGTGCGCCCCTCGGGGCCTGCGCCTTGCTGCCTCGGCGGGGCCCGGCGCTGAGCCCTCCGACGCACCCGGGCTCGCACTGCTCCCCGATCCCGGCCCGCGCCCGGGTCACCCCGACCACCGCGGGCTGGCGCTGCGCCTCCACTTGCGCGCCCGGCTCTCGCCACCTGCGCCCGCGGGCCCCGCGCGCCCCTGGCCCTGCCGACTCCCCGAGCCCCGAGGTGCCCCCTTCGCCCCCGCGGGATGGCCCACCTGCGCCCGCAGAGCTACGCACCCGGACCCCGGCCGTCCTCGACAGCCCCGCGCCGGCCGCTCGCGCCCCGCGTCCCCGCCGCGGCGGCTGCTGCTGTCGCCGCGGCCGAGGGCCCAGCCCCACGATCCCTCGCCTCCCCGGCGGGCGGGCGAGCTCTGCAGAGCGGCGGCGGCGGCGGCGGCCGCGGCGGCGGAGGCTCATTACCATAGACCTGCTCGCGCAGCCGCCGCCTTAAAGCGGCGACGCCAGCCGCACCGAAGGAGGTGGGCCCCACCCAGCGCCCTCCTCCGCACCGCCGTTCTAGGATTCCCGCGGGCCAGATCTCCATGCCTAATCTGGGCCTCCACTGGCCTGCCACTGGGCCGGTGACAGATCCTTACCACAGGTTCGAGAGGAATTAACAGTCAGAAGCCAGACCACGCATGATGATAATGGTGGTAGTATCCTAAGTATACTTAGAGGTTTTCACAAACAGTTGGAAGGAGTCTCGGGAGGCCAGGGGCGCACCTCACACCGCCTACGCCTACGATGGTTGGCTGCTGCTAAGAGCCCTCGGGTCTGGGGTAAGACTGAGCTAAAAGAGCCCTGCTCAACAGTATAAAGCCTTCCCCATATTCCAGAGAGGTATCCCACCTCCCTGGCAACACCCAGTGAAGTCCTAAGGCCCCCATCCCCACCCCTAATCCAGGTTGTGGTCTAACTAGGACCCCCCCACCCCCCTTGGGGTCCAGCAGCTGGGCAGAAGGACCGCAGGCTCATCTGGGACACCACCTGGACTTTTCAGGAGCAGGTAAGTTGGGAGTGTCAAAGCCAGAGCTAGCTGGTATCAACACACTAATATTACCAGGTTCTGAAGCCAGAACGGCTGAAACCTGTCCATGGTCCCGAGGCAGGGGAGGGATGGAGCCAACTTTAGGACCCAGGTTTCCCGAATCCTAGACGGATGGATTTCACTGCCCCCTAGGGCCTCCTGGCTGGAGAGATGACTTCTTGCCCCCTCCCGCCTTCCCTATCAGTGTCCAGCTGCTGTTCCCCCGCTTCTACACTCACAGCTTTGTGATTAGCAAACAGTCCTGCCCAGTGCCCGGTATAGGCCTGCAGACTGAACCTTCCACTTGACGGGGTGTGCAGGATTCCAGGAGTCCTGGGAGTGGCCCAGGCATGGAGACTGGACCATGAAGAAGAGCCAGGCAGTGTTGGTGGAGGGTGATCCTGAAGGAGCCGCCCTCTGTCATACCCCACCCAGGGACCCGCATCCAGGAACAGTAGGGCCAACTGGATGCAGTGCTAGGGGCCTGGTCAGGCAGTAAGAGGCAAGGCCTGGCCTGGGGAGGAGGCTGGGGCTTTAGTCTCAGCTCCCCACCCCACCCTCTGGTTGTGTGATCTTGGTCAAATTCTGGTTCCTTGATTTCCCGTTTGGAAAATGAGGGGATTGAATCAGGTGCATGGTTTCCAAAAGTTAATTTAGCAGGAGAATCTGTTTTTCAAATGAAATTTGAAGTAGAAAGCCGAAATAAAACACAGGTAACAGTAGTGTTCCTGGGAAGAAGTGCAGGTCAGGGCCTTGCCCTGTCCCCACAACTCCACCAACCAATACATCCCTGGGCTGCCTTGTGAGGCTTATGCTCTGGAGGAACCCCATTTGAAAAGCACTGAAGCAGAGGCTACCTCCAACACTGCGTTCTGGTCACAGTGAAGGAGCCATGAGTCCTGTCTCAGGGACCCCAGGCCCAGGGTCATAGTGTGACCACGGAGTGATGCCTAGGATGAGATATCAGCTTTTCACTTTTTCCCCAGGGGAAAGCAAAGGAGATGGGCCTTGGGCACAGCAAGAGGGATTAGGGTTAGCCTGCATTTCTGGCAATGGTGGTGGAAAGGACGGGGAGAAGGAAGTGGGAGGAGGACCCATGGCTCAGGAGAATGCTCTTGCCTTGATTAAAGATGAGCTTTCTTCCTCTGGGCAAGGCCAAGGGCAGCTCCAGAAGCAGAGGAGTGGCTTAAGCAGCCTCTGCAGGGCTCTGCCTCTGTGGACTTGCTTTGACTCTGGTTTGGGAAGATCTAGGGGCTGCGTGGGCATTTTGCTCTTCACCTAATAGCCATGTGGCGTGGAGAATGCTCGGAAATTATACCATCTGTTAATTATCCTTTGAATCAGGGTTGGGTAATGAGACTCCCATTTCTGCTGAAGGCCTAAGCCAGCACATGGGGAAACTGCAGCTCTCCATTCATCTCTCTCCCTTTGTACCAAAATAAGCTTTCTGGGTGGGAGAGAGCCACAGCCTTGGCTCTGGATCATGTGTGGATCATGGTTCTGGAGCCTAGCACTGAGGCAGGGGCTGCCATGGAAGGCACAGGAACAGGAAGCCCCCTTTCTTGGTCCCCAGTGGCCTTTCTACCCGAGGGCAGACAAGTTGGGGGATGCAAGGAACCCCCTCTTTTCATCTCCAAACATGTTTGGCAAATAGTCTTTCCTCTTCTCCCTGCCGTGACCCCAGGGGCACAGGACAGAGCTGCCTGTCCTTGCACTGTCCCCTTCTCAGCTGCTTCCACCTCCTAAAAGCTGGAAGGAAACTTCCAAGTCTTCTGTGCACCACAGTGTCTCAGTCTAGGGCTTGCCCTGGTGATGTCCTTCTTGACCCCTAGAAGGGCCACCTACTTCATGGAACTTTCCTGCTGTAAGGAACCTTCAGACCTCCCTCCTACATGGGGGAAAATCAGGGTGCAGCAAGATCCTGGAGTCTGTTCAAAGGGAATTTACTGTTCTTCTAGGCCAAAGCTCCTGCTTTACCATGGAGGCTGGGAAGGCAAAGTGACCTGCTGGGATAGCCCCAGGCTCTCTCCCAGCTCTACTGGGGCTTCCTCACCCAGGCTCCTTCCTGAGGGCCCCCGAGGCAGATGGAGAATACATTTTTGCATAAGGCCTGGCCCTAGCTCTCAGCTGAACAGGGCAGCATGGGTGAAGTGATCCAGGAGCAACTGAGACAGAAAAGGTTAAAGGAATTCAGAGGAGAGGGCAGTGAGAGTGGAGGAAATCCTCCAGGTCTTCCTGGAGGAGGTGGGACTTGGGTTGCATCTTGAATCAGAAACAGCATTCCTGGCAAGAGGAATTCATAAGCAAATTCATTTAACCTGCAGGGTAAGGGTCTTCCCCAAGGTTACACAGCTCAGAAATGGCAGACCTGGGATTTGAACCCAGGCAATCTGGCTCCAGAGTCTCTGCTCTTAATGAATGAATGTGATGTGTCACCTTAGCTGAAGCCAAGATCGGGGTGGGTGTGTTGTGGCCCAGCACAGTGGAGGGGCAGACAAGGCCACATTTGGGAAGAATCAGGTGACCCTTGTCATGGGCTTGTGGGCTGAAATTCTAGGACCAATGGCCTGCTTGAACAGGGTATGTTTGGAGGCCGTGGAAGGGAAGGGTCACCTGACCTTTGCTGGGCAGGAAGGGGGGTTTCTCTGGCTGGAGAGAGGGGTGGGGAGATCTTGATTCCCCTGGGGCCTGATCCTGTTTCTGGGCTCAGTATTGCCTATAAAGGGCACAGAAATGGGAGGCGAGAGGTTGTTCCTGTGGAGCTTCAGACACTGCCATTCTGGGACTATAGGGTGGGGTAGGATGGAAGGGACCGGGAGCCGAAAGTTGGGGCAGGCCAAGACCTGAGTGTCTCCTGTCCACGCTTGCCTCGTGTTCCCGGTCCGCTTCCCTGCACTTTTCTCCACAGCTGAGGCTGTGCTCTCCTGAGTGTGGACACTGTCCTTTCTGGGCCCCCCACTCCGTGTCTGGCACTGAGGGGCACTCAGTCAGAGTTTTGAGGATACTTGGATTCTTCCTGTGGTTGCTTCCCCTCCAAACCAGTCTCCACTCAGCAGCCCAAGTCATTGTTTTAAAAAAAAATTTTTTTTTTAAGATTTTATTTATTTATTTGAGAGAGAGAATGAGAGAGAGAGAGAGAGCATGAGAGGGGGGAGGGTTAGAGCTCAGAGAAGCAGACTCCCCGCCGAGCAGGGAGCCCGATGTGGGACTGGATCCCGGGACTCCAGGATCATGACCTGAGCCGAAGGCAGTCGCTTAACCAACTGAGCCACCCAGGCGCCCGCAAGTCATTGTTTTTAAATCAATGAACATTTTTTAGATTTAAAAAATCTCTCCCCGTTTTTTTTATTTTGGAAAATGGCAAGTATTCAGAAAAATTGCCAGAATGGTACAATGCATCCCCAGATACTCTCCACCTAGATTCACTAATTGTTGACACTATGTTTTTCTCTCACAATTTTTAGAGAACAAAGTGAAACTGAGGTGCAAAGGTCATGGCACCTCAAGCCTCTGGCCCTCAGCGTGCAGCTCCTGGGGTCAGAGTCCTCTCCCACACCCCCACACGGTGGCTGCTGCACCCCGGACACAAATGGTGATTCCTGGTATCATCGAATATCCGGTCTAATCCAAATTCCTTGCTGTCTCTCGGACGTCTTTGATAGCTGCTTCTTTCAAACCAGAGTTTTATGCATTACCTTTGGTCATGTCATTTTACTTTCCTTCCCTCCCTCCCTCCCTTCCTTTCTTCTTTGTGATAGTGACTGTTTAAGGAGTCCAGGCCAGTTTTCTTTTCTTCTTCTTCTTTTTTTAGATTTTATTTATTTATTTATTTAGAGAGAGAGATCGTGTGAGCGAGCACGGGGGGTAGGGGCAGAGGGAGAAGCAGACTCCCCTCTGAACAGGGAGCCCAAAACGGGGCTCGATCCCAGAACCCTGGGATCATGACCTGAGCCGAAGGCAGACGCTTAACTGACTGAGCCACCCAGGCGCCCCTAGGACAGTTTACTTATTGGATGTGTCATATGCTGGATTTATCCGATGGAAAGACCCCTCATGGTGTCTTTCACAGAGTAATACTGCAAAGTCTGAATCTGAGCATGTTGCTCCCTTCCTGAAAATCTTGCACTGGGGCTTTTTGGATGTACTTGAATAAAAGCCAACTTCCTCATATTGGTCCACAAAGCCCCGAGGGGCCCAGCCTCCGCCCACTTCACTCTGTTCTGGGCACCCTGGCTTCCTTCCAGCTGTTGAATATGGTAGTCTTAAATATCCCCTTTTTGATGGCACATATTACAAGTTGTAATTACATGAAGTATTTATTTGTTAATTTATTTGGTTGACATCTGTCTTTGCCACTAGCAATAAGCTCCAGAGGAGCAGAGAGAACACGTGTGTCTTGAACACTACCACCTAGCATGGTACCTGACACATAGTAGACAGTAAATACTGGTTAAATGAATGGATAGATGAATGGATGGATGGATGGCATACAGGAGTAACCAGGTGTTTGTCCATTCCTGGAGCTACCATCTGGGAGGCCAGTCGGGTCTCTGGGCTCCTCGGCGGACAGCCCTGAACTCATTCACTTTAACCAGAAAACTGTCTTCTCAATGCCAGGTGCAGCCAGGATTTGTAGGCCTGATGTCCCAGCCAAGTTAGATAGACTTTCTTTGAGGCTCATTAAAAGATGGCACTGGATGCCTTAACCTGGCAATAGGTTCAACCCACAGTGCTACACTATTTGCTGAGGGTGGCTCAGTAGGCCCAGCATTCCATATGACTGAGGTACAGTCCATCAAAGATCCAGCTGAGATCATTTTTGGCCCTGAGCACAGAGGGGAAGAGATGGAGCCTGGGGCTGAGCTATGAGCAGCATATCCCAAAGCAACATCTACAATAAGTTAATTGTTAAGTGTATCAGAGCAGGCCCAGGAGAGAGCCCTGTCTGGCCCTAGCCATGTTCCAGGCACCAAGCTACGTGTGAGAGGTACACAAATGAACAAGACTCCAGCCCTGGCCTCCAGGAGCAACCAGTCTAATGTGGACAGAGACAGATGCGGTGGTAGAGCTGTATTTGTTAATATTTCTGTGTGGGGCTGGAGGAGTTAGGGAAGGTTTTGGAAAAGAGGTGGGGAAGGAGGAATTCACAGAGTGGCAGGAGGAGAGGACATCCCCTCAGAGGGAACAGCATGGGCAAATACAGAAGGGGACAAGGCGTGGTCAGTGCTGGGAGAGGTGCGTAGTTAGGTGGGGCTGGAGCTCAGAGCTCATGGTTAGGATAAGAAGAGGAGAAGAGCCTGCTAATCTGAACTGTGGCCACATTGTGAAGAATGTGGGCCCTGGCTGAGAAGTCTGGGCTTTATTTGATTAGTTGAGAGAACCATCTGAAGCATGTGGGCAGGGGAGGGCCGACGGAGGCATGGTGAATAGTCCCCCTGAAGGAGGGGCTGGGGGCGCAGACCAGCAGGAGGCGCCTGTAACAACAGTCCAGGCGGAGAGCCAGTGTTGCGGCTGAGGGACACGTTGCCGAGGGGGTAGATCTGAGCGACCAAGGGACTCTGCGACTGTGTGAGGCAGGCCGCTGGGGATGAGGAGGAGGAGTTGGTCCAGTGGGAGTCCCAGGGGTTTGTTTTGGGTGCCTGAACACCCAGAGGAGGGAGGGAGCAGAGGATCAGCTAGGGAGTTAGACTTTGAGATCCCCGCTGGAGATGTGTGTGTTGAGGGGGAGTGGAGTGGAGCTGGAGATGCATGGTGGGGGATGGCAGATTTGGGATGTGAACTAGGAGAGCATGCAGACAAAGAGCAGAAGAGAGCCCAGGGGAGCCAGCATTTAGGGGCAGGTACAATCTCCTGATCCTCCTTGCTCCTCTACCCTCAACTCAACATCCCCTTGTTCTCTGCACTCCAGCTGTTCAGGCCTTCTTCCTGCTCCTTCATGTGGTTCCCTCTGTCTGGAACATTCCACCTTCTCTCTGACGGGGTGGGCACTAGGAGGGCCGGGAATGCTGATGAGGTAGCAGAGCCTACAAGTGTCTGCTGCTTATTTATCTTTGAGGGAAAGGAACCAGATGGAGTCTGCATTTGACAGCAGAGGCAGGGTGGCAGCAAGGCTGTTTTAAGATGGGGAAACTAAGCAGGTCGGTACTGAGGGGAATGGGTGAGGAGGGGAGAGACTGGAGAGGAGAGGGAGGTTCAGGAGAGAGCTAGCTGATGAGCAGGGACTCGGGGATACCAAATGGCCGTGGGATCCAGGGAACAAGTAGACAAGGAGGAAGAGTAGAGAAAGAGAAAAAGAAAGAAAAGAAACAAAAAGAAAAAAAATATATATGGGTTTTTTATGCTCTGAAACAAGATGGAAGGAGGAAAGGATGAACGTTACTCTAAACGGAAGCTTAATTCTTCCCTTTCTTCAGGGTTTAAAAAACAAGTCTCCCTGAAGGGTCGCACCATCTTATTAGCAATTTACACCTCAATGAAAATAATTTTCCAGACCAGTTCTAACAGCAGGTTTAAGTGGGGGGAGGGAAGTCGAAGTCTTGTGGAGGGACCCAGACTGCTCTCCAAAATGCAGGACTTGTCAGCCAACCAATCAGAGCAGCGAAAGAGAGCAACTTCCCCTCAGAAAAGGGGGCTTTCCCCCAATCGGCAGTCGCTGGGACCCCCGGGGACCTAGGGGTTGGGACCCCGCAAGGTCAGCGTCCCAGTCTCCTTTCCGGCAGGTCTGTGGGGAGCAGCCCCGCACCGGCTTCTGCAAGGAGAATCTGCCTGCAGCACCCCCGCCCCCCCGGGGGGGGGGTGCTCTTAAAAGGGCAACGTCAGAGGCAGTGGTGTCCGCTCCACCGGGACCTCCCCCCGACGCGATGCAAGGTTGCACCCCCTTTTGTGTGTAGCTGGGAGGAGCTTTTGGGGAACCCCATGCTGGGAGGTGACTGGGGGAGTGGCACAGGCCCCTCATTCTGGCACAAGCTCCGACATGCAGCACATTTCTCTGGGGCCCATCCCAGCTCTGCCTGTCAGACTCATCCTGGGAGGGCAGCCAGGGCTGCCCCAGGCCCCCAGCGGGAGGTATGGGGGAGGTCGAGGGGAGAGTAGGCGTTCTTAGGACCCTGGGTACCCCAGGAAAACTTGAGCGAAGGAAAAGCAGGACAAGTCGCCGGGAAAGCGTCCGATCCCAGGAGGGGCTTCACCATTGCAGTGTTTGGCTCCTTGGTGGCTGATAAACTGAACTTCTCAGCGGTCTGTGAGCTCATGCAGGCCCCTTGGTCTCACATTGGTCCCCTGGCTCTTTAGAATTTCCTTCTGGAAGTCTGGCTTCTAGTTGTCTCTATCTCTTGGTAGAGAGGCCAGGTGCCTCCTCTCTTGCCTGAAGCACCCAGACCTGCTTCTTGGGCCCGGAATTCCTGGGTGTGGGAACTAAAGGTTGGTGAGGGACCCAGGGCTCTGACTCACTCCACCAGGCCTGTGGGGTTGTTTGCTAACTGAGGTAGTAAGCTGGGTAGCCGAGGTTGGAGATGGGGCAGGTCAGGGTGCCAGGGATGAGGGCATCAGCTGTGGGTTGCGGAGGCAACTGCTAGGGTGGAGTCAAGGTTATCTGGGACTGTTCCCAAGTGCTTAGCGTCTAGGCCAGCCTTCCATCCTAAACAAGGCTTGCATCAGCCCCATCCCACTGCTCCAGGGAGGGAAGGAGTCTGGTTTTCAGCTCCCCTGGGAGCAAGAAAAGCCACACCTTTCCCAATGACTGTGAGTTCTTTGAGAGCAAGGACTGTGTCCCATTCTTTCTGGAAGCCCTGCTCCTAATCATGCCTGCCTACTGGCATGTTCCTATGTGAGCTCTAAGGAAGAACCTCAGCCACAGGGTCATCCTTTCCTTCTCAACGGTTTTTTTCTCCTCTGGCTCCAGCAGTAAGAAAGGGGTACAGATCTGCTAACAGAGTCAGCTACTTTCCAGGACCCCACTCATTGCTTTTCACTAGGCAGGCTCCCAGGCCTGTCCACACACTCACCCAGCCACAGGGCAGGTAGGGGAGGGTTGGGATGGGAGCTGGGCTGCCAGCAACACAGGGCAGGAGGCTCTGCATGAAGCAGTAGAGAGTCTAGGTTCCAGGGGCCAAAGGCTCCAGAAAACTGGTCAGGTGAGAAGGTATTTCAGCCAGTGCAGGGAGGGGGAGGGGGCCGGGGGAGTCTGGAGCCGGGCCAGGCCCCTCCAGGCTGAGCCCCAGCTTCTGCCCTCCCACAGTGCTGAGGGCCACAGAGAAAAGCAGTGCCTCCTGGTGGAAGAAAAACCCCAGGCACGAGGAGCAGAAGAGGGTAGCAGTAGGGAGCAGAGGAGGGAGCTAGAGGGACCTCTAAGGCTAGCTGGGGGTGTTCAGAGCCACTTGAAAGTTTCTAACCCTAAAGCCCAATGGGCTTTTCAGAGGGGGAAGAAGGGTGTGTGGTGGTGACCCAGACCACCCTCCCGACACTGTATAAACTGCCTTTCTTCAAACCGAATAGCAAAGGCTATAGGAATGTCCACTTCTGGTCCTTCCGAGTACCTGGGAGCAGCTTGTTCTTGTGTCCTCTTGTCCTGGCTTTGTCATCTCAGAGCCAAGGACAACAGGTTACAGCAGAGAGGCAGGCTGATTGAGCCTACCTGTAGCAAGAGAGCCACCGTGGTCACCCTTTCAGGTGGCCCAGTTTTGACAGGGTTTCCACGAGCAAGATTAACAGGATCAGCCTCAAGTCCCCATTGAAGACCAAGCACACAGCCTCCTTCGTGGGTGCCAAGCGCCGGCAGGCCTGGCGAAGTTGCAGCTTAAGGACTAAGGAAGCAGAGATTAAGCTCCTAAGTGAAAGACCAGTTCGGAGCCCTGCCCTCATTTCCCAAAGAAATGCAAGCACTGAGCACTGCTGAGGAGTGGGGACTCCTGGCTCCCACCTGGCCCTGCTGTCTCATCTCCCTTACCTGCCTTGTACCCTGTCTTCTGTGTGATGGAAGAGGTATAATCATGTCCCCACCCTCTCATCTGGGACTGTCACAAAGATAAAAGAGATCAGCTATAGGAAGTATTTTAGGCTCCTAGGAGTAAAGCACTATATTAACATAAGGTGTTATTAAAGTAAAGTGTTTGTAGATTGCAGATGAAAGGCAGCAAGTAAACAAAGAGCCTAACCATCACCCTCCCCAGAGAAAGGGTGAACTGGCCATTAGGGCAACAGGGGGAGCGCCAGAGAAAGGAGAAAAGAGTTTTCCTCCCTCCCCTCTGCTCTGTTGGTTGGTCTTCCACTTGGGGATGACTGGGCAAGAGAAGCAGCTGTTAATAAGGGCCCAACTTGCGCTCCTGAATCTGGGGTCTCTGCAGGATTAAACACAGTCTCATCTTTCTTGAGGTCCTGCAAGCCTCCTGCCCTTCCCATGGAGCCCTTCCTAGGGAACAGAAGCGCTAGGAGGCTTATTATGTCAACTCTGGCCTCTAAGCTAGTCCTACCTGCCTTTTTTTTTTTTTTTTGGTAAAGATTTTTCCATTTATTCATTTGAGATAGAGAGTGCGAGAGCAAAAGCAGGGGGGAGGGTCACAGGGAGAGGGAGAAGCAGACTCCCCACTGAGCAGGGAGCCCAACGTGGGGCATCTCAATCCCAGGACCCCGGGATCATGACCTGAGCCGAAGGCAGACACTCAACCGACTAAACCACCCAGGCGCCCCTTCCTCACTGCTTTTAAGGAGGGGTGAATTTACACAGGAGGGTCTGGCCCCTGTCCTGCAAGCTTGTGTGTCTAAGACTCGAAGTTTTCACTTTCCCCTTAAGCCTTTCCTAAATCTAAATCTTCTTTAGAAGGAAAAGTAGAAATGAGCATGGTTGCAGGGAGAATTGTCAGAGACAGGGTTCGAGCCCTGGGCAGAAGACCGTGGAAGAGTCCTAGCCTTCCCCCAGAGATGCTTTATTACATGGTTTCATCAGTCGTCAGTGAATGGATCCTATGCCCATGCAAGGAGACGGGAACGTCGCACTGTACATGGCAGACTGTTCCCCTTTTAGCAATGCAGTCAGATGGGGCGGGTGATGAGTGGGTGCTTGGCTTCCCTGCCCGTGGGCAGGCTCTGAGAACCCAGCTGACAGAAACGAAAGCCCGACAAACTGGGAGGAAGGAATGTTCAGGAATCGGTGACCTCCATGTTCTGCAGCTGGCTTTCCAGGGGGACATCTCTGGCTGCCCCTTTCTTTTTGCTGCCCTCATGCTGCTTCTTCTGCTTCTTTGATGGCTCCTGGTCAATGGGTGCAGGCTTCACAAAGGGGATCAGTTCTTGGAGACCTGGAGGGAGAGAGCCAACCAAATAACCTATCATTTCTCAGGAGTCAAAGCCCAAGGACTTCTTGTGGAGAGTTCCACAAGACGATGATCCCTATGAACAAAAGGGCACCCACGATGGGAACTGGTTTCATTAATTCTTTTCTTCCCCAGTCTGAATTTTAGCTGAGCTTAAACAGGAAGGGATACCTGTAGTGGCTACTTTCTCAACTTTGGGGACAGCACAGACAGAGTTCTGGGGACTGTTTCTGACCAAGAACAGTTGGTCCACTCTGAAAGGGGGTTTGCTCTTCAGAAGAGCGGGAAGACAGAAGACGAGGAAGACGGGCTGGGCAGGGAGTCTCACCCGGCGGCATGAACGCCTTCAACTTCTCAGGCACGACGATGCCCTTCTCCGTCTGGTAGTTCTCCAGGATGGCGCAGATGGTGCGAGTGGTGGCGCACATCGTAGCGTTGAGCATATGGACAAACTCCACCTGCAAAGACAGGGTCCCCAGAGGGAGCATGAAACTCAGCCTAGTCTTACTCATGACCAGGAACCACCCACTTAGCCAGACTTCCTCCCCTGTAACTATCCAAATCCAAAGCATTATTGATCTTTTGCTAGACTAGAATTCTGTTTAGTATTTATTGCCTATAATAATAATTCCAGGAAGATTCCTCAGATCTCCATGAGTGACAAGTGATAGGTCCCAGCAAATGGAGGAGAGTTGGGCCCTTTGAGGGAAGGAGGAAACTTCCACGGTGGCCTCTTCTTTTAACCTCTTTCAAGTCCCTGACTTTGGAAAAGATTAGGGCCTGAAAACTGGGTTTGAATAGATAAACTTACAAACCTAGACCTTCTTAGGTGAGAGGGAAGACACTGCCTCCAACATGTCTTCTGTAGACAAATGATTATTCTTTAACTGGAGTCACAGAGAACAAAGCCCAAAAGAGAAGAGCTAGAAATACCTTGTAGAATAGAGCTAGATTCAGGTTTCTATCTAAAAGGACTCTGTCCTGATTTAGTAGAAGTCATTTTCAGATTCCCTTTTTGGTCTAGATTGAGAAGCTCAAATTTTCCCATTGATGTGGGGACATAACATCCTCCAAGGACTGAGAAATAAGATGGACTTATTCTGCACAAGGACCTATTTCCTACCTCCCAAGGGGCTACCTACCTTGTCCATCATCTTCTTGGTTTGCCCATATCGGATTCGGAGCCGGCGAGCCTGATAGTCTGTGCAGTTAGAACAGGAGACTAACTCACGGAAGGCTCCCGAGCCCGGAAACCAGGCCTCCAGGTCAAGCTTCTTACTGGCAGCATGATTCAAAGAACCTGTAAGGGAAAACCCCTAGAATTCATGAAGGAGGGATGGTATTTCAGGAGACTGACCTTTAGCAAACCTGAAGAATTCTTTAATTCACATCCTATCCCCAGAAGTGAAATCATGCCCAGATATTCTTATCACCAAATACTCCCAAGTGAGAACAGTGTGGTATTTTAATTAATGTGGGCAATTAATTGGATTGTGAGCTATTTCTTTGTGTGGCGGCTCACCTGGTGAGGGTGGTGTTTGTGGGATGCGGGAAAGGGAGGCAGATACCTGAGACAATATTCACAATGTGGTAAGGGATCCCCAAAGACTGGTAGAAGTCTTCTGCGGTAGTAATCATCTCCTCAAACATCTCCCATGACTTGTTGTCGTGTGGTGACGAGTAGACAAACTGTTCAATCTGCAGAGGGGGACCCAACGAGACCATGAAAATGGGACAGGGCGAATAAACGAAATGACTGAAGTGGGAGATATCCTTGCAATGGAGACCTATTCCTACACCACTGGGAGTCAGGGGAGGCTGGGGCCCCTGCGGGAGATCGGTGCTGGACTGGACTGGGGCTCTGAGAACGAATGCTCCATGGAGCTCCTACTATATACATGCCAAGTATTGTTCTAAGCGCTTTGCCCCTACCAACCAGCAGAATCCTCACAGCAGGCCTAATGAGGTGGGTACTATTATTACCCTCCTTTTGTAGAGGAGGAAACTGAGCGCGGAGATGTTAAGCAACTTGTTCAAGGTCACACAGCTGCTAAGTGGCAGAGCCGGCACCGGGACTCAGGCAGCCTGGTTCCAGGCTCTGCGCCCACGGCCACTCCAGCATGTGCTTCTTAGGCAGAAACAGATGTAGGCGGCGAGAGGGAAGACCGGAGCCAGGCTGGGTCTGAGCAACACAGAGCCTGCCTGTCTCTAACCACCCTGGAGAGGTCGACAAAAGGGTGCTGCTCCTCCCCCTGACCTGACCACTCACCTTCTCAAACTGATGGACTCGAAAGATGCCGCGGGTGTCCCGGCCATGGGAGCCCACCTCCTGGCGAAAGCAGGTAGACAGGCCGGCATACTTGATGGGCAGATCCTCCGGCCGCAGCCACTCATCCCGGTGCAGGGCAGCAATGGGCTGCTCTGAGGTGGCAATCAGGTATTTCTCGTCATAGGAGTTGTCATCAGACTTTTCACTGCCTTTGCCAATCACCTGGAGGAGGAGGAACCTCTACTAGTTAAGGGTGAGGGATGAGGACCTCAGCGAGAGCAAGAAACCACAGGCAAGGCTAAAAAGACAAAGGAGGGAATGGGTCCCTCCAGAATGGGATCCCTCCTAGAGATCAAAGAAATGCAAATTAAAAGGAGATAAAATATTCTGATAATACTTTTTTTGCTTATCTAATACATAAGACATTTATAAATAGTGAATAGTGGCCAATGACGGCAGGGCAGTAAAACCCGAGCTGGTAGCAATATACGTTAATCCCCCCAACAGACGTGTGTTAGGCGTTTCTAAGTGCCAAGTTTGCCAATGCTGGGCAAAAGGGGACACGGTCTCTGCTCTCCTGGTGCTCAGGAGTTAGTGTAGGATAATACTCCTTAAAGAATCACTTTGGTGTTCAGCTGAAGAAAGTAATGCAGAAGAAAAAAAGGTATAAACAGGACAAAGTTCATTGTAACATTACTTCTGATGGCAAAAAAGGAAGCCTCCTAAATATTTCCACAAGGGAAGAGTCAACTATCCTACACCCAGACCATGTATTATTACAGAACCATTTAAAAATGTTGGCGACGAAGACCACGAAGTAACACTGAAAATGCTTCTGATAAAATGCTGAGGCAATCTATATACATTGTGATTAGAAGTATGAGAAAATGATGTATCGACGAAAAACGCCCCCAAAAGGATATTAAAAATGTCATTTGTATGAGGTAATGAGAAAGAAGATGATTTCCCCCATCATTTCCAAATTTTCTGTCATGTGGTATTATTTTCATTTTAAAAAGAGGAGGGTGGGGGCGCCTGGGGGGCTCAGTCGTTAAGCGTCTGCCTTCGGCTCAGGTCATGATCCCGGGGTCCTGGGATCGAGCCCCACATTGGGGCTCACTGCTCAGCGGGAAGCCTGCTTCTCCCTCTCCCACTCCCCCTGCTTGTGTTCCCTCTCTCGCTGTCTCTCTCTCTCTCTCTCTGTCAAATAAATAAATAAAATCTTGAAAAAAAATAAAAATAAAAAGAGGAGGGTGGAAACTTCCTCTGGGTCAGCGTTTGGGGACCTGGAAGACTACGTTTCTACTTGACAGTGGAACTCAGCCACTAACCACATGTGGCTATTTAAATTAAATTAAAATTTAGTTCCTCGGCTTGCACCAGCCACAGTTCACGTGCTCAACAGCCACATGTGGCCGGTACTGTCAAACCGGATAGTAGAGACAGAACATTCCATCGCTGCAGAGTGTCCTACTGGACAGTGCTGCTCCAGAGAACTCATAAACCGAGGTTATCAGGCAGGAAGTGCCAGCCCAAACTCTCACTATGGGGACTCTCACTATGTGAGTCTCCCTGCATATGGATCCAAGAAGCATCTGGAGAAGAGATGGGGAATGCGGGAAACACAGGGGGCACCTGCTACCTAGTGTCTCTCTCATAATCCTCCATATAAGGTTCTCTCTGACGTTACATGCAGGGCATCCTTCTAAAGCTCTGTGATTGTCCAATACTGGCGTTGAGATGAGGAAAAAAAGAAAAGAGAAAACAGGTTTCGGCTGATCCATGAACACATTCCCCTCCACATTAAAAGAAAGAAAGGGGGAAAAAAAGAAAAAAGAAAAGAAAAGAAAGGGAAGGGACACCTGGGTGGCTCAGTCAGTTAAGCGTCCGACTCTTGATTTTGGTTCTGGTCATGACCTCAGGGTCATGGGATCCAGCCCCGCGTCAGGCTCCGCACTCAACGCAGAGTCTGCTTGAGATTCTCTCTCTGCGCCTCCCCCCACTCGCTCTCGCTTGCTCTAAATAAATAAATAAAATCTTAGAAAGGGAAGAAGAGAAGGAGAACACCAAGGTTAGACTAATCCTTAGGGTTTAGAGAGCTTTTGCTTCCCACTGCAATTTGAATGAAAACGTAACTAGAACTCATCAATGGGAAGAAGTTCTATTAAACTCCTCTCCAAGATAAGTCAGGTGAGCCCAAAAGCATTGTCTGACTCCTCCCCAGTAAGAACCAAGTCATCCCCTTCTGATAGAACGGTCTTGAAGGGGAAGGACAAGTAAAAAGTGGACCAGTGGACCATGCTGTTAGCAGAGACACTCTAGAAATTCTGAGCGCCAGGCACAGACTGGGGGTGCCACAGCTGGGGTTGGAGCCAGCTCATCAGAATGAGCTTCTGACTCTCCACGTGAATCCTCCGGTTCTCCGAGATGCTCCATGGTTGAGAAGGAGCCACAAACTGGAAGCCACATCCATCCCAAGGAGAATACGTCTTGCTCTCTAGCTCCCAGTCTGGGGTTCGGAGGAGGAGGACATGGGAAGATCAGCCGCTTCTTTAATTTTGTTTTGTCCAAGCACTCAAAAAATGTGCTTTTTTCCAAAGTTCATGGTGTTAAAGTATGCTCAATTTGAGTAAGTCATATAGATTATCTGGGGAAAGATAAAATAGGCTCTATGTCTGCACTGCCCAGTATGGTAGCCACTAGCCACATGTGACTACTTAAGTTAGAATTAATAAAAATTAAAATTTTACTGCCTCAGTTGCACTAGCTACATTTTAAGTGCTCAACAGCCATGATACAGAGCATCTCCACACTGCAGGAGGTTCTCCTGGACAACACAGCTCTGTATCTTTTTTTTTTTTTAAAGATTTTATTTATTTATTTGAGAGAGAGAGAATGAGAGACAGAGAGCACGAGAGGGAAGAGGGCAGAGGGCGAAGCAGACCCCCTGCTGAGCAGGGAGCCAGATGTGGGACTCGATCCCGGGACTCCAGGATCATGACCGAAGGCAGTCGCTTAACCAACTGAGCCACCCAGGCGCCCCACAGCTCTGTATCTTTGAGGTTAAACACTGTAACTAAGTCATTCTGCCATGTTGCCCCAGGCTACTCACCTTATAAAGTTCTTCATCAAACTGGCTGAGCTGTGCCACTTCCTGCATGACCTCCTTCCTCATGAAAAAGGGGGTATAAATGGGGGTGTAGCCCCGACTCCCCAAGGTGCGAAGGGCATACTGGATGAGTGCCTGTTCCAGGAACACCAGGACACCCTAAAGGAGCAGAGACACAGCACTGTGTGATTGGCTTCTGCCACTACCATGTTCATCTGCTAGTATTTACACTCAGAGGCAACTGGGGGCACACGGGAGGCCAGCAAAGACTGTGAACCCCAGTGCCTGACTTAAGAGTTTCTTTCTTGATACCAATGCCCAGCACATCATCTAGGCACACTGGCAGGAGAAGCAAAGCGAGGCAGATAGGATGATTTGCCCAGGGTGCACGGGAGAGCTTTCTTGTGCTACATCTTAAAACACCAGATCCGTGTGTGTATGCAGAGCATACTATGTATATGTATATGTATATGTATACGTATACATGTCCTGTATCTCCCAAATTATTTTCCCATGCCCTTCCGAAGTCTTCCCTAAATTCATCTGCCCTCTGTCCCAACTCCTCTGGGTTTGCCGCCTCTGCCTACCTGTTCTCATAGCTCTCTGGGCCCACTCACCCCACAGCACTCATCACAGTGGGTTCTGACTCTTTGTTACTTGTCTGTCCAATTCCACTCAGCCCCTTAAAAGGCAGACTGCTCTGATCCAGTCAGTACAACATATATTCATTATGGAGGATCACTCAGGGGCTCTTGTTCTAGGGAATCCGGAGAAGCACTCTCCTGTCTCAAAAAGAGAACTGCATCCAACTGGCAGTAAGTTTGCAGGATAAAGGCATGAACAAGTGGTGGATCTGTGGCCTCTTTAAGTAGGTTATGTTTTCTGCATAGTTTTTTTTAGCTCCTTTTTAGAATCCCATCGCTACGGGTTCCTGGCTCTTACCTTCAGGAAGTAACCTCGACTTCCAGCCACCACGGCCCCCTTTTCGCCCTCAAAGCCATCTACCATCACTACCAGGTCCACGTGAGAGTACTTCTTCCTGACTGTACAATCGCCCCAGATCCTCTCTACTTTGTTGTCGGCATCCTAAGGAAACAAGACCAGGAGAGAAAGATGCATGATCACTGAACTTCACAACCTCCAGCTTTCTAAACCCCATTCCAAAAACAACCTAGAGCTTTGCGAAACTACTGCGTAACTGAAACACTAGGTTTTGGTTACTGTGTACAGAGACTAAGGAAGAGAATTTGCTAGAGGATGTGTGTTCAATAGAGAAATAATAATTTACAAATTCCTAGAAGTGATTCTAGCCATGGAACCGAAATCATGAATTTCTAAGAGATCTGTCGTAGTCTCACTTTTTTTTTTACCCTTTTAAAAGACTCCTTGAAAATCCTGCTACAGGACAACCACCCCCCCCACCCCCCCATCAGCATCGCCTGGGGTGCAGAGGAGAATGTAGATTTTTTTTTTCCAGGCTCTCACTGGTCCTGGGGCCATATGAGGGCGGGCTCAGGGCCCTGACCTCCCGAGTCTCCCACCCCAGCCGGCAGTGAGTTTAAGGCTCGTTCACCAGGGAATGAATGAAAGAGGCACAGATGGGCCCAGCCACGGCTGGGGTGTCAGGGAACAAAGGCTGGGCTCAGAGCAGCTTTGTGCTGGGGAAGCTCCCACTCAGCAGGAAACTTTTATCATGCAGATTTCCCTTCAACCTGCAGCTTCTCAGCAGGGTGTGGGTGAGGGGTGAGGGTGATTTAGCAGATCCCTCCCACAGGACTCACTGCTACCACGGGCAACACGCAGTGGAGGACAGCGGCCGATTCAGAAGAGATTTCTGTGCCCGGGGTCTCCTCCTACCTGCTGTCTCTGCTACTTCCCAATCAGGCAAGGATCTGACTCTTTCAATTCTCAATTGGTGGGCAGAGCGAATATACAAAGAGCCTGCTTCTGACACAAGGCCTATTATACAGAGAGGGGCAGCGTTTCCCAGTGTCCTCCTCCCAGCCCGCCCCCTCCCCAGCAGAGGGGAGCCCCGGGCAGGCCGCCGCCCACTGTGGCGCCAACACCTACCTCATCATTGCTGATGGGCACAGAGGGATGCAGAAGGTTCCCGATCTCTCGGAGGTTCTCAAACCGCTCTGCTTCCAGCTTTATCCTCTCGGCATCACACTTTAGGATGGCCTCATCGATGAGGAGTCGGACTTTTTTGATTTGTGAGACTTTCAGGCTCTGCAGATGAACATGCCAGGCCAGTACCCAAGTCACAGCAGGCCAAGGTACAGAGTAGGAATAAGATTCTGTTGCCCTAACCTTGTTGTGCTCTAATGACAAGCCCTGTGATAGCACTGTTAAAATCAACAGTGAAGGCTTTCGAAGAACTGAGATTTATTTCACACGCACGCACGCACTCAGTTTTGCCCTTACAATTCGTTGGCATTTTCTTCTGGGGTACCTAAGGAAGAGATGGATCAATTCTGGCCATTCTTCTCAGTCGTATATATCTCAAGGGTTTTAATACTGTAGCTCTTTTTTTTTTTTTTTTTTAAAGATTTTTTATTTATTTGAGAGAGAATGAGAGAGAGAGAACACATGAGAGGGGATAGGGTCAGAGGACGAAGCAGACTCCCCGCTGAGCAGGGAGCCCGATGCGGGACTCGATCCAGGGACTCCAGGATCATGACCTGAGCCGAAGGCAGTCGCTTAACCAACTGAGCCACCCAGGCGCCCTCTTTTTTTTTTAATAGAATTTTTTTTTTAAGATTTTATTTTATTTATTTGACAGAGAGAGAGAGAGCACAAGTAGGCAGAGAGGCAGGCAGAGGGAGAGGGAGAAGCAGGCTTCCCCCGAGCAAGGAGCCCAATGCAGGACTCGATCCTAGGACCCTGGGATCATGACCTGAGCCGAAGACAGACGCTTAACCGATTGAGCCACCCAGGAGCCCATTTTTTTTAATAGAGTTTATGAACTTTTTTTTTTTAAGATTCTATTTATTTATTTGACAGAGAGACACAGCAAGAGGGAACACAAGCAGGGGGAGTGGGAGAGGGAGAAGCAGGCTTCCCGCTGAGCAAGGAGCCCCGACGAGGGACTCGATCCCAGGACGCTGGGATCGTGACGTGAGCCGAAGGCAGAGGCTTAAGGACTGAGCCACCCAGGCGCCCCTACTGTAGCCCTTTTAAGAGCTCTTTCCCTTAACTTGTATTTTCTGATATTCCTAATTAAATCAATTTAGCGCTCTTATGTACTACATTTAACTGTTCTCTAGGAAGATTATAAATTTATTAGGAACAAGAGAACCTGTCTTAAGCTTATTTTGTATTCCTTTCTGCAAGTGTTTCAAACTACTGATTTCATGGGGACGGGAGAGCCCTTGGCAAGTGGGGCTGCACAGGAATAGCTCCCCCAGCCTAGCCCTTCAAGCACAGCAACTTTGCTTTTGTGTATTTATGCTCTTGCTATGCTTTTGTGTTGCAGGTTTTAAGAAAGGGTTCGGTGACTAAAAAACTTGAAAATTACTTCTCTAGGTTCACTGTTGTGCATATTTACTGAATTACAGTAAATTGAAAAGATCCTTGACTTTGTGAAAACTGAATTCTATAAACCAAAGGTAGTTCGTCTCCTTTTTCCTCTGCTTCCTACTCTTGACTTTTCCACTCCATCCGTCCCTGTCTCTGTGATCTAATAAAAACTCAAGTATCGAGTCCAACAAGAGTGGAGGGGGACATTTCCCAGCTGCACACATTCAAGGATGCCACAATGCTGCGTGGAGCTGAGTGTCAGCACTTGCTTGTTAGGAACAAAGTTATGATGAAAGAACAGAAATCCAGCCTAGAAAAGGGAAGGACGGGGCGCCCGGTGGCTCAGTTGTTAAGCATCTGCCTTCGGCTCAGGTCATGATCCCAGGGTCCTGGGATCGAGCCCCACGTCAGGCTCCCTGCTCGACAGAGAGCCTGCTTCTCCCTCTCCTGCTTTCCCTGCTTGTGTTCTCTCTCTTGCTCTGTCAAATAAATAAACAAAATCTTTAAAAAAAAAAAGAAAAGGGAAGGACAAAAACTTACAGCTAAATTGTCTGCAGTGAGGTCATCGAGATTTAAGACATCCTCCGGAACGGACTCATCTCCCACTGGCTCTTTTTTCTGCAGGGGAAACAAAACAAAAAAAACCCCAATACTATTAAATAAAAGAAAATTTCTGACATAGTTTTATAAGTATAACTTATTTATGACTTCCTATATAACTGTATCTAAAAGCTGCAACATATGAGAGAAAAAATTAGTGAGAAAGTTTCGAGTCCTTGTCCTGCCACTTTCTGGCTTTTTTGATCCTGGACAGATCAATTAATCCATCGGGGTCAGAGGGCTGACATCAACAGGAACGTAAGAAGAATGTCTGCCCTGGACGTAGAGTAGTTATGGGCACCAAGAAGGGGTGAAAACGCTCATACCACTGCCCAGCTCTGGGGCAGGTGCCTGGATGTGAATCTGTGAATCCTTGTCCACTTCCTAAGAATAATCCCAGGACTGAGGCTAAGAGGAAGAAATGGATGGGATGATAGAATAGTAGGACACTAAGGAAAGCAAAATTTTTGAGGAAAAAAGTCACCAAATCTAGAACTAAGTTTAGAGCAATGAATGTAACTTGGCAAAACTGCAGAATGTACGAAGGGCTAGATTTTCTCCCCTCTGGTTTCTCTTCTACCCCTTCTTTGTGATATTCTGCCAAATCATTTCCAATCCTTGCCCAGAGCCATGGAGAAGATAATTTAAGAGTCAAATTCTTCCCAAATTAAAAGAAGTTAAAGAAAATTATCAAAGGCCATTATAATAAGATATGTAAGGCCTCAGCAAAACTTGCATAAAAACAAGTTGAGGAGATTCAGGGTCTGCTTTGCAAGTATAAGTCATGTCCAATGTCCTAAAGATATTTTTTTTATTCTATACATAACAATAGGCAATTACGTTTACACAACCTCGTGTACTACTGCACAAAACTGAGTCATAAGAAAGAACTCAATCTTCTGAGGGTAAAGTATAGAAATCCTTTCGATTTATTACACAGTCTCATATACCAAAGTGAGAAGTCAGGATGCTAACCATAACCGAACTCACATCTTTCAGTGACTCAAGCAAAACCATCTTAAAAAGTTGTGGAAGTCTGAAAATCTCAGAATGAGTCTTGTTAAGAATAGGCAGAGACTAAAAAAAAGAAGAAGACAGCAGGAGGGGAAGAATGAAGGGGAGGAAATCAGAGGGGGAGACGAACCATGAGAGACGATGGACTCTGAAAAACAATCTGAGGGTTCTAGAGGGGAGGGGGGTGGGAGGATGGGTTAGCCTGGTGGTGGGTATTGAGGAGGGCACGTTCTGCATGGAGCACTGGGTGTTATGCACAAACAATGAATCATGGAACACTACATCAAAAACTAAAGATGTACTGTATGGTGATTAACATAACAATAAAAAAATTTTTTAAAAAAAAGAATAAGCAGAGACTACTGAGGTAGAAAGAAATGGCCTAAATCTCAAGATTTTCCATTTAGTAGTCAAGAAAGCTGAGGCCCCTTTGCTATCTGATAATCCTTTAGGGCGGCAAATTCAAGTTCTGAGTTCAAGTTCTGACTCTGCAACTAACGATGTGATTTTAGGCAGGCTGCTTAATTTCCTAAGCCTATTCTTTTGCCCTTTTAATAAGGTTGACAAAGGTACTACCTATACTCCAGGTCTGCAGCAAAGATGAAAAACCAAAATGAATACTTTCAAGTGCTATACAAATTAAAGCCCTGCTAAGACCATTCTGATGGATAGGAAGGGAGAACACGCCTTGTGGGGCTACAGTGAAGGGATCTAAGAATGCCACTGCAAATGAAAACACTTCCATCTTGCTAGGAAAACACTAGGCTGGCACTACCTGTGTATGCGCCCCAAGGAATACACAGGCAGAGTGCACACTGGAATTTACATAATTATGGGGTCTCTGACATGCAAATGATTAAGTGTCGTGAGTCCCAAAGGAAGAAAACTATATGATTGTCGGTATCAATTTCCACAGCCAGTCACAAGCTGAAAGTGTAACAAAATACTGTTAAAGAGAAGGAGTCAGACTTTCCTGAAGTGTGAGGTACTAGAATCTGGAGGGAGTCTTTTTGTTATGCTCTTTCCTGGTTCAGGTCACAAAATTTTATAATTTTTTGGTTTAGTTTAGAGGTTTACAACTTAAAAATGAGACAGATTTGAGAGAGTATTTAATATGTTTTTTAAAAATGATTAAGGGGCCAAGGATATTTTTGAGGAAAGATTAAAAGCATGAACTACTCTGGAGAGCAAAGCAAGGCCAAGCTAAAATTTAACATTCTTCAAGCAGAGGAAGGATTTTTTGGATGAAGGCCAGTAATGACTTGCCCTCTGCTGTTACTTGCAATTGCTGAATAACTACAATGTTCTAGGCATTGTGCCAGGTTCTCTATATTTAAAAAATTTAGTTCTTACAATTCTGTTCTATAGGTGAATGTTAGTATTGTCATTTCACAGATGAAAAAATTGAAGCTCAGAAGTAAACTTGCCTAAAGTCACATAGCCAACAATCCAGGATTTGGGCTCCTTATCTGTGCTCTTTCCATTAAAGAGCACGACTACACTGAGACAAAGAATCTCAAGTCCACCCTAAGAAAACCTTTCTGGCACTGTAGACTGAGCTTAAGAAATAATTGGATAAGATTACTGGTGGAAGTTATGTTATTATAAGAACAAAACAGACAATGAATGAGCAATGTGGCAAGAATCTTCTCTTGCTACAGACTGAATGTTTGTGTCCCCCCCAAAACTTGTATGTTGAAACCTAACCCCCAATGTGATGGTGTTTGGAGGTGGGGTCTTTCAGAGGAGATTAGGTCATTAGGGCAGAACTCTCATAAAGGGGATGAGTGCCCTTCTAAGAGACCCCAGAGAGCTCCCTTCTATCAATGTGAGGACACAACAAGAAGACAGCCAGGAAGTGGGCCCTCACCAACCCAGAACCTGCCAGCACCTTGATTTTGGACTTCTCAGTCTTCCGAACTGTGAGAAATAAACTGCTCTTGTTTATAAGCCGCCCATCTATGGTATTCTGTTATAACAGCTTGAAGGGACTAAGACTTATCTGAAGACACAAAATGGACTTACCGATCCCTGAAAGTGCCTCTTAGTTCTCTTTCCTACTTTCTTCCTTTCTTTTTAAAATATTTGTCCCTTTGGTAAGAAATTCAGTATCTCACAGAATTAGACACTAGGTTAGAAATTATGTATTAACTAAGAGTAAAATTAAATACCTCTGCTCAAGCTTTCAAGGCTGTTACCTAGTTCTCTTACCTTCATTTTCTCTCCAATTGTCTTGCTGCACAGGTTCTTCAGCTTGTTCAAGTTGTCTGCCCGAAATCTGCCTGAAGAATAAAGAATCCAAGAATATACCAAAGATATGCACATAATTAAGAACTGCCCCCCGCCAAAACACCCACAAAAAAAACACCAAAAAACAAAAAACTGCCCCCTGCCAATCACAGCTCCTTAGGCAGAGCTAAAGGATCTCATGAAATTGTGAAATCTTACAGCTTTAGAGCCCCAAATTTAGTTGGCATATACTGGTGACAATGGGGTTCTCCCCGCATTTGGTGACAAGGAAAAGTCCCTTCTGGGACTGAAACTGGAAACTATCATAACCTGGACAATGCCACGGTCAAATAACAAATCTGAGAAACCTGGAAAAAACTCAAATAACTATAACCTGCTCAATTATCGTAAAATCCATTGAAAGAAACTATGTGGTAAAAGGGGCGCCCTGGGTGGCTCAGTCGTTAAGCGTCTGCCTTCGGCGCAGGTCATGATCCCAGGGTCCCGGGGTCAAGCCCCACATCGGGCTCTCTGCTCAGCGGGAAGCCTGCTTCTCTCTCTCCCACTCCCCCTGCTTGTGTTCCCTCTCTCGCTGTGTCTCTGTTAAATAAATAAAATCTTTAAAAAAAAAAAAGAAAGAAACTATGTGGTATGCACTGCAATCTGGAAAGAGAGCTATCCTCTTTCTAGTCCTGTGAACTTGGTTGCAGCATCTCTGTGCTAGAAATGGTTAATGTTACTCCCTTTGCTCTGACAAAAATCTCACCTGGCAGCCTGGAGAATAAGTTTCTTATGCTTTAGTTTCTTTGCGGGAAGATGGTGCACTAATCAGCCTACATGTGTATTCGGGCCCAAACTATTGTATCAGTATTGTGGTTCATTAATCTAAGTCTAATTAGCAAAAGTCAGACCTCTTGAATCCAAGCTTGAGGACCACAGCAAGTTTTTGACGGGTGAAATGATGACTAGAAATGAGACAGCTCCTAGGCAGCTATTTTTTTTTAAGTTTTTGTTTTTGTTTTTTTTTAAAGATTTTATTTATTTATTTGACAGAGAGAGACACAGAGAGGAGAGGGAACACAAGTAGGGGGTGCAGAGAGGCAGAAGCAGGCCTCCCGTGGAACAGGGAGCCCGATGCAGGGCTCGATCCCAGGACTCTGGGATCATGACCCGAGCCGAAGACAAGACGCTTAACGACTGAGCCACCCAGGCGCCCCTTTTTTTAAGGTTTTGCCAAACTTGAACTAAACATTAGTACATAATGTTCTAACTACTTTCTCATTCACTTACTTTGATTAGAGAGATGGGAACAGAAGAGCGGTCACCAGGGATTAGAGGGGGCAGGGGAGAGAGAATGGACTACAAAGGGACAGTGAGAGGGATCTCTATGATGATGGAACAGTCTTGTCCTGAGTGTGACAGTGGTTATACAAATCTACACATGGGATAAAGCTGCACAGAACTACACACACACACACACACACGTGCATGTAAAACTGGTGAAATCTGAATAAGGTCTGAACTGTAGCAATGTCAGTTTCTTGACTTTGATACTGTACCAGTTGTGTTAGATGTCATCAGTAGGAGAAACCCGGTGAAGGGTGCATAGGACCTCCTTGTACTATTTTTGCAATTTCCTGTCAATCTATAACTATTTTGAAATAAAAAGTTATAAAAATTTTTATTTAGTCCCTCCTATTTGGAAGGCCCTGTATTGAGTGCTGGGAATAAAAAAGAAAATATCATGCTAGGTGCTGAAAGTAAAAGAAAACAGTAACAATGCTGGATGTTTCAATCAATGAATGTAACATATCCCATCATTATCTTTAATTTTTCTCAGCAATGTTTTTCAGTTTTCAGTGCACGGATCTTGAATGTCATTTATTAAATGTATTCTAGGCATCAGATGCTTTTTGTTATTTGTATATAGAAATACCATTGATTCTGTATATTGTATACAGTGATCTTGTTAAATTTAATTTTTTTTTAAATTTAAAATTAAAAAAATTTTTAAATTACTTAATTTTATTTATTTTTAATATTTTATGTATTTAATTTGTCAGAGAGAGAGAGCACACAAGTAGGGAGAGGGGCAGAGGCAGAGGGAGAAACAGGCTCCCCATGAAGCAAGGAGCTGGATGCGGAACTCGATCCCAGGGCCCTGGGATCATGACCCAAGCTGAAGGCAGACGCTTAAGTGACTGAGCCACCCAGGTGCTCCAAATTTACTTAATTTTAATAGTTCAGTTCTGCACACACCATCAAGTCATCTGCAAATAATGACAGCTTTACTTCTGTACCAGTCTTTTTTTTTTTTTTCTTGAGGTATAACTGACATATAACATTGTATTAGTTTCAGGTGTACAACATAATGATTTGCTATTTGTATACACTGCAAAATGATCACCACAGTAAATCTAGTGACCATCTGTCATCACATTCTATTCCAATCTTCTTTATTTTTTTTAAGTAGGCTCCATGCCCAATGTGGGCTCTAACTGACAACTCTGAGATGAAGAGTTGCATGCTCTACTGACTGAGCCGTCAGGCACCCCTCTTTTTTTTGCCTTATATCATACTGTCTAGAGCCTCTAGCATGATGTGGATTAGAAGTGGTGGATATCCTTGTCTTTTTTTTTTTAAAGATTTTATTTATTTATTTGAGAGAGAGAGAATGAGAGACAGAGAGCACGAGAGGGAAGAGGGCAGAGGGAGAAGCAGACCCCCTGCTGAGCAGGGAGCCCGATGTGGGACTGGATCCCGGGACTCCAGGATCATGACCTGAGCCGAAGGCAGTCGCTTAACCAACTGAGCCACCCAGGTGCCCGCAGATATCCTTGTCTTGTTCCCGACCTCAGGGAGAAACCATTCGGTACTTCATCATTAAGAATGTTAGCTATAGGGGACCCCTGGGTGGCTCAGTCAGTTAAGCATCTGCCTTCTGCTCAGGTCATGATCCCAGAGTCCTGGGATCAAGTTCCACCTTGGGCTCCCTGCTCAACCAGGAACCTGCTTCTCCCCTTGCCTGCCGCTCCCCCACTTGTGCTCTGTCAAATAAATAAATAAAAACTTAAAAAAAAAAAAGAATGTGGGGCGCCTGGGTGACTCAGTTGTTAAGACTCTGCCTTCGGCTCAGGTCATGATCCCAGGGTCCTGGGATCGAGCCCCGCATCGGGCTCCCTGCTCAGCGGGAAGCCTGCTTCTCCCTCTCCCACTCCCCCTGCTTGTGTTCCCTCTCTCGCTGTGTCTCTCTCCGTCAATAACTAAATAAAATCTTTAAAAAAAAAGAATGTTAGTTATAGGTTTTTTGATAAATATCTATGATCAGATTAAGGCAGTTCCCTTCTATTCCTAGCTTCCTGCATTTTATCATGAGTAACTGGAGTAACGTGGGAAAAAAATGAACTTGATCCCTATCTCACATCATACACCAAAATCAATGTGGGATGAATCATCCACCTAAATGTGAAAGGCAAACTAGTAAAACTTCTAGAAAAAATACTGGAAAATCTCTTCAGGAACTTGGGATATGAAAAGATTTCCTAAACAGAACACAGGAAGTACAAACTACGAAGAAGAGATCAATAAATTAGACTTTGTTAAAATTAATACTTTTAAAAAATTTTTAAATTAACATATCATGTATTATTTGTTTCAGGGGTACAGGTCTGTGATTCATCAGTCTTACACAATTCACAGCACTCACCATAGCACATACCCTCCCCAATGTCCATCACCCAGCCACCCCATCCCTCCCAGCTCCCTCCACTCCTGCAACCTTCAGTTTGTTTCCTGAGATTAAGAGTCTCTTATGGTTTGTCTCTAAAATTAATACTTTTTAAAAAAAGATTTATTTGGGCGCCTGGGTGGCTCAGTCGTTAAGCATCTGCCTTCGGCTCAGGTCATGATCCCAGGGTCCTGGGATCGAGTCCCGCATCGGGCTCCCTGCTCTGCGGGAAGCCTGCTTCTCCCTCTCCCACTCCCCCGGCTTGTGTTCCTGCTCTCGCTATGTCTCTCTCTGTCAAATAACTAAATAAAATCTTTAAAAAAATAAAAAAGATTTATTTATTTATTTTAGAAAGAGAGAGAGAGAGCTCATGAATGGGAGAAGGGGCAGAAAGACAGGGAGAGAATTCTCAAGCAGACTCCCCGCTGAGTGTGGAGCCCCCTAGGACCCTGAGATCATGACCTGAGCTGAAATCAAGAGTCGTACACTTAACTGACTGAGCCACTCAGACACCCCTAAAATTAGTAATTTCTATTCATTAAAAGACTGAGAGAGTGAGAGGCAAGTCACAGACTGGAAGAAAATATGTGCAATATACGTATCTGACAAGGTCTTGTATCCAGAAGGGATAAAGAATTCCTACAAATCAGTAAGAAAAAGACAATTAAATAAAAATTGGTCAACATTCTCAAACAGACACTTCTCAAAATAGGCTATCCAAATACTAACAAGGATATGAACAGGTGCTCAATTATCTTTAGTCACCAGGAAAATGCAAATTAAAACCACGAGATACCACTATATATCCACCAGAATGGCTAAAACTAAATTAAATTAAAATTAAATTAAAAAGGCTGCCAATATTAAGGGCAAGGAGGTAGAATAACTAGAATTCTTATTTTGCTGGTGGGAGTGTTGATTGCTACAACTACTTTGGATAACTATTTGGTAATATCTACTAAACCTAAACATGTACCTACTTTATGATCCAGCAACTCCATTTATATATACCTACAGAAAGGAGTGCTTATGTCTACCAAAAGACACACAAAACAATGTTCATAGCACTTTATTCATAATACCCAGTCCAAATGGCCATCAATAGAATTGATTAGTACATCTATATGGTAATTGGTATATTTACATAATAGAGTACTGTACAGCAATGAAAAAGAACCAAACACTGCTCCACATGAAAAGGTAGAATAATCTTACAGACATAATTTTGAGAGAAAGACACCAAAATCAGGCAAATTAAATTTGCCTGATTTTGAACTCAGTGTAAATGGAAAAATATACGCTATATAAGAGTATTTACATTAAGTTCAAAACCAGGCAAAATTAATTTATGGTGACAGAGGGCAGAATACTGTTATTTCTGAAAAGGGCATGAGGGAGCCTGCTGAGGCTTTGATCTTGACCTGGGTGGTGGTTAGATAGGTATACAGCTTTGTAAAACCCATCAAGCTGCACATTAAAATCTGTACACTTTGCTGACTACATCTCAGTAAAAAAAAAAGTTTAAAAAGGTTGTGTATAAAAATACCATATATGTCACAATGAGATATATGAGATAATATGCAGAGAACACTCAACAAATGAGGTAGTGCTATGGGAGCAGAAGAGATGGTTTGGCAAAGAGGACTGATGGGAGTGGGGGCAGTGGCCTGATAAGGAATATTCCAAGAAGAGGCAACAATCATGGACGTGTGAAAGGGCATACAGGGAGCATAACAAGGCTAGAACAAAGAGTGGAGGGTAGGTGTGCGAGAGTGACAAAAGATGAGGCTAGGAAGACATGTAGGGCTTTGTAAATTGTGTTCAGTAATTTGTATTTTCATGCTTTAGGGCTACACTGTCTGACATGGTAGCCACTAGCTACATGAGGCTATTGAGCATTTGAAAAATGGCAAACCCAAACTGAGATATACCATATGTGTAACATATACACCAGATTTTGAAGACTTGTAAAAAAGAAAAAGGATGTAAAATATCTCAATTTTTATACTGATCACATGTTGAACATACAATTTCTGATATACTGAGGTAGTATAGTATCTTACTAAAATGAACTTCTTGTTTTTCTTTCCCTTTTTAATTGGCTACCAGAAAATTTACAAATTTATTTATTTGAGAGAGAGAGAGAGAAAAAGAGTGCGCGCACGCAGGGGGAAGGGTAGCGGGAGAGGGAGAAGCAGACTCCCTGCTGAGTGTGGAGCCAGATGCAGGGCTCCACACAACTCAGGGTTCGATCCCAGGACTCTGAAATCATGATCTGACCCGAAGTCAGAAGTCAGACACTTAATAAACTAAGCCAGCCTGGTGCCCTCAGATGGCACTGCTTTAAGGTAAGAATGTCACTGCAAGACTTAAACCCGGATGTAAAATGATTAGATTTCCATTCCAAAAAGATCACATGTCCTGGATGTGGCCCTGCACTAGGTGAGACTGGGGTAAAACTGAAAGCAGTTAGAAAGTTCTCCCAAAGAGAACGACCTGACTTAAGGTATGTGCAGTAAGATAGTAAAGAGAAATTTCATTCAGGATAGCACAGGTTAGATAGAATTCCTGTAATTACCAGCAGATTTCAAGATACACTGAAATCTAGCAGCTTTGGAAGTAGTTGAGACAAATGCTTATCATATGTCCAAATGTGCCCTTGCTATATTACTCTAAATTAAAAAGAAGAAATCACAGTTTGAATCTTGGAGTTAGAAGAGTTGTGGTAAACTCTGATGTGATACTACGATTCCAAGTTCTCTCAGATACCTGTGTTCCACACAGAGCCCCAGTGCCACCTTGCCTGTCCACAGGCAGACAAACAGGTATACACGTGGAGTTTACTGGGTCCTCAGTCAGGGAACATGATCTGAATTTTTAATGTGGCTCTCGGTTACACATCCTTGTTGCAGTCAATGACAGAAGAACCTTGATATAAGATATAAGATCAGTCAATGTCCAACTTGGGCAGCCAGTGACTTGGGAAAAATCATTAATTCCTTTTGGCTGCTAAGAGAATATTGGGAAGGGATGTTAGGTAGAAAAGAATCAAATCAACAGATGTGTTGAAAATAAACTACACAAACTGTTTTTCATACAGAAGGGCCAAGTGCCCTGAACACAGAAGATACTCACAAATTCAGCAACCCTTTGTTAAGCCCTTACCAAGAACCAGGTGCAGTGCTAGATATTGGGATTATATGCATGCATATGTATGTATATCCTGTATGTGTATGTATACCCCAGCTATTGGGACATACAGGCGAATAAAACACGGAACTTGTCCCTGAAGAACTCATCCCCTCACCACATATCCACTCAACAAGTAAGGAACAGAACTTCCTGTGGACATGTACACCATACACAAGAGACTAGGTAACACATTCAAAGTCACTTAACAGCTGTACAATAACCAGACTGATACAAAATCTGATACTTCTGACTTCTAATTCAGTAAAACAGTGTCCAGGCTAGTTTTTTCCTTCCATTTAATTTAATTCCAACTCAAAAATTCAGATTTAGATTCAGGTGGTGGGATCTCACAGTCAAACAAATACCACATTGGAATGAATGAGACCACAGAATCAGCAGACAACAGAAGTTAAACAAATACTTTCTTCCTACCCAATGCCCTGATCAATTTAGGAAAATCAATTTTCCTAACGGAAATCCACCACATTCTTGGACAGCGAGGGCCTTTGCAGTATGCTGTCATAAAACCTGGCTCTCAGCTGGTTAGACCTATTGCATCAGACAAAAAAAAAAAAGAATCACATGTGCTTGACAGCTTCCGGCCAATCAGTGACTACCCCAGTTAATCCAGGCAGAAGTTGATAGGCAGAGGGTTCTCTGGTTTAGCTTCATGAAAGATACCCGGATCAGTTCAAGGTTCTAGACCAACTCGCCTAAGTCTTTTCCGGAAAACTTGGGCAAATCACAATTAAACAGGCTCAATAATTACAAGCTTGTTCTTGCCTCACGGCACTCCTCTCCCCATGTCTGGTCTACTACGGCAAAGTCTTTCCGCGAGTCTTAAAGGTATGCCTGCAGGTTAGGGGGATGGCCTTCCCCAAAGCTTCGGGATCACTGCTTTTAGTCAGGAGCGGCTTCCGAAATCCCCAAATCCTTCCAATATGTGTGGACTGAACTATTACGCTGCAGATGTGACTCAGTCTCAGGCTGGAGCCTTTGGTCTTATCAGGTTAGAGGGAGACCACTCGGGCCTTGCTGAAGATGAGAAAGGGACCGAAGGCGACCAAAGATGAATGTTAGGAAAGGGGACCCCCAAGCCCCGAACCTCCCGCCCTAGCTTTCTTCTGACTACCCGTGCGGCAGGAAGGCTTGACAGCTCCTGATGTGCACGCGCCATGCTCCTTCCCAGACAGCCCAGCGATCCGCACCGAGCACGCGTGTAAGAGAGCTCCCATGGCCCGGGCGGAGGGAAAAGGTGGGATGGTCCCGGCTCGCACAGTGCGTTTTAGGGGACAGTGAGAGCCTGGAGTCACCGCAACCAGGGAGGGGACTAACAAGGGGTGGAAGCTGTGGCCTCAGGAGCGGTACCGAGATCGGAGAGATGAAGTTGGGATTAGGATCGGAGGATACCCGGCGCGTCCCGGCACTTACATCGTCGCCACTCGCCGTCTGCCTTCACCAGCTGATCTACTAGTCCCGGGTCCTTGAAGCGCTTCTCCTGCGTCTCTCGGATGAGGGCTGGGTCCCCTCCTTTATCTACCCGAAACAAATCCAGATCCAGCACCATCTTTCCTTCTCTCGGGCCAACGCTAAGTGACGTAAGGAACGTACCACAGCAGCCAGTGACCACCGCACTGCGCCGGCGCGCTGACCCGCCCTCCCCGCGCAGGCGCGGCTGGAGAGCGCAGGCGCCCCCTCTCGGCTGGAAGCAGCTGCGCTGGAGTCGGGGCTGCGGGGAGGAACGTGGAGTGGTGGGGCGTGGGCGTCTCGGGTTGCGTGCAGGTCTGGCCAGGCTAGTGGGTTTTGTCCGGGTCTTGTGCGGCCTCCCCAGCGCTGCCCCCTCTGTAGGACCTCTGATTGTCCCATTGAAGCGAGTGCCTCAGTTTCCTCGTCATATTAAAGGGCACATCTCAGGTTAGGCAGAGGCCTGCCAATATGATCTCCGGCTTGGAAGCTAGAGCTTCCAGTAGATGCCAGTTTTTGTCTTATAAGCATGGTTCCTAAGACTGGACCCTCTCCCTGAACCTCTGTTCTCTTCTCCATCTTGAGACAAGAATATGGCTACATGTTTTAGTCCCTGGGTTACCTAGAGCTAGGATACCTTTCTCGCATGATGCATGATTAGGATACCTTTCTTAACGTGATTATTGAGTAAATCAGTTTGTCCTATTACCAACCTTTTGGATCACAGGATTGGAAAAGTGAGATTTAAATATTTTAGAGAG
Organism: Neomonachus schauinslandi; assembly: GCF_002201575.2. NCBI lineage: Eukaryota > Metazoa > Chordata > Mammalia > Carnivora > Phocidae > Neomonachus > Neomonachus schauinslandi. Next base: position 90,357,958 of record NC_058406.1, on the reverse strand, counting down.
GGACATGAGACTTTTCCAAGGGGGAAAGTATTTAGCAGATTTGAAGAAAGTATGAGGTATTGAGGTCACATCTTGGGTCTGTTTATAACTCTTAGAACAAAAATTTCACCATATTTTCATTTTATAACGTTCACACCCTTACAGTGAAATATTATGGTTGCTGATTGGAGCCAAAGTTATCAAAAAGTACTGCTGATAACAAGAGATTATTTGGAGGATTTGGGAATAGGCAGTCTGCCCACTCCATCCTTCTTATAGAGACTTTAGAGCCCCACCGGCAATGCTGGCTGTGCTAAGACCTTCTTGGTCTTAACAGCACTTGCATGGGCTCCTGTGATGAGGATATGGCATTGCTATCCCTGCTCCCCAACAAGTGTCTGCCAAGCCAACTTAGATGTAGCATAGGGCTAAAGAGAGTGGTGAAGCTGAGAAGTAGAGATCTGGAGGGGGGGCTTGGGTAAGGGGGTTGTCTGGGTTTGCCACCCTAGGTCCCGTTTGCCTAGGATGCTAGATTTAAAACCAGTGGAAAGGATATGTAGGCAGCTACAGTCTCTGGAGAAAACATGTAAGAAAACTGTCTTCATAGTGTCAGGTTCCCTGAAACCTTCTGAGAGCAAGGTCTGATAGGGGCTGACCCTTCTGTGTCAGTGAAGGCACTGCCAAAGTGTGTTGTTTGCTAAGTTTCAAGACAGTGATGGGTGTTCACAAGGCTGCAGTGGGGCCCAGGCCTAGGGGAGGAGGTCAACTAGGCCAATCCTGTAAGGAGGTCATCAGTATAATTGGAAGGATGACCTTAAAATTCTGGCCTCTCCAAATTTCCTTAAGAATTTTCACCATTAGTCTTATCATTATATTAGAGTCATCTCCCTTTAAAATGTTCATGTTACCTGATAAATATAACAAATTAACATAATGGCATACTTCATCAACTTAAGAATCATAGAATTTTTAGAGCTGGAGGTAAATCTTAGCTAACTGCTAGCCTAATAATTCCTCATCTTTTCATCACCTTGTCCCCCATGTTTTAAAATATGTTTGTCTAACAAACATGATTTTTAAAAATTCATTTTCCCTTCTTATTAATCAGATATATGCAGCTGCCAATTAGAATTTCTGATCAGCAGAAAATAAACAGTGTTACTACACTGCCAGAAGCTAACACGAAAACGAATCAACATAATACTTCAGTTATGGAGTGATGGTGTGAAGCCATACCACTTTTGGATGTGTGGTTTCCGTTAGGCTTTAACACTGAGAATAGCTAATGGGTGCCGTATATGAGGACCCAGGGGTTCAAGGGTTCAAGGAAAACAGCTACGTCAACCCCTTTATCTTCTATACAAGAACACTGAGGCCCAGGGAAATTAAGCAATAGAGCCCAAACCTCAATACTGGAAAGACTCTAAGATAGTCTTAGGTTTTGGCTTGTCTCTCTGTTACCATTCCATAGCAGAAAACAGAGCCCTGAGGAACTTGGCTAGAAAATGTGGCTTTTTCTTATAGGACAGAGACCCTTTATTGCATCTTGATCTCCACAGGACCTAGCATGGTGCCTTACACGTGGTGAGTTGCAGGGAGTAGGCTGAGAGGTTAGAAGCTTGTTGCAGGTTCAGGGAGTAGAGTCCTAGCTGAGATATTGCCCTGGGGTCCTGGGCAGCTAGTGGGAAGCCTAGGGAGAATGACTACCTGCAGGGAGAGAGCAAGAAAAGAGGGAGGAACACACACCACAGATGCCTTCCTCAGTTTTTACCAGTTCAATGCTGGCTAATGAAGGAGGGCTCTCCTGGGCCTTGTCTCAGCACCTCTTTGCATTCCTCTTTTTGTCTTGGATCTGAAGGAGGATTTCTCAGTGTTGGACAAGCAAGCCCTACCCTCTCACTCCCCTGCTAGAAACCTTCAATGGCTACCTACTGCCCCCAGGAAAATGTCCAAACATACCTTGCAAAGCCCTTCATCATCTGCCCTCTACCAAATTCTCTAAAATGTTCCCCTTATCTCTTGGCATTCCTCCTCACATTCCCCACACCTAGCTGCCTGTAGCTCTCCTTTCTTGTCTCTGAGCCTGTATAGAAACCCCTTCTACCTGGAACTCTCCTTCCCTCCCCTGTTCCTCCAAACTGGCCAATTCCTCCTTCCTCCAGGAAGCTCTCTGATACACTATTCACCCTTCCCCCCCCAGATTGGTGCAGCACCCACCCTTATAGGTTCCCACAGTACAGTAGCTTTTATCATACTGTTTCAGGAGAAACTGACAACCCAACTTCCAGCTTGAGGCTGCCCACTCCCTTCCATCAGAGAGACACAGTAACAAAGGAAGTTAATGTTGCTGTCCTTGGACAATGAAGGAGCAACCATCTAAAAATAACATGGGGTCAGGGAACGCTGCCAGCATCTGGGGGGACTTTGATCCTGCCTCCCCCTCTGTTAGAATTGGAACTGAGGTGTCCATTCTCCTACCACACTGTGTGCTTTGGGGTATTACATTTTACGTGGGATTGTTAACTTCAGCGCTAATATGGAATTAGTTTATATTCCAAATTCTCCTTGAATAGCTCTTAAATTATCCATGAACTTTTGTGTATGCAACCCTACATCAGTTTCTCTTTCTCTTCAATAGGCATTGTTGCTCTGTGGTTTTCAGCTAATTGTCTTCTTTAAGGTTTAGACCAAGTCATTAGTATCTTCTGGCCTGGTCACCTGACAGTGCATTTCATGTTTTTGTCAGTGATTGGGAAACCCTTAAAATCATTCACATACCCACCCCCCTACACACACCAGTTTCTTTTAAGATTTTATCTTTAAGTAATTTCTACACCCAGCATGGGGCTCAAACTCAAAACCCTAAGATCAAGAGCTGCAAGCTCCATTGTCTGAACCAGCCAGGTGTCCCTCCTACAGTTTCAAGCTAGGTCATGTCTGTTGCTTGTTTGATGCATTGGGACCCTGCACAGTATATGGTTGAATTCGTGTAAATTAACTGTGGTACTCCCATGTCAATGTTTCTTCACTATTGTGTCTTCAGTGGGTGAGCCAGACAAAGTTTCACAGTGGGGTGATTTTTTTTTTTTTTAAGATTTTTTTATTTATTTGACAGAGAGCGACACAGCGAGAGAGGGAACACAAGCAGGGGGAGTGGGAGAGGGAGAAGCAGCCTTCCCGCCAAGCAGGGAGCCCGATGTGGGGCTTGACCCCGGGACCCTGGGATCGAGCCCAGGGTCCTGGGATCGAGCCCAGGATCGGGCTCCCTGTTCAGCGGGGAGTCTGCTTCTCCCTCTTCCTCTGCTCTGCCCCCTGCTCGTGCTCTCTCTCTCAAATAAGTAAAATCTTTAAAAAATATATTTAAAAAAAAGGAAGGGGAGGGCAAAGGCAGAGGCACAGGCTAACCCAGAGAGGTGTGAAAGAGCTTGTAAGTGAGGGACAGTCAAAAGTTGTGTCGATAGTGGGGAGTCTGGCTGGCCCAGTAGAGCGTGCAACTCTCGATCTCAGGGTTGTGAGTTCAAGCCTTACATTGGGTGTGGAGATTACTTAAAAATAAAATCTTTTAGGGGCGCCTGGGTGGCTCAGTCGGTTAAGTGTCTGCCTTCGCCTCAGGTCATGATCTCAGGGTCCTGGGATCGAGCCCCACGTCAGGCTCCCGCTCCCCCCTGCTTGTTCTCTCTCTCTCTGTCAAATAAATAAAATCTTTAAAAAATAAAATCTTTTTTTAAAAAAAAGTGTGGCTAGAGTAGAAGCAATGTGGGCAGAGAGGGACAGGTAGGCTGTTAGGGACCTTACACACCACAGCGGAGATGCAGTTTCTTCATCTATTACAATGGGGATAGTGCCTGCCTCTAGTTTGGACTTTATACCATAAGCTGGGGTGATATTTAAATATTTAACCGTCAGTACAACCAGGTACAACTCAGTTGGAGGAAAACAACCAGCTGAGGGAAATCTTTTGGGGGGGGTTAAATGCCCTCAACTAGAGTGAAGGAAAATACTAACACAGGAAAATCCAGGTAACCCTGGAAATGGTATACTGGTCCTGATGTCCTCTAATATTTTGTCCACATCTAGTCTATAAGAATCCACTTCATACCCAAAGAAGCGAATTTTACTTGTCTTTGTAGGTGCATTGTGAGGTGGCTGGCCTCAGTATCACCCGAGAGAAGACTAAAGTGGAAAGGAAGGGAGGGAAGATGCTAAGTGTTTTATGTATTCTCTGACTTTGACTTTGATCCTCACCCAATTTGGGGAAGTCAGGCGTCATTAGATGTATTTTATTGCTGTGGAAACAGGCTTTGGTTGTTGGCTGATCCCTCAGCAGGTGGTGAGGGGCTTTCTAGCCTCTCTCCCTATTGCTCTGAAGCATGCTCTTTTCTTTCTCACTTTGGGGTTCCAGAATCCTCCTCACCTTCAGCTTAAGCTTCAAGAACACTTCCATTTCTCACTCCCCCATCCAGCCACTCAACCCGTGTTCAAGAAAAACAGCTTGAAACGTATGTTTTATTTCACAAAAAAAGAAAAGGGGGAAAATGTGACAAGCCATAGCCTCCCCCCTAACAAACCACAAACTCTTGGAATGCAAAATAAGAAGGAAATCCAAGCAGTCTTGATGGGACAAAATTTAGTTTCACAAAGCTGAAAAATCTGTTACAAAGTCTCTATTGTATAAATATAGTCAGTCTTATCTTTAATGTAGAGTCAGACCAAAAAAAAAAAAAATTGTCTTGGCTTAAGAAATCGCCCGGTCCTTGAATATACCACAGTGTTCGTTGGTCTTCCCAGCCAAATCAGGTGATGCCTACGTGATGAGAATTCCTTGTGTGTTCCAGCACTCTAGGTGACCACATGGGATTTAAGTATTTTGTCTCCTGAGCCCATACTGCCTCCCCCAGCAGCTTGGAGCTTTAGCCTCAGAGCTAAAGGCTTTTCCCATATAAAATCTAACGTGTCTATTCTAAAATTGAGTATGGTGATGGCTGCACAATTCTGTGAATATATTAAAATCCATTGAATTGTACATTTTCAATGAGCCAATTGTAGGGTATGTGAATTATATCTCAATAGGGCTGTTAAAAAGTACCGAATATGTCTAAGCAACAGGTGACCCTGATATCATAATGCAGGAGCTCCCGGCAAGACACAGGGAAGACCTGTAGAAGTCAGTGCACTAAGGGATAGATAAAGGGAGATGCTTAAAGCATTGTGACTAAATCAGTGGAGTTTGAGGTTGCTCTGGGGGCACTCAGTTTCAAGATGTCAGAATAAAGAAGTCAACATGGTAGCTACTTTTCCCTACTGCTTCCAGAGTAGTCTAAGGACCTCGTATGGCTCTCGTCACAAAGAAAGTTACTCAGTGGGAAAGCAGATGCTTTCTGGGTGTTGCTGAAGCTACAGCAAACTTTAAGCTGGAGTTCAGGAGCTAGGTATCTGCATCCATCAGGAGAAATTCCAACGTCGCTACAGGGTCTGAGAGCCTGACTCCCATGAGAGGAGCACCCCCCCCCCCCGCAAACAAAGCTTCTAGATTTATTGAACCAAAGGGACTGCCTGCCTTCAGTGATGCTACTGATGACCAGAAGTCACAGGAGGGCCCGGTTCTCACTGCCCCTTTTATAAGGCCACTGCCGGGGGAGCAATCCCTAATCAGAACAGCAGACCATTTTTGTGGTGGACAAGCCACTCTGAAATGCCATCCCCATTCTATACCTACCCTCTGGGCACCAGGTGGCCACTCAAAAAAGGAGATAGGCGCAACCAAGGGCGCCTGGGCCCTTGACCAAGGGATGATCGTGCCAGCCTGATAGGGAGGGAGAACCACCAGGAGTAAGAAGAAAACAAGAATTTAAACTCTTGCACTGGTTTTGCCATTGTAGTTACTTGAAGTCCGTCGATTATACTGGGTGTCAGAGTGGAGAGAAGGGGCACAGAGGACACTCATTTTACTCACCTTTCAGAAGGGATGCTGCCAGAAATTGGGACTAGAAGTCTTTCTCATTTTTTAGCACACATAAGAAATGAGAACAGGGAAAAGAGGCGGCTAGGGGCTTGAAAGTGTGAGGTGTTCCAGTTTGCTAAACATCTTGTTCAACTCCCTTAGTCTTTCCTCCGTGAAGACTGATCTGGTCCTCTGGCTGGGGTATGGGCTGGGCGCCAATTCCGTTTTTGGCCAGCCTAGAAGAGGTTTATTCTGTAGCTGAGCAGATGAGTTAAGATTAGAAGCAGACATCCTGGCCACCTCGGGGTCCATCCCTTTGTGGGCCGGATCCCCCCTCACCATCGCCACCCCATATGGCCCCACTAAAACCTTGGCCTCCTTGTGTTCTTTCAAAATAAGATACCCCTATTCCATGATATGGCTCAAGCCTCTACAATTGGGGCCCTCAAGGACAGGAAATTTTCCTTGCTGGTAAGGTTTGTCATCTCTGTGGGTAAAAGCAAGCAGAGAAGAAAACAGTTCTCTTTAGTGTCATAGGGAGATGGTGGGACGTTAAAAAATAAATGGGGGTGGGGCGCCTGGGTGGCTCAGTCGTTAGGCGTCTGCCTTCGGCTCAGGTCATGATCCCAGAGTCCTGGGATCGAGCCCCACATCAGGCTCCCTGCTCCACGGGAAGCCTGCTTCTCCCTCTCCCACTCCCCCTGCTTGTGTTCCCTCTCTCACTGTCTCTGTCAAATAAATAAATAAAATCTTAAAAAAAAATAAATGGGGAGAATAGGTTCACCAGGGCTTTGGGCATTTTCTTGGTGCACTTTTTCCTTTGGCTCCTGTGAGAATATTTATCACTTACTGAGAAAAAGGGAGTGAAGTACCTAGTTTTAAGAAACAAAACAAAACTTTCCTTACTGCCTCTCTCTGTGCTTATCGAGCCTTTTCTTCCCCAGGCCTTCCTCACCTTGCCCTCAGCCTAGCCATGAAACTCAGTCTGAGCTGGTTATCCAGGAGAGAAGAATCCAGACTACCATGACGGTCCAGGAGGGGACGCCAACACCCTCCTTACCCACCTCTCTCCTAGAGAGATCATGAGCTGAGGGCATATCATCAGAAAAGCTCCAGCTGCTTCTGCCCTTAACTAAGAGGACAGAGGAAGTTGTTTCTATACTTAAGAAGAGAGAAATATTTTCATTCCAGAGCTATACGAATTATGAGCAGACGAAGCTATGGCTCGGGTGGCTGGACCATTGTGGGAAACAAGATGCAAGCAAGGGAGTAATATACAAACAAAGTGTGGGTATATTTGACAGGTTGGAGGCAAGCAGAAGGGAGGGTTTGGGTACTCTATAAAAAAACCCCAAAAACCCAAATATCTGAAATCCAAACTTCTGATAAGGCCACAATGAAGAGATTTCCAGCAGGAAGCTGGCACCCGAATCGCCACAGGCTTGCAAGGTGATGTGCCCGGGTGAGGAGGCAGGGGAGGCAGGGCAGTGCCTCTCACAGGTCCACGTCTGGGCCTCCTGAGGATGTCTTCAGCGGCACGGAGTCAAATCCATCAGGAGTCCTCTGGAAGAGAGACGGGGACAGGAGCTGGCTGCTCTGCCCAGGCAATTTGGGGAACAAGGGTGAGAAATGGAAAACAGGGGACAGAAGGAACCCTTATGGAGTTCCTGCTTCCAGTGGCTTTGTGGAAGCAGACATAAAATACCCTCTATTCTTCTTGGTCCTTTCAGTCAGTCAGAGAAAAAGAAAAATCTTTAAAACCCCCTGCTTTTCATCTTTGCTGAATTCTAAAAGCCCAGAGAGACTCAGGGGTCCCAGAGTAAATTGTTCTCCCATTGGTGAAGCACACACACACACACACACACACACACACACACACACGAGTCACCCTGATAGGTTAGCACAAAGGGAATGCGATTCAGCAATCTAAACCCCTACCCGCCCTCTCCTCACCATGCTGCCAGTCCTCTCCTCTCAGGTGGCCACCTTCCCACCCACACCTGTTTGATGAACTGGTTCAGGGCAGGAGTGAGGTGTGGGTTCTGGCGGACTGGGGCTGCAGAGGGCTGCGGCCCTGGAAGCGTTGCTTGGATGCTCTCTGCTGGCCCCACACCCAATGACAGTGTCGTCAGCATAGCATTTATGAGCTTCAAATTTGCTCACCCACCCACACATACAGAGCCAACTCTCCCGGCTCCACAATGCTCAGTGGTGAGCAGCACAGCCTTAGCTATGACTCAGCCCCCACAGGACGGGGCCCAGACATCAGGGGACAGCACCCTCCAATGGTCAAAGGAGAGCCTCGCTTCTATCAGAAGTTGATCCTAGAGATCGCCTCTTCCCCACCCTCCAAAAAACAAAAAAAAAGGGGAAATGATTCTTACAACGTGGATGGTTCAATACTCCTTCTGGAAGTTAAAAGGCCCAAATAGTCCATCAACTGGAGTGCATGTTGGGAGAGAAGGAGCCTGGTCAAGAGCAGCCTTGGGCCCCATGGGAAACAGTAATGGTGTAGAAATACAGAAGGCAGAAGCCAGGATTTTGAGGGTGGGGGGATAGAACAGTAGGGAGGGTGGGGAGTAGAGTAGTGAGTGGTCCCTGAACAGTGTGGGACCATTCAATGTCCTAGGACTGGTGTCTTCTCCAGCCCTCCAGGCTGACCTCAGTGCGCTGGCCAGCCTCCCTACCTTAGAGGTAAATGATTTGATCTTCCCAAAGATTGACTTCTTGCTGGTAAAGATGAGGTCATCCTCCACATCCTCGCCTTCCATGATGGCACAGCTGTCGGCTGCTGGCAGGTCGCAGTCCTTGAGGGCAGTGTTCATCACCAGCTTGGAGTACTTGTACTCCAGTCTACGAGGCAGGGGGATGGGACAGATAAGACAACAAAATGTGGAATGAGGGAGCGGGGAGGGAGAGAGGCTGGACTCTAAGCAGGTAACCACAGGTGAGGAAACCGAAGCACAGCAAAATGGTGTGAGGCCTGGGCATAGAGCTAAGGAATCCTGACTTCCAGTTCAGTGATCTTTTTCCCTTAAGGCTGGCTGTTTCTGTGTTCTCAAAGCTTAATAGCAATAATGGAATCATAAAGTTATTATTTTAATTATTATTAATAATCGCAACAAATTAAGGATACTGTGCGTTCCCTTTGAGCATCTAACGGTCATTTCTAGACTGCCACGTGGTCCTGTCCCTGTTCAGGAGTCAGGACGGCCAAGATATACGTTGGATAAGTGGCTCAACAAGCCTCTGGCCAGAGTCACAGGCTCTGTGGCCAACTCCAGAGAAAAGCCTCCTGACTTGAATTCTCAGATGTTCTCCTCCCGCTGCAATGATCCAACCCTGTCCATCCCCACGCTCCAATACCCCAGCACGTACTTTTGATTCTTCTTCCAAAAGTAACAGGTCAGGACGGTGAGCAGGATGGCAGCACAGGTGCCCGCAGAGATGCCCACTTTCAGCCAGAAATCGATCGTTTTGCAGATGGTGACTCTCTGCTCAGGCAGGGAGATGCCACCTGCGCACAGCTTTGGTTCTCGCCACACATAAGTAGTCTTCTGTTGGGGAGGAAAACGAGGAACTCAGAGAGCCCATTCCCTTCTCTCCTGGGACGTTCCCAAGCAGAGAGACCCACCTGGATCCCAGCCACGCAGCTGCTGACGATAGCGTGGTAGTCGGCCGGGGAGCAGAGCGGACAAGCAGCCAGGCTCTCCCACAGGAAGTGGAAATTACAGCCATCGCAGGTCCCATCGGAACATGCACTAGCAAAGCAGAAAGGAGACTTGAGTGCTTAGTCGCTGGATGGTGGGAAGAGCCGGTGGGAGTCCCATCATTTCGTAGCTTGCCTGCTCCATCCTCTCCTTGCCAAACTGTTAGCCCCACTAGGATCCTTCCAGTTAGTCCTTAATACAGGTTTTGCTCTCCGATGTCCCTGATGACAAGAGGACTTCCCAGCCTCCACCGGGTTCTCTACCCTCCGCCTGTTTGTTTCTGCTAACATCAGATGACAGCTAAATACAGAAGAGCGGTAGCCTGGCTGCCCCAGCCAACCCCTCAGAGGCTCCTGTTCTCCCCCCTGGACCTGTGACATTTTGCAAAAGCCACTTTGATGCAGCTTCCTGGCAGTGGGGGAAGGGGGTGGTTCAGGAATGGACTTCAGGTCATGGATATCTGTTAGGTACTTTACTGCAATGTTTACACCAGCAAGAACGGTGGTCTTACGTTTTGACACCCCTGCTGAGTCAAAATATCTTGCGTTGCTCCGCATCTCCCTGAGCAGCTGCTATTTAGAAACAGCGTTCCCCAAACCATCTTCCTCAAGACACTAGTGCCCCTCAACATGTTAGTTGGGGTTATGTGGGGGGGAAAAAGGAGGCGGGGGAAGGGTACTGTAATCAAATTGGTTCCAGAATCCTCGATTTAGTGCACTCAGCTATTAAACTCAGAATTGGGTCTTTTGGTTGTGGAGAGATTCCTAAAACCGTTACTCCTCCTAATAATCGCAAGTACACGCCAGACACCATAAGAAGTCCACACGTCTCATGGTCTCATTGAATCCTCACGACCACTCCCTGAGGGAACTTCTTATTATCCTCATATTACAGGTAAGGAACAAGAAGACCAGGGAAGATAAGAAATGTATCCAGGATAACACAGCTAGTAAGTGGAGGACATGAGTCCAATAACCATTTGGCTGTGCCGCTGTCCCCATAATGGTATGGGAATGTGAGAGTAGCTTGGACTCTTCCTTCTGCCCTACTCTTGACATCTGGAGATGGAGAATTTGCATCATGATTGTGTCCCCAAGAGCCCATTAATGGCTCTCAGACTGTTTTCTCTTTGGTTCTTGGGATGAAATGAGTCCAAAGAAGGGAGACCTTGTTACACCCCTTTACCTCGGCAGCGACAGACTTCCGGGGGCGGGTTTCAGTGGACTGCATCTGACACGGATGGTGGTCGATCTCCCAGAACTGCAGGACTGGGTCACATCATTGGACCTGCAGAGAAAGCCAGCCCCCGGTGGGGAAGAAGTCACTCACCTGTTTCATTGGAGAGCCACTAAGTGAGGTCAACATGGAACAAGTTCCTTGCTGGGGAAGTCAGGACTTGGGAGTGCACACGCGTTGGTTTATACACTGAGAGAGTGGGGATCAGGGAGATCTGGTCAAGGGGAAAGGCACTGGTCCAGGAAAGGTTAACATAGGCATAACACCGGAGTCTCCTAGGGCAGGAAGGGAAGTCAGCCACAGATAATCCCATATTTCTCCCTGCCTCTGGGGCAGACCTGCCCCAGTAATACCCCAGAAGCTGGGATCAGTGAACTCCCAGCCTGTAGCTGTCATTGCTGGGTGAATCTGCTAGACATCGGACATGTTCTGGCTTGATAAGTGTAGGTGGCTGGAGAGAGGGATGCACCAGAAACGATGGAGGGGCTAGGTTTCCCTTGCATCAGCCTGGTCTCTCATCTTCACCTATAAAAGAAGATCACGTCCGGTATTCCCAAGGACTCCGGGTGGAAAAGTTCAGCTGGGGAGGAGAGTCCATCCAGAGTCATATCTGTTGTCACCCCTGCCAAATTAGAGCTCCTAATTAGTTGTCACTAGTACCATGAGCCGGCAACCACTTCAATTCTTTCAATACCTGCCAACATCCAACCTTCCTCCATCTCCTCACATCCCCGAATGGCTCATGAAAGGGTGAACTGAGGTTTGTCAGAGGCCCCAGGGGGCACTTGGCACCCCCCCCCAGGATGGAATAGAAAACAGAGGTCAAGAGGGTGGGCCCCTCATCTGGGGCCTTTCTCCCCCAGAGCCCAGTAGCCTCACTCTGTCTTACACACACACACACACTCACTCAAACAGGCTGGAGCGGCTGGGTCACTCACCGATGAGTCGGTCGGCGAGGCTGACAGGCTGCGAGGACACTCCAGCCTTATAACCTGTCACCTCTGGGGGGATGATGACCGCCTGGCAGACGTAGGCTGTGATGGATTTGGAGAAACCCGACTCACCCTCAGGAATCCGGAGGTCAGTGACATTGTCGGCACACACGGACATTTTCTTCCCCTGGGTTGGGGGACGTGGGGAGGAAGGAGTGGGAAGGAGGGAATGGTCACAGAATTCCCAAAGGGGAAGAGGGCACATTGCTTTCACATCTGAAATTTCAGCCTTCCAGTGGCATGTTGCAGTGGAATGATTTCATCCCAGATCTGATTACAAGACACATTTTTTTTTTTTTTTTAGCTAAAAATAAGGCCTCGGTGTCCTAGTTTCTGGAACTCTGGCCCAGGGGTCCCAAGCCTTTTTGTTTCCTCGGAGTCACGTGGGAGCCTTATATGAGCAGGGTTGTGATGGCGGCAGAGGATCCGGAGCTCTAATCTACCAGGCCACCAGTTAAGGGTCTTCCTTATCCTAGCCAGTTTTCTAGATAGATACTGAACTACATAACTGATTCCCTGAAGTTTTTGAACATCTGGCTTGGTTCACATTCCCTCTCTGTGTGGGAGCACTCTCCAGACAGACTCCTAGCAGTTAAAACCGAACCCACGACGAGCCCCCTCCCTGCCTTGAGATAGGACATCTTAGAAATAATTGGAACCTAATCCATTAAAAAAAAAAAATGTACCCAGAGAAGAAAGTCCGTGTTTATATAGAGAATGTGACAAGAAATAAAACATTCTGTAACAACCCTCACCGTAGAGAACTCTGGAAAATGGTAGGAATAAGACTCCTTCTTCCTGGAGATTTTGTAATAGAGGAAATATTGAGATATTGTTCCTTCAAAAATGTTAAATTTATGGAATATCACTATATAACTTGTTTGCCAGTATCAAATCATTTGTTTAATACTTTAAGTGTACTAAACCCAAAGAATAAATACAAAAGCACTAATTCACAAGGATATGTGCACCCCTAAGTTTATTGCAGCATTATTTACAATAGCTAAATTGTGGAAGCAGCCCAAGTACCCATTGATAAGTTAATGGATAAAGAAGATGTGGTGTATATACACAACGAAATATTATTCAGCCATAAAAAAAACGAAGTTTTGCCTTTTGCAACAACATGGATGGAGCTAGAGAGTATGCACTAAGTGAAATAATCCAGTCAGAGAAAGACAAATGCCATATGATTTCACTCGTATGTGGAATTTAAGAAACAAACTAGGGGCGCCTGGGTGGCTCAGTTGGTTAAGCGACTGCCTTCAGCTCAAGTCATGATTCCAGGGTCCTGGGATCGAGCCCCACATTGGGCTCCCTGCTCCAAGGAAAGCCTGCTTCTCCCTCTTCCACTCCCCCCTGCTTGTGTTCCCTCTCTCTCTGTCAATTAAATAAATAAATAAAATCTTTAAAAAAAAAAAAGAAACAAAACAAACGAACAAAGGAAAAAAGAGAGAGAGAGGCAAATCAAGAAAGAGACTCTAAACTAGAGAACAAGCTGATGGTTCCCAGAGGGGAGGTAGGTAGGGGGATGGGTGAAACAGGTGATGGGGATTGAGGAGGGCACTTGTGATGAGCACAGGGTGCTGTATGGAAGTGCTGAATCACTATATTGTACTCCTGAAACTAATGTAACATTATGTTACATTATGTGTAGTAATGTATGTTAACTATACTGGAATTAAAATTAAAAGCTTAATAAAATGTTTAAAAATGGAAGTGTACTAAGCACTTACAATGTAAGATTTTCTTTCTTTTTTTTTTTTTAAAGATTTTATTTATTTATTTGAGACAGAGAGAATGAGAGACAGAGAACATGAGAGGGAGGAGGGTCAGAGGGAGAAGCAGACTCCCTGCCAAGCAGGGAGCCCGATGCGGGACTCGATCCCAGGACTCCAGGATCATGACCTGAGCCGAAGGCAGTCGCTTAACCAACTGAGCCACCCAGGCGCCCCAATGTAAGATTTTCAATATTCTAAATTGTATGACAAATGAAGTTATGTCAATTGCCAAATCTGGTGATTCTTAGTTTATTTTTTAGATTGTAAGAAATAAGGGACATGAGAACAGAATCAAACCTTTACGTTATGGGAAAACAAAGAGCTATTTTGTCTTTGAACTGACAGTCGGTAGTGTGACAGTAGGCAGGAAGCATTTCTGAAAAGAATAAAGGAGCAAAGACCAAAAAAGGCAATCCCTCCAAATTCCCCGTCTTCATCTCTCTCCCAACTCACTGAATGAAACTTTTGCTACATTGGTCTTCCTTTAATCAGTCTCAATTTCTGAATCATCACTAACTCACTTTGGAAGCTTCATTTGAACTTCTTCAAAGACTTATAAAAACAAGATAGAGAGGCGCCTGGGTGGCTCAGTCGGTTAAGCATCTGCCTTCGGTTTGAGTCATGATCCCAGGATCCTGGGATTGAGCCCCACATCATCGCATCATCGCATCATCGGGCTCCCTGCTCAGTGGGGAGTCTGCTTCTCCCTCTGCCCCTCCCCTCCACTTGTGCTCTCTCTCTGGCTCGCTCTCTCTCTCAAATAAATAAAATCTTTAAAAAAATAAAAATAAAAATAAAAACAAGATAGAGACATGTATCTCTACTCTTCCATAGATTAGTTTCTTTTTTAATGAAGATATAATTGCCATAGAACATTGATTAGTTTATTTCTTGGCATGTTCTCTATAAAAACAGAAATCACCTTTTTCTGCATGCTCCAGAAGGTGGTAGAAGCTGTGCTGTGTAAAGGTCTCACTACCACACAGGATCACAGACTAAAGGCTCAAGATGCCCTTTATTTTGTAACTTTTGAAACTCTCTCTCCTGACTGCTACTCCTGGCTCGTTTGTAGTTTAGTTAAGTGCAGTAGTGCTGTGATTACTCTTTACATTTCTGTCTTTGCATTTTGCATCCAACACATTTACAGCAGCATGCAATGGCTAAAGGTAACATTCTTTGCATATCCTATAAAGCCTTTCACATTACTTTTTTTTAAACTGTCAGCAGAGGTTCTTAGAGATGAACTACATACAGTTTATTTTATCCAGCCTTTAGAAAACAAATGACAAATGCCATGATTAGGGAAGACTGCTTTTTAAAGGGGAAAAAATCTTCCTCTGGCATTGCTTTTATATATTCATTTTGAAAGAACAAAAGTCAGGAAAGAGTAAATGAATATATCTTATCTCAAACACCTTTACTTTCCTAAATGTTTATAATCCAAATGATTTAATTTTAGAGGAAAAGGTCCTCAGGGAGAATAATCATCCCTTAGAAACGCTGGAGTTTTCTCAGTCGCCTGCTGCCTGGCTTTTCAGCTCTGTTCCTGTGTCCATCTCTGGCTCTGACCCACTGGGGTCCCCTTTCAATATGACACCATCGGCACTCACACAGCTTACCTGGTTTCCACACAGACTGAGGGTAAAGTGATGGAAATACTTCAGCCCTTTGGAAGTGAAGCTTGGCCCTCCAGCCAGAGAGACGGTGTTTGCCAAAGCCAAGAAGTTGTAGTCCAAAACCCTGGTCGGAGTGCTGACTGAGAAGGTGCAGTCATTGTAGCACAGAGAGTGGATCTGAGGGGAAAGGATCGGTCAGGTTGGCTGTGCGGGCCGTGCCTTAAGGGGACCAGAGTGGAGAGTGGGAGCTATTGTCCCCAGCCTGGTCCAGCCCAGGAGAGAGAGAAGTGGACGTAAGGATTGGGTGGGCATTAAAATAAGGGAAATGAGCTAGTGGGGGTTATGTACATCCCACAGTTCACCTGTTAGCACATATATAATCTACAAACCCGAATCTCGGTAAGGAATTCGGTCAGATTTAAAGCCTTGTCCCTACGCCTAGATGATAGAACTCTCTCAAGACACAAGGTAGCCCTTCTTGCTTTTAAGCAGAAGACATGGAGGTGCTAACTGGAAGAAGGGTGTTCAGGATGGCAGAAGAGAAATTGCAAGCCTTTGTGCCCATTTAAAACTCACTGAAGCCTTGCTCCTCTCTCCCAGGTTCTCTGCAGGACACTGAGCTCCAAAAGGGGATTTAGGGGCGCCTGGGTGGCTCAGTTGGTTAAACATCAGACTCTTGGTTTTGGCTCAGGTCATGATCTCATGGGTCGAGAGATGGAGCCCCACATCAGGCTCTGCACTCAGCGGGAAGTCGGCTTCTCTCCCTATCCCTCTGCCCCTCCCCCCCCCATTGAGCACGCTCGTGCTCGCTCTCTCTCTCTCTCTCTCTCTGGCATAAACAAATAAATCTTAAAAAGGGGGGGATTTATATCCCATAAACCCCATAAACCCCTTACTCCATTTTAGGAAACCCATTCAGCACAGCCTTATGCAACTGTCATTCCCTCCCATAGCAGCAGAGGGAGCCTCAGGGGAGGAAGTTTGCAGAAAAGTATAGGGTGCCCAAAAGAGGTTGCCCGGGGTCTGCAGAACTGTTGCATTTACTGCACAGCTAAACTGAGCAGCATTTGCAGACTGTGTAAATAATGCCTCACAGATATTTGTGTGTTGATGCGGTTGTGATAAGTAAAATACAAGTTGATTCAAAAAGCATTAATGAATACCTAAGAGCTTTTCATCATAGTACTTTCTTAGCTTCAGAAAGCACATGGGGACAACAGCACAGTTAGTTTACTTTAGCAAAAACCCTCTAGGATAAAAGACAGCAATGCCAGTTAACTGTATGTCCCAGCAAAGGTGAGTTGCTCTCCCAAAGGAGAGGGGGCCAACTCCCATGACAATAGGCTGGATTGAAGTAGGCTGAATGTGAGCCCAAGCTCTTATTCCTTCTCTTCAGGTCTCTGCAGAGATGCCAAATAACCCTCTGGATCAGAGGGTCACAGATCTCCCTAACCCATCCCTTGAAAATGAGACTTGTCCATTACTGAGGCCTAGACCCTGAAAACCAACCTCTACAGCTAAGAACTTGCCCTCCACAGTCAAAGCCTGGGCTGGTATCCTCAAGGACTCTAACCAGGGAGTAAACTACAGGGAATGCTTGGGTATCAGCCCCTCAAGAACCCCACCCAGGTCCTGGCACCCTCTGAGGTGGTCCATTCAGAGGGCCAAGGTTAGGATGCACGACACGTTGCTGGCACCTTGTTGCTCTTGGTCCCTGGACCACAGGGCATGCAGGCCTGGATGCCATAAGGCTGGTGGGCCTTCAGGATTGTGTTAGGGGGGCAGGAGTGGCAGGTTCCTGAGTTCCGATCGATGTAGTAGCCAGCAGGACAAGAGGTGCAGGAGGAGCCCATGTCAGAGGCTTCCAGAGCACAGGGACAGCAGTAGGAGGCCACCCCATCCATGACGTTGGTGACATTGATAGAGTAGATTTTGGCGACATCATTGGTGTACTTCCTGCCCTGGAAACAGGAGGAGAGAAGGCAGAAGCCTGAGATGCCAACAGCAATTGAGTTCTCTAGAAATAGCAAATGACTACTTGACCCTCTTTACCCTATAATACTTGAGAAAAATCTTAGAAGCATCCTATTCTTCTTACTCACTAAAGAGTTGCTCTTTGTGAACATTGTGTGTCACATTAAACCAAGACAAACCCATTCTAAATGTTGAATAAAAATATTAAGTGCCATGGGAGAAATATGCAGTAGATACCGTTATATGCAAAAAGCAGGTCTCTTCTTGTGAAAGGGAAAAAAAATGTATTTGAACTTAGAGTTTCATCTTCCTGGGAAGTCATTTGGACAAGGCTGGATGCTTCTCAGGGGCTGGAATAGGCAGTTCTGTGCTTGACTCCTTCAGATCCTTCTAACCCTTGGGTTCTGAACCTCACACTCATACTTAAGCTAATGCTAGGAATCATCCTGGCTCAGAGGTCTCTCCTGGGAGCTAGGGGTCTGGAGAAGGGGAGGAGCTTACCGTCTCATGAAAAGTGGTCCTCTGGAAGGCCCAGGTGAAGCTCATGGTAGCATTCTTCTCGATGATATAGGTGTAGGACTGTTTGCCTTTGGAACCTTTCCATGTCTCCACAGGAGTGTTGGTCCTAGAGTTCACACCCTGAACCCAAGACAGACAAGTGAAGAAGGCACAATGGCTGGGTGGCTAGTGGGGGACAGAGTTCCCATACTGCTGCCATCCCAGGGGCCAATCACAGTCGATCAGACCCATGTTAAACAGTGAAGTCCCTGATGGACAGTCTGGGCCCTTCCTCTGTGAAATTACTATAAACGGGGCTGTCAGTTATGTTGATGCACCAAAGGGGTAGAGGGGGGCCAACCCTCCCAATAGTCCCCGGAAGCCCCATAGCAGACAAAGAAAGGGAAACATACCACCATGAAGTAGAGCTCACAGTTCACAGAACAGATGGTCTCAAAGACAAATGTGATCCTGGCCACCTCTTTATTCTCTGTGTCTGCCATCACTGACTGTGGAGGTCTGTGGGGCAGAAACTAGAAGTCAGTTCCAGAGACCAGGCAGTGTTTACTGAAGGGCCCAGACAGCAGCAAAATGTCTGCTGTGGCATAGGGTTAAGTTCTGAGGATGCTGGAAAAAGCATGGATTAAGTCCAATTCTGCCACCTAGCTATGTGACCAAATTATAGTTTCCTCATCTGTAAAATGAAGGTGATGATATCTTTCTTATTTACCTTCCATCACTGTGGTGAGATCCAAGGGCATAACAGATGCAGGAGTGCTTGTAAAATGCTCTATACTCTCACTAGCAGAGTGGGGTCCTCAGACCAGCAGCATTGCCCTCACCCGAGCTTATTAGAGGCACAGGACCTCAGGCCCCTCCCCAGACCCACTAAATCAGAATCTGCACGTTAGCAAGATTCCCA
Organism: Neomonachus schauinslandi; assembly: GCF_002201575.2. Classification (NCBI taxonomy): domain Eukaryota; kingdom Metazoa; phylum Chordata; class Mammalia; order Carnivora; family Phocidae; genus Neomonachus; species Neomonachus schauinslandi. Next base: position 90,339,309 of record NC_058406.1, on the reverse strand, counting down.
GGTGATGCATAAGCACGTCAAGGTTTGAGAAGCTCCACCATCGTAAGATGTAAATTACCTACATTCACTTAGCAGCTCACTCTCTGGGGTGGTGGGAGTTTTTCTCAGGTCGAATGAGCAGATATTTCAATTTGTCATCTCTTCAGCCAAATTCTCAGGCTGGTCCTTCTTTTGGGAAAGAGAGAGCCAGGCCCAGGGGGGCAGGTGGGGGAGGGGTGGTGAGTAGGGGAGGTGAGGAAGCACTTTCCTACAGCAGTCAGCTTTGCAAATTGAAATGTACTTTTGGGAATTTACCCCCCAAAAAGCCTAAAAAATTTGCTCACCTTGCAAATGGGATATAACTTCTCATCTCTGAGTAGTGTAAATTAAGAGAAGGGAAATGAATACCTTTTGAGCGACTACTGTGGGCTGAGCACGGTGCCAGCAATGGAAAGGAGGGAGCTTGAGGAAGGTAAAGGAGAACCCAGACGGGCAATAGGGAAACCCATTCAGTGGTCCCCCCTCATCTTGAAAGCGCATATGGGCAGAAGAATTCACTTTGGCTTTGGAAATCCACCTATGGCTTGTCTTTTGTCCTTGGCCATTTGCTTATATCCTAAGGACCACCAGTCCCAGCTCTATCTGGCCTGAAGCCTAGGAGCATGGTGACTTTCCCAAGTTCACAAAGCCAGTAAGTGGTGAAGTTCAAGTGTTCCGTCTTCAGTCCAGTGTTCTTTCCACCATACCACACTGTCTGTAGTATTTATCTTAATGGCAAACACATTGCTTGACATCCTAGGTCTTCTTAGGATATGGGGATCAATATGAGAAAAAGAATAATCCATCTCAGTCTTCTTTTCCCAAATAAAGACGAACTGTCAATGGGTTCTGGCCCTCTTTTTTTAATTTTTAAAATTTAATTAATTCATTTATTTTGGATTTATTTATTTATTTTAGAGAGAGAGAAAGTGCGCAGTGGGGAGAGGCAGAGAGAGAGAATCTCAAGCAGACTCTCTACTGAGCACAGAGCACAATGTGGGGCTCGATCCCACGCCCCTGAGATCATGACCTGAACTGAAATCAAGAGTTAGATGCTTAACCGACTGAGCCACCCAGGCGCCCCTGGCCCTCTTTTTTAAAGTTGTTGTTGTTGTAACATTTTATCTGATGGTATGACGAGGAAGAATTCGAATAGCTTGTGGCCAATCGATGAGAGAAGCCAGATGGGAGAGAGCGCCACCAGGAGGTCGACCGGCATGGGCAGCAACGAAGCCATGTTAGTATTCGGGTTAACTTTGTCAGAGCATTACCTTGCTCTCCTCTGTTCTGAACTCATGTTTCCACACGCCAGAAGCCCTCTCCTCTACACCATTCCAAGCTATGTGGGACTTGGATGTGGTCAAGGTAGCGTGGGCTTCCCCTTAGCTTTGTATCCCTCACCTGAATCCTGGCACAAGCAGAGTGAGAATCATGAAGTCATTGTCTGAGGCTCCAACAGCCGTATAAATGTGATCACCAGCCACTTCCCAGCCTGGAAAAGGAGAGGGGAGAGTTAGGGCCAACGTGCACCCAGATGACACTCTGAAAGAGAGAGAGAACACTGTCCTTTGAGGCATCCAGAACCACCGCCAAAACCAAACCATGTTATTTATCCTGCTACTTTGGTCAAAGACTCTGAAACTCTCAGAGCAAGCCGTTTGGAGTGGGTGCACATTGTTTCTAGCTCTGGTTCTATCTCTAAAACTAAGCTCTGGCAGAATAAAGGTCCGCGGGGAGTGGAACTTTCCAGAGAATGCATGGCATGATTAGCTCATTTTTCTGCAGACATCACTGTTATGAAGAAATGTGAAGTGGGAGAGCTCCCGGTCAGCAGGGAGCTGATAGCTCACAGTAAGTGACAAGGCACTTACCGGTCATGCCCTTGTACTCAAAGTTGATCCCACTGAGAACGGTGGTTTCCATGTTTGAGGGCAGCATGTTCCACCATTTGTATTCGAATCCCACGGCTGGCTCAGTCCCGGCTGGGCAGTGGCTGCAATCTGTGGGAACCACAAGATCCATGCCTTCAGCAAGGAGGCTGCAGCAACCCGACTGGAGCTGCTGTCCCACGGACAAGTGACAACAGTGGTGGGCAGCCAAAGGGGGGTAATGCTCAGCACTGTAGCACGGTTAGATCAAGTCGACTGGAAAACATTCTGACAATGTATTTCACAAACGCAGGACATAAACCCTGACCCTTAATTCCAATACTCCAGCTATCATACTTGCCCCACCAAATTTTTCACTTCAAAACTTAAATGGAGACGAACCATGAGAGACTATGGACTCAGAAACAGACTGAGGGTTTCAGAGGGGAGGAGGGTGGGGGGATGGGTTAGCCCGGTGATCGGTATTAAAGAGGGCACGTATTGCATGGAGCACTGGGTGTTACACGCAAACGATGAATCATGGATCACCACATCAAAAACTAATGATGTACTGTATGGTGACTAACATAACATAATAAAATAAAATTAATAATAATAAAAAAAACTTAAATGGATCTTCTAGTCTGATGCATATGGTTCATATTATTTGCCGCAGTATTATCAGTAAATTCATTTACATGAATAGGTACACAAATCCTCCCCACGCCTTTCTGCAGCATGGCTTATGGTTCCGATCATGTCAAGCTGGCCATCCCCGCTCCCCAAACCTTCTAGTTAGCATCCCTGCTGCATGCTGGAAGCCTCTGTGGTGAGGACTGCATACGTGAGGCCTGAGTCACAGTTGCAGTCGGAAGAGGGAGGGAGGCAGGCCGTTCTCCAGAGTGACTCCGACCTACAGGCAGGGCCCACCCTGACCTCGCTCCTCCTGAACTCAGTCCGCAGAGTGGCCCGGCCCTCACCGCCTCCCTGGGAAGGACAGCGTGCACGTTCAGCTGGCCGCTCTGAGTGCCCACGCGGCCCACCCAGTGGGCGACGTGGGAACGGACAGGATGCAGATAGAGAGGTTACCAGAGCCGTTGGAGTACGAGCCGTAAGGGCAGGGCTCGCAGCTGCTGTTGTTGGTTTTGAAAAAGCCTGGGTTGCAGGGCGGGCAGCGGGTCTTCACGCCAGAGGCAGGCAGCTTCACGGCCCCCTCGAGATCCTCACTGCAGATTTTCGGCTGGGCCCATTTGTACATGAGCTGTGTCTGCAGAAATGCATTAAGAATGGCTCAGCCTGTGCAGGATTTAGCACATCTTTAGGAATTTACCTTGAGAGTGTGGGGGTAGGGGCGTCTGGGTTATAATGAAAGTTTCGTGAGGGCAGGGGACCCCTTCTGGTCACCAATGTATCCCATGCTCCTAGCCCAGAGCTGGCACACAGCTGTGCTCAATAAATATCTGCTGAATGTGACTGGATGAAAAGGGATATACTCAGCGAGGACATGCGTGACAGAGAGAGGGGAAGGACCAGTTGTCTCCAGAGAAAGCTTCGGTTCCAGTGTAGCGTCTTATGACTACCAAGGTCACAGGAAAATTAGCTGATGAAAATCCCAAAACATAAAAAGGGATGTCCCCGTTTGTCTTCCAAGTATTTTCTTTGCTTTTTCATTTATTCAGTAGACATTTATAGAAAGCCTACTACATCTGTGTGCCAGAGCTGGGGGCTCAGCGATGAATGAGATGTGGCTCCTTCCCTTAAGGAGCTCACCATCTAGCAAGGGCAACAATCGTGTAAGAACGATCCGTGAGGGCAGATGGACACTGTGTTCTCTGGGACATCAAGGCAAAAGGGACAATGCTGGCCAAAGGGTACAAACTTCCAGTTATAAGACCAATAAGTTCCGGGGATCTAAAGTGCATCACGGTGGTTCCAGTTAATAGTACTGTACTACTGTATATACTTGAGAGTTGCTAAGAGAGTCAATCTTAAATGTTTTCACCACCAGAAAAAAAAAAGGGTAATTATGTGATATCGTGGAGGTGTTAATTAATGCTACAGTGGTCACCATTTTGCAATATATATCAAATGAATACACCGTATACCTTAAACTTACACAAAGTTGTACGTCAGTTATATCTCGATGAAGCTGGGGGAAAATGGGAAGAGGAGCGGTCAGCCATCAGATCAGTGGACAGGGGAAACATTGTGTCTGTCACTCTCTAGAGCAGTCCCTACTCTTTTGATGGAGGTATTGGATATGGAAGGAATGACCTGCGGGACGCTCCTGGTTCAGCAGGTGCAAACCTCCTGTGTGGCCCTTGGGCCAAGTCAGAGATGAAAGGTGTAATCCCCAAGAGTGGATTACATTGGAGGGATGACGATCTGGGCAGTGCTGCCATGCATGTGAAAAGGTGGATGAATAAGGCATCTGTCCATTTTACTCAGCATAAGAAATGACAAGTCTTAAGAGGAGTCTGTGCTGCCTTGGGTCCTGGGGCTCCCCTCCCTGCAGCTCTGCCATGAAGAGATTCCTCCCTGTGAAGAGCAGCCAATGGCCAGAGTCCCGGGCTTGTGCTGTAACCTGGGCACTCTTGCCCAGCTTGTCCCCTTGAGTCTCGTGGCAAGAAGGGTCTGGGGAGCAGGAAGACTGACTTGGGCCATCTCTTGGAGCAGCACATGCAGCAGCCCCAGTGAACCGGCCAACCTGGTCCCTGGGGAACCACTAAGGCACAGCAAAAGCCACAAGGGCAATCATGGGAGTTGGCTCGAGTTACGTCCCTTGATTTAAAAATACAGTTTAGAAGACAAAGTGAAATCATGAGACTGAGCAGAACCAGTGCAGGCGTGAGGCACACATCATGAGAGTTCTGGAAGGCATTCCTGATGAATGCATATTCATGTGCACTCCCGCTTCAGGGCTCCTCCCCTGAGCCTCGGCGGGGCTGCAAGGCAGAGCCCTGGCTCTGGCCCTACTGAGCATCCAGAGGCTCCAGGCTGTTCAGGGAAGGGCAGACATCCAGGCTGGCAGGCAGCGGAGCTCACTACGGATCTAGAGGGCCTTGGCCAGAGCCTGGGAGAGGAAGGGGAGAGACTGGTGCAGGGGCGCCTGGGTGGCTCAGTTGTTAAGCGTCTGCCTTCGGCTCAGGTCATGATCCCTGGGATCGAGCCCACATTGGGCTCCCTGCTCCGCGGGAAGCCTACTTCTTCCTCTCCCACTCCCACTGCTTGTGTTCCCTCTCTCACTGTGTCTCTCTCTGTCAAATAAATAAAATCTTAAAAAAAAAAAAAAGAGAGAGACTGGTGCAGAAGGAAGCAAAGACAGACACATTCAGCCACGTGTTATGCTGAGGGGGGAGAAGAGGAGCAGGATTAAGTGTCCCCATTTAATTAGTGAGTCACCTGCTGCCACGAAAATGAAGATAATTTTTACCAGGTCATACTGAACCCCAACACTGCACGGCTAAGTCTAAGGTAAAAATGATGAGATGTGTAGCCGTTCTCCCTCGGCTGCTGGGGGAGAGAGGTGGGGGAGGGTGGGGAGTAAGAGATGATTATGAAAAACAATCACTGCTAAGGACCGGACTTTATCCCATGCTTATTTGGCAAAAGGAGAATTCATCCAGCCATCCAACCAGCAAACGCTTATGCATCCTAATAGCCAAGCCTATGCTTAATGCCGAATGCAGATTTCCCAACTCCTATCTTCCTGAGAGGCTGTGGTTTAGGGATACAGACAATTCATCCATAATATGTGATCTAAGACAAATCCCTCCACTTGTGCCCCAGAGCCATCCCAGCTCACTTTCTGCTGTTCCTCGAATCCGCTGGGCACCAGTTGCCCTCCTCCACACCTGCTGTGCGCTCTGCCTGGAAAGCGCTGTGGCCGCCACTCGTCTCACTCGGGTCTCTGTTCAAATGTTCCGTCCTCAAATGTCATTCCAACCCTCTCTAAAATAGCATCGCCACCCTCTGTCATTCTGTCTCCTGATCCTTTTTTAATGTTTTGCTTCCACTTCCTGCCATCTGATATACTCTAATTTGTGGTTTACCTGTTGTCTCTCTTTCCACTTGCTCTCCAGCAAGAATTAAGCTCCATGAAAGTAGATGTTCTCCCCGTTTGGTTAACTGCTCTATGCGGGGTGCCTGGCACCGTCACTGACTGTTGAAATGAACACATGACCTCCTCTGAAAGGCCTTCCCTGGCCCCCCAGTCCTGGTCACTCCTCTCCCGGCTTCCCTCAGTCCCCTGCACATCCTCCTCCTGTTCTTGTCCCTCACCTTCCCTGGCAGGACTGTGAGCTCCCTGAGGGCAGGAGCCTTCCTCACCTCACAAGGCCTGGCACAGCATTCATACTCAAATCACGCCTGCTGACTCAGAGGTGATGCAGACTACAAAGGAAAGTCTTTCTGAGGCAGAAAGCCTGGGGGAAAGAAGGAACCAGCAGAGACCGAACAGTCAGCCCATTCTCTAGAGAGCCAGGAAGTAGGAATTAATTCCCTCGGCCAGCCGGCAGAAGCAGCGCCAAGGGGACAGGTCTGATGAGTTCCATGAGGAAATAAGTGGGCATGGACAGGCAGTCATGGCCCAGAGGGGCTAAGCGAACAGAAGAAACCAAGCAAAAGAAAACGCAATGGCTTTTTGCAACAGAGCACATGTGAATAAGCAGCGGAACAAATGTGGCAAAACCAGTTTCTGACCTGAAAATGAATGAGGCCATCTCGTTTTGCCCCCCACCCCGCCGTCCCCCTCCGAGGGTCACTGTGGAGGTCTGTGGGGTTTTCTCCGGCGCTGGTCCCACTGACCTCTGGAACTCCAAATGTGGTAAAGCCCAAGGAGCGGGCAAAGGGGCTCCCGGACCGTGCTACCCACCTCTCCGTTGCCATCACAGGCTGTGTGAGTATAGAAGTAATCTTTGTCGGTGCAGGCTGGGCGCACTTTGCAGGAGGACGATCCCTTTTCTAAATTGCAAAAGTAAGGACAAATAGGTGAAGTTACATAAGAGAGCAGAGCTCTTGACCACTTGCTCATGACCCTAGGACCCCCAAGACCCTGGGCTACAACACAACACAGGTACTGGGGGAAGTAGAAAATCCAGCACACCCGCCGTTCCCTCTGCTCCGCTTCCAGTCCCCAAGGCCCCGCTCACACATCCCCTTTGCACCTCTCCCTGGTGCTATGAGAAGCCACTGGTCCCACACTGTGGGGCAGGGCATAAGGAAGGGGACCGGCCAGCAGATCAGTGAGGAGGGCGGGCAGCTGGAACGAGGATCTTGCAGGCTAGCCACCACTAACACAAGTTCTTGAAACCCGCCGCCTTCCAGGTGCTTCGGAATCCTGACTGTGTAGGTGGTTTTTCTACTCTTGAAGGATTAAAGCAAAACATAGGAAAGCTTGGGACAGTGCCTTCATACTCTTATTGCAATTCCTTCTCTGCATCTTCTCTTAATATCTGCCTCCAATGAAGGCCTTCCACCTTCGGAATTCCCCCTTCTCCGTGCACCCATCCTCCACAAATGAGGTCGTAATTTCCTCTGACTCCACTTAAGACATAGCGTTCTTTCCACTTTCCCCACCCCCAAGCATCCTGCTACTATCTCTAACCCTTGACCTGTTCCTAATAAAAAAGGTATCAACTATCATTATATTTATTCTACTCTGTGTATGTTAGCTCTGCTTTAACCCTATGAATGCCTGGATGGCAAGAACTATTTCAGCGTATCCCTCTTTAAAGCCATGGACTTCACCTTTTTGGAATTACAAACATTTTGAGAACTTGAAAAAAGACCTGTTTCCTCTATCCAGCAAATATACACAATTTGTGCAAATAAATTTTTTAAAGTGGTGTTTGTTTATTTTTTATTTTATTTTTTAAGATTTTATTTGTCAGAGAGAGAGCGCACGTGCGCGCACAAGCAGGGGGAGCAGCAGAGGGAGAGGGAGAAGCAGGCTCCCCGCTGAGCAGGGACCCCCCCCCCGACGCGGGGCCCGATCCCAGGACCCTGGGATCATGACCTGAGCCGAAGGCAGACGCTTAACCGACTGAGCCACCCCAGCGTCCCATATGCAAATAAATTTCTTAAAATTACCAGGGAATTTATTTTCTCCGGGATGAAAACCACTGCTGTGTAGAGTACCAGTGAAATACCATCACTACTGCTGTCACCGCCATCTCTAAGGTGACTGCTGTGTCACCTGCAGGCAGGCATCAGATATGAGCGCACCCTCCTCTCTCCACAGATTACCTGGCAGGCCATGTGAGAGAGGGGAATGAGATTTTAAGGCAGACAGATCCGGGTTTGGATCCTGCTTCACTTAGCAGCTGTGTCACTTTAGGCAAGTTACTGAACCTCTCTGAACCGTAGTGCTCTCACCCGTAGAGCAGGAATAATAGTATCTACCTTACCAGAGCCAGCACATCCCTGGTGCATTGGAAGTAGGGACTCAGGAAATGCCGGTCACTATTACTACCTGTGTTTGTGGGAATTATTTTTATTTGGTAACTGTCATGGGATTTTTAAAAAAGATTATTTATTTGAGAGAGAGAGAGAGTGCAGGGGAAGGGGGCAGAGGGACAGGGAAAGAGAGAATCTCAAGTAGACTGCCCACTAAGCGCAGAGCCCGACCTCACGATCCCAAGATCACGATCTGAGCCAAAGTCAAGAGTCCAACGCTCAACCGACTGAGCCACCCAGCGTCCCCTGTCATGGGATTTTAAATAAGGATTGAAAGTTTCTTTCTCTCCTTTCCAGTTAAGGCTTATTTCTCAACTGATCCTTTCTTCTTTCCGAGGCACCAAATAAGTTCCTAGGTCAGGGAATCTCCTAGTTACAGCTTGTTGGCCTGCCCTGGGGAGCTCCCTCAACTGCGTGTTCCCACACTTCTCCTGTTCCCGTCTTATTAGCCTGGGCAAGAGGGAGCTTCTGCCTGAGAAAGAGCGGGAGTCTTCTCAGCTCATTGACTTGGTTAATAAGCAGAAGGCCTCGGGCGCCTGGGTGGCTCAGTTGGTTAAGCGACTGCCTTCGGCTCAGGTCATGATCCTGGAGTCCCGGGATCGAGTCCCACATCAGGCTCCCTGCTCAGCAGGGAGTCTGTTTCTCCCTCTGACCCTCCTCCCTCTCATGCTCTCTGTCTCTCATTCTCTCTCACTCAAATAAATAAATAAAATCTTTTAAAAAAAAATAAATAAAAAAATAAGCAGAAGGCCTCATTCAGCAGAGAGGGATCCAGGGATTCCAGCTTTTGACAAGCTGGGCCAGGAGGAATTTGGAAGGAGATGCTGAAAACACACCAATTCCCAGAACCCTGCATATAGGATCTAGCAAGTTGCAAGTTCCACTTTAGAAAGTACATTTTGCACAAGGACCTTTCTCTGCTTGTCAAATATTTGCTCAACCTGATACCCTAGCTCCAGGTTTCAGCAAAAGTGGTCCAGCTGTTTACATATTTGACAATTGTTAACACAGTTTTAATAAATGATTAACCCAAATGCTGAGCTGGACCTCACTTCCCTAGCTCAGGTCTCATCAAGGTGTTGAAGTTGGGTACTGGTCAAGTTTGAAAGATCTGCCTAGATGTTTGGGGGCAAGGGAGTGAAAAGTGATTCCTCTAACGTCAGCCCCAGGGGCAAAACTGTAAGAAGATAAAGTTTATCATGAGGGCTCGGGCTTCTCTCTCTGAACCCTCCTCCTCCTTTCAGGACTTCGCCCCACCCCCAGGTGTACAATGTCCTCTCATTCAGATCCATTTCATCAAAGGAAAACATTCCCCCTGAGGACTGAAGCATCTAATGAATGCTTGGCCCAGCTCAGATACCATCCCAGACTCAGGCAAATCCCTCAACCTCTCTGCGATGCCCTTTATTCTTTCATAAACAGGGAGCTCACTCCTGCACTCTGCTGTGAGTAATAAGCGAGAAAACGTTTGGTAAATTGTAAAGTACTATCCAAGTGACTTGTTATTGCTGTTACCTATGCTAAGAGTACTTTCATATTAAGAGAGGACAGCTGGAACAAACCTTAACGTAAATAAACACAGCTGACCCTTGAACAACACAGGTTTGAACAGGGAGGGTCCACTTATATGTGGATTATATATACAATATATATATATTATATATACATACACAATACAGTACTATAAATGTATTTTCTCTTCCTTATGATTTTCTTAATGACAGTTTCTTCTCTCCAGCTTCTTTTATTGTAAGAATACAGTATATAATACATAAAACATACAAAATGTGTATTGATCAATTGTTTATCGGTAAGGCTTCTGGTCATTAGTAAAGTTTCTGGAGAGTCAAGTTACTGTCCCTGTACTGTTCAAGGTTCAGCTGTGATAAAATTAGTGCTTACTACATGCCAGGCACTGTTCTAAATCTTTTATCTGTAGTGCTCAATTGATCTGCACAACAACACTATGAGGTAGACATGATTATTGCCATTCCCTTTTTAAGATGAGGAAACTGAGGCACAGACAAGTGACTTGCCCAAGGTGGCAGAGCTAGTCAGTGGTGGAGCAGGGATCTGAACCTTAGTAGTTTAGTTCTGGAGTCCATGCTCTTAAACCCCATGTTATTGTACTAGGAAATGAATCCCTAATATTGAACGTAGCACAAAGGATTCTTCATGACGATCACATTTTAGGTATCAATAAGAAAGATGCTTTTAGTCAAGCCTTTGTCCTTAACACCTGCAGTCCCATTAGCTCCATCTCAGTGGATACCAGCAATGGCGCCTGTTGCAAAATCTCTGGACTCCCCAGCTTAAAATTCTTGAACGGCCCCCACTGCTGACACGATCAAATCCCCAATGTTTAGCAATGGCAAAGAAGGGCCGGTCCGTGGTCTGTTCCCTGCCCACTTCTTAGTCTTGGATGCTAGTCCTCTCCAAGTCAGCTCCTGCCATGCTGAGTTTCTCCAAGATCCCCATGCCTTCTGGCTTTGTCTACACTCTTTCCAGAATATCCATCAAACCACCAACTCATCTTTCAAGACCACTGCCACTGAAGCCTTTCCTCCCTCCCCGTAGAGGACTGGCCACGCCCCTTCTTTGCCTCTACTGTGCGCTACACTCAGAGACCCTATCCCAGCAGCTGCTGCACCATGCAGTTATTACACTTAGGTGTAATAACCTAAGTATAACCACATTCCCACTTTCCGACCTAAGCCGGAGGGCAGGCACCAGCTCCAACTCTATCACCAAGCCCAAGCCTTGGCACCTGGCAGGCACTCGGGACTTATTCGTAAACGGATGACTAAATGCTCACAGGGTCTTCTGTCCCTCCCTTTATGCACATTCCATCATAGGATCTGATCAAATCTCTCTGCATTTCCCTAGTCTCCCATGGACCCTGTAGTCTGGAAGAGTCAAGTCATGGTGAAAACTCACTTTCCAACAAAGGAGGTGGATTGAGAAATGGGGGGCAGAAGGAAAACAGACTCCAAGAACTCAGACTCCCAACCCAACACTTTTGTAACAGCTCTCTGGATAACGATCAGTTTACACAGAAAGTTGATCAAAACATTCCCAGGTGGTTTTTCTAGAACCACCTTGCCACTCAAACCCTTGTACAACTGCTGGGCTGGAAAGGCAGCTGGAGACAAGACAAACAAGGGCTGCCATTCACTGATAGAGCAGGGAAGGAGAATAAGAACTTCAAGTGGAAAAACAGGAATTTAGACTTATAGATTAAAAATTTCCCTCAAGATCTAAACGTTCCTGTTCTTGCTGAAAACTATACTCATTTGGCAAGATCTGTGTGGATAAATAGGACTTTTGTTTTAGAAGTAGTATAAAAATAAGCGGTTCACAGGGTCAGTGGCTGGTCTTGGCCGAGCAAACACATCGTGTAACGCCTGCGTGAAGGACAGGTGTGTCTGTGGACAGATTTGAGGGTCTGCTTGAGGGAGAGCCTTGAGCTGGGGTGTGTATGTGGGTCTGTGTAAGAAAGGAGAAATGGAATAGTTATGGGCTGCCTGGGCAGAGAGTCCTCTGGGGGGACTGCCCACTTTACACCAGAGCCCTGCTGCCCCGGGATTCCCTCAAATGACCAGGTTCTGTTTCTTAAGTTGGGATGCTTTAGGAAGCTCTTCAGAGACTGTAGCCACAGGCTGTTACACCTGTCCCCTTATTTTCCCCCAGAGCACTGGTTTGTTGGTTTGTTGGTTTAGAGAAAGAGAGAGAGAGCACGGGCGCGAGAGCATGCAAGGAGGGGTGGCTCCAGAACACTGGCTTTTATACTATGTTCCAAGGAACCCTGGATTTCCTGAAAAGGCCTTCTTTGAATTCAGTGGATGATCAGGCTGATAAAAGATTGTAACTTCCAGCTTTAGTCTTTGCTAGCAAAATGTTTTGCTCATCGGGGTGCCTGGGTGGCTCAGTTGGTTAAGCGTCTGCCTCTTGGTTTTGACTCGGGTCATAATCTCAGGGTTGTGGCATCGAGCCCGGCTTCTGCCTCTGCACCGCAAAGAGTATTCTTGTCCCTCTTCCTCTGTTTTCCCCCCACGCCAACTCTCTCTCAAATAATAAATAAATGAAATCTTTAAAAAAATATTTTACGCATCGATACAGCCTCATGGCTCTTCTAACCTAACTTTGATAATAATTGTTATGAATTAAACTATATAAATGTATACCTTTTATTTACTGTATCTATTATTTATAATTATAATCTTATATAAGGTTTCATTTTTACAAATTTCACTGCTTAGGGGGAAAAAAAATTGCAACCCCTTTCCCTAGCTTTCCTAATCCCTCTACCCCTGAGCTACTTTTTCTTTTTGCCACAGCACCCTGCATGTTTTACTGTCTACCATACTATAATTTATTATATATTTATTATCGTTACTGTTTATTGTCTGTCTCACCTCCCCCCCCACACCAGAATGTAAATTCCATGAAGGTAGTGAACTTTGTCTATTTTGTTCGCTGATGTAGTCCAAGCACCTGGAATAAGACCTGGCAGATAGTAGAGCCTCACTAATTACTTGCTGAACGATCTCATATTTGCTTCCAGAGTGATCGGTGGAGTATGGATCAGCAGGGTGCTTCCAGCGTCCAGAAAGCAGGGGTGGCCAGAAGGATGGTTCTCCTTCCTGTTTCTCCCCGTGTTTGTTGGTACCCGCCCCCCACCACCAAATTCTATCCGCCCTCAGAAACATCACCTGAGTATTTGTCAGGGTCACACTGGTGGCAGGAAGTTTCCCCCTTATTTGAATAGGAGTTGGCTGGGCAAAGTTCACAAGAAGAAGAGCCCTGTTTGTCTGCATATGTGCCAGGTTTGCAGGGGAAACATTCTGAAGTGTAGGCCACCCCTAGGGAGGAAGAACAGCATGGAAAAGCAGGGGTTGAGCCTGGAGACTGAGCCCCCTGGGGGCTGACCCCCACCGTGCCCGCAGAGTCAGGAAGTCAGCAAGAGGCCCCAGGCCCCGCCCCCCTGTCGGTACCTGTTATGGCGATGTTTCTCACCAGCACAGGCTTGGAGACTTTGGACCACACTGAGAAGGCTGTGGTTCTCCAATAGAGGACATTATTGCCTCGGTTTAGCTCGACCTAATGCCACAACCAGGAAGACAGAGATCCCTAATTCATCACATTAGCCTCTGGTGGGGACCCGTCCCCTTTACCCTCTGCAGGGCTGCACCTTTTCTGATCCCCTCCCTGGACTTCCTCAGCTTTGCCCTTTCTCCCAGCTCAGCTTAGCTCCTCTCTGCTTTGAAGCCTCCTCTTACCACCCTCTCGTGTCCCTCCCTCACCCACATATACCGCGAGTATCTCCAAGGTGAGACCCACAAGGAAGCCTGAAGGTACTGACAGGAGGGGTGAGAGGAGTTCCCTCATTCTTCTCTGGTTCTTTGTATCCACACCCGATCCCCAGAAGACCTGGCCCTTAGAGCTGGCAAGCTGCTGATCCTTGGGGTCAGGCCATGGGTGCAAGTCATCTCACACCCATACTCTGTCAACTCAAGAGGACAGAAACTATGGCATCCTCCTCAGGTCAGATGCCTGCCCTTTAGGGACAGAGGGGTGGGATTCCAGACTGGGAAGAAGCTCTCCTTGGAGGAAAAGCCCATGGCCCCTTTGCTGGTATCCCCAGGAAAGGCTCCGGGGAGGCTGGTACAATACTCACACTGTGGAATTCCCATCCTTTCTCTGTGGTTTTTATCCACCTGGAGTCATCTACATTGGGCTGGCATTGGTCATTCTGAACCTGAGGAGGCAGGAGTTTGGGAAGAGAGTCTCAGCTTTCCAAGAAAATGGTTTCCTTACCACCACCCCCCGCCCCGCCATGCTGTCACGGCCATCCAGAGGGCCCTTCTTATGGGAGAAAAGCTGCCAGTTTCCTTTAGGGACTGAGCTCAGAACACATGAGCCTTGAAGTAGGGCGGGAGCTAGTTACACACAAAACATCAGGGCATCAACACCAAAGAGGGAACTTGTAACCCAGAAGCCTTTGCATGCTGTTTTCATGTCTGTGCGGGCAGAACGCCTGGGGTCTCCTGGACCCTACTCTTCCCTTTCAGAGGCCCCCCACCTTCTGCCTTTCTCCTCGCCTCTGGAAGTCTCAGCTCATTTTGTCCACAGTTCTCTCCAGAGGGAAGACCACTGAGGAAAATCCCCAACCAGAAATATGCTTGTGATTCCTGTCAATGCATCTGAGCCTTGGAGAGTCTTTACCTCCCATCCTCCCCCGTGGCCAGGGGCTTACAAAAAACTCAAAGATGATGCTGGAGTCTGGGTAGTAGTACTCGAAGCTGACCGTGCCGGACTGCTTTAGGTTGACGGCGTACATCAGCGTGGCTGTGCATTCGTCTGTGTTGGAGGAGATGTAGTCACCCAGGGGAACCCACTTGGACCTGTGAGGGAACAGGAGCCAAGTTCACCGGTAGGGGCACGGCCCACCGTGCTTTGTGCAAAGTGCAGGTCTCATGTCCTGCTGGGTCTCTGAGGAACTCCAGACTTGTGATTCACAAATGGGAATTTAGACATGAACAAGAATGACCTCCAGATCAAGGAGCCCAGAGACACAGCTGACACAAGGAAGACAGGTAGGTGCGCCCCCACATTATACAGGACCATCCAGAAGATAGGTGACAGGTGTTGTGAGGGGGAGCTGGGTAGCGTTTATTGGTTGCTTACTATCTCCCAGGTACTGAACTACATGTTTAGTATTCATGACTTCTTTTCTTTCCCATTTAATAGATGATGAAACTGAGGCTAGGTGGATGCCTTGCCTGATGTCCCACAGCCAGCAAGTGGCAGGGCTGAGACTCAAACCCAGGTCTGCCTAACTCCAGAGCTGTCAGAGAAAGTCAGCAGACACTGCTGGTCTTCAGAACCCAAGAGTCCATCCAGTCTAGCCCACCTGTTTTTCTGGAAGTGCCCACTTTTAGATGCTGCATGTAACTGGTAACTGGGAAGAAGGAAGGCCAGAGCACCTCAGAGACGATCAATCTAGTCTTGTGATTTCATTTTCTAAATATCTTTCAACTTGGTCCAACCCTGCCCCGGGCTCTCCCTCTTCCTTGCACCCCCCACCGCCCAGCTCTGAACCAGCCCCTATCTCGCCTCCCTGTATCCAGTCCTGCCTCCTGCAATCCCTCCTCCATACTGCGGCTGCAGAGGTCCTCCAGAGCAAAAATCTGACCATGCCACTTCCCTGCTGCCCTCAGAACAGGGCACAAATCCTCACCCACTCTCTAGACTCCAGCACGCCAGCATTTCTTCCTTTGTTTGTTTATTTATTTATTTATGTATTGGAGGAGGAGTGGCAGAGGGAGAGGGAGAGAGAGAAACTTAAGCAGGCTCCACAGCTAGCGCAGAGCCCCACATGGAGCTCGATCTCAGGACCCTGAGATCATGACCTGAGCCGAAAGCAAGAGTCAGACGCTTAACCAACTGAGCCACTCAGGAGCCCCTCCCTCTCTCTGTTTAATTCCTACTCGTGTCTTAGAATAAATGTCACCTCATTTGAGAAGTCCTCCTTGACTCTACCGACCTCTGCTATGTGCACCCTGAGCTCTCACCGATTCTCTGCTCATAGCCACAGCTTTTTTTTACTTCACTTATACATACTATGAAAGATTAAAGACCACTACTGTGCTTAAGAAATACAATACAGAGGGGGCGCCTGAGGGGAGGCAGGGAGCCTGCTTCTCCCTCTCCCTCGCTCCTCCCTCTGCTCCTCTCCCCCTGCTTGTGCTCTCTCTGTCAAATAAATAAATAAAATCTTTGGGAAAAAAAGAGAAAGAAATACAATACAGCAGAAGCCTTGGTGTACACCCAGTGAATCTCAAGCCCTTGACTACCACCTACTCCTTTCAGCCAAGTAACCACTTTCTGGAATATGGTGCTTATCATCTCCACGTGGTTCTTTACCCTTTACTAATTATACAGCTATTTCTAAACAATATGTTCTATGATCGTGCTTTTGCATGTTTTTAAACCTCATGTAAATGGCATCATACTTATGTGTTCTGAAACTTGCTCTTTTTGTTTGTTTCAATATAATGATTGTGGGATTCATCCATATCCGCACGTGAAGCTCTTTCTTCATTTTTGCTACTATCTAATTTTGCCTACCATATTTATTTACCTATTACTCACTGATCGACTTTTAGATTGTTTCCATTTTTTTTGCCATTGTACACACTCCTGTTCGAAACATTCTTGTTCCTCTCCTTGTATGCATGTCTGAGGGGGATGCTGGGTTAGAGGGCATGTGAACCTCCAACTTTACCAGCTCCTGCCACACTGTTCTCCAAAGTGGTTCCTACTGATATACGCCCACTGGCAGGTGAGAGAGTTCCTGTTGCTCCACATGCTCCCAGATTTGGAATGGTCAGACTGTAAAGTTGTTGCCAAGGTGATATGGTAGGAGAGAGCAGCTCCTTGGGCTTTAAATCTTATTTTCTTGATTATTAGCAGGGTTCAGCATCTTTTCTTTAGTTTATCTGCAATCCGGCTTCCTCCTCCGATCATATTCTAATTCCTCTTTAATTTATTTAATTCTTCTTATTGTCTGTCCTCCTGGCTGGCTGACAGACTCTGTGAGCCCAGGCAATTATTAACAATGGCCAGTGAAGGGGACCTCCAGTTAGTCTACTGGTTTCCCCCTGCGTGTGTTAGAATGATAACATGTACTTCAGTTCTTCCATAGTGTAATTCTCAAATGGAAGCATATCCAAAATGCCTAAACCGAGCTCATCCCAGACACCCCAACTAACTTAATGGTACTGATTTCTCCTGTTAAGAGACAACACTTAATGCTGATGTGCTTCATGGCATTATCTATAAATAACTCCCAAAGTGAGATGAATAATCAAAAGGATGCCATAAGTGGGCTACATTTGCACAAGGCATCATGATTCTGGGTTTTGTCAGAGCTGTCTCTGGTGAAGATCATTTCACATTCAATAATAACAACATGTGTTCATTGATTTCCAGCCAGGCATTGCTCCAAATTCTTCACACGGATCATTTCATTTAATCCTTACCACAACCTATAAGAAGAATACCGTGTTTATCACTTTTTTTTTTTTTAGGATGAGGAAATTGAGGCACAGAAGTGATTAGGACACTTAACTAATCACACAACTAATCACATAGTAATTAGTCTGATAAGTGCCATAAAGAGAAACATAAGATGGTGCAAGAGTGTGTATGTAATGGGAATCTATGGGGCCAGGGCCGGCATCTCCCCAGAAGTGACATTTAGGCAGAGAGCTGAGGGTGAAGCCGGAGTTGGCCAGAAGAGCGGGAGAAGAGTGTGTCCAAAGACCCAGGTGGGGAGTGCCTGGGTGGCTCAGCTGGTTGAATGTCCGGTTCTTGATTTTGGCTCGTGTCATGATCTCGGGGTCGTGAGATGGAGCCCCGCGTCAGGCTCCTCACTGGGTTTGAAGTCTGCTTGAGATTCTCTCCCTCTCCCTCTGCCCCTCCCCTCATTCATGCATGCGTGTTCTCTCTCTCTCTCTCTCTCTCTCAAATAAATAAATAAATAAATAAAATCTTAAAAGAAACAAAAAACTAAGACCCAGGAGGGAAAGAGCATGGTTGCCAGCATGGCTGGAGCCCTAGTAAGCTAGAGGGAAGGTAACTTGAGTGAAGCCAGAGAAATGGGCAGAAGGCAGAGGCTAGACCAGGCAGGGCCATGCAGGCTGTGGCAGAGTATTGGATTTTATTCCCAGAAAACAGGAATCCGTGGAATCTGGAGTTTTGAGCAGGGAAGTACTGTGGTTGGATCTATGTTTTAAGTAGATGGGTCTGGCTGCTGGTGGCCCAGAAGCCGGCAGAGGCTGGAGTGGAAGCAGAGACTCTCTGCGGGGAAGGGGGGTACCGGAGGCAGAACAGGCAGGAGGCGGGCTCTGGTCAGGTTGGAGGCGGTGGGCATGGATTCAGGTAAACACACAGTTGAGCAAGAAAGCCAGGCCCGCGGTACCTTGGTACTAGCCCCACTCCCGCCTTTCTGAGGGCAGTGGGGAAATCACAAAGCCTCTCTAGGTGCCCATTCCCTCTCTGTTTCTACAGAGGAGAAACATCCTTTTCCCCCCACTCCCGGGGATGTCTCGGGCTGCCTTAAGATCCAGGCCCTGAAGCCCTCTGTGCTGTGGAAACACAGTTGTTATTAACCGGCCCACATCCTGTCTTGCTGAGTGGTAATGATTTCTGGACTCTCAGGGAGGTCCCCAGAGAGAGAGAAACCCTTTCTTCGTGTGGGTAAGAATTGACTGAGTGAGCCAGGCCTGCACCTTGTTTGAGGTCAATCGCATTCTCTATTAGGAAGCAAATGGGTCCCCTTTCAGCTTTAATCCTCTCTGGCTTTATATCTGCTGACAACCTGGTCATGCCAATGATTTTGACACATAATATTAAACTCTAAAGTGACCTTAAAATTGGACCATAAAATGCCTGCTGCCTGGCTCTGATAATGGTGCTTCCTTTTTTTTTTTTCTCAATAATGGTACTTCTATTTAAGTGTAGGAACGGGAGACATTGGTCCCAGTTTTAGAACTCCAAGTGTAATACAAGTGTAAACAATTATTAATTTCTTTTTATCCTTTTGATTGCTTGGGTATAAGAGCAACTTTCATATACTTTTCTCCCATCTTCTTTTTTTTTTTTTTTAAAGGGGAAGGGGCAGAGGGAGAGAGAGAATCTTAAGCAGGCTCCATGCTGAGCTCAGAGACCGACGTGGGGCTCAGTCTCACAACCCTGAGATCGTGACCTGAGCTGAAATCAAGAGTCAGATGCTTAATACTGAGGCACCCAGGTGGCCCTTCTCTCATCTTCTTTGTCAATATTTAACAAGGAGCAGTGGGTGACTGTCTTTTCCATCTGTGCATCCCTTCACAATTCTTCCGTAAGAACCCAGCATTGCCTTGCGTATGCTACATGTTATTTGAGAGTGTCTGCACAGGGCAGTAGAAAGCTTGGGACTGGGTCTGAATTCCAGTATCACTGGTTCTAAGCTGGATAAAAAAGGACAAGTCACTTAACCTCTCTGAGCCTCCAGTTCCTCATTTGTGTAAAGGGAACAATAATACCAACTGCAGAGGGTTCTTGAGAGGACTATAGAAAGTAATATAGGGAAAGCATCCAGAACAGTGCCTGACACATAAAAGGCGCATCCTTTAATTTCTGTCCCCGGAATTAAAAATCCAAAGATATGATAAGGATAGCTCACCAGTTCCCACAGAACCTGGGGCTGAGCTTTTCAAGTACTGAAAAGATCACTTTCTGAGCTGGAAAATTTTCAGGTCCCCGGGGTTTCAAGGGGTTTGGACCGCCACTGACCAAAGCTCTGGTCCTAGACTATCCCCCCCCCCAACCCTATAAACTCCAGTTGGGCTGATCAGTTTTAGAAGTTAGCACCAAAGCCAGGAAGATCCCTAACGCTTTGCACATTGTGTTGAAATCAAGTTGAGGAAGTTTATCGCCGATCCAAAATCCCATGGTGGAAATCCAACTAGGTTTTGTTTTAAGTGAACCGGGCCATTTAACCCTTGTCCACCTTATCCACCTATTATCCTCTCACAAGCGCCTGTCAGTCACCGGTAAGTTTGGATCAGTAAGAGTGGGCTGAGGTGGGCGTCATGTCCAACAGTCCTGTGGGAAGCTGCTCCAGCCTGCCCTTGGCTCCTTGGCTCCCTCGTTTCCATCCTCCCCAGCCCAGCACAGGGGAGGGGAGGGGGAGAGGCACTCACGCAGTGCAGTTCTCCATGGACTCAGTGGTGCTGTCCTCCAGCTCCATGTTGGTTGAGAGGCTGGCAAAGCCATGGGGCAGCTCATCCCACTCGTCGAACCGGATGCCCGTGCCGAGGGAGTAGCGTCCCTCGGCGCACGGCTTACAGGACTGGTCCTTCATGTCCAGAAACTCCCCAGCTTTGCAGGAGAAGGCTGGAACACAGAGCGGGGATAAGGGCAGGGTGGTGAGGCTGCTGCCACTCCAGAAGAAGTGGGCGGCTTGTGGGCACCCTAAAAGGGGAAACAGAGGATCGAGATCTAGGAGTTTGCCCCATGGAGATTTAGAACCACGGCACATCTTGTATGATTCCATGTATATGGAATGTCCAAAATGGGCAAATACGCAGAGACAGAAAGCAGATTTGTGGTGCCAGGGACTTGGGCAGGGGAACATGGGGAGAGACTGCTCGTGGATGTGATATTTCTTTTGGGGGTGATGAAAATATTGTGAAGCTAGATAGTGGTGGTACAACTGTGATTATTCAAAAAAAAACACTGGACTTTACACTTTCAAGGGGTGAATTTTATGACATACAAATTATATCTCAATAAAGCTGTTATTAAAAAAAAAAGATTTAGGGCTGTGGGAACTCTGCCTTGCTGAGGGACTTTGGGCTTGTCCCTGACAGTTGCTAAGGGAAAGCCTCGGCCATTCTGAGAGCTCTCCAGTGGAGGAGACCATGGCCTCTCGTGCTGACCCCTCTGAACGGTGCCCAGCCCTTCAGCCACGAATTTCCTGCCTTGAGTCTCTGGCCTCTGTCTCCTTTCTAGTTCCACTGCCACCATGATGGTCGGGATTCTCATGCCTATTAGCTCAACCACTGCAGGGTCCCCCTAACTAGTTCCCTGTTTCCGGTTTTTTGCTCATTCTGTGGTCTGAGGTCTCTTTCTAAAACACTGATACGTACTATTATGCACTCCTCTTTGGTTATAGAATTAAGCTCTCAGCCAAGCATTCAAAGCCTTCCATAATTTTCCCTCAACCTAATTTTCCAGCTTGATCTCCCCCTACAGGCTTTTCTCCGCCGCAGCCCTCTCCGTCACCTTCCTTGTGTTGCCCCTGCCCCAGACCACATGTTCTTCCCTGAATGTGTCTGGTGTTTTTCCACCTGCAAACTTTTTGCCCAAGTTTGCTCTTCCTGATCCCTAAGCATCCATAACTCCCATTCTTCTGCATCTCATATTAACACATCGTATTGATGTGTGCCTCCCTCTAGGCTCTGGGCTCCTCCAGGGACAGTGGTTCAGTGACTGGCACAGACATGGCGGGGGCTCCATAAAGGTTTGCTGAAGAAATGAATGGATGCATGAATGTCTGCTTCTGCCAGCAGACAGCAGGTGTCTGAAGGCAGAGACTGTGCCTTATGTCTCTTTGTGGGTCACAGGGCATGCACACAGGAGGAGCTCAACTGAGTTGGCCGAGTTACCTGAAGATGGCTCCTTGGTTAGCATTAGTCACACCTTGGTCCTGCTCAGATCTTAGCAATATCAGCTCATTAATTTAACAGGCATTTACTTGCTCTCTGACTGAACCAGGCACTAGGCAAGCTTTTTTTTTTTTTTTTAGAATGTAAATGTCCCCCATCTCCTTTCCAAATCTTCAAGTATTCTTTGACTCTAGTCCCTAGTGTTACCCCTTTGCATTTCTAGAAAGAACAGTGGAGGAGAAATAGCTGCCAGCTGTGGAAAAGTTGGGACGACAGAGTCACAGAGGTGGGGGTGGGGCTGCAGACAGGTCACAGTCTCCCCAACTGCAAGGCAGCTCCACTGCTGGGGAAGATTCTCATCCCCTGAGGCGATGCCCAGTGCAGTTTAAAGATCTGTCTCTGCAGAAATTCATCTTCTCTGGTTTCCTTTTCAAGAACAAAAGCAAATCACAGTCTTTCCTAATGACTGACTGTGGCTGGGGAGTGTAGATTGGAGAGCTCTGCACAGGCACAAAAGCAAATGGATGCAAACTGGGAAAAAAAAGAAAGATCTGAGTGGCACACAGCTGGAGTTGCTCATCCTTTATCCCCTGATGAGATTTCAATTAAAAGAAGAATGAAAATAAAAGCAAATTTAGATACCCAGTTTGCAGCCATGAAATAACATTCCTGCGCCAAAGCTCAAAGGGGTGGAGGGCTAACTGAGGGAAAGATCTGATTCCTTAAGCCAGCGGCACCGTCAAGGAGGGCTTGGCTCCGATGGCAGGAGGCTTGGGGCAGAGGCCAAGGGCGAGACGCAGGACCGCTTACAGCACTCGGTGCCCTTGACGGGGTCGGGGAGGCTAGTGCACAGGCCCGGGGTGTGCGGCACAGCGACCCTCCACCTGGATCCCGTGCTATCACACGCGGTGTACTCGTAGTGGTACTCCGACTGCAGGGGAGACAAAGGTGGGCAAGATGTGGGTTAGCGGTGACCAAACATTAATAGTTTTCCACCCGCTGCCCACCCAGCATGACGGCTACCGACGCTCGCCAACGTAGTACCACGCCAGCCACGCCCCGCCCCCATACCCCCCTCCTCCCAGGCAGGGAGCAAGGATCATGGTGCCCAAATGCTTGTTAGGAAGCCTACAGGAGCTACAATGACTTGGATCCTTCCTCTCCACCCGGCCATGGTCTAGTCCTTAGAAATCTTTTCTGTGTGTTGACTCTCCTGGCTGTTGTGTATAAGGAATGACCTGATAGGCCAGAGTAAGGTGAGAAGGTAACTACAGAACGAGTTAGAAACAGGTGCAGTTTTTCTTGTCCCCAACAGTAGAATTATGAGCAAGTTCTGGTCCATGAAAAACGTGCACAGGATTGTCACAGAAGCTGTATTTCCCTGTTCTTCATACTCCCTTCTGCGCAGAAAGACTCCAAATTCCCACCTTGCATTTTATGAAAACATCATTATTTCCACCCAGGCAACTCTAATCATCTGAACCTGTTCATGCCTAATTTCTCTGTGCAGTGGGAAACTCACAGTTCAGTCGCTTTCCTGAACCAAGAATAACCTAAACAACAGCCACTAAACCGCCAAATCAAGCGTTACATAGAATAATAGTAACAACAAAAATAATAAAAAGCACTGTGTGGCAGGAAAAAAGACCACAATAGATGCATCCCATACCCTTAAACATTTCTTCCTCTTTTAAATCTTGTAATAAGTGACAGACCACAGGATTAATGTACTTTGGGCTCTGACAAGTATTTTATGAGTCGCCTTTACCTAAATCTATATTCAAGTGCCAAAGTACTTGGTACTATAGTATCCATAAGAAAAACAGATTTAATGTCCCCCTTCAACCCACCTAAAAGCATGATTGCATACCACGTGTAAACGCAAGGAGCAGAGACCAAAAATGAGACCATTTTTGAAGTTTGTTAATCTAAGAATGCATCAGAACCAAAAGGAGAAAACTACCTTTTGGAAGAGGTAAACACACTGCATTTCATCTGTTCTAAGGTGCATATTTCTTTCACATTTTAACATCTGTGAAATCACAACTGACACAATGAGAAAGCACTGTGTCATATTTTAACTGATAAAGCTTTTCCTCTCTTTGCAGTGCGTAAAAAATGGTGGGTCTTAGGGACACCTGAGTGGCTCAGTCGTTAAGCATCTGCCTTCAGCTCTGGTCATGATCCCAGGGTCCTGGGATCAAGCCCCGCATCAGGCTTCCTGCTCAGCGGGAAGCCTGCTTCTCCCTCTCCCGCTCCCCCTGCTTGTGTTCCCTCTCTCGCTGTGTCTCTCTCTGTCAAATAAATAAATAAAATATTTTTTAAAAATGGTGGGTCTTAGAAGCAATGGCACCTCAGATTTGTGGAAAATAAGGTGAACGTGTCGTTTCTCGAGCTATAGTCTCAGAAACTTAAGATGGTAAGAGAACGATTTTATTTCCCTCTATTATAAATATTTACCAGATATATATTTTATGCCCAATCATTAGAGTTACTAAGTGTTGTGTCCAGTAGGGTTCAAGATAACAACACACAAACTCAGCATTTTCATCCACAGGGAGAAGATGCAAAGAAGGGGAAAATTGGGGGAACTGTGAGCCTAACTTTTGATGAGAATCTTTGGACTTAGATGTCAGTGTCCTCTAGGAAAGAAAGAATAGCAGGATGGCAATCCTTTGTGCCCTTGGGCTACTGTCTCTCTGGGTCTATTTTTCCCCATAATTCCAGTCTTTTCCTTATCTCAGAGGACTCTGAGATGAATAGGGCAACTACACATATAGCAGTTCCAGGTCTTGAAATGATACTCCCCAAAGGGCTTTCCTGCAAGAATGAGGGTTAAGGGCGCCTGGGTGGCTCAGTTGGTTAAGTGACTGCCTTTGGCTCAGATCCTGGAGTCCCGGGATGGAGTCCCGCATCAGGCTCCCTGCTCAGCAGGGAGACTGCTTCTCCCTCTGTCCATCCCCCTTCTCACGCTCTCTCTCTCATTCTCTCTCTCTCAAATAAATAAAATCCTTTAAAAAAAAAAGAAGAAGAATGAGGGTTAAAATCCACAGTGTGTAAATTAAATGCAGAATTGAGTGAACCAGGCAGAAGGGATTTGATGTTCTGCCTGTGAGCATAATTATGCTGGTCATCCGCATAGTGATTTCACAGTTCCCAAACACGGTCTCATTTGATCTTCAAATTCCCCATAAGACAAGCAGAGCAGGAGTTTTCCCTCATTGTACAGGTGAGAAAATACTTTCAAGGAGGTGAAATGGCCTGTCCGAGTTCACACAGCGGGTAAGTCACTGAGCTGGAACCTGGGCCTTCCCACCTGAAATCCGCCACCTTCATACGTCCAAACACAAGCTCCCACTGGGCCAAATTTAACAGCCAAATCTAAAAATTAAATAAGACAGTGTTGGTTGTCTGCCAGGAGGCAGACTCACTTCTGAGGTCTGAGAATTGGTGTTAATATACCTAATCTGTTTGGGCAGATCATTTCAGTTCACTCGGACTGCATTTGGCTTTTTGGAGACACACAGGCCAAGTCTGTTTCTTTTCGCCGCCTTTCATTTGGTGTCCCCTGGGTCCCACTTGGGTTGGAGGTTTGCTGGGAAAATGGTTGATTCCTAGCCTTAGAAAATTCCCCTTTCAATATGTGTTAATTTACTTCATGTCACTTGGGGATAGATATTTCCACCCTCCAAGGTGGTTGGGTCTGCTGCAGCTGTTTCAAATCTGAGCTACACTTGGAGAATTTCACCATTCAAGACAAGCTTAGACAGACAGTTAAATCAGAGACATTAACTGGCAGCACGCCTCGACTATAACCAGCGTTCTACGAATAAATCAAGTACCCAATGATCTATCTTTGAAAGTGTACAGTCTGCCTAACATACAGATTGACAAAGGAGACACACCAATGTATTTGGTATGTATGTCCAGCACACAGTTCCTTGCTTTCCATGCACAGTGATATGACATATATCCAAATCACAATTTTATTTTTTTTAAGATTTATGTTTATTTATTTGAGGGGGGAGGGGCAGAAGGAGAGAGAAGTGTATTTCACTACGATTTTTAAAATTAAAAAAAAAAATTATGCTACAGGAACCTGCCCAATCTCTGACTTATCCTCCTACTAAGTACACCCCAGAGAGTAGAAGCCTAGGATCTGGTAGTCTACATTTAAGAAATATCCCCCAGAGAAAAGTATATCTATTGGCCAAATTAAAAAGACACCAAGAGGGAGGAGTGGAGGAAGGAGCAGAAGACAACAGACAGAGTGGACATCATGACAGTCTCTACTAGATATGCCCATCCCTGGCGGTCCCCTGGTGCTTATGTGCTTGCTACCGACAGCTCTTGAAACCATCGTGCTGCAGTTGTGCAAAATCAACATGAAGTGCCGAAAAATATCGGGGTTTTTTTGTTTTTTTATTTAAAGATCTTATTTATTTATTTGACACAGAGAGAGACACAGCGAGAGAGGGAACACAAGCCGGGGGGCGGGTGGGAGAGGGAGAAGCAGGCTTCCCATGGAGCAGGGAGCCCAACGTGGGGCTCGATCCCAGGACCCTGGGATCATGACCTGAGCCGAAGGCAGACTCAATGACTGAGCCACCCAGGTGCCCCCGAAAAATATTGTTTTTCAAACATTCTGCTCTTTTGGAATTAAAATGTTTAAAGTCTAGAAACACTATTAACTTGGAACATGTCGGGTCTCCCACATTCTAGGAAAATGGTGTTCACTCATTCCTCATTCGACAAGAGGTTCCTGAGGGCCTCTTCTGTGCTAAGTTCTGGGGAAGCAGTGGTGTCTGAGACGGTCGCCGCTCTCACGGAGTGCAGATGCGTATGTGGTGGGGAGTCTGCTGGCAGGTATGGGGCAGGGAGGAGACAGATCATAAACATGTATGTAAGTAGGCAAATTTCTGGTCTTCTGCCATCCTCTATAATTAATTATCCTTGCACGTTCTTGCTTGCCCCCACTTTCTCCAGAGAAGGTTTTGATATCCGTTATGGACTGCATATTTGTGTCCCCCTCCCCCAAATTCATATGGTGAAGCCCTGATATGATACTATTTGGAGGTGAGGCCTTTGGGAGGTAATTAGGACATGAGGCTGGAGCCCCCATGAAGGGATCAGTATCCTTATAAGAGGAACAGAGTCTCGTATAAGAGAGGACACAGTGAGAAGGTTATCTGCAAACCAGACAGAGTGCTCTCCCCTGACACTGGATCTGCCTACACCTGATCACCTTGATCTTGGACTTCCTAGCCTCCAGAACCATGAGTAAGAAATGTTTGCCCTTGAAGCTACCCAGGCTACAGTATTCTGTTAGAGCAGCCCAAATGGACTAAGGCCATGTCTGAAGACTCTGGCAAAGGCTATAACACGTCTCTGATGCCAACTTGACACTAACCATGGAACCACACTGTTTCTTTTTCAACTCATGGTGGTTTGAAAGCCATGACAAGGCCAGACATTAACCTCACTCCTTCGAAGTAATCTTTGTGACAGCAGGGCCCATTAGACAGAGAGGGTCGGGCAAGACTGTCAGAGGGAGAGGCACTGGGTGATCGGGTGGCTGTGAGGTCCATTGTTTCTCTGACCTTCTTCCTGTCAGGGCATTTCCCCAGTCCGGTTGGCCACATGTTCTCAGTTTACTGAGAAGGTTGAACTTAGACCATTTCTACGATTCCTTCTGCTTCTGATATCTTATTCTTCTATGGCCGGATCCTGCACGGTAATCTGTTCTCTCTTCCACCGTTGCCCCCTGCTTCCTTCAAAATGGCACTGCTCAGTTTTTAAAATAATTATCAAAGTAATCCATGTTCATTGCGGAAAAGATGAAAATACAGACTACAATTAAAATGACAGTAAACATCGACTGCAAGCCCAGCAAGCAGAGATCACTACTTCAAACATACAATTGCATTTCTTTACAGAGTCCTTTTCTATACGTGCACATGCATTTCTGAAAACAAAATGAAGATCATACAGTTTGGAGTTCTGTACTCTGACTTTTTTTTTTTTTACAATTTTGGTCACAAGCACTTTCCCGTGTCTTTAATGGCTGTACTGCAGTTCCTTTAACACTGAGTTTTGTCCAACTTTTTCCTTATTTTAAATAACACTACTATGAAGCCTTCTGTGTATCTCTCATTATTTGATTTGGATACATTCCCAGAAGTGGAATTTACTAGGGTAAAGAGTATGAGTTTCTTTAAGGTTCTTGATCAGGGAGGGAGATTTGTAAGCGAAAACAGACATCTCCAAGTCCTTTTTTTTTTTTTTTTTACTTTTTATTGTTGAAAATGTCAAATATTTACTTTTTAAAAACAGAATATAATGACCCCCATCCCCCAGTTTCAATACTTAATTTCTGCCATTCTTGTTCATCTACCTGTGCCCACTCCCCATTTACTTTCACCTATTCCTCCCTTCTGGAAGTTATTTTTTATTTTTATTTTTATTTTTTATTTTTACATTGGAATGCACAAATCTTCACTCTTCGAATTGGATAAACGGCTATACTTGCGTAAAACATTGACAGGGTGAGGAATCACTGCCAACAGCAATGGGGGGAGAAGGGGATACGTCCCCTGCCACAGGCAGGATAGACAGAGCCAAG
Organism: Neomonachus schauinslandi; assembly: GCF_002201575.2. NCBI lineage: Eukaryota > Metazoa > Chordata > Mammalia > Carnivora > Phocidae > Neomonachus > Neomonachus schauinslandi. The sequence continues at coordinate 90,311,128 of NC_058406.1, read as the reverse complement.
CAGGGGCTCTCATACCCTAAATCTGAGTATCACCAAGTCCCTGTTGCAGAAAGCCACAACCACCAAGGAAGCAGAAGATAAACACGACTTGCATTTGTCTTGGCTGGGACAGGGCCTGCGTCAAGGAACAGGTTCTTAAGTAAACCTGGATTTTGACTATAGGCCTTGGGGTCTGGAGGAGGCCGCCTCCTGCTCTTCCCCCAACTGCAGGCTCATCCCCTACTCTTTGCCATCCCTGAAAAACAGATCCTCTGGAGGGAATGTCAGGATGGGGGCACAGTAGGCCAGGCAAACACCCTAAGCTTGACACAGTGGGATCAATAGGTATTTGTTGACTCAGTGGCAAATGCTTCTTTGCTTGGAAAGCACCTGACTCAGATGGGAGCAAATCTCATGAAACAATCCTGACTATCAAGGAGACACTAACCTTTGCTGGGAAAGACGGCATACGGAACATGGAAAACCACAGAGAAATATCAGAATTTGAACATCAGTGTCCCAAATGAAATTTTCTCTTAGGCCTAATCCTAACAGGATGAACTCCTGTTCTTCGTTCTTTTTGCTTTGGAGTGCCCTCATTCAAGTTTTGGATGAATGGTCTGGCTGAGGCTCAGGGGCACAGTGACCTCAGTTTCCCATTATGAACACAGGATCATTTCTATTGTTCTCCAGCCTATCAGACTGGGGAGAGCAGCAGAACTTCTCCCTCTCTCCCTCCCTCCTCCTCACTCTCAAAAGGACCCTCCTCACTCTCAAAAGACACTGCTAACTCAGTAGCAGTGTCTCCTGGACCCTAGGACCTAGACATACCACCTCCAGACCTCAGGTGCTCACGTCTATCTGATCATCACAACTGCCTGGAGGTCGTGTTAAAAATACAGATTCCTGGGCTCCATCCTCAAGACTCTTTTTTTTTTTTTAAAGATTTTATTTATTCATTTGAGACACAGAGATACAGACAGAGAGAGCATGAGCAGGGGGAGAGGCAGAGGGAGAGGGAGAAGCAGGCTCCCCACTGAGCCAGGAGCCCAATATGGGGCTCGATCCCAGCACCCTGGAATCATGACCTGAGTCCAAGGCAGATGCTCAACGACTGAGCCACCCAGGCGCCCCCATCCCCAAGATTCTGATTCTGGTCTAGATCTTTTTCCCCTTCTTCTCTCCCTCCTTCAAAACTTACCCTTCTATGCCTTAAGACTTAAGTGTTTGTCCTATTTGGAAGCAAATCAGGTAAACAAATGTCCCACAAGACAGAGATCCTTAATCTACAGCCCATGGATCACTTCCCTGATACAACGAGATGCAGAATGGCAGGTATGAGCATTTTCCTGGGCAGAGGGTGTATAGATTTCATCAGATCCTCAAAGGAGTCTGTGATCCACCACCCCTCTCCCCCAGCAGAAAACCATGAAAATCTGCCATAAAATTAGTAATTTAAAAATAGCTTACTATTCGGTGCCTGGGTGGCTCAGTTGGTTAAGCCACTGCCTTTGGCTCAGGTCATGATCCTGGAGTCCCAGGATGGAGTCCCGCATCCGGCTCCCTGCTCAGCGGGGAGTCTGCTTCTCCTGCTGACCCTCCCCCCTCTCATTCTTTCTCTCTCTCTCTCTCATTCTTTCTCTCAAATAAATAAATAAAATTAAAAAAAAAATAGCTTACTATTTTGCCCCACAAAGACTGTTTACTTTTTAACAGGGGGCTGAAATAATTTAAGTCAAGGATTTTCAAATTATGGTCCAGAGTCTAGGGGTTTAGAAAGCCCTTTTGGAGGCGAGTGGGGATTCCCCCGCTTGAACGAAGCAATGCTGTGTTTTGTTTTGTTTTGTTTTTCTAAAATCTTACATTTTCATTCTTCTCAGTGAAGATTTTGTTTTAACCAAATTTTGACACCCCAAACTCTGCTTGAAGGAGCAAATGGCTCAAGGTGGAATTGCAGGCATGGAGGCAGAGTCGAGGATGTCTTTGTGGCCTTCCTTTAATCACGCTCCTAGTCAGGTGTTTCCTCTCCTTGCAAGTGACACAGCCTCTCCCCCAGAACAGGCACCAGACCCAGCAGCAGCCAAAGCAAACAGACCCCAGGCAGGCTGGGCCCTGCTGGCTGTCCTCAATCTGTGTGCTGTTGCTTAGCAACAAGGATGCCGGGAGCCCTGGGGTTCCCAGTCTGAAGGAGATGGGGGAGCCCTGGCCTTATGCTGCCCCTTCTTTCAGCATTTTCTATTCCGCTCTGGGTTTTCAGCTTCCATTTTGGTCAAAAACAGCAGGGACGGTGCTCGGTCACCCCGGCAGGACCTGCCCTGCTGGTCTGGCCGTGGACACATTGGGCAAAACTAGATACCGAGTCTTTACATCCGGCTCGGGCAGTTTGTGCCACCATGCCCTGGGCCAGGCACGACCCTGACCCTGCTGTCCAACCTGTCTGGAACCTGAGCTGCCTATGTATTTTGGGCACAGCCTTGGCCTGGGGGCTCCTGGGAGACACTGCCAGGGTAATAGGCACACAGAATTGGTGTGGTGATGACAGGCACCATTAGTGAGCACCGATGAGCACCCCTGCTCCGGGCTCTGGGCTGGTCACTTTACGTGCATCTTCCCTTTTAGCCCCCACCAGTGCCCCTGATATTATCCCTACTGCTGTGACTTCCCTATTTACAATCCAATCCCCTCCACCCCACTGATCCTCAAATCCTGAGTGACTTCTTTTTTCCAAACACATAACCACCTTCCAGCACACTTTATAACTTAGTTATTAATTATGTTGATTGTCTATTTCTGCCCCTGCCCTCACTTCAGATCAGATGCAAACTCCCTAAGAAGAGGCAGCTTTGTTTTTGTTCACTGATAACAGCCCAAGTGCCCAGAACAGTGCCTGACACATAGTAGCTATCATTAAGTATTTGTTGAATGACTGCATGATGGGGAAAAGGTAGACTCTACAGAGGTTCTGGAGCTGTGCAAGGTGCTCTTGATTAGAGCCCAAAGATCCAGACTCTCACCTTGTCCTGTCACCCCAAACTGCATAACCGGGGACCAGTTGTTAAATCTCCCTGTGCCCATAAAACACAGATGACAACTCCCTGCTAAGATGATTTTTAAATTAACTTATTATTATTATTATTTTAAGTAGGCTCCACGCTGGGCCCAAACCCACAACCCTGAGAACAAGACCTGAGCTGAGATCAAAAGTTAGTTGCTCAGCTGACTGAGCCACGCCGAGGCCCCATAATTTATTTTATTTATTTGTCTGTTTATAAGATGATTAAATAGATCCCACCTACCCAAACTGAGTAACATCAAATTCTCGGGACAGTTAGGAGCTTATGCTCAGGAAAGCTCTTAGTAAACTGGCTAACAAAAGAAAAAAGAAAACAAAGCCAGCTACTGCTATGACCCCGCCTGGGGAGAGCTCACGGAGGGGGCGCCCAGGCTCTTCCCTCCTCTTTCTGACAATAGGGCCGTGAGGAAGGAGACATTTGTGGCCTAACAGCAATGATGACAACGACAGTTAGAGCCCCCCTTGGTTTCCCCTTGCTGTTTACCGCCTGCCCCGACTCACCCTCTGATCCCAGTCTGCTCATACATATGAAATAACATCTGTCCTTTTCCCACTTTTTCCTCCCCCAGCAACCCCCCCCCAAAGCTAATCTCTCCAAGAGAAAGGCTGGTCGCTGACATTTAGACACTTGGTACCTGCAGCCGGCCTGTCAGGTGGAGAGAGCTTTTCCGTATTGCTTGTAAATATCCCTAGGATTGAAATGGCTTTGTCACCAGGAAACAAAATGTCCCTTTATAAATTCCAATCCGTTTCTTATAGGTGAGAGCTTGGTACACACATCTGTCTACAAGGCAGGGCTTTATGAGATTATATTTCAAAGATGTGCTTTTCTTGGTTTTTTAATGAGATCAAAATGTTCCATTAAATTTTTTCACCTGAGCTTTTAATCATGCATGAAAGAAACCGGGCAACTAGGTACTGACATATGCAAAACTCTCCAAGGACAGCTTAGTGTTCAGATGTGTTAGCTGTTTATGACGGAGAATTTTGAACCTGGAGAACAGACTTCCAGCCTGGAGGGCCAAGTCAACAAGACCTTCTATAGCACCAATGGAGCAAACATATCTGAATGGCTGCAGCACCACAGTCTCCTAGAATACTGTTTCTCAAACTGGGGGTTAAGAATCCTCAAACTCTTACCCATCAGCAATCATTCTCCATCTTCCCCTCCCCCAGCCCCTGGCACCCACCAGTCTACTTTGTGTGTGTGTGGCTTTACCTAGTCCTGACATTTCACATAAATGGAATTATACAATAGGTGGCCCTCTGTGGTTTTTTGTTTTTGTTTTTTTTTTTAATTTTATCTAAGCAATCTCTATATCCAACGTGGGGCTTGAAGTCATGACCCCAAGATCAAGAGCCTCATGCTCTTTTGACTGAGCCAAACAGGCACCCCTAATAGGCAGCTTTTTGTATCTGGTTTCTCTTAATCAGCATAGTGTTTTCGAGGTTCATCCATGTGATAGCATGTATCAGTACTTAATTCCTTTTTATGGCCCAACAATGTTCCACTGTATGGATATACCACATTTTATTTATCCATTCATCACTGGGACATTTGGGACATTTCCACTTTTTGGCTATTGTGAATAATGCTGCTATGAACATCCATGTACAAGTTTTGGTGTGAACGTGTTTTTAGTTCTCTTGGAAATATACTTAGGAGTGGAATTGCTCGGTCCTATGGTAACTCTATGTTTGACTTCTCGGAAAACTGCCCAACCGCTATTTTCTATTCCCAGCTGCATGAAGGTTTCAGTTACTCCACATCCTCGTCAACACTTGCTTGTTATCTGTCTTCACAGCCACACTAGCTGTCCACTTTATCTCTTAAACGTATCCAACACTATCCAACACTACCCCTGGACAGAATCCTCCCTCTCCATTAGGACTGTGTCTAGCTGCGGGCTACGTTCACTTGCTCACAGCAGGAGCTCCCCTCAGCTGATTGTGTTCAGCCGTTCCCAACCCCAGGCTCAGTGACACTGAGAGCTTGACACCGACTCTGATGGGAGCATTTATACACCCTGGAAATCAGCAAACACGATAAACCAGGATTTCCCTTCACCTCTGAAGAGCAAGTTGTTAAACATTGACCAGCACACCGCTAACAGTATCTGTAGCGTTCTTGGCTTTGCTCTTTTCTTCCTCTTGTAAATCCATCCTTCTACATCTGTGTTTTCTAGTTCAATTAAAATCCTAGCCTTTCCGGGAGCCTGGGTGGCTCAGTTGGTTAAGCGACTGCCTTCAGCTCAGGTCATGATCCCGGAGTCCCGGGATCGAGTCCCACATCGGGCTCCCTGCTCAGCGGGGGGTCTGCTTCCCCCTCTGCCCTCTTCCCTCTCGTGCTCTCTGTCTCTCATTCTCTCTCTCTCAAATAAATAAATAAAATCTTTAAAAAAAAAAATCCTAGCCTTTCCTAAAGCTCAGTTCAAATCTCTTACACAAAGCTATTTCCAAAGTTTCGATTGCCTTCATGGACTGATGATTCCAGGTTTATACTTTGAGCTCAGCCCTTACCCTGGAGCTCCTGATCCTTATCTTTAACTGCCTATGAGGGTATTCCTCAGGCACATCAGATCCAACATTTAAAAATAGTTCTCAACTCCTCTCCCCCACTGGTGTTCCATACCTAACTGAAAGATAACATCATCCACCTGTGGTGGCAATACTGGTCTTCAGGGTTTATGGAATAATACTTTCTTTTCATTAATTTTATCTGCTAACAATTTATATTAGAATGATAATAATGTTTATATTTTTATAAATGTACATTTTACTTGATGTGTTATAGAAAGTGCATTTGAAATGCTTCAATATTTAGTTTTACATATTTCTTTAAAATATTTAATAAATTCCAAACACTTGAAAAAAAAAAGATACCAGTCTTGGCATTGTCTTTCTGCTCTGAAATTGAAACTGCTACATTCAGCCTCTGCTCAAGCCAGGAAGTGTGTTTTCTACCTTCACAATATCTCTCGAATCAGTCCACCTCTCTCCATCCACACTGCTACCAATGAAGTCAAAACACAATTATTCTTGCCTAGAGGAGCCTCCTCACTGGTCTCCCAGGCTTTGCTCCCTTCCTTCCTCCAAGCCACTCTCCAGGCCACAGCCAGAGTGACCCATCTGAACTGCAGAACAGAATGTACCACTGCCCCACTGTTGCCCTCAGGGTCCGCACCAGATCCCCTGCACTTTATTCCCTGGCCCCTGCTTGCTTCTTTCTACCCTCTCTCTCTTTATTCCGACCCTATGCCCTCACCATAGTATTTTGAGATGTTTTCTCACTTTACCTCAGAGTAATTCAGCTAAAAATATTTACTACAGATAGGGTAAGGAGATATAAATATGATCAAGGCGGTTCTGGCATATATGGGCACCAGTACAGTTTTCATTTTATGGGACAAGAAGGGGAGAATCTGTTCCATGCTTCCCTCCTAGCTTCTGGTGATGGCCAACAATCCTGGGATTTCCTTGGTTTGTGGCAGCATAACCCCAATCTTCACATGGCATTTTCCCTGTTGTGTGTGTGTGTGTGTGTCTGTGTCTGTATCCAAATTTCCTCTTTATATAAGGACACCAGTCATATAGGAATAAGCCCACCCTAATGACCTCATCTTAACTTGACTACAACTGCAAAGACCCTATTTCCAAATAAGGTCACATTCAGAGGTGCTGGAGGACATAGGGAGTACTCTAAGGTACATACCTCAAATTTTCTTTTTTTTTTTAGACTTTTTTTTTTGTTTCTGGGTTTTTGGTTTTTTGGGGTTTTTTGAGAGAGAGAGTGTGAGTGGGGGAAGAAGCAAAGGGAGAGGGAGAGAGAGAATCTTAAGCAGGCTCCACACTCAGTGCAGAGCCCCATGCAGAGCTTGTTCTCAGGACCCTGAGACCATAACATGAGCTGAAATCAAGAGTCGGATGCTTAACTGCCTAAGCCACCCAGGTGCCCCTTTACCTCAAATTTTCTATCTAGACAAAGAGAACCTATAAAATTTGAGAATGATTTTTTAGACCCCTGCCCCGCCCCCCCCCAAAAATTAAAAGCAGAATCATGTTACCTCCTATCTATGAGGGAAATGAAGTGAATATTTATTAGGCATCTCTCAGGGTCCTCGACCTTTGCAAGTTTTATCTTGTCAATCTTCACAAACACCCCAAGTCCTTCACATCAAAGACTGGCTCATCCATTGTCATGTCCCTGCCGCCCAACTTAGAACGTGGTACTGCAATACTCATACAACAAATACATATTACATCAATGAACTAGGGGGTAGATATTATTTACCCCATTTTAAGAATGAAGAAATTAGTTCAGAGATGCTCAGGCACATGCCCCGTCATATGGCTGGTGAGTAAGAGGCAGGTTTGGGACTCAAGGCCAAACCCACCTGTCTTCAAAGCTCTATCCTTTCCATCACATTCAAACCAGTGGTTCTCAAAGTGTGGTCCCAAGACCACCAGGCCCAATAAGTTTGCCTTAGAAGGGCAAATTCTTAGGGCTCTTCACTGACCTGCTGAATTAGAACCTCTAGGGTGGGGCCATCAATCTGGGTTGTAGGAAGCCCTCCCCATGCGGCTGATACCAGTTGCAGTTGGGAGCCCCTGCACTAAACCAGGAAGCTGGCCGGGAGAAGTCGAGAGTGGGTGGGGACTGAGAGATTGGCTTGGTCTTTTTTTGGGGAGGGGTGTCACCTATGTAGTTGCAGGATTTCCAGAAACCTCACCTTCCAATTCCAACCACTGTTACTATTTTTTATGCTGAGAAATTACATTACCCCAGTACTTTTAAAAAGGAGGGAGGAGAGAGAGTGCCTGGAGGTAATTACTTAAATCTGAACCCTTTCTTCCTGTTTCTTTCCTCTGCTGGAAATGATGGGACATCCCTGGGAGAAGCTCTGATAACACACCCCCGAGGACTTTCCACCTGGAAAGGAGAACTGACAGTCCTTTCTGGGATGAGGTGGGCAAGATGCTTTAAAAGTTGCCAGAGGGCTTCCAAGTTGCATGAAGTAAGGATAAAGGTGGAACCGACTAGCTCTGCAGAACTTCATCTACACACTCATGGAGAAAAGACCAGAACAGGAGATGCAGCAAACCGAACAGATCCCGGCTTCTTACCCGGAAACCGAGGAAGCCGTCATAGAGGCCACCTGTGAACGGGACAGGGGGCCAGGACTCAGCAACCCTTTGCAAGGATGACCTGGTTCTTAAAGGAAGTCACTTTTCTTTCTGAGGGTCTTGGTGGCAGACGAGGGTGGCAGCCTGATGATGCCAACCCTGGGAGGTGCAGAAGGCCTGCATGAGGCCCAAACCAGCATTCCACCGCCGGGCTCTGCCTGGAGGAGGCTGTGAGGCTTTCTAGTGGAAAATCTGCAAAAACCTGAAGCTAAAGTAAGAGGAGGGAATGGTGCCGCTGACCCGCCTGCAATATTGTAATATTGTCCATTGTGAGAAAGAGAGGACAACTGTAATATTGTCCATTGTGAGAAAGAGAGGTGGGGCTGGGGGTAGGGGGAAGGGGAGCCGGAAGAAATAACAGGGTCCAAAGCAGAATGCTCAACTTCAAGCCATTTGCCTGAGCTCATTTTTTTGGATGGCTTCTGCTACAAAGTAGAAAATGGAAGCCTTTATGCGGTACTAAAATTGGTATCAGGGTTCCTCTGCCCCCCTTCCACATCCCCCCACCCACAGCCAGGCACCTGACAGCGCCTGGGGTTCTGGCAGCCACTGCATACAGCAATCTGGAAAGGTTCCCCTGGGACGAGCCTGGGGCCCCATCACTGGGAACTCAGTTCACATCAGCACCTCTTGCTTTGCCAAAGCAGAAGTGGCCTGGATCCAAGAGTGAAATTGGGCGGAAGAAATTAAAAGCAGGATGCCATTTTCCCTAATTTAAATGGGAAGGCCTGAGATGATCCTCCTGCTTTTTAGCAGTCACAGGAGGAATCAGGACAAATCTCCTACTTCTTTATTTTTATACTCACTGATCAACAAGCCATCTTGCTTTTTCCTCCCACTCCAAGCAGTACCAACCTCAATAATGGTTAACAGATAGTAATTAAACATCATATACTCTGCTATTTCAATTTGAGACCAAAGGAAATTACACTGGCTTAAAAAGAGGCTATATTCCATTTCTACTTCACACACACACACACACACACACACAAACACACACACACACACATGACATATATATATGACAAATAATAATCACTGGTCCCATAATAGTCTCCACAGATACTGGGAGATAACATCCACAGATACTACAGAGTTTCAGTAATTAAATTAACTAATCAGTGAATCTCTCTGCATTGTTTTCCTCTGATGTTCCTAATCTTTTCCATTCTCATGGCCAGCATGCCCATCAGTACATTGTTCTGTTGCATCTGCCTGCTAAATAATCTTCTCATGTGTGTTTTTTTTTTAAAGATTTTATTTATTTATTTGACAGAGAGAGACACAGCGAGAGAGGGAACACAAGCAGGGGGAGTGGGAGAGGGAGAAGCAGGCTTCCCGCAGAGCAGGGAGCCCAATGCGGGACTCGATCCCAGGACCCCGGGATCATGACCTGAGCCGAAGGCAGTCGCTTAACCGACTGAGCCACCCAGGCGCCCTCATGTGTTTTCTTAATGGGCTCTGAGCACTACATGTCCTATAATGTTTTCATTTTTTACCTTGGCCACCAGGGAGCTCAGGGTCAAATTTCCAGTTCATTTGCTTATATAGTATTCATATATTCATTTAATTATTCTTTCTGTATTTGTCATTCTAAATTGTATTTTTTCCTGTCATAATTTTCATTTTATATTTGGATTTTACTGTTTTGATGGAATATTTCCTGAAAACTGAAGTCCTTATAGGTGGAGGCACTATTAATTACTTAATTAAAATAAGACCATTCACGGTTTGATTGCCGTCCTCTCCTACCTCATTTCTCACTATGTTCTCCTTCCCTCCTTCTCTGCTCCTCAGAATAGACTGGCCTTCTTTCAGTCCTTTGTACTCACTCAGGGCCTTTGCATGTGCTGATTCCTACTCCCTCATGGCTTATTATTCCTGAACATCCTTCAGACCCCAGCTGGGTTATGGCTACCTTAAGAGTTCCCTGAACTTCCTCCTTAAGTCAAATCCCCTAATATGTGTACCTTCCTTTTGTAGCACTTGTCACAGTTGTAATTTTATTTCTGTGATGATTTCATATATATATGTATATATCCTATTAGACTATAAACAATGCCTGGCACATAATGGGTCTGTGATAAAGTTTGTTGAATGAATGAATGGGTGAATTGAATGAGTGAGTGAATGAGTTCATACATACAGATACTCTGGTTTCTCTGGTCCAACTTTTTTTCTATTCTCCAAAACACCTATCTAAGCATTCACTACCCTCCAGAGAAAACTTCTCCTGTGTATTCATAATCAAGTTCAATCTTTCTCCTTAACACATTCTATAAGGGCCTCCAAGACTTGCCTCAATCCACCTTCCCATTCCCTTTCCTTCCCCTTCCATGAAAGCCACCCTGGACAACCTGAAGTTCTCCCATACATAGCCCTGCACATTCCCATCTTCTGGTCTAGAATGTCCCTCCCCAGTGACCTGTCCAGCATCTACTCTACACCGGGAAGTGACTAAGCTTAGGATGCTGCACTAGGCCCTCAGATGCCACCTACCCCTAAAGCCTTCTCTGATTTCTGCAGTTTCCCTCTTATAGTGCAAACCCCAAGCCTTTTGTTTATATTCACTTTTATCTCTTATATAAGTGCATTATATTTATGACACATTCCCTTTCTCACTGGACTATAAACTCCTTCAAGGCAAGCATTGGGCCAATCCATTCCAAATTCCCAGGTGCAAGCACAGTGTCTGGTACACTGTGAGAGGCTACAATGATTATTGTATTAATACATAATAATAATAACAACATGGAGATATAGGAACATCAAATTTAGGAAACTTGTCCAACAGCTGAAGGAATGGATGATTTCATGATATGCTGTGATGTGGTGGTTTTAAAATATGCCCCCATATTCTTGGATGTTCCTCCCTCCAAGAGGAAGAGAGAGCTTAATCCTCCCCCACCGAGCGTGGGCTGGACTCAGCAACTAACTTCTAATGAACAGAAAGAACATGGCGAAAGTGATGGTGTGTGACTTTTGAGATTCAGTCGTAAGAGGGGCTGTGGCTTCCTCCTTGCTCTCTGTCTCTGACTGCCTGCTCTGGGGGAAGCTGGCTGCCATGTCATGAGGGTACTCAGGCGGCTCCATAGAGAGCCCCATGTGCGAGGAACTTGTTCCTGCTAATAGCCACATGAGTAGACCATCTTGGAAGCAGATCCTCAAGTTCCAAACAAGCTTCTGAGGACTGCAACCCCAGGTGACCTCTTGGCTGTACCTTCATGAGAGACTCTGAGCCAGAATCAGCCAGCTCAGCCAGGCCTAAATTCCTGACCCAAAGAAACTGAGATCATGAATGCTTGTTTTTTTTTTTAAACCACTAAATTTTAGGGTAAATTGTTTTAAAGCAGTAGATAATTGATAACAATAGTTAACATATGTGCTTATCCATTCAGAAAAAGAGTATAGTTTTTAATTCCTGTTGGACCAGAGGAGATTTCTATCTCATTAATAGCTGATTTTACGAGGTTAATATCCCAATGGTGTGAAAATATTCATACTCTGTTCTCCCTGCCTGATAGACCCTCCTACACCTTCAGTTCTTATCTAAATGTTACCACTTCTCTAGGGGTGCCTGGATGGCTCAGTCAGTTAAGCGTCCAATTCTTGATTTTGGCTCAGGTCATGATCTCAGGGTGGTGAGGTGGGGTTTCCCCACTGAGTGGGGAATCTGCTTGAGATTCTCTCTCTCCCTCTCCCTCTGCTCCTCCCTGCCCCACCCCGCTCATGCACGCATGTGCTCTCTCTCTCTCTCTAAAATAAATAAATCTTTTAAAAATAAATAAATAAATGTTACCACTTCACTAAAGCCTGCTTGACTTTCTCAGATCTTTTGAGAAGCTCTCTTAACCACTCTAGCCCATACTGAAATAATTTTTCTCTGTTCATTTGCACTTTGGCTCTTGATAACCATAATCACTTCGACTTATTGAGTACTTACTATGCACCAGTGTAGTGGTTGAATAGTGTCCCTCCAAAATTCATGTCCACTCAGAGCCTTAGAAGGTATAACCTTATTTCGAAATCGGGTCATTGCAGATGTAATTAGTTAAGATAAGGTCATCCTGGAGTAGGGATGAGCCCTAAATTCAGTAACTGTTGTCCTTATAAGAAGACCATGTGAAGACAAAGAGACACACGAGAAGAAGGCCATGTGACAAGGGAGCAGGGATTGAAGTGGTGCAGCTACAAATCAAGGACTCCCAAGGATTGCCGGCAACCACCAGAAAGCCAGGAAGGGAAAGGAAGATTCCTCCCTAGAGCCATCAGAGAGCACATGGCACCACGACACCTTGAACTTGAAGTTCTTGCCTCCAGAACTATGAGAGAACAGATTTCTGGTGCTTTAAGACACCCAGCCCTAGCAAACAAATACAATGAGTCATACTGTGCATATCTTATTTCTCATTTCTACTTTCACAAAAACCCTTCAAATTAAATATGATAAGCTAGCTCCTTTGATTACTGAGTGTGACAGCCAGTGAAGCTTCACCAAGGATATGAAGCCGGTCTCCAGAGGCTGTGCTCTGCCCATGGGTCCTCCCTGTCTGGCCTCATTCTGTCATGCACTGATCTCTGTTTGCAACTGCTTGTTCCTTGAAAGGCCGTAAGTGCAATCAGTGTCGGTTTCATGTCCTATAATTCTTCCATGTCTCTTTCAGTCCATGATGTTCAAGAAATACTTTGTGTATGAATTATTTCAAATTTCAGAGAATTAAAAATATAAAAGAAAAAAGTAAGTATTTGTTGGAGAAAACTTGACAGTGGCGCATGATCCCTAGAGGAAATCTGCCATTAATGTTTTCAAACTGTGAGTACTCTGACAATCCCTGTTCTCTGGGACCAGGTACCAATACAAACAGTATCTGTCACTGGAGGAAACGAGTGTCAGAAACAACGGAGCTGTCAAGTGACCAGTTATGTTGCTTCACAGTTACAAAGTTTAAAAAAGAATACTTTTTGCCCCATTTGTAGGGGTCTGCTCCATAAGTAGTGAGCCTCTCATTATCTGGGGTAAAAAGTATTTTTTTAAACATTTGTAACTGTTAAACAATAAAACCCACCTGACAGTAAGCACTCATTCTGCTATCTTAGGGAGCTGGTGAGGATGTCTTTGTCTGGGTGGCCACTGAGATCCACTTTAACACCAGCTTTTGGTGAGGTCACAGTTTTATATCTAAATGACACTCCCCAGAGTGAACCAACCTGTTGATCTCCTTGGTCCTCAGTTTCTGCAAGTATAAAATAGAGACTTTAATGGCGATGGGGTGATATCAGTCATAATCAGAAACAAAAACCTGAGATTTTTAAGTTATCTAAAAATCAAGAGGATGTCTCATCTTTCAGAGAAGCTCCTAACAATCTGTTGCATATTCCCAGTGGTATCACCTTTATCTGCTCATCTTCATTCATGTCAACTCCCTTTGGTTGCTCATCATCTTACTAAAATGGTAATTACATCAAACACAATAAAGCACACTGGCCATGATCATACATTCTTCTGAAACGTTACCCGAATCTATCTCCACCTGAGAAAAACGAGCTGGTGAATATAAAAATCGGGAGTAGTCTTTTGGATAATCCAGGATTAAAAACTCTATGTATTCTTTTAAAAATATGCCTTTTCCCCCCACAGTTCTTTATTTCCTTCTGACTTCTTGCTACCCTGTTTCTTACTCTGTATTTGATCATAGCCCCTTCCTTTCTTGTATGGATGATTTATACAGCTCAATATTTGCAAATGGAAGCTCTAGCACTCATCTTTTATTTTTTTATTTATTATTTTTTTTTAAAGATTTTATTTATTTATTTATTTGAGACAGAGAGAATGAGAGAGAGAGAGCACATGAGAGGGGGGAGGGTCAGAGGCAGAAGCAGGCTCCCTGCCGAGCAGGGAGCCCGATGCGGGACTCGATCCAGGGACTCCAGGATCATGACCTGAGCCGAAGGCAGTCGCTTAACCAACTGAGCCACCCAGGCGCCCTCTAGCACTCATCTTTTAAAAAAAATGTTTTACAAGGAAAATAAGTTGACCCATTAATTCAAAATTTATGGAGAATCTAGTCTGTGTTTAGCACAGGGCTTGGCGCACCTGACTTCTCGGAAGTGTTGTCCCGAGCCAGCACCATCCTTATCAGAATCTGAACCAGTCAGATGAACAGATATACTTGATGTTTCCTTTATCTTTTCTCTTGGTGGCTTACTAGCCACTCTTTTATCTTCATATAATTGAGGTTGGAAGGCAAAGTAATCCATTTCAAGCAGAAAATTAGCCAATTTCAGTTGCCTTTCTAATTCAGAAACAACTTTCCTTGAATGTTGTGCATGGGGTAAGGAGAGGGATGCTCCAATTAGCACACAGGCTTATTACATTAAAGTCAATTATTATTACTAGTTTTTGCATTTTATTTTGTATCATCAGTACAATTCTGATTTAGAAAATCACATCCTAGGCCTGTGAAAGTCAGTTTATTTATTTTTTTCACCCTGCAGAGCTCTGCGGGTCTTTTTTTTTAAATGCCTTTAATAGGGGCACCTGGGTGGCTCAGTCGGTTAAGCGTCTGCCTTCGGCTCGGGTCATGGTCCCAGGGTCCTGGGATTGAGCCCCACGTCGGGCTTCCTGCTCGGCAGGGAGTCTGCTTCTCCCTCTCCCTCTGCCTGCCGCTCTGCCTACTTGTGCTCTCTCTCTATCTCTCTGTCAAATAAATAAATAAAATGTTTTAAAAAAATGCCTTTAATAACACGTGTCAAATCGAAGGAGAAGAATGGGTGATAACCTCACATTAGGGTTCTCAGACTTAAAAAGATTTTGAAAAGCGCAGAGCTAACAAGTATGAAAAATATATTTTTTTTGGCAGCTGTCAAGCACTAACTATAATTATCTGTTCTGTGCTTTATCTGGTATGACATAGAAGGAGAGCTTAAAAAGAAATGTGACAAACGGCACAGTTTTTATCACTTTACTAGAGGAATGATACAGACTGAGGAAGAGCTCTGAGTTGGACCAAATTATTTTCTGAAAATCTGGCAAAATTAGCCATCAGGCCCATCTGCCCTGACTGGGAAAAGATGGCATCTTGATAAAGCCGACAGGCTTTCCAGCCTGGCCCTCTGGGTCTCCGTGATTCCCGGGGGAGAATAAATTGCCAGCAGCCCTCACAGACAAGGCCTCCCTCCTCCATCTGACTGCAGATGGAGAACACCAATGTTGTCTTTAAAAATCCATGCTCCCAACCTGACACACATCTATAAACACTTGGATTCTTTGACCCGCCACGTCTACTTTTAAGAATTTATCTGACAGATAGACTCAAACAAGTATGCCCCAATACACACAGGAGGGTGTTCACTGCAGCACTGTTACCATATAAATGACTGGAATTGACCCATTCATCAAATGTCTGCTTTAGTCAATCACGGCACATGCTTATCATGAGTCACAATGTAGTGGTTAAAAATAAAGATGTAGATCTATAGGAAGGAAAACAGTAAAATACAGAACAGGACACATATTCTGATCTGATTTGTACAGAAAGTGAAAAGAATGGACAGATGTGCTTGTATGGGCATAAAACATTTCAAGAAGAATGTATCAAAGCAGGAGTTGACAGAGGTTAGCCTTTGGGGACTTGCGGGGGCTAGGGGTGGACTTATACTTTTCAGCTTCTACCCTTTGCACAATGGGAACTGACATGCAGAAAACAGCACGGTGGGGAAGAGCCCAGCTGCCTGAGTTCCTGCTCTCTTCCTAGCCGAGTAACCTCTGGCAGGCTAATCTCTCCGGGGTAGGCACTGGGAATGTAGAAATGATTAAAACGTGCAAGAATGCCGGCCCTCACAGAGTTTACATTCTAGTCAGAAAATATGGACAATTAAAAAAAGTGTGTGTGTGTACACATATGTATGTACGTAAAATATATGCCCGAGGGCAGAGGGTGCTGCGGAAGAGAGTGGAGCAGGCAAGAGGAGAGGGATGGGGTACAATGGAGGCAGCTGTTAATAGTACCTACCTCATAGAGTTCTTATAAGGACCAGATGGGTTCCTGCCTGTAGGTCACTTGGGGTACTCAATAAATGTGAGTTATTATTACACACCTATATGACCTTATAATGTAAAAATAAATAATAATTTTTATACAAACCCATGCCCCCCGGGGACTTCTGTTTAAGATCTCATATCTTCCTTTAATAGTTTTGAAACCTCAAAATGGGGATGTACATTTCTTATTTTGCAAGTGTAAAATTATGTTGTCTGGCCACACTGGCCTTCTCTCTGTCTCCTAAGCACAGACTCTTTCCTGCCTGCAAACTTGTCCACTCCTCGTCACCTGCCAAACTTCTCCACAGCCTTCATTCCGCTCGCCGCTTAAACCCACTCCTCAGAGAGGCTGGCTCTCACCTTCCCGATCTACCATCTAGGGCAGATCTACGATCTATGATTAGGGCTCCTTGTCATATCTTTTGCTTTTCTTTCATACCGTTAACCAAATTTGTAAGTCAACTGCATTGGTTATTTGGAAGTATCAAGTCTGCTTTCCAAGCCCAGTTCCTCCCCAGGGCCAGAGTCTACCTGGGGAAACGTGAAAGAGAGGAGAGGGTTGCTGGATGCAGTGTGGCCAAGAGCGGAGTTTTCACTCCCAGCTGGTGGAGGGAGAAGCAGCTGAGAAGCAACTCAGATTGCAAGCAAACAAGATTGATGTATAGAGGGGCGCCTGGGTGGCTCAGTCGTTAAGCGTCTGCCTTCGGCTCAGGTCATGATCCCAGGGTCCTGGGATCGAGCCCCGCATCAGGCTCCATGCTCCGCGGGAAGCCTGCTTCTCTCTCTCCCACTCCCCCTGCTTGTGTTCCCTCTCTCGCTGTGTCTCTCTCTGTCAAATAAATAAATAAAATCTTTAAAAAAAAGATTGATGTATAGGGATTTGTTTGTATTGTTTGCTATAGAAGGAGCAAGATTCTGTCTCTCAGTTGCAGTAATAGCTTCCAGAAATGCTCTGAGGTCACTTGGGAGCTCTAGGTGGGGTCCTTCTTGAAACAGGAAGGGTCCTTCAGCTATGGACCAAGCAAAAACAGAGGTGTGTGTGTGTGTGTGTGTTGCCTACTGATTTGTCAAGTTTGAAAGGACTGACAGTTTTGCCAGAGATATGAGAAAAGGTGAGGACATGCTTAAGGTGTTAACGGGATAACAATTGAGCAAATGTTTACAAATATATATGCAAAAGCATTCATTTCAGTACCGTTGATAGTAATAGGATTTAGAAGTCTTCTGAATTGGTTGGTTAAATAGATTATATTATACATGCTACAGAACTCTATGTAGCCTTAAAAATGATGAAGTTAGACCTATATTTATTAGCAGAGGTGTCTCTTGCAAATTATTGCATGAAAAAAATATGTTATGACACAGCATGTGTGATATGATCCCATTTATGGAGAATTGTATATTTATAGCTATACATTTATGTGTAGAAGTATAGAAAGTCCGTAAGTATAGAAAAAAGTCTGGAAATATGCAACAGTGTTTATAGTGATTTTAGCCAGTTATGAAATATTGGGTAAGTTTTGCATCCTTGTTCGCATTCTATACTTCCTGATATTCTAGAATAAGAATGTGCCATTGTTACACAAATAATAAAGCTATTTAAAAATAGTATTCAATAGGCTAAAAGGGAATAAGGTAATCTAGAGTTCAGTCCCATTCCTAAGTTTTCAGAAAGCAGATCATAAAACAGTAACAAGCACAACATTTATTAAGCACTGACTCTACACTGCATTTTGCAAAGCACCGGAAGCATTATTTTGCTTAACCCTCCCACCAATCCATAAAAGATATAAACTAGATTATCCCCATTTTCCAAATGAAAAAACTGAGACAAAGGCGGATGAGCATCCTGCCCAAGACAATGCAGTTGAAATGGTTGCTCGGATTAAACCACAGGTGACAAACTTGAACAGCCGTCACCACCAAGCCAACACCGGCCCATAGAAACATAATGCGAGCCACATACAAGATTTTAAAATTACCAGGAGGCACATTTGAAAAAGTATAGAGACACAGGTGAAATCAAATTTTTTCAGGTGAAATTAATTTTAACAATACATTTCAACATACCTTCAGCATGCAATATTATTGAGATATTTTGCATTCATTTTTCTGTACTGAGTCTTCCAAATCCAGTATGTGTGTTACACTTTACCGCATCGCTCAATTCAGATGCTAAATTTTCATCAAAAATACTTGGTCTCTATTTAGATTTCATAAAATTTCTGGTTAAGAAAGTAGATGGGGACGCCTGGGTGGCACAGTGGGTTAAGCAACGGACTCTAGATTTCAGCTCAGGCTGTGATCTCAGGGTGGTGAGAATAAGCCCGGAGAGCTCCACTCTCAACGGGGAATCTGCCTCCCCCCCTCCCCCTCTGCCCCTCCCCCCACTTGCACCCTCTCTCTCCAAAATAAATAAATCTAAAAAAAAAAAAAAGAAAGAAAGTAGAGGCACATACCCAAGTAGTTCCAAACACAGCTAACAATTTTTCAACGACTTAGTTGAGTGTGCATTTTAGCTTTAACTTTTAATTAAAATTAAATAAAATTAAAAAATCCATTTCCTTGGGGCACCTGGTGGCTCAGTCCGTTAAGCATCTGCCTTTAAGCTCAGGTAGTGATCTCAGGGTCCTGGGATCCAGCCCCGCATCGGGCTCCCTGCTCGTCAGGGAGTCTGCTTCTCCCTGTGTTCTCTCTCTCTCTCAAATAAATAAATAAAATCTTTTTTAAAAAATCCATTTCCTCAGCTGTACTAGCTGCATTTTTATTGCTTGGTAGCCACATGGGGCTTGTGGCTACCGTATCCAGATAGTACAACTCCAGACCCTTAACGGCTATGCTCTCTTTCCCTCTCTTTGCCAAATTTTACCAGCTTTGTTCTCAGAATATCTTTCACATCTACTCTTTTTTCCTTTCCAACATTTTTACCCCTGTTAAATTTTTACTAATTTTTTACTACTATAAGACCATGATAATTATAGTTCCACTAAAAATCTGGAACAGGGGCGCCTGGGTGGCTCAGTTGGTTAGGCGACTGCCTTCGGCTCAGGTCATGATCCTGGAGTCGTGCGATCGATTCCCGCATCGGGCTCCCTGCTCAGCGGGGAGTCTGCTTCTCCCTCTGACCCTCCCCCCCTCATGTGCTCTCTCTCATTCTCTCTCTCTCAAATAAATAAATAAAATCTTAAAAAAAAAAAAAACTGGAACAGCTAACGTTTATTGAGTACTTACTATGCACCAGGAACTATTCCAAGCACTTTACATGTATTAACTCACTTAACTGTCATAATATAGTAATCAATTAAGTGGACTTTATTAATATTCCCATCACAATGATGAAGAAGTTGAGGCGTGAGGAGATTAAATAACTTCCCCAAGGTCATGCCATTACTGAGTGAAGAAGCTGGAAATTGAACCCACCCCACCCAGTATATCCAGACCCCACGCTCTGTACCTCTACTCTGCCTCCCTCTCACAAATACATGCCTAAAATTGATAGTTTGAATGCTAGGCGTATAGGTGATTTTTATTCTCTTATTATTATTCATCTATTTTTTCTCAAGTTTTCTGCAAATGAAATGTGTCATCTTTACAATTTTTGAAGTTTTCTTTCTTTTTTTTAAGATTTTTATTTATTTATTTGAGAGAGAAAGAGCAAGTGAGAGCACAAGCGGTGGGGGGGGGTGGGCAGACAGAGAAAGAGAGAAGCAGACTCCCCACTGAGCACAGAGCCTGATGTGGCCTCAATTCCCACAGCCCCAAGATCATGACCTGAGCCAAAGTCAGACACCCAACTGACTGAGTCACCCAGGTGCCCTTAAAGTTTTTCTTTTAAAGTAAGGCAGATTGGGGCACTTGAGTAGCTTAGTCAGTTGAGCAACTGACTCATGATTTCGGCTCAGGTCATGATCTCAGAATTGTGAGACTGAGCCCTGCACTAGGTTCCGCACTCAGCGTGGAGTCTGCTTGAGATTCTCCCCCTCTCCTTCTGCCCCACGCCCCCACTCTCTCTCTCTCAAATAAATAAATAAAATCTTTTTTTTAAAGATTTTATTTATTTATTTGAGAGAGAGAGAATGAGAGACAGAGAGCACGAGAGGGAAGAGGGCAGAGGGGGAAGCAGACCCCCTGCTGAGCAGGGAGCCCGATGTGGGACTCGATCCCGGGACTCCAGGATCATGACCTGAGCCGAAGGCAGTCGCTTAACCAACTGAGCCACCCAGGCGCCCAATAAATAAAATCTTTTAAAAAATAAAATAAGGTAAGGTAGATAATGATCAGTCTGGTTCAGTTTTAGTATACTTCTACCTTGAGACAGGAGAATAGACAAAATGACTTCCCAAATGTCTTCAGATCTCAAAAATCTATTACTCCTTAGGCCCCTCTTATATCAACCCAAACCAGTACATCTTGTAACCCTACAAGAGTACTTAGTGAGAGACACCTGGGTGGCTCAGTTGGTTAAGCATCTGCCTTCGGCTCAGCTCATGATCCCAGGGTCCTGGGATAGAGGCCCCAGGAGGGCTCCCTGCTCAGCGGGGAGTCTGCTTCTCCCTCTCCTTCTGCCCCTCCCCCCACTTGTTCTCTCTCTCTTTCTCAAATAAATAAATAATCTTAAAAAAAAAAAAAGAGTACTTCATGACAAAAAGAGACTTTCAATTTCCCCTCTCCACCAAATATGGCAGGATGTTTTAAACATCCAACCTTGGTGATTCCCAACCAAAGGAGTCACTTCAAATCTTTTTTTTTTTTAAGTTTTTAAATTTTTATTTAAGTAAGCTTTACACCCAATGTGGGGCTCAAACTAACGACCCCAAGATCAAGAATCGCACGCTCCTCCGACTGAGCAGCCAGGTGCCCCAAGTCACTTTGTTTTTTAATTTTTTTAAAGATGTATTTATTTATTTTAGACAGCGTGAGAGAGCAGGGGGAGGGGCAAAGGGTGAGGGAGAGAATCTCAAGCAGACTCCCCGCTGAGTGTGGATCCAGATGCAGGGGCTCAATCCCACAACCCTGAGATCATGACCGAGCGGAAACCAAGAGCCGGAAGCTCAACCGACTGAGCCTCCCAGATGCCCCCCCGCAGTCACTTTAAATCTTAGACTTTTGGTGAAATATTTCATGAAAGCTCAGGGGTCCTGAATGTTTTCTAGATCTACCCATTTCCCTGTGGAGTTCAAACCTTGAATAATGAGTTAGAAGCAAATACAGGAGGAAACATAAAAGCCCCGAAGCTATGATCATGCTGTAAAGTATCATGCCGGGATCTCAGGACTTTCTCCCTCCTGGTAGAGGGGCTGATCCCAGAACTGTGAAAGGCCATCACTCTGCTCCTAAAGCTATTCTTTCTGCATCTCCCACACCCACTCGAAAACCCTAACCAAAACCCTTGGCTTGCCCCTCTCCTTCACCCTACACTTACAGTCAGTTGCCAAACCCTCTAACCTCTACCTTCAGCGTATTTTTCATATCTACACCTCTCCATGTGTCCCACTGCCACCAGCCAGTACAGTCCCTCTGCAAGCCTCCTCCTTGACTGGTCTCCTTGACCCCATCTCCTCTCCCTCTCTCACCTTCCAGCCTTCCTCAACCATATTTAGTTTTTCATTCATGCTAATCCACTCTGAGCAGGCTGCTATCTCTGCCAGAAATCCTTTAGGGATTCTCCACTTCGGATTTCTAAATTTCCAGCCTTGATTTCTATTGTCCCCCACACCTACTCCACATTCCAACCTTATCTCCTATTGTACTCACACCTACTTCACATTTCAGCTGCCGGGTCTACTTGCAATTCCCAGGGTCCCTTGCATTTTCCTTGTGGAACTTTCTGCAGGCTCCCCCCCTCTATCTAATCCATCTCCGCCCATTGCAGTCCTACTGATTATTCCAGAACTAGGTCAAGCGCCAACTGTTCAAATATGTTTTCTTCCTCTCCTATTCAATTCTGTATTGCCATTTCTGCATTGCTTACCATATGTTAACTCTGTGTTATCATTTATATATCCTTATTTGTGTACTTACTTTTTCTGCCTACCAGTATTTCTTAAACACCTGTAATATGTCAAGGGTATGCACTAGGCACTTTGCATGTGTTATCTCACTTAATTTAATCCTCACAACAGCCTTGTAAGAGTAAGAATAATAATGAGTATTACCATCCCCATTTTACAGATCAGGCACCTGAGGCTGCAAGAAGCCAATTAACTTGTTCGAAGTAGCATCCTTACTAAGTGGCAATCATCACTCACTCATCCCATTTTATTACAATCCATGTATGCCAGATTCCCAAGCCCTGTGGACTTTTCAGTATAGACTGGGAAGTCCCTTTGGGGGCAATTAGCTGTGGAGCCTCAGGACAAGGCAGATCTGTTAAAGAAGATTTTCTGCTCCTCTCTCATTTGATGTATATTCATTGTGCTACAGGAAATGCTCCTTTGGCTCTCAGTCAGCCTCTGGCCCAGGCTAGCACAAAGCTAAAGAAATGATTCATGAAAACAAATACCATACAGGATGCTTAGTTCCACTGGTGACCTTGATTATTGTAAAATTGTGAAAGCGAAGGCATGCCACACCCCAGCACAGGTTTAGCAATCTAGAACTCCCTGTTCTCTGCCACCTCAGTTTAGGCCTCATGTTAAAACTTTTTTTTTTTTCCTGATTAGATCCAGAGGGGTACCTCAGATTTCAGAAACAAGGCTGGAACAGCATTGTTGTCAAATCAGATTGACCTGATGAGAGTCCCTGCCAATAATACCCAACATGGACTCACAAGAAATTCATATGAAGATTAAGAATAGAGAAGGGTTAGTCTATTCTGAATTGATTTTTCGCCATTTAGGGTTGGAAGCCCCCAACCTTGTTGATTCAGTTCATACTGCCAAATGAAGACTATTGTAACAATGGGTTTATTCTTTTCCTTATTATTTGGAGTCAAGGGTGTCCAGCAGCCACTGTTTGCTCAAGGAGAGTCTAAACAGGACTTGCTGATGCCTGTGGCCAATGAGCATGACTCCTAAGCCACTTTGACTCTGGCATGGGGTATGGATCTAATGGTAAGGAAGCTGAACAAGAAAGGGGGTTAGGTAACTAATTTGTGTTTGCTTTTGTGTTTTGTGTGTGTGTGTGTGTGTGTGTGTTTTAATTTTCTCTTTCAATACTCAAAGCAATCCTTTTTAGGTAGATGTTATTGAAACACCCATTGTGCAGATCCAAAAACTGTGTGGTAAATAACAGGCAGGGACTAGAACCCTGTTATGTTGAGTTGCACAGATTTCCACTGCCCTAAGCTCATGCTCTGCAGTAAGACCTTTTGCTTAGGCAAATGTCAGCCATTTAAAAAGGACTAAATGCAAAATTTGTGCCCAAGTTAGAGTTCTCAAGCATCAGTATTCTTCCTTCCCTCCAAACCAAGATGATACAAAGTGTTTAATTTCTTAAATGTCTCACATTTTCCAAAGTTGACAAGATCTCACCAAGAAGCAGTAGTGGAACTGTAAGATTCTTACCTTCCACTCAGGAGACTCCCATGTTGGATTCTTAGGCAAGGGCGCTTGCTTGAACTAGGTATCTCAGTTGGTTAGGCCACACACCACCAAGGCCAGTAAGCCACAGTCACTGAGAAGATCATCCCCTTCCTAGCCATCTTTAAAACAGGTGATAAAGGAGCGCCTGTGTAGCTCAGTTGGTTAAGCATCTGCTTTTGGCTCAGGTCATGATCTCAGCATCCTGGGATTGAGCCCATGGCAGGCTCCCTGCTCAGCAGAGAGTCTGCTTCTCCCTCTCCCACTGCCCCTCCACCTGCTCTTGTGCGTGTGCACTCTCTCTCAAATAAATAAATAAAATCTTAAAAAAAAAAAAAAAACCAGTTCATAAAGTGGCTGAGTGGAAATGTAGACGGTCCAGGGCAGGTCATCATTGGAACTGATAAAAAGTTATCAAAAGTGCCACTGACTGGGATCACTTGTGTCATATTCATGAATGAAGTAAAAAATTATCTCTCTTTCCCCTCACCCTTCACTTTTTCATGGTCTGTTATGTTGTAGACAGTCTAATGGATAGAGCACCTTCATAATAACATAGTTCCTTGTGAGAGGGGGTTGTTGTTACTAATCAGTGAACACTGACAACTTACAAAAAGTATTTCAATCTCTCAAAACCCTAGCCCAGTATGACACTGGAGATCCTTTTTACAGGGCTAGACTCTTGGTGTATTATGAAATCTTTCACATCTCACAGAGATAACAGAACAACTCTTATTTTAGTATATGTGCTGCCGAAGCGAGCACCAGAACAACTCTTATTATTTTACCTTCCCCAATGCAGTTCTGGTATTTTGTTGTTGACTCCGCCATATGGTTAAAAAAGGTTACCAGAGAACAACCAAATAATGTTATTTCAACACTATAGAAACTACTGAGTTTTGTTACTCCTTAATACCTTTGTGTCTCCCTCCAAAAAGAATGCTCAAAGAATTTTCATTTGGAAGACATTCACTACCTATTGTGTGAATTGTGTTGGCAACCTTTTCGAAACACCTTGAAAAAGACTCATGACATATGTCAGCAGAAGTCCAGAGAAGGAAAGTAGAGACTGGCGGAAAGCGAGATATTACAGACTCAAAGTCTGGTCAGAGGGGTTGTGGGCTGTCAGGTACACTAAACAAAGCGCACTGGGGGAGGCAAAGCACTTAGCAGCCCGCAAGGTAACTGGATGTTTAACAAGGAGGGGGAGAGAGAGGTGATGCGTTCCTTCAGTCCCCCTGGCATATCTCCCACCTTCACACTCTTTTTTTGAAACCATGATAAAACCACAAGGATTCCCACTTTGCTCCCCTACTTTCCTCTGGCCTTCCTAACTCCTTTCTTACCCCGTTTTCCCCTCTCGCTTTCTGATTTGCCCCTCTGTACATAATCTTTTATTTTCAGCTACTTTTAAGGTAATTCCATTGCAGCAGGAAGACAACCCATGTCTTCTTCCTTCATTCCCGAGCCCCGGGACCCAGGTCCCTCCTGGGCTCCTTGGAGCTGGGACCTTCCCCTCTGAGCTCAGCAGCCCAGGCTGTGCGGATGATCTGTTTCGTGAGTCCTCCAGTGCGCTGGCCTCCCCATGACGCCAGTCTGCTCCTCTTCCCCCCCCCCCCCCCCATAACGCCTCATCCCCGAAGAAACCTAAACTCCGTGGCCTCTGAAACTGTCTGTGCCTGGGTTCCCAAGATCTCCGCCAGGATCCAAGATTTCTCTGACCAAAGTGGGGTCGGGCCGGGGAAGACAGTACCTCTTTGCAGGCGTGAAGCTCCGGTCCCGCTCCCTGGGTCACCTGGAAGGCGGTCCCAACCCAGAGCAGCAGCCGCAGAAGCCGGAGTGTGCGCCGCTCAGTTCGTCCCCTGCCTCGGGCAGAGGGATGGAGGCTGCGCCCCGGCTCAGCCATAGCGTCGTCCTGAGCGAGCGCCAGCAGCGGCTCAGGTGCTGCGGCCGCGGCTACTGCTGGCAGAAGGCGGAAAAAAAGGGGAGGGAGGTTCACAGGGGGAGGATGCAAGGGGCTGGGCTCGCTTCAGTCACCTCCCTGCGGCTACGCCAAGGCCGCCCATCCTTCCTCCTCCCTCCTTCTCCTTCCTCTTCTCCTCCTACCCACGTCGCCTTGGCAACCGCCTCCTCTTTCCCTCCGCGCGGATGGGTCAGGGACCACGCGCTCCTCTGCCGCTTACCTGCCGGTCGCCATGGCAGCCGCAGCCGCTGGCGCGCGCCGCGTGTAACTGCGCGCGCCCGGGGTCTGCAACCGGCCCAACAGGCGGGCACAGGGGTCGTGTAAAGAACGCAGTAGAAACATCCTCCAAGCCAACGCCACCAAATTCACGTTTTCCATTGCTCTTTCGGGTCATGGGCCATTTATGAGCATCTCTAATTTTGCAGGCGTGGCGTTCGACAATACTTATTTAGCACCTCCTTTGTGCGCAGCGATAAAAGGAAGATTGAGACTCCGTCTCACCTCCAGAAGTTACAGCCTGGAAGAGTGGCCCCGGTAGATGTTACCTACTGCAACAGCCGCTTCTGGAGATCGTACTTCCATCCCGCCAAATCCACCCGTGCCTCTACAAACGTCTCTATGCGAAGCCTTAAGACTGGCATAGTTAAACCGAGTTTAGGCAAGGAGGGTTTGCGTTAGCCTGCAATTTTCCAAGCACGATACCTGGGCTCTTCCGTCTCTTAACATCCTCATTCTCTCGTTGCTTTGAAAAATTCTTTCGTTAGATGCGAGGGAGAAGGAAATTCCTGGGCCATCTTTTAGGACTTCTTTACTCAGCTGAAGTCTTTTGCAGAAGTCCTGCACGCCGGGAGGCCGACGTTTTTCAACTAAGGCTCCCAAGGGCAAATGCAGGGCTCCCTGGTACGCTCGATGGCGCTTTCCCCTCTGCGTTCCCCGGAGCTTCCTTCCGAGGGGTCTCCCGCGCTGGACCGCCAGGTGGCGCCCTTCTCGAAGGGAATCCACCTCAGTCACAGATGGCGGGAGAGTTGCCGGGCAACCGAAACTGGGCGTTCCAAACAATTGGGACCCGGGATCCTTCGCGTGCGTTGTGTGCGGCTGCGCGGGCTTCCCATCCCTCACACCAGCGGCTCACTCCGCATTTTACCATGCCTTTCACCCGAGACCCCTTCCAGCACCCTACGTTGGATAACGATGATACCTTCCTGGGAAAACTCCGGGCTTCCAAGGTACTGTGCTTTCTGGCGTAGATTCCCACCAAGGTCGATGGCACTCTTCTTTCTGTTGGCGTGATGGGCAGAGATGGTAACTTAAAGCACTCTGGTGAGGACACTGACTCAGGTACCGGAGAAGTTTGTTTTCTGGCTGCCTCCTTGGCTCCATATTCAGATCTGCTAACGTTTCAGAGATGCTTTTGAGGAGAGGGAAGTTGAGCTCTAGCCCAGAGGAACAAGGGGCTCTCGCTGCGCAAAGCGATGCTTGGTATAATGTGGATTAATCAGGCCCAGGTCCCACCAAGCCACCCTTTGCCCTGTTTGGAAACCTGTTCTCTGAAAAGATATGAGATATGGAATGGGAGAGAATGGTCTGGAAGCCACCTGATCATGCTTTATACATCTGCCCTCACACCACCTCTGTCTTTTGGTTAATGCTGGTATGTGTTTATGTATGTGTGTCAGCGATTTGAGGAATTTAGATGATCTTTTTTTTTCTGGCAGAAGTATTTGGGATGCTTGAAATGGTGCAAAATAAGGTGAATTCAATAGTAATTGTGGCTTGATAAAAGAATCAAAGAGCTTCCTTTTGTTTATTCAACATTTATCATTTACTATATGCCGGGCACTCTGCTCAACACTGAGGATGTAGAGAGGAGTTAGATATGGCTCCTGCTTTAGAGAAACTCTAGTAGAAAAGCTGACAACAGTAGCAGCAAAAATGCTCGCACAATAGCACATGTGTTGTGACAGAGTTATACATCGTGTGTCAGGAGAACTGGGAGCTTAAAGGAAAGCTTCCCAGAGCAGGTGAGTTTTCACATCCGAATATGAGTTAGCTGGGCCAGGTGAGGGAGGAGGTGGAATGTGAGTTAGAAAGAAGGAAACAAGAGCCAGACATTCAAGGCACGGCGGCAGCAGGTGCACATACATGGAAAGGAGAGAAAGAGTGGCCTGTTTGGGGCCCAAGAGTCCAGAATGGCTGGAGCATCAATGTGAGATGGAGGAGGGGAGAGGGCAGAAGCTGGAGTCACCTTGTTGGGCTGGGTGTGCTGTGTACACCATGCTAGTGAGCTAGGATTCTATCCTGGAGATGCTGGGGGATCATGTCAGGATTTTAAGCACTAGAGTGACACAATTAATGGGTGTCTTAGAAAGCACAATGGCAGTAGATTGGATAGAACGGGAGTGGGGACAAGAGGAATCAGCAAGGAGGCAGGAGCCTCAGAGGGCAGCAATCTCCAGGAGAAATAATGGATCTAAAGCAGGGGATGGCAGTGAGGGGTAGATGTGAAAAAGTTGCCAAGGGCAGGACTGATGAAACTTTGTGGCTGGATATGGGCCCAAGAGAAGGGACAAGTCTAGGATAGCTCCTAGATTTCCGAGGGCTTGATTGATACCATTTACTGAATGGAGGCATCCAGGGGGAAGCAGGTTTGGGAGAAAGATGTTCAGATCAGTTATGTAAATGTTGCTTTTGTGGTGCCTGTGGGACATTTAAGTGGAGATGAGTAGCAGGCAACATGGTTGGGAGTTCTAGGTTGAAGATGTATATCTGGAAGCCGCAGTATCCATGTGGTGGTCGAAGCCATAGGAAGGAATAAGCTCATCCAGTGAATGAGAATACGAAAAACAGAAACGAAACCCCTGGAGAATGCACTGTCTAAGGGGCAGAGGGAGAAAGTAGAGCTGACAAGGGAGCTGAGCAGTAACAGCTAGAGGCAGGACGAAAACCAGGAGGAGCTGGACCCACAGAGCATGGAGAGAACATTTGAGAGAATCAGAATCATGGTGCCAGAAAATGCAGAGATCAAATAAGATCGGGTCTGGAAAAGATCCACCTAACCTAGCTTAAATAAAGATCATTGGTCACCAGCAAGAGAAGTTTCAGTGCTTGCTTGAGAAAGAGGCCAGACTGCAGTGGCTAAAGAGGGGACTGAAAGGGGGAAGAAATGAAGATAGTAAATGCTGACTCTTGAAGTCTAGTTCTGCAGGGAAGGTGATAGAGTGGTAGTGAGACAGTCATAAAGGAATGAGAGAGAAGCTGGGTATAGGGGATGGATGCCAGGATGGTGTCTGTCTCTGAAACACAGGGAAAGGCTAGGTTCAGGGAAGAAACGTTCTTCTTTTTATTAGTGCTTTTGAAGTGTAGTTGACATGCAGTGTTCTATTCATTTCAGGTGTACAGCATAGCGATTTGACAATCCTATACTCTGTTCACCACAGTAAGTGTAGTCAACAGCTGTCACCATACGTTATGACAGTAGTATTGGCTCTCTTCCCGATGCTGCATTTTTCATGCCTGTGACTAATTTATTTTATAATTGGAAGTTTGCCTCTCTTAATTTCTTCACCTATTTCACCCATCTCTCCACCTACCTTCCTTCTGGCAACCATTAGTTTGTCTTCTGCATTTATGGGTCTGTTTCTGCTTTTGTTTGTTTCATTTTGTTTTTCAAGCTTCCACATATAAGTGAAATAATATGGTATTGGTCTCTCTTTGTCTGACTTATTTCACTTAGCAAATACCCTCTAGCTCCATCCATGTGGTCGAAAATGGCAAGATTTGTCTTTTTTATGGCTGAGTAATATTCCATTGTGGATAGATAGATAGATAGATAGATAGATAGATAGATAGATAGATAGATAAATGAACGGGTAAAGAATGAAGCAATACATAGGTATATATAGATATCACATTTTCTTCATCCATTCATCTATCAATGGGCGCTTTTGTTGCTTCCATATCTTGGCTATTGTAAATAATCCTGCAGTAAATATAATGCATATATCTTTTTGAATTAGTGTTTTCATTTTCTTTGGGTAAATACCTAGTAGTGGAATTACTGGATCGTATGGCATTTCTATTTTTCATTTTTTCAGGAGCCTCTATACTGTTTTCCCCAATGGCTGCCCCAATTTACATGCTCCCTTTTCTCCACGTCCTCCCAGTACTTGTTATTTCTTGTCTTTTTGATACTAGCCATTCTGACGGGTGTGAGGTGATACCTCATTGTTTTGGTTTGCATTTCCGTGATGATCAGTGATGTTGAGCATCTTTTCATGTGTCTGTTGGCCATTTCTATGTCCTCTTTGGAAAAATGTCTATGCATTTTTTAATCAGATTGGTTTTTTTGGTGTTGTGTTTTATAAGTTCTTTATATATTTTGGATATTAATTCCTTATCAGATATATCATTTGAAAGTATCTTCTCCCATTCAGTAGGTTATATCTTCATTTTGTTGATGGCTTCCTTTGTGCAAAAACTTTTTATTTTGGTGTATTCCCAATAGTTTATTTTTGCTTTTGTTTCCCTTCCCTGAGGAGATATATCCATAAATACGTTGATAAGGCTAATGTCTAAGAAATTATTGCCTGTGTTTTCTTTTAGGAACTTTATGGTTTCAGTTCTCACATTTAGGTCTTTAACCCATTTTCATTTTGTATTTGTGTATGGTGTAAGAAAGTGACCCAATTTCATTGTTTTGCATGAAGCTGCCCAGTTTTCCCAGCACCATTTATCAAAGAAACTGTCTTTTCCCCATTGTATATTCTTGTGTCCTTTTTCATAGATAAATTGACCATATAAGCATGGGTTTATTTCTGGGCTCTTTATCCTGTTCCACTGATCTATGTGTCTAATTTTGTGCCGGTACTATATTGGGGTTTTTTTTTCCAGTTTATGTATTTGTTTTAGTAATCTCTACACCCAACGTAGGGCTCGAACTCATGACCCCAAAATCAAGAGTTGCATGCTCTCCCAACCAAGCCAGCCAGATGCCCCAAGTACTCTATTTTTTTTGATTACTATAGCTTTGTACTATATCTTGGAATCTGGGATTGTGGTACCTCCAGCTTTTTTCTTTCTCAAGGTTGCTTTGATATTCAAAGTCTTTTGTGGTTCCATAAATTTTAGGATTATTTTTTCTAGTCCTGTGAAAAATGCTGTTGGTATTTTGTTGGGGATTGCACTGAATCTGTAGATTGCTTTGGGTAGTATGGACATTTTAACAATATTAATTCTTTCAATCCATGAGCATGATATATCTTTCCATTTGTGCTGTCTTCAATTTCTTTCATCAGTGTCTTATAATTTTCAGAGAATAGGTCTTTCACTGCCTTGGTTAAATTTATTCCTAGATATTTTATTATTTTTGGTGCAATTGTAAATGCAATTGTTTTCAACTTGTCTACCTGCTACTTTGTTATTGATATATAGAAACACAACAGCTTTCTTTATATTAATTTTGTATTCTGCAACTTGAGGGAATTCATTTATTAGTTCTAATAGTTTTTTGGTAGTCTATAGGATTTTCTATATATAGTATCATGTCATGTGCAAATAGTGAGAGTTTTACTTCTTCCTTACCAATTTGTATGCCTTTATTCCTTTTTCTTGTCTGATTGCTGTAGCTAAGACTTCCAGTACTATGTTGAATAAAAGTGGTGATCGTAGACATCCTTGTTTTGTTCCTGAACTTAGAAGAAAATCTTTCAGTTTTTCACCATTGAAATTGATGTTAGCTGTGGGTTCTCATGTTTACCTTTATTGTCTTGAGATACGTTCCCTCTAAACCACTTGTTGAGATTTTTTTAATAATAAACAGATGTTGTATTTTGTCAAATGCTTTTTCTGCATCTATTGAGATGATCATATGGTTTTTATCATTCCTCTTGTTAATGTGATGTATCACATTGATTTGTGAATACTGACCCACCCTTGCATTGCCGGAATAAATCCCACTTGATCATAGTGAATGATCCTTCAATGTATTATTTAATTTGATGTACTAATATTTTGTTGAAGATTTTTACATCTGTTGTTCATCAGGGATATTGGCTTGTAGTTTTCTTTCATTCATAGTGTCTGTCTGATTTTGGTATCAGGGTAATGCTGGCCTTGTAAAATTAATTTGGAAGTTTTCCTTCCTCTTCTATTTTTTGGAATAGTTTGAAAAGAATAGGTATTAACTCTTCTTTAAATGTTTGGTAGAATTCACTTATGAAGCTATCTGGTCCTGCACTTTTGTTAGTTGGAAGTTTTTTTTATTACCATTTCAATTTTGTTACTAGTAATTGGTCTGTTCAAATTTTCTATTTCTTCTTGATTTAGTTTTGGTCCATCTGACCTAATGCATCGTTCAAAGCCATCATTTCCTTGTTAGTTTTGTCTTGATGGTTTGGTTTTGTTTTGTTTTTTAAGATTTTTTTTTTTTAAATGCGTTTCCTTTTTTTTTTTTTTTGAAGATTTTATTTATTTATTTGAGAGAGAGAATGAGAGAGAGAGAGCATGAGAGGGGGGAGGGTCAGAAGGAGAAGCAGACTCCCTGCTGAGCAGGGAGCCCGATGCGGGGCTCGATCCTGGGACTCCAGGATCATGACCTGAGCCCAAGGCAGTCGCTTAACCAACTGAGCCACCCAGGTGCCCCGTTTTTTAAGATTTTATTTATTTATTTGACACAGAGAGATATAGTGAAAGAGGGAACACAAACAGGGGGAGTGGGAGAGGGAGAAGCAGGTTTCCCGCAGAGCAGGGAGCCTGATGCGGGGCTCGATCCCAGCACCCTGGGATCATGACCTGAGCCGAAGTCAGACACTTAATGACTTAGCCACCCAGGTACCCTAGATGGTTTATCCATTGATGTAAGTGGGTGTTAAAGTCCCCTAGTATTGGTGTATTACTGTCAGTTTCTTCCTTTATGTCTATTAATATTTGCTTTGCCTCGGTGATAGACATTGGGGAGGGTATGTGCTATGGTGAGCGCTGTGAATTGTGTAAGACTGTTGAATCACAGACCTGTACCTCAGAAACAAATAATACATTATATGTTAAAAAAACAAAAGAAGAAGAAGAAGATAGGAGGGGAAGAATGAAGGGGGGGAAATCAGAGGGGGAGACGAACCATGAGAAACTATGGACTCTGAGAAACAAACTGAGGGTTCTAGAGGGGAGGGGGTGGGGGGATGGGTTAGCCTGGTGATGGGTATTAAGGAGGGCACGTTCTGCATGGAGCACTGGGTGTTATACACAAACAGTCATGGAACACTACATCAAAAACTAATGATGTAATGTATGGTGATTAACATAATAATAAAAAATATTTGCTTTATGTATTTAGGTCCTCCTACTTTGGGTACATAGATATTCACAATTATGATATCCTCTTGTTGGATTGATGCCTCTATCACTAT
This sequence comes from Neomonachus schauinslandi, assembly GCF_002201575.2. Taxonomy (NCBI): domain Eukaryota; kingdom Metazoa; phylum Chordata; class Mammalia; order Carnivora; family Phocidae; genus Neomonachus; species Neomonachus schauinslandi. The sequence continues at coordinate 90,277,965 of NC_058406.1, read as the reverse complement.
GTAGAGCCCTTATTTGACTCTTGCTACAGTCTTTGTTTTAAAGTTTATTTTGTCTAATATAAGCGTTGCTACCTGGCTTTTTTTTTTTTTTTTTTGCTTCCATTTGAATGGAATATCTTTTTCCATTCACAAGGGTTATCCTTGAGTAAAAGGTACATCCCTTTCTTTGAGATGGAAGGACATTGGATGTGAGGATGGTATTCATGGTTGACAGTCTTGACTTTCTCAATGAAAGACAGTCTCATCCTTCTGCTGAATGAGGACATGAAGGCTTATGTAGACTTTAAGGAATGTGAGGAGAGCTGCCTATGCTTGCATCATATATTTGTAGTTTTCTTGTTTCATTTGTCATCTTTTTTGGTGATAGCCCACTGTCTGGTACGTACTATTTAATTAATGTCTAACTGACCTGAGTTACACAGCACTTCCATGTATAGTGGGGAGGGGGGTTCCAACACTGGATAGGTTGAATTCGATTTCTACTAGGTTGAAGCTGTACTCACTGGAATTCAGTCATTATTCAAACAGTATTTCATTTTTGAACACCATGTGTTAAGTCGTGGTGCTAGGTACTGGAATACAGTGAACAATATGGCATTTTACATTAAATGACAAAATCAGTTAGGTCCTTTTCACGTTCATGCTGATGGGGTTCTATTTAGAAGACTGTCTAAGTGTACTAAGTGTCTAAGTGACTGTCCAGTGTACTTTTTCTTTGACACTTCTGCAGTCACAATGACCCTTCCCTGCTTACTGCAATCTTTTTCTCTTCCTGCTTAGACACTGCACTCTCCTGATTCTTCTCTTGACTACCTTAGTGTCCTTTCTCTTTCCTCTCCCCTCCCCATTATAATATTGTGCAATCATGAGCCCTTTTGGCCACACTCCTTTTTGTAGATGTCAGCCACTACTTCAAGTGGATGACCTCCAGACTTCTATTACTTATTCTGAGCTATCCTCCAAGTTGCACACTTCTCATTTTCCAACTGTTGACTGCATTTAGACAATTTACCTTTTCTTCAAATTCAGTACGTCTAAACCTGAACTCATCATCTTTCTTTCTTCTCTGCATTCTTCACCCCATCCCACTCCACCCCTTTTCCTGTATTCCTGGCCTACTTCTGTCAGTTCTAAGATTGAAAACTTAGGAGCATCAAAAGCCTGGGAGTCTTGCTTCATATGGTTCTTCCCTTTGAAGATATCCCTCTGAGGTTCAGATAAAATAGAACTGAATAAGGAGATGGATGTCGCTAAAGCTTTCACATCAGCAAGGCCTCCTGTAACCAGGTCCTGCGTGTGGTTTCTCTTTTGCAGAAACTGCCATATAAGAACCCAGCTCACCTTGCTCAGCAACAGCAACCCTGGAGTCGGCTCAGCTCAACTCCCACAATCACCTCCATGAGGCGGGATGTTTCTTTTTTTGATCCTGAGGTACCTAGCATTGAAATGCTATTTCTCTTTAATCTGCTTAAAACTCATATCTTTTTTGAAAGGTAGTCTGTCCCTCATGGCATCAGCATCTTTATTTCTTCCCCAGCCCAAGGTCCTACCAAATCTAAAACCTAACAGCAATTTATCTGGGCTCTGGGGAGTCAGAAGGCTTGTTTTGCTCCAGTTGACTATCTGGAGCAAATCATTTTCTCACCAGACTTTTCACTCTTCTGATTATAACCATAAATGAGGTAAGGCCCATTAAGCCCAAGTGAAGAACAATATGATTTCCGTATCTCCTGTGAGAGCTCACCCCTCATTATACTGACAAGAGTTAAAATGTCTTTGGTATTTAAGGAGTACAGGCCCAAAAGGGGTTTAGTCCCCTTTTGGGGAAAAAGTAGAGCCCAAAAGAACATGACTAGAGTTTGGGTAAAGGTAGCAAGTTAACCCTGGGGGGACTGACTTCCTCCGTAGATACCAAAGGATGACCTGGATTTCTGCTTAGCAGCCTTGTACAACCACCACACAGGGACATTCAAGAACAAAAGTGAGATACTCTTACACCAGGAGACCACCCAGGATACCCGTGGGTAAGTGGTGGAGGCAGAGCCTCTCCACCCTAAAGACACTGCCATCCAGTCATGTAAGGTAAAGTGTCACCTGGGAAATAACAAAGATAATCAACAGGAACTCATTTGTATACACATTTCTGTGCTTTTTACATCTGTATCTATAATGCAATTTCTGTATTTTTATTAACTAAAACAAACAAGAGATCCTCCAGCATTGTGATCTGTATAAACAAAATCTTCAGTTAATTCCCAGAGGGTAAAAAGGGCCTTTGGCTGCATTATTTCTGAGGCTGCATGCAACTATCTTGCCCTCCTCTCCTTTCTTCTTCTGATTGATTTCACTCTCCCTATTCTTCCCCATACCATCTTCTAGAATCATCAAGACCCAATTCCCTGGAGAACTTTTACCCCCTCCTCCGCCACCTTCCATCACTTCCCGAGCTAACATCAGACACTGGATCAACCCTAAGAAGGAGTCTATCCACAGCATCCAGGGATCCATAGGTAAGGGTTAGAAGACTGGATGGGCAGATGGGTGGTACAAGAGTTTTTTAAAATTGACCTAGGAATCAGGGAGTTGAGGTGATTGGTCATTAGGGAACTTCAGGGATAACTGAAGATCTTGGAATAACAGTGACTAAGTGGGCACATTATCAGAATACCAGAGGACATACTGCCTAAAGCTAGGAAATGAATTCACTCATTTTTCAGAGCGTTTAACTCAGCTTAGGTCTAGCAGACAAAAGGTCTAGCAACGGGCAGAAACCTGGGAGTGGAAGACCTATAGCTATCTCCCATCAGTCCTTTCTATAGGCCAGTTTCCTCACACGCAATACAAGAACCTCCACAATACCCAGAAATGTATGGATGATTACAGGTTCCCAGAAAAGGCAAAGGATTTGAAATTCACAGCCTACCCCGTTCTCTTTTCTCCACAGTGTCCCCTCACACTGCAGCCACCAATGGAGGCTACTCCCGAAAGAATGATGGTGGCTTCTTCTCTACCTAATGTTGACAGGTCCCTGGACTAAATTAATCATAATGGAACATCCTGCTGCCCACCTCCATTAAATAGAATTGTGCTGGATGAAGCCTCAAGTGTGTTACCCATGGACTTAAGAGTTGCCACTTGACTGCTCTTAAAATGTGGGAGGGAAGTTTTCCAACTTCTAGAAACTAGTCCTGCTGGACATATTTGCAATTTGGAAAGTCATCTTGCTGAAAAGCTAAGGATTTAGAACAAAACAGCACATGGGGCACCTTTGTGGCTCAGTTGGTTAACCATCTGACTCTTGGTCTCAGCTCAGGTCTTAGGTCTCGGGTCGACTTTAGGCCCCACATTGGGCTGGGTGTGGAGCCTACTTAAAAAAACAAAACAAAAAACAGTACTGTGTTTGGCAGGGGACAGGTATTCATATTTTGTAAACTGGACTCATTCCAAACATAGAAATATCCATTCAACATTTCTTGCAAACTTGTATGTCAGCCACTGAGCTAAGTGTTGGGGAAACAAGAGTGGACGTAGCTCATTCTCTTAATGAGCTTACCACACCATAATTCTGGTAACTCTGTGTAGCGTTAATGTTCATGCTGAGGTCACACTTAACATATTTCAGACCTTCCGGTTTTAGTCATCTGCTGGGCTCTACTTTTCCATAAGGGTTCCATCTTCCTGGACCTGGCTCCTTGCCACTGTTCATTCTCTTATTTTGCTATCTTCTTGCCTGGGAGTCCATTCCTTTTTGTCAGTTTGTGCTGTGAAATACAGCTCTTGATTCTTATAAATGTGGTTCAACAACCTGGTGCTTGGGCTTGAAGGTACCTAAAAACATGCATTAATGTGGTTTCTAAAATTATAAGTCACTCAGGGGAACCTGCTGTTAGATTGGGCAAGAAATTGCAGATCTTTCATAATATTGCAGGGTAAATTCCCATTTCTAAGTTTGGACAGCATATGCATTGTTGAATAATTCAGAGATGAAAGAGTTTCTTCCTGTTACTCAGGTACAGGGTCCTTAAATTCCATCAAACTATCGCAGTCCCTCTTCCACAGAGATACTCCAACCTATTCAGATATCTGCTGCCAAGTGGCAATATCAAATTTCAGTTCTCATTATTTAGAATGGCTGAAAGTGACAGAGAGGGGTGACTCTCTGGCTAATCATCTCATGCAGGTTGATACTAAATATTAAAAAATTTATTACCGTGACCCATATACATCGATGCTTTTAAAAATAGACTCACAGGGCACCTGGGTGGCTCAGTTGGTTAAGCGACTGCCTTCGGCTCAGGTCATGATCCTGGAGTCCCGCGATCGAGTCCCGCATCGGGCTCCCTGCTCGGCAGGGAGCCTGCTTCTCCCTCTGGCCCTCCCCCCTCTCATGTGCTCTCTGTCTCTCTCATTCTGTCTCAAATAAATAAATAAAATCTTTAAAAAAAAAAAAAAAATAGACTCACAGACTGCCCTAATAATTCTAATTCAGTAAATCTGGGGCGGGTCCCTGGAATCTTAACTCTTATAAGCTCTGCAAGTTCTCTTATGGAGAAATATATATATATATAACGCATATATATATATATATATATATACACACACACATGTATAACCTTTAGCAGCAGACGCTGTACACGGGGGCACCAGTGTTAGTACCACACAAAGGGCCATCACACGTCGGGCCTAAACGAAAAAAGGGAAGAGGGCGCCTGGGTGGCTCAGTTGGTTAAGCGACTGCCTTCGGCTCAGGTCATGATCCTGGAGTCCCGGGATCGAGTCCCGCATCGGGCTCCCTGCTCGGCAGGGAGTCTGCTTCTCCCTCTGACCCTCCCCCCTCTCATGTGCTTGCTCTCTCTCATTCTCTCTCAAATAAATAAATAAAATCTTAAAAAAAAAAAGAAAGAAAAAGAAAAAAGGGAAGAGACTAAGGAAAAACACTACAGCAGCAAACAAGGCTTCCGTGCCCTTCCTGCTCCCGCGGTTCGGGCGACGGCTCCTTCACCCTCGCTTTCGCCCCCCAACGCCGGGGCCCGCCGCCAACTGTTAACGCTTAGCCGCGCCCCGGGGCCGGGCTCAGATCAGAATCGCCTCGATAATCATTGGCCCGGGACAAGCCCGGCCTCGTCTATCTGATCAATTCATCACTTCTGAGCGCCGGGCCCCGTAAGACCGGCTCCCGGACCGCGGCGTTACCGCCGCCCAAGGGGCCTCGCTGCACAGCGCCCCGATGAAGGGGCTTCGCAGGAGGGTAACTTTTCATCTCGGGTCGGCCCGGCAGGGCTAGGGTCACAACCCGATCAAATAAGATCAAGGTGTAGGCGGGGGGAGGGGCTCAGGGACGGGCACACGCACTCGCCTTGCACGCTCCATGCGCACACTCACACATTCGCGCGTCCACTCACTCAGCCCACACGCGCTTCCACGCAGCATCGCACCACAACACAAATCACCCTCGCCCCAGGCCGCTCTCCCTCTGGGAAGAAAGCGGATGTCCGCACCCTCTTTTAAATTCCTCCGCCCCCTCCTCTGCCTCGGAGGGTTCTGGGAAGAACCACTGAGCACAGGCTCTCGTCCGGCATGCGCTTTGCTGCCCCCGCGTGGCTCGGAGGCGAACCCAGGTGCCGGAGAAAAGCTGAACAAATTTGCGCAATACTAAATCGTGCTTGTCTTAATGATCTTTGTGCAGGGACAAATTTATATCCGTATCTGTAGTTTTCCTTTGATCTTTGACCCGAGTTTTTGTCCCAACTTCTGAATATAAGATGATTCAGTCTTAGGAGATTTATAGGTGACTGCTTTCCCATGGAGAAGGCAAATCCTGGTCATTAACCAGTATCAGCTTCCCCAGGAGCTCCTTCCCCCAGGGGAGACGGAAACCATCATTTTACCAAAGGGAAAGGTGAGAATAGATTATTTAAAACCAATGTCTTGGTAGTCAGGATAACTGTGAAATGAATAGAGGTAGGAAGGCATATCCCTGTCATTTACAAGAGCCCCCTGGCTACCGAGAACTTGATGCTATGGCAGTCATATTGCTGAACCTTCACTTACTTTCAACTTTCAAACTCCCCAATGAGTAGTGAAAAAAAAGTAGTGATTATATAATGAGAATTAGCTCCTTTCACATCAGGGAACACAATTTTAATGTCTCAGTTTCTTCTTTCTCCTTCTTCAATGAAAAAGGTGTATGTGTGGGTAAATGAGAAGAACTTGGTGAATTTATAATTTGTAACTGCCAGTTCCACCACACACTTGAAATAAACAAATAGGGGGAAACTATCCATTTATGTGCCGGAATCCCATTGGCTGAAGGATTTTCTAGGTGCATGGCTGGTTAACCTGATAACCTCATTTGAATGAAGAAGTTTATGGCTGGTAATGGCAGATAATATTTGTATTTTAATAGCAGTGGTAGATAAAATGTATTGAGTGTTATCTGCCTTACTTAACATACCTCAAAACTTATTGGTATATACATGCTTATATATATAAGCTGATACATGTTATCAGCTCCCTCAAAGGAGAAAACTACACCTTCATAAATTCTGAACTATCATATATTTGGTGACCATCACAAGGGGTCAACAAGAATAATGATATTCACTAATGTAAACTAAAAAGGTATACTTGGGTAGAACCAAGGGAAGTATTGAACAAAGTTCAATGTATTGATCATGTGACAAATAAGTGGACAAAAATGGTAGGGAAAGAAATTTTATTTTCAAGGATTTGTGCAGACAATGGTGAATAAAAAACTGTATTAAACTATAAAAGGCTAACTTCATTCCACCCTGGCATTCAGGGTTTATGGTGATGCCAGTTTGAATCTGAGGCAATACTGCTATCCCCCTTCCTCCACCCCTAAAAAACTCCCTCAGAGGAACAACTTCCTACCATTTTCAGTTGAAAAACATATGACACATCAACCAAAGTAATGAGTTAAACAGCCTTCTGCTTATCTGCTTACATAAAGGCAAGAAATGAAATAAGCTGTGTATTTGTTTCTTGCTGTAAATTACCTTCATTCTGTGCACTTTTTGGTACATTCTCGTAGGAAAACATCTCAAAATATAACAATTTAGGTCAAGATGACTCACCCGGGAGGCTGTAAAAATTGGTTTGAACAACTAGAACTGTGAAGTGAAGCAGCTCTCCTCACCAAGCTTAGAGACATTAGCCCTACTGGAAAACAAGTCATTAAAGCTACAAAGTAACAAGTGCAAAACATGCTGAACCTCTATTTCCAGGGAATAACGTTCCTGCTGGTCAACAGGTCCCAAACACACCTACAAGGTGTAACTTCCTTTCTGTTCCAATAGATGTCCTTTCCCTTGTGTGAAAGATCCTCAGAAGTGACAATGGAAAACATATAAATCATTGAAATTTACCCTGCAGGCCAATTCTTGAAGAGACAAAAAAGCCACAACTCTGAGATGATTAGACATGTAGTGTTTACTTGAGGACTTTTTACACCTTTAGAAACCCTCAAAGCACTAAACTGTCTATATCAGAACCTAAACTTCCTAGCAGCTTTTCTTTGGGGAAAAGACAAAAAGACAATTTCCTGCCACACAGGGGTCAACCACAATTAACTTGTCCACCGTCAAGTTTTACTGTAATGGACAATTCAATTTGTTCCTATGTTGATGCCTGCTCTTTACAATAATTTTAGGCCAACACTCTCTCTTTTTAAATGGAGAATTCTTCCCTTCAAATGTTAAGTCATCTAAAATGATTTGTGTAAGAATTACCATATCCGTAGAAAAGCCCAGTAATCTCCATTGCAAACATGTTTTCCTTTACTTTAGAAAACACCTTCATTTTATTCGTGGATTCTGTGAACTTTCCAAACATCCCCATGAATATCAGCAACTTCTCTCACTCATTTGAATTTATCATGTTCTTATAATACAAAGAATTTCCAAGAGATAGCTAGAGTACTGCAATATGCGGAAAACTAAGAGTTGCCCAAGAAAAACAAGTGATCAATTAAAAATTGCCATAAAAATCCAGACTCAAACACAGAATAAGGTTGTGTCTTGGATAACATGACAAAACGTCCATCTAAGATAACAATAAATTCTTATACTAGTTGACTTTACTAGTGTATGAATTATATACTAGATTTCTTTTACCCTAACTGCAAATATATTAAAAATTATTTCTTCAATACTTTCTCTTTCCCCTAGTGGTGGCATTTAAGGCTGAGTAACACTATTTAGCACTCAGTAATTTAAAGTATATTAAAAGGCTTTAGGAAAATTGCAACAATGGATTCATTTTCCATATACCATTTGATGGGATGAAGTCTCCTTTGGGGGATACTGGTGAACAGAACATTTTTCCTTACCTAAGTTACTGCTTCTGGTCTCATCATGGACAGTTAATTCCCAAATCTTACGTAGACCCAGGTTTTCTTGGCAAACTCTTGAGCTACCAGCACACAGCCCAGCTATTTCATCTGTCCTCTGTTTGCAGTGAGGACCATGCCTCTCTCTTATGTCCCCAGATGGGTATATGAAAGAGAAATTTCCAAAGCCAAAAAATTTCCTTGGCATTGTATAACTCCTGTTCCTCCCTTCTCCACCCCACCCACTCACCCCCGCCCCCACCAACTTGCCAAATCCAAATCAAACAGTGAAAAAAAAAAAGTCCAAGACTTGAAAATTCTCTCTCCTTCCAAGAGGTGTGAATACAGCTTATGTTGTTCCCTAATGAGCCTCAGTTTGAAGAGATCCTGATGATGGGCTGAAGAACAGAATAGGTGACAGGTTTTTATGTAGGAGGTATGTAATCTTATCACCATGGGGTATTAATTTATCTGGACATTATATGCTCTCTGCTGAGGACTGATTCACACACAGAGCAAAGGAAGTTAGCTTTCTGGAGTCCCCTGAAGCATAAATAAGGTTTGTAACCATGAGGAATTTTCCCCACATATGGCAGGGGTAGATGCTGTGGTGTCATCTTGGGGACTTTGATGATTTTAGCTGAGCTCTCTTACGCTGGGCCCAGGCCACGGACAGTTTCTTCACCCTCATCCTCTTGGTTGGCAGCTGATGAGACGGATGCTTTGGAATTCATTTTACAAACAGGACGTAAAAGGCCATTACAACACAGGCGATTGCCACAGCAGCATGCAGCCTGGTTCCAATCACAGCGGCTGGCAGACAAAAGTAAAAAGAGAAAAGAAATCACACCCCGCCCTTCATTTAAGTCCTCACTTTCAAGGTGGTATTTTGAAATCTCTAGTCACAACAAAGAGACCTATCAAGGTTCTCAGGAACCCACCCGCGGATACATTTAAATACTATCCTTAAGCTCTAGGTTCTAGGTGAATATACTGTTTGTATTTTGCTCTATTTTGAAAAAAGATTTAGGTAGGTACGACTTACCCTTAATAAAAAGTAAAAAAAAGCATCTGAGTTAATGAAACTTAAAAAGAGACTCCAATATATTCTTTCCAGAAATTCAGAAAAACTTTTCATTGGGAAACTATTCCAACAGTTCTAGTCCAGTCTAAATGGCTTTAATTTAGATACTTTTACTCCATGGTGAATATTAAAATTACCTGGATGCTAAAATAAATGATTATGTAAAAGTGGAACCAAATGCAATGCCAGCCTGTCCCACCCGCTACACTTTGTAGCACCCCACTCTCCAGAGATGGCCATCTCCTCTCCCTGTCCAGAGATGATCATACCTTTGTAAAACACACCCCAAACTCCCTTCTTCTCCGAGAGCAGCCAGGTTTTGAGACGAGGTACTTTCTTGAAGTAAGCACAGGTGCAAACAAAGAGCAAACCAAACACCAGAATCCCATCCAAGGAGTACACTGTTACAGAAAGAAAAACAAACACACACACACCTTTGGTACTAATTTAGCTTGTGATCCCATTTGGAACTCCAAGGAGAACAGAGTGATATAATATCCAGGTGATAAAATCAACCAGCAATGCCAACCCTTGACAACAGGGAGCCAAAATCCTGGGACTAACAAAGTTACTTCATTGTTTCCCAAATTGCTTGTAGACAATCCCCTCATAAAGATTTCACTGCACCCTCTCCTCCCCTTTCAAGAGCTACAAGTCCTGAGAAGAGTGCATCACTTTAGTGGAATCAATCTCCCAGGAATGGCCAGTGTTGGTAAGTTTGAGAGAGGCGTAAGAATCCTTGGAGCCTGAGCTGAGGAAAGTACCCATGTTCCTATTATCAATCACTCATGTGCTAAAGGAGAGCCAGATGGTTAGCCAAGTCTCTCAGATCTGCATTTGTTGAAAAATACGTTAAGGCAAAAGTAAAGCTTAATGGAAATAGCAAGGATTAGAATTCATAAACTACAGTTTTCCTATGCTTATCTTATACCTCATGCATGATACTCTACTTACAAACCAAATTTCTGCTAGAATAACTAGATTCTTGTAAAAAAAAAAAAAGTAGGTGTCGACATAGAACAATTGTGGAAAAAAGCTTTGAACAATTAGTTCTATTTCTTACATATGTAAAACAAGCTATTTCTTGTACATGTAAGCACAATGAAGCACCTAACTGCAAAAAAAAAAATTTTTTTTCAGACCATAAAAGGAGGGAAGATAACTAAAAGTTACTCAGTGATTACTATGTATCAGATTGCTCTCTTATTTCTTGGTTCACATGATTTCTTCCTCCCAGAGATGTCCCTTCTGGTACTGTGCCTAGTAACCTCAGACCTGTGACTTGCCCAGGAAGCTCCAAAAGGATATTTTACATAATCAGTATCTGCCAGTTCTGGACCACTCTACCTCTCTCCAGATAGTTTTATCTCACAGCCAGGTGTCATATGAGAAAGGGCCCAGTAAATTAACACATACACTAAATTCTTATGATGAATGATGCTTTAATGTATTATTTAATGTATTATTCTTTTACTTTCATAAGTTCTTGCAGACAATGCCAAAATTCACAAAGAGGTGAAATCTGAGTCTCCACTGCTAGGCTTATGGAGAAGGTACTCTTGAGAAATGCTTTCCTGTGCCCCTCAAATCATACTAGGAGGCCTTCTCTTCTTTCCTATAAAGCTGACTCTAAAGACCATAAAAGTCCTGCTTCCTGCACTTCCCTGGAATTAAGAAATCATGTCTATAAAGTGTCCGAAGACGTCTGGAAAATTAGGTCGGATAAACAGGGTTGCAACTGCCACATCGTTTAGAAGAGGCAGTGTCTAAATCCAACCCTTGCAACACTAGCCAGGGTCTCCAGATGGGATCACTCAGGCAGGACTTTATAATCAAACAAGAGAAAGCTTACCGGCATTTTTTCAAAAACAAGGAGAACTTTGTTTAAGGGTCTACATTCGCCTCCAGGAAAGTATTAGGCTTGACACTCTCTGTGATTTCTTGGTCCTCCCAATGAGGCTACAGTCCGAAAGTATGAGAACGTAGGGGGCTGAGAGGAGGATCCTCTCTTCCCCTGGTCCTAAAGCAATAGTCCAACTGGGACTGGCCTGCCTAGGAGTCTTGCAAGGGCTAAAACGAACTTCTAGGAAGGGGGAAGAGAAAGCACAGACTAGGGACTGAGGACTCGGGGTGTGGAGACAAGAGGCACTGGTATTTCTAGATGGTCACGGGACGGGGGAACCGCGGAAGGGTTTGGGGGACAAGAGTTATGGGTACTGAGAAGCCACGGTGGGGCTGGGCTGGGAGGGGGCGGGGAGAATGGCCACGTCAGTCCCGGTCCCGCCCGCCACGTTTCCCCTCGTCCTTTACTCCCACTCTCCACTCTGGGCGTTGGCTCTCACCGTTCGTCATGGCGGCTGGGCCCGGGCCTGGCTAGGGGTTCCGGGATCAGCTGTGAGTGGTAGCGGCGAAGACTGGGGAACCCAGCTCCTTGTTGACACTTCCCGATCGGGGCCGCAGCGACGGGTAGGAGGGGTAGTACGCAGGCGCAAGAGCAGAGAGGCGAGCGCCGAATGCAATCAGGAGTGGCTAGCAGATTGCGGAGCTAGGGAACTTGTGTGGGTGGTGCTTGCTGCAAATGCACGCGTAAGAAGAGCGCCAGCCGAGAAGCTTCCTAAGTGGCCATGGTAACCGTGTCTCCTTCTCCCTCTGCCCCTCCCCCTGCTCATGCTTGCTCTCGCGCGCGCGCTCTCCCCCACCCCCTAATAAAAAATAAAATTCGGCGGGAGTTCAACTCAATCTTCCGAGGCTGAAATTTTAAGTAAGGTTACCAGTGATTTGACAAGGTCCTAAAGGAACTCAATGCCGCTCTTGCTGCAGTGCCATCTGCTGACTGCGGCCTGCTTCGTTACAGAAAAAAAAGCTCGCAAATGCCTCCTTCTAAGAGCTGGAGTGGAGACGAGCCAAAGGAAGTCTAATGCAAGACATACTCCTTGCAAAAATATAAATAAATGCGGGGCGGGGGGGCAGACATAGGGGATGAAACCTAAGACAAGGCCAGATATATTTATGCACATAAACAGACAAATCCCCCTGCCCAGATAAACTGCTCACAACTACTCAAAAACAACATAAAAATCTCTAATTGTCTTGGCCTTTGAACCTTTCAATTGTTATCCAGATCAGCATCAGCACTAATAATATCACTAGCAATCGTTAATTCCCTGCACCCATAGAGCCCAAACCAAGTCCTGAATAAATTCATGTTCACTAATTTGGATTGATCATGTAGCTCCTCTTCAACTAAAAAATTTCTCCTTTTTTTTGGATACTATTGAACTGTGCTAGCGTCACTGACCTGCACCTAATTGTTGTCTTTACTCAGGTTCTTCCACCTCTATATAGATGTTCCTAAGAAACTTACACCCTCTTTTTCTCATTATTAACTCTCACTTGGCAACCTATTCTCTTCATGGTTTCAACTACTACTTCTTTGCAGAGTTCTTAAGTTGATGTCCTATCCAAGCTCCAATCTTACATTTCTAATAGATGTTCTTCTGATATCTGAAATGTTTAAAGCCAAATGCAATTCCCCTCCGATTTCCCAGTTACTAGGATTAATATTCCTTTTCCCCAGTCACTAAAGTTTAAACTTGTAAGCTATCTTTGTGTCAATTAGCTTTTTTCAAGATGTCATTCAGATTGTTCCCTTTTCAATCCTGCAGCCATCATGTTAGTGATTGTCAGTCTTCTTTAAGCATCAATTTTATCCTCCAGTAGGGAAACTTAACATTCGTAGAAGATTTTGACATTTCCAAAGCCAACACACCTTGTCGTATTATCCTATTTAATCCTCACAAGTGCCTTATTACCCTATTTTGGAGATAAACTGAGGTTTAGGGTAAAACTCCCCAGTGTCACACTCTAGCAATAATTCTGGTCTTCTGAACTGCGGACTAGAAAATTTTGCTCCAAATCACAACTGTTGTTTCCCGTAACAGCAACCACTGGCTGCTAAATATTGTTTAACTCCTTACCTTGCTATTCATGGCCTTCCTGCAGCACTTTCCACTGTTCTCCCAGGTAGACTTTAAGCTTCAGCTGTGAAAATAACTTCTGTATTCTTCAAATGGTGCTGTCTGCTTTCACAGTTTTTGCTCATGCCATTTACTGTTTTGGTAATAACTTTATCTCATTTTGTACTAGAAGGAAACCACTCCAATTTTTTAAAAAAGATTTATTTATTCATTTTAGAGAGGGAGAGAGCACACAAGCAAGGGGAGGGGCAGAAGGAGAGGGAGAAACTCTGAAGCAGACTCTGACTCCCCACTGAGTTCGGAGCCTGATGCAGGGCTCCATCTCACCACCCTGAGATCATGACCTGAGCTGAAATCAAGAGTTGGCCACTTAACCGACTGAGCCACCCAGGTGCCCCAAAACCATTCCAATTTTTGTCACTCTCTGAAATATAAGTCTTTTTCCTCATGGATCTCAGAATTTAAGAATGAAGTTTAAGGACAAAGTCAAGGACAGTTGAAGAGCTGAGCAGAGTGACTGATTAGTTGTCTAATTACCATTTCAAAGGACAGTGATAGACCACAATATCCTACTCCGAATAAGTAGTTATTTTATTTTCTGCTCAGAATTTGCCCATTTCCATTTCTTCTTTTTCTATGTGTCTTTCTTCTTCTTCCTACTCCTTCTTCCCACTCTTACATTTATGACCTTCTTTCTTTCTCTCTCTACTACATTTTTTCTTTTCCAGGTTTTATAAAGTAGTTTATCTTTTTATTGAATAAAACGAATCTCACCAGATTTTTGTTTCAAAATTTGTTATACCAAGAATTTTATATTTAAAAATTAAATTCAAGTTTTCTTTCTGTAAAATTGGGTTGTATTGGTTGCTCCTTTCTAGGGTCATTGAATGATTAGATGAATTACTGTTTATAACAATACCTGGCATGAAGTAAGGGCTCCATAAAGGCTAGTTATTACTGTTTTTTGTTTTTTTAAAGATTTTATTTGACAGAGAGAGACACAGCGAGAGAAGGAACACAAGCAGGGGGAGTGGGAGAGGGAGAAGCAGGCTTCCCGCCGAACAGGGAGCCCGCCCGATGCGGGGCTCGATCCCAGGACTCTGGGATCATGACCTGAGCCGAAGGCAGACACTTAACGACTGAGCCACCCAGGTGCCCCAGTTATTACTGTTGTTGTTGTTCATTTGTTTAAAAAATATTAACCAGTGTCTATTATGTGCTCAGCACTTTGCTAGATTCTGTAGGAATAGAGGCAAAAATGAGTTCCTGCCCTCAGAAACAAACTGTATTGAAGAAGATAGATGAATGAACACATTTAATAGAGCACAGGCATTATGTATGTAATGACATTATCTTTGATCTTCATAACTGTTTTGCAGAATATTTTTAAAATGAGAAACCTGAGACTCAAAGAAGGCACGTGGGTGACATCACATAGCTAGTTAGGATCCAAACCCAGGTCTGTCTGACTTCAGAGCTCCCTTCCCCCTTGTTTTCACACTACTTCAAATTGGGATCCTTTCCACTGATACTAATCTTTGATGGTTTTGTTCCAAGCATTAGTGTTTCTGTCACGCTGGAAAGCACCATATAGCCTTACATCAGGCCAAAGCTTGGGCCGCTGGCTCTTGCAGCCAAACTGCAAGGAGTAAATAGAGCCCCACTGACTGGGGACTCAGTTCAGACAGTCCTTCCTCAGTTCATTTCAGCCTCCACTGGAAGACAGGCAGTTGTTGCCAAACACCTGTCAGTCAAGAACAGTGGCCTGTTTGTTCGGGTTTTTGTGGTCACTGTGGTGAACACTAATCAGTCATGGGGACCATGACTATGGCATTCTGGTTTAACCAAAGAGTAAGTTCAGTCCCAAAGGCGCAGCTTGCAACAATAGCTTCATTTGAATTACAACATATTTGAAAAGGGATGTCAAACAGGCATTAATTTATGCTACAAATATTTATTCCGGGACTTCCGAGCCTAAGGAATGTACTATCCTTTGGAAGCTCAAAGATGAATGAGAAACAGACTCTGTTTTTAATAAGATTTAGCAGACAAGATAAGCTGTGTGTATAAATCACCAGAAAATACAGTAGAAAGTGAGAAGTGTCGAAGGAAAATGAAAATTAAGTGCTGTGGGAGAGTAAAGGAGAAAGTGCTTTCAGCTGGAGAGCCCAGGGGAGGCTTAGTGGAGGTGAAGACATTTTAGCTGGGCTGGAAAGGTGCATGTAGCATTTCAGTAAAAAAGGTATTTTAGTGGGAAAGGAGTAGAGTGATCAAAGGCATGGAGATGGGAAAGCACAGGATAAGTTTGGGGCACAGCACCCTCTTGCCTTTCTCCTTCACTGGCTAACTCCAGTCATCCCTCAGGTCTCAGCTCAAACCTCACCTGCTCACAGAAGGCATCTCTGACCTTCTTGGGTTGCCTTCCGCCATCATGCTCTGATAGGATCATACAATATCTGTTCAGTTCATGTCCCTCTGCTGCACTGTAAGGTTCGTGAGCCTGGGACTATGTATTTTCAGTGTTTGTCATTTTATCCCCATTCCCATACCAGTGCTGCACATTTTACAGGTGCTTGTGAAATATTTTGTTGTGTGCATAATTGAATGTGGTCTGTGGAACTAGAATGGGGAATTCATGAAGGAGAACAGCAGAAGATGCTGCTGAAAGATAGGTTCTGGAATAAAAACAGCTAACACAGAATGTTGACTACATGCCAGGTACAATTCAAAGCACCTTCCGGGTGTTTACACATCTGAGCCTCCTAATAACCTTAGAAGGTTAGTAACTTATCTCCATCTCACAGATAAGGAAGTGATGTATTGAGAGGGCAAGTAAGTTGTCTCAAAAGTAGCATAGCTGGTAAGTAGTACTGCTAGGATTTTTTTTTTTTTTGAGAGAGAGTGTGTGTGTGTGCAGGCATAACGTAGGGGGAGGGGCAGAGGAAAGAGAGAATCTTTTTTTTTTTTAAGATTTTATTTATCTATTTGACAGAGACACAGCGAGAGAGGGAACACAAGCAGGGGGAGTGGGAGAGGGAGAAGCAGGCTTCACGCCAAGCAGGAAGCCTGATGCGGGGCTCAATCCCAGGACCCTGGGATCATGACCCGAGCTAAAGACAGATGCTTAACGACTGAGCCACCCAGGTGCCCCGGGAGAGAGAGAATCTTGAGCAGATTCATGCTGAGTGTGGAGCCCAATTCAGGGCTACTACCCTGAGATCATGACCTGAGCAGAAAGGAAAAGTGAGATGCTCAACTGACTGAGCCGCCCAGGCACCCCAAGTACAGCTAGGATTTTAAAACCGACTCATCTGACCCCGGAGCAAGTTTAACCAAAGGGTATAGGTATTCTTTAGTAAAGAAGCAGATGGTTAAGACTGCACAAGATTATTGTGGAAATTCTGAAAGCCACTTTAAAAAAATGACACTACCTCACTCAACCCCAAACAGGGAGTGGCACTGAAGTCTGTACCCTGGGGTGGAGGGGAAGGAGTGAGGGGTGGGGTGGAGGGGGGGCGGCAGGGTGAGGGTGGGACTGCTTAGCTTCTCCTGGATTTGGGGTCTAGTTGGTACTACCTGCCTGCCCTCTCCTATCCCATCCTAATATATGCCTCAAGCCCACCACCCAGCCTCCTGTTTTCTTCATTTCTTATAGCCCCTCCCACTGCCTTTCTGTCCAAATTTTTCTCCCACAACTCAGCTCTACTGCTCCCTTCTATCAGCTACTGCTGTCTGCCTCTCTGCTGACTCCATTCTTTTGGGAACAAATCTCTTTTGTCATTAACCTTTTCTTTAGAAGCTCATTCCACTTTTTTGCCATAATAAAAACCTGACTTTTTCTAGCAGTTAGCTAAGTGTCTGGCACAAATTCACAGCCTTACTCATTTGGTAATTATTTATTCAAAGTCCACCTTCCTTGAGCCTACTGCCCTTTAAGGCTATTTTCCTCTCTTTGCTTTTCTACCCTTCACTGTCCAACTGTACACTCATTCCTTAACCTCTTATAATCTGGCTTCCGTCTTCACTATTGCCCTGAAACTATTTTGTCCAGATTATTCTACCACTTCCTAATTGTCAAATCCTAGACTTCATCTTCAATCTCTTAAACTCTTAATCTCTGTGGCACAGAGCACTCCTGACCACTTGCTTCTTTTTGAAATTTTTTCTCTTTTGGCTTTCGAAATATGTTCTTTTCCTTTTCATCTTTCTTCTTTATCTTTTCCTACAGTTAAAAATGATTAAAGAGATTTAGGAAAAGGCCTTGGATTTGAACACTTCATGGAAGGCAGAACGCTTTTATAGGATAAAGAGTAAAGAACAAGAAAGAGAAAAATGAAAATATCTGATTGACTGGCTGATAGTCAACCTTGTTTGGAGTGAGAAGGCCCAGAATTGGCTTGGCCTTTGGGGATTGGCTAAGGAATATGCTGCATTTCTGGTCAAACAGAACAATCAAGTTTCCATTTGCTGACGTGGCACCTGGGGCAGGAATAGTTCCACCGTGGGTCTAGAAATCTATTTCAACACTACCTCTTGGACCATTCCTTCTTTTCTATTTCGTGAGGTACCATTTCTAAGGATCTCCCCTTTGCCCCCCTTCTCTCTTGCCTTTATTGCTGAGCAGTCTTTAAACTCTCACCTTTGTGTTGATGTCTCCCACACCATTTTCTTTGGTCCCAATTTCTCTGTGGTTTTTCGGGCCTGCGTGTCATTCTGCCTATAGGACATCTCTAGACGCTTAGACTGAGCTCATTTTCTCCCCCTACCCCAATAGATTTCCCATTTTACTTTCCAATTTATATTAATAACGTTCCATCCATCTGGATGTAAACCTCTCTCTCCGTAGCTATCAGATTCATTCAGACACAAAGTCCTGTAAATTCTACCTCCTAAATTCCTTCTTTTTAATTCAGGTTCTAATCATCTCTCATCCTAGGTCTCCCTGCTCAAGTGATCTTTTTTTTTTTTAAAGATAGGGTCGTGTGTCTCTTCTGCTTAAAGACCTCCCAGGAACTCTGCACTGTGAAGTTCAGTCTCGGAAGAGAACATTCCAGGCCTTTCACACTCTAACTCCAGCTTCATTCCAGCCTCATTTCCTGCATCCCCACCTAACAAACTGGGCTCTGGTAATCCACCTGAAACATTTCCTAGAAGCACACAATGACTTTTCACTCTCTCTGCTTTATTTCTGCTCTGCTCATAACTGCATTTTTTTTAACCTTTTATATTTTGAATCTCAGGTTCAGAAGGTTAAATTATTGACACTCTGCAGTTCATGACATACTATTGTAATTGGCCCTTCCAAAGTCCTTCACCTGTTATTTATCCGTGCATTGCCCCACAACCTTTCAATGTATTTAATATATATGTTTTTTTTAATGTATATGTTTTCTTATTTGTTCCTGTAAAATATCTACTTTTTGTGTGTCTCTATATTTAATTTACATTATAGATCTCATTGTGTTTCTTTGTAAATTTAGCACTATGTTTCTAAGCTCTGTCCATGTGGTTAGTCTATTACTTCTGATTGCTGCATAGTGCTTCTTGGTGTGTACCCAGCACATTTTATCTATCCCTTGATGATGGACACTGTGAATGTTTTATACCTGAACCCCTGGACAAGGCCAGAGTTTTATCACTACCTAACACAGTGATTCTCAACCCTATCAGACTCAACGATCTTCCTTAAATAACAAAAGTATTATAATGTCTCCTTTATTATTCTGAAATGACATTCACAGATCATATAACCTACTGTGGTAGGCACCCTCTCAGAGAACCCCCAATGATGTCTGCCTCCTGTTACACTCATCCTTGTGTAATCCCCTCTCCTTGAGAATAGGCTGCACTTAGTTGAATTCTCTTAAATAGAATAGGACAGAAGTGATGGGATGCCACTTACAAGGTTAGGTTACAAAAAAAAACTGTGGTTCCTGTCTTGGGTGTTCCTGATTCTCTCCCTCATCTGTGCTGAGAGAAGCCAGCTGCCATGTTATAAGCTGCCATATGGAAAGGACCATATGGCAAAAAACCGAGGGAGGCCTCTGGCAATAGCCAGTGATGAACTGAGGCCTTTAGTCTAACAACCTGAAGGAACTGAATCCTGTGGACAACCATGTAAGTGATTTTGGAAGTGGATCTTTCCCCATCAATACCTCAGATGAGACTGCAGTCCCAGGCAAACACCCTACCAGCACCATAAGGGACCTTGAGCCAGCTAAACTGCACCCAGCTAACCTGCACCCAAATTCCTGACCCACAGAAACTGTGTGATAAATGTTTGTTTTAAGCCACTAAGTTTGGGGATAATTTGTTACAGACAACAAATAACAAATATACCTAACTATCCAATAATTTAAAAATAATATATAATGCCCTATTGTAATAGAAAGATAAAATACAGACAGTGAATTATAATATGTTTCAAGATATGAATGCTCAGGCATGACTACACTAGAGGGTATAATGATTTTAGATGCTTGCCCCTACATGTAGAATCACCATGAATGCAAGAGCTACAAATGCAGAATGACTCCAGTGAGTATGGGCTACTCAAATTATTACAAGTGATGTGGCTTTTGGTGACACTATTTCCTGAAATGGTTCACAGCTCTTGGTAAGTTCCAAACAAAACAAAGTACAATATCCCTCCAATTTTAGGGTACTTACTATTTTGGGAAAAGCTCAGTTCATTCCTCCCTGTGTCTTTCTTCTTTACTTTCACACAGAACATTTAATGTCTGACACTTCTGGTCACCAAATGTGGGCTTCTTTTCCCACACCAAACTGTAACACCAGCTGGGTGTCCTACAATCTAACTCAATTCTGCACACTATCTACCTGGAAATAGTGTTAAATCCCATGGGCTAAGGAAGGGCTCAATCCCACAAGACTGCCTCCCACTTTAGATGCCAATCACAAGTAGTAGGTCCCAGGTTGCCCACATGTCTGTCCACCTTGGTTACAAATCAGAGGTTCCCATGACTTTGCTCCCCCTTGGATTTATTTGCTAGAACAGCTCACAGAACTCAGGGAAATATTTACTTAGATGAACAGCCAGATGATTAGAGTGAGGTCTGGGAGGGTCCTAAGTGAAGAGCTTCTGTCCCTGTGGAGTTGGGGGTGTGTCATTCTCTCCAAAGGTGGATGTGTTCCCCAACCTGGAAGCTCTCCAAACCCCCTACTATTGGGATTTTTATGCCTCATGTAGGAATGATCAATTATTAACTACATTTCCAGCCTCCCTCCCATCTCTGGAGAATGGGAGCTGGGGCTGAAAACTCCAACCTTCTGATTGTGGCTTGGCCCTTCTGGTGACAGCCCCCAGCCAGGAGCCCACCCTAAATTGCCTCATGAGAACAAAAGATGCTCCTATCCGCTTACCACTTAGGAAATTGCAAGGGTTTTAGGAGCTCTGTGCCAGGAACTGGCAGCAGAGACCACTATATTTTATATTATCTCACAGTTGCATTCCTAGAAAATCAAATGTTAAGAGCATAGGACATGCTTTGTGTCTATATGTTAACAATGTTAGGTTCTAGGCTCAGATAATTAAAGATTTTTCGTTCGCATGAATCTTTAGCAGGACATTCAGAAATATTGTGGGACCCTTCCTTGTGTGGCATCATGTCTTGCATTGCAGAACATTTGATATCCCTAGCTTTAGCCTTCTAATGCCAGTGGTTTTCCTGATTGTTCTGAACACAAAACTCCCCACAAATACTTAATCCTCAGTCTGAGGGGTGGTGTTTTCCTCTTAAAAACTAATAGCGAAGAAAAACATACCCAATAACCCGTATAGTGCTTGCCATTTAATAATAGTGTAACTATAAGTTGTTAAATTTGTTTAAATACACTCTTCCGGGGCGCCTGGGTGGCTCAGTTGGTTAAGCGATTGCCTTCGGCTCAGGTCATGATCCCGGAGTCCTGGGATCGAGTCCCACATCGGGCTCCCAGCTCAGCGGGGAGCCTGCTTCTCCCTCTGACCCTCTCCCCTCTCATGCTGTTTCTCTCTCTCTCTCAAATAAATAAATAAATAAAATCTCTAAAAAAATAAAAAAATAAATACACTCTTCGGGCAGCCCAAGTACGCATAGCTTCACAACCCCGAACCAGGAAGTGGTGATTCGCTATGTAGAAGCCAATTCAGAGCCACAACAAGATATACACCGCTCAGCCCACGATTTCCCTTTTTTTTTTTTTGCTAATGTTTAATTAATCCGTGACCCCGATCACAGAGCGTAGAGCTCATCCCCCTCCGTAAACTCCGTGGCCTCTGCTGTTAGTTTCTGCGCATCTTCCCCCCCGTCCCCCACCCCAGCTGGCCGAGCAGGCCCCGCCCCGCCCTGCGCGTCACCGGAAGTGAGGCAGAGGAAATAGTAAAACCCGCTGGGAGCGAGGTGGCGGAGCCGTGTAAGCTGGCTGGTGGCATGGCAGACGAGGAGGAAGACCCTACTGTGAGTGACCACCACTGTTCCACCCCACTCTTTTCTTCACTCCCTGGGGTACAGAAGCGGATCCTGAGTTCAGAATCACTCGAGATTTTCCTTAGCGAATTCACTCGAGAGAGTTCGGGGACTTTACGCTGTGCTAGCCTTTCCCTTCGGATTCATCTCTTAGTACGTGGGGCAGGACGTGACGGAAGAGTAGGAAGGTGGCTCCTTGTTCTTTGCTTTTGGTTTGTATTTGCTAGACACTCTTTGAATCGCCTGGACGGTCATCAGAGGACAAAGCTAATATTTGTTAGCTCTCATGAAAGAACACTGCAGCTGGTAACAAAACTATATACTTACTGTAAAGTTGTGGGAAAATAATGGACCGAAAGTCAGGCAACCTGGATTTCAAAATCTCTGTTATCTATGATCAAGTTACTTAACTTTGAGCCTCGGTTTTCGTGGCATAAAATGGGGTTAAGGCTTATTTGAGGAAAGTTCCTAGCCCTGTATGAGCAGTGCTTAGAAAATACTAGTTTTGCTTACTTTGATTAAATACCAACTCTCTCTCCCTTTTTAAAAAATACCAACTCTTAATAGTAAAACTGTGTAGGGGCACCTGGGTGGCTCAGTCGTTAAGCGTCTGCCGTCGGCTCAGGTCATGATCCCAGAGTCCTGAGATCGAGCCCCACATCGGGCTCCTTGCTCAGCGGGAAGCCTGCTTCTCCCTCTCCCACTCCCCCTGCTTGTGTTCCCTCTCTCGCTGTCTCTCTCTCTGTCAAAAAATAAATAAAATCTTAAAAAAAAAAAAATAGTAAAACTGTGTAGTAATAGGCTAACTAGTTGGTTTAAAAAAAAGAAAGTATGGTTATTGGAACTCTTCCAGGAGAGGCAGTAGGATTATTTGTTAGGGACACTGTAGAAGCCATTCCTGCATGAGTGGGAAGTTGGATTGGATAGTCTTTAAGGCTCCTAAAATGCTAAGATTTCATAATTTGCTGCTTGTTTTAGGCTCTCTGGCATGACAGTGTTGAAAATGGAAAAAAAAAATCAAATGCAGTGCTTGACATTTCTATATATACATTTTAATTTATAGTTTGAGGAAGAAAATGAAGAAATTGGAGGAGGTGCAGAAGGCGGACAGGGTAAAAGGAAGAGACTTTTTTCTAAAGAATGTAAGTAATATTTGACAATGATTTAATTACAGATGATAAAAACTTTTGGACATGTCTGTTCAAAGTAGATTAATGTTCTGAATGTGTTTCTCTGTGGGGACAATATTCTCAGATTTGCCTATAAAATTCTCTAGTTTCTGAATCATAGATACGAGTGATCCTAACCCCAAACTATATGTGTATAGGTGGGTGGGTGTGTGTATACACTTTTTTTTTTTTTTTTTTAAGTGAGGAAATGTGATCAGTGTTTCAATTCAGGGCCTTAGAACATACCTCCATTACTTTTTGTGTCCCTTGCTATTGCAGCAGAACTCCTTTGTCTGCAAGTCAGAGGTTTTGATGGATCCTGGGACAGGTGCTGAGGGTATGGAATTAAGTTGGGGCTTTGGACTAAGGCATTGGACAAGACAGAAAGGTGGTGAACAGTGTAAGACATTACAGTGGCATAGAGATTATAATGTATTGGTTCTCTAGTATATTCCCTCAGTAGGCTGGTTTGACTCTTTTTGGCAGCAGCAAGAGGGAGAGCTGCTGTTTCTAGTGATAGTCAAAGCCAGCCCCTGAAAGGCACTGTGACAACGTGCTCTCCATCCTGTGTCCTTTACACAGTTATGGCTGAGTATTCACAGATGAGACAACACATGAAGATATGGTTTATTTATGCTGGGTCAAACAAGTGGTTCCCAAATGCTCTTGAAACTGCAGTCAGTAGGGCTTTATATATATATATTTTTTAACGACTCAAATCCTCCATATCTCAGTTTCTCACCTAAAGCTGACCACTCCTTAATCCATCTTTGATACTGTTTACTCCATTTGTGTTTTTACTTCTTATATCAGCCTAAGAAGGGGATTTCCACACCAGAGCATCCCAGAGTGATGTTTGCATTGCCAGTTCTAAGCAGAAACCTTTGTTCTACTTGGATTGCTTTATTTTTGTGATGATAAGAATTTGGAATCTTCACAGCCTTCTCCTTGTCTTACCTGAATCTTGATATACCTTAATGGCCAAGCTCTGTTCTCCTAAACCTTCTTTTTAAAAAAATTTTTGCTACTATAACACAATGTTTCAAAGCATTCATTGGCATTTGTGTCTTTACAAACCAAATGCAGTTTACATACATACTAGTGAATTATGCCCATCACAATGTTAATGACAAAGTATCTTACTCAAATTTTTAAGGAAGAATAGTAAGCTTACAATGGAGAATCCTGGCAGACAAGTAATGTCTAAAGTGTTAGCCAGGGGCGCCTGGGTGGCTCAGTCGTTAAGCGTCTGCCTTCGGCTCAGGTCATGATCCCAGGGTCCTGGGATTGGGCCCCGCATTGGGCTCCCTGCTCCGCGGGAAGCCTGCTTCTCCCTCTCCCACTCCCCCTGCTTGTGTTCCCTCTCTCACTGTGTCTCTCTCTGTCAAAGAAATAAATAAAAAATCTTAAAAAAAAAATTAAATAAAGTGTGAGCCAAATGATCAAAGTCAGTTCACCAGTAATACATATTAACATCATGTACCTCTGATATGATGCATTAAGAGGGCACATCACCTCTATGGTACCCTTTCTAGTAATGTGTAACCACAGTCTAATCATGAGAAAACACCAGACAAACCCAAATTGGAGAACATTCTACAAGATCACTAACCAGTGTCCTTCCAAAGTGTCATAGTCATGAAAGATGAGAAAAGTCTGAGGAACTGTCACTGCTCAGTGGAAAGTAAGGAGGCATGATAACTAAATAGTGTGGGATCCTGAAATAGAAAAAGGACATTAGTTGAAAAACTGGTACAATCTGAGTAAGTTCTGTACTTGTATCAGTGTTAATTTCTTCATTTTGATAAATGTCTGTGGCTCTATAAGATGTTAACATCAGGGGATGGTGGATATAGGGTATTTGGGAGCTCTGTACTATTTTTGCAACTCTTTTGTAAGTCTGAAATTATCTCAAAAAAGAAAAGGCAAGAAAGTTGTCAGAATCCAAAAGGGAGAAAAAATATTGGCTCTTGTGTTTGTTTTGTACCCCCTGTATCTGGACCTAAAGGCTCTTGCCAGTTTAAACCCTAGGGATACCCCTCTCCCAGCCTGACTTCCAGATCACCCCTTTCTTTTCCTCCCTAGGCCTGGTGTACCTAATTCTTTCAGTTCGACCAACTTTTGCTTCTCCTAAATAGGAATTATTCTTAATGTACTCATTTCTTCCTTTAAAAGTGTTCTAGGGGGCGCCTGGGTGGCTCAGTTGGTTAAGCGACTGCCTTCGGCTCAGGTCATGATCCTGGAGTCCCTGGATCGAGTCCCGCATCGGGCTCCCTGCTCGGCAGGGAGTCTGCTTCTTCCTCTGACCCTCCTCCCTCTCATGCTCTCTGTATCTCATTCTCTCTGTCTCAAATAAATAAATAAAATCTTAAAAAAAAAAAAAGTGTTCTAGGGTTTTTTGTTTTGTTTTGTTTTTACTGTACTTAAATTGTACTAGTCTTAAATGAACAGCTTGATGAATTTTATGTATTTACATATACTTACAACCACCACTCAGATACAAAATATTTCCAACCTATGATAGGTTTTTTTTTTTTTTAACATTTATATACCGCTTTCAGAATCTGATAAGAGTTGATTATTCTTTGCAGAACAGTGCACACACACAAATAATATATAAAATTTTTACATATAATTTCAGAAGGGTTCAAGGGTTTCTCAAAGCCTGTCCATAGACTAACTGGGGGTTTATAGCCTATAGGATGATAATCCATATGGATCCCATCTGCCTTAAACTACCAAGAAGTGTAATACTGTTGAGGATAGGAATATAGACTCTGGAGCCAGATCACCTGCGTTCAAACGTGGACTCCATCTCTTACTATTTGTGTGACCTTGGGTAAATCACTTAGCTCAGTGCCTCAGTTTTCTTACCTAAATGGAATAGGGATAATAATAGTATCTACTTCAAAGGATTGTTGTGAGGATTAAATGAGTTTTATTTTTATTACTCTGTATTAGAGTTTTTTTTCTCTTCTGCATTTTCTATGGTTCTTTCAGATGAAGCCTGAAAGGACTTGGTTAGCAGTGCATTCATTGATCTAGGAAATGAAATATCAAGATTCTACATAGTTTACTTTCTCCATTTGATTACCCTGTTCTTCATATAAGAAGTAATTGGAGCAATTTCTCTCATGTCCTTTTCCCTCTGTTAGTATCAGAAAGGATTTTGCCTTCTCTTTTCCAATGCACCACTGCCCTCCCCTAACCCCAGACCATATATGCACAGAACACTCCCAGTAAGGGCTGAGCCATTGCTACTCATCCTGTCACTGCCATGGCGTTTCCTACTTCAGGTTATTCCAGGGTTGTGGGTAAATAGGTAATAGAGGTTAGGGAAAGAATATTGATGTCAGGGTTCAGTAGCTGGGAGGGAACAGGAGTTCCTACTAGGGAAGGACAGTTAGGAACAGTTGGTTATGAGATTGTGGTTAAAATCTTTTACACTTAAGTCCGTGCTTGTAGACACAATGTAAATACGTTTATACAAGTATCTTCTCTATCTTAGTCCATTTCTAACTTGAAAAAAGTATTGGTAAAATTGTTAAATTTGTTCAGGTAAACAAAAACGATTGTTCTTTTACAGTGCGATGTATGATGTATGGGTTTGGGGATGACCAGAATCCTTATACTGAGTCAGTGGATATTCTTGAAGACCTTGTCATAGAGTTCATCACTGAAATGGTAAGAATTTTTTGTAATTGGTCTTAGTTAATTGAGTAATAGATTTGAAATTCTAACTTTTAGTTAAGACTAGAACTATGCCATCCTTTTGAAATAAGATTATCCATTTGAGTGCCTTTTTGTGGAAGTTACTGATTACTATTTATCATTAAAGATACATAGATATGTAAACATACACACATGTACATGTGTACACACATAAAATAGTCTACCCTTTCCTGAATTTTATTTATAAGGACATAATTATAAGATCCTTGAGTAAAATTTAAAAATGGTAACCATAATCCCATCATCTAATTTAAGTTTCCCCCTTCCAGTATTTATTTAAATGTATACAATGCTGGGGCGCTTGGGTGGCTCAGTCACTTAAGCCTTTCCCTTCAACTCAGGTGATGATCTCGGGGTCCTGGGATCATGACCTGAGCTAAAGGCAGACGCTTAATGGTTGAGCCACCCAGGCGCCCCAAGTAAATAAAATCTTAAAAAAAAAAGTATACGATGCTTACATAGTGGTAATCATGGTATGCATTTTTTACTCAAAATTTTACAGTACATACTTCCTATATTCTAATCACAATTATTTTAAAGGATTTTTTTTTTTTTTAATTCATTCGAGACAGAGAGAGAGAGAATACGAGCAGGGGGAGAAGCAGAGGGAGGGGGAGAAGCAGGCCCCCCGCTGAGCAGGGAGCCGGATGTGGGGCTCGATCCCAGGATCCTGGGATCATGACCTGAGCCAAAGGCAGACACTTAACCATCTGAGCCACCCAGGCGCCCTGATAATCACAATTATTTTAGTAGTTAAGTAAAATTCATTTAAATTGTTTCCTAATATATTTAACCATTTCTTTCTTGTATAAGTTATTTACAGATTATTAAGTGAATAGATAATTTTGAATGACCATATTCATGAAATTTCCTCCCATCTCCTTGGATAAATTCACAGGGTTGGGAATACTGAGTTCGGTTGTGTTCCTATGAATTTCTACCCTGTGTTATGGATTATTTCCTTAGTACGGAATAATAGAAGTAAAATTCCTGCATCAGACAGTATGCATTTTTAAAAATTCTTTTCCATTTATAAAAGTAATATTTATTAAATTTAGGAAGTATAAAAAAGTTCAGGAAAGGGGTGCCTGGGTGGCTCAGTCAGTTGGGCATCTGCCTTTGGCTCAGGTCATGATCTCAGGGTCCTGGGATCGAACCCCGCATCAGGCTCTCTGTTCATCGCGGAGTCTGCTTCTCCCTCTCACGGTCCCTCTGTGCTCTCTCTTCCTCTCTCTTTCTCAAATAAATAAATCTTAAAAAAAAAATGCAGAAGGGGCGCCTGGGTGGCTCAGTCAGTTAAGCGTCTGCCTTCGGCTCAGGTCATGATCCCAGGGTCCTGGGATCGAGCCCCGCATCAGGCTCCCTGCTCCGCAGGAAACTTGCTTCTCCCTCCCCCACTCCCCCTGCTTGAGTTCCCTTTCTCGCTGTGCCTCTCTCTGTCAAATAAATAAATAAAATCTTTAAAAAAAAAAAAAATGCAGAAAAGAAAATAGAAATCTGTAATCCTTCCACCTAGAGACCCCTAATGCTGAGATTTTGGTGAATATTTTCTTGATTTTTTGCACATATTTTTAAACTTTATTAAATTGAAATCATATAGTATATTTAGTCTTAGAGCCTGCTTTTTCACTTAAGTAGAACTCTGTCCTCTGTGTCCTTGCATAACACTCTATAATTTTAATGGCTTTATAATGTTAGTTGATTAGATGTGCCCAAATTTATTTAATGCCTTACTAAATAGATTCCCCTTTTTTAGTCATTAGAAATAATGCTATGATGAACCTTTGTTTGTTTTTTAAAGATTTTATTTATTTGAGAGAGTGAGCAAGAGAGAGAGAGAGAATGAGCAGGGGGAGGAGCAGAGGGAGAAGCAGATTCCCCGCTGAGCAGGGAGCCCAACGTGGGGCTCGATCGCAGAACTCTGGGATCATGACCTGAGCCAAAGGCAGATGCTTAACTGACTGAGCCACCCAGGCACCCCGAATCTTTGTTTTTGTACAGGATGAATGTATGATAGGAGATGAGATTTATTTGAATTTAAGAAAACCTACCACTATTTATCAACTACTGAGACAGAAAGCTTAAATGAAATGTGCAGTTAAAGAAATTATAGAATTATAAAAATGAAGACAAAGCTACATAGATCAAAAAAGAAACATCAATAGATTTGATAGTTTTAATGTCCTTAGTATTTTTTTCTTTAAAGATTTTATTTATTTATTTGACAGAGAGAGACACAGCGAGAGAGGGAACACAAGCAGGGGGAGTGGGAGAGGGAGAAGCAGGCTTCCCGCTGAGCAGGGAGCCCGATGCGGGGCTCGATCCCAGAACCCTGGGATCGTGACCTGAGCCGAAGGCAGATGCTTGATGACTGAGCCGCCCAGGCGCCCCTAATGTCCTTAGTATTAAAAAATGTCTGTAAACCATTAAGAGAAACATTCCTATAACACAGTAGAAAGTAGACAAAGGACATGAATAGGAAGACAATTCACAAATGAATAGGTATAATAATTAGAAGAGAAAATCTTCAAACTCACCAGTATTAAATAAATGCAAATTGAAAGAGTAAAATATTAGATTTGTTTTAAGTTAATTTAATTTATTTCTTTGTAATAGACTCACAAGGCAATGTCAATTGGAAGACAAGGTCGGGTACAAGTTGAAGATATCGTCTTCTTGATTCGAAAGGACCCAAGGAAGTTTGCTAGGGTTAAAGACTTGCTTACTATGAATGAAGAATTGAAACGAGCTAGAAAAGCATTTGATGAAGCAAACTATGGATCTTGACACCTTCTGTACTTTCTGAAGCTTCATTATCTTCTGGGGAAACCATATATCATAACTTTATTTTCCACATTGGGGTCCTAATATCTAGCCATGTATATGCAAGATGGAGAAACAAAAAGTCTTCAGCTTTTATTTTCAGGTCTTCGATTTTAGAATGATATTTGAGCCTTGAATTGCCTGCCGTTACAGGACTATACTTGAATTACTTACTGGGTTTTAATGACCACATGTAAGTTGAAGTACCTTGCAAACTATGTGGTTCCTTCTGACTTTAGACTAAGTGATGAAGTAATATTTATGTATTGGGTGTATTTGTGCCCTTGTAGGCTATACCGTAGCTGTTTAATATATGAAATCTATAGGGCACCTTCGACTATGATTGCTAAGACGTGTTTCATGTATTCTAAAGTTTTTAGACTATGGTAGGCTAAGAGATTATTAAAAGATAGTGAACTGGTTTGCTTTTTTTTTTTTAAGGAGAAGATGATACAAGAAAATAGTCTTGTAGGAATGTTTATCTAAGATATTTTTTTTTAATATTCTTTAGATTACAAGAATGATTATTTTTTAAACTAAAAGTTTCATGTGAATTCTTCCGTATTGGAAGGCTTTTGATTTAAAACATTTTGGGCTTATAATGTACTAGTTGTCAAGTTTTAAGAGAACTAATTTTCCCAGGTCAGATTAAAGCTTCTAGAAGTAAATGCTTTCAGTAGTAGGAATGGTATTGCTTAAAAAGCTGATGGCAGGATAAGCATTTGGGATAGTGTTTTATTAATGTATTTGTTAGTACTTGTTCATTGTGGAAGTGTGTACTTGACTAAAACCATATATGGCTATGGAAACCACTTTTGTAGTTCAGGATATACAAGTTTTGTGTGTGTTTAGCTTATTAAATTATTGCACTTAGTTTAAAATAAGGATTAAAACTGCATTTAAAGGGATCACTGAATATTACTCTGTGAAACAGTGTTTTGTGCACTGCTTATAAACATTATCTATAAATCAGCATGTAGGAGAATTTCACTTTCTTAATCTGTTGATACAAGGAATAAAGTAAAAAATTAGATTAATAATTGAATTTGACTTTTTCTTCCCATTACTAGTAATACAATTCTGGCTGCTTAAGCTCACTGAAAACTTTTTTTCTATATTCTTACAATCCTCCTGAATTGATAATGAGATTCAAGATAGCTGGACTGATCTTTTTGTTACTTAAAAAAGTAAAAACCGGGGCACCTGGCTGGCTCAGTTGGTAGAGCATGTGACTCTCAATCTCAGGGTCATGAGTTCAAGCCCTGTGCTGGACATGGAGCCTACTTTAAAAAAAAGGAAAAACCAATTGAAAAACTACTCCAGTCTAAGCTGAAGTCAAGAATGCGAGTGGAATAATATCTCGATATATTGATATTTTTGCTAATCAGCGTGTACTTCACCTTGAAGAAAGAACTGGTAATAATTGGTACTAGGGGAGCTATCCTGGTACCCATCTTAGCTAGGGCTGCTGTAACAAAATATCAGACTGGGCA
The DNA here is from genome assembly GCF_002201575.2 of Neomonachus schauinslandi. Classification (NCBI taxonomy): domain Eukaryota; kingdom Metazoa; phylum Chordata; class Mammalia; order Carnivora; family Phocidae; genus Neomonachus; species Neomonachus schauinslandi. The sequence continues at coordinate 90,246,872 of NC_058406.1, read as the reverse complement.
GCTGAAACAACAGAAATTTACTTTCTCATGGTTCTGGAGGCTGGAAGTCAGATCAGGGTGACAACATGGTTGGGGTCTGATGAGGGCTCTTCCTGGGCTGTAGATCGCTGCCTTCTCCCTGTGTACTTGTCTGAGGGAGCTCTGTCCTTTCTTTCTCTTTTTATAAGGGCACCAGGGTTCCATCCTTATGACTTCATTTAATCTTAATAGCCTCTTTAAAAGCCCTGTCTCCAATATAGTCAGATGGGAGGGAGGGTTGGGTTAGGGCTGCAACATAACTAATTTCAGGGGGTTACAATTCAGTCTATAGCAGTGCCATTAATCCTACTATTTTGCTAGTGATCCTGGCACGCAAAAAGCTTTTTATCGGACCTTGTATTGTAGGTTGCAAGTGATAGAACTTGCCTCAAAAATAGCATAAGCAGAAGAGGAATTTATTGGTTTATCCAACTGAAGCAAGGGAAAGTAGGAATGGAGTTGATTCCTTAGGGTTGACTGGATGTAAGAACTTGAGAATCAAGACTGTCCATCTTTATCCTAATTTTGGTTTTATTCTCTAAGGAACCTCAGTGTGTCAAGGGAACATGATAGCAGTTCTAGGGTTTCCATCCATACAACTGATCGAGGGAGCTACTTCACTTACCAATACAGAAGATCCCCAGGAGTGAGGGTAGGACGTAAGAGCTGGGTACTAGTAGCGAGAAAGGGAAAGAGAGGCTGGGCAGACAAAAAATAACAGATGGGCACTTACTTGATTCATGAGCTTACTTATTTGAATTCTAATAGTAAGGTAACATGGCTCCCTTCTAATGTCTAGAGCTACACTGTGTAATATGGTAGCCTCTAGCCACATGGGACTATTTAAATTTACTTCATTCAAATGAAATGAAACTAAACCTTCAATTCCTCAGTTGTACTAGCTGTATTTTAGGTGCTCGTCAGCCCCATGGCTAGTGGCTGCTGCATTGAACAGTGCAGGTGCAGAACATTTTTTTCATCATCACAGAAAACTATTTCGGACAGTGCTGATCTGTAGTGTTCAGGTGTTCTTCTTAATTCAATTCACTTAAAAAAACTTACTATGAAAATCTCAAGTATACACAGTAAAAGAATAGTATCATGAGCTCCTATCTTCAACAATTAACTAACCTTTGCCAATTTTAATGTTTTATCTATCCCCCCACCTTTTGGGGGGAAGGGGCAGTATTTTAAGGCAAATCCCAGCTTCCGTTGTATCTTTTCAACTATAAATATCACTGTGTCGTCTCTAACAAAAAGTTTTGAAAGGTAGCCCAAATACTATTATCATACCCTAACAAAAATTAACATTAATTCCTCAATACCCCATTTAATACCCAATCTCTATTTAAATCTCCTAATTTGTCTCAAAATATCTTTGAGTTTGTATATTTGTTCTCTATTGTTCCTGTAACAGATTACTGTAAATTTAGTGACTTAAAACAACAGTCATTATCTTACCAGTTCTTTAGGTCAGAAGTCTGACATGGGCCTTACTGATGCTAAAATCAAGGTACTACATTCCTTTCTGGATGTTCTAGGAGAGAACCTGTTTACTTGCCTTTTCCAGCATCTAGAGCCTGCATTCTTTGGCTCTTAGTCCCCTTCTGTCTTCCAAGTTAGCAATGCTGCATCTTTCTGATCTTTCTTCCATAGTCCTCTCTCTCTCTGACCTCCACTGGGAAAGGTTCTCTGCTTCTAAGGACCCATGTGATTATATTGGACCCATCTGGATAACCCAGAATAACCTCCCCATTTTAAAATCCTTAACTTAATCACATCAGCAAAGTCTCTTACCATGTAAAGTAACATATTCACAGGTTCTGAGGATTAGGATGTCAAGTCTTTGGGAGGGGCTGTTATTCTGCCTCCCACAGGTTGTTTGCAATAAAATCTAAATAAGGTGTCACCCACTGCATTTGGTTACCCATTGCATCGGGTAAGTCTAAATTTCTATTAATCTCTAGTAGCTCTTCCTTACCTACTTGTTTAAGTGAGACTTTCTCTTTAAAAAATTATACCTTTTTTTAGCTAGCATGTTTATTTGATGCTGAACCAGAACATCTGATATAATTTATGACTCACTTTGAAATTGGTTTTACTGTATTTAAACTGATTTTCATAAGTAAAAGTTGTAATATTCTAAGTGTAGAAATTTTTAAATGGGGCAATAGCTCATTTGGCTTCTCATCAGTGGAAAGAAGTGGTGTCTGGAGAGTCAGTTGGCCACTTCCCAAGAGGCCTCAGGGAGTTGCTTTATTGGGTGACTGTGTAGTCCAGAGTTTGACTTGCATCACTGCAGGCTTGGAAACTGATTTCATCAGCAAATGGAGAGCACATCCATCTTTCAGGGTGGACTTAGAAATCAAGCTTGTAAGACCAATATATGAACATGGATGCCAATTTACAGATGTGGGTAAAACTTGCATGGGTTTGATCAGCAAATTATTCCCTAGCCTGGGCAGACAATGTGGGAAATGAAAACATAAATATGAAGGTGAATCAGAATGAGGGGAGTTAGATGAATGCATCACCTACAGCATCAGGTAAGAGAAGGATAAAGTCTATACAGAAACAGGAAGAATGGCTCCCCAGACCCAGAGGCTGTGCGCGGGGGGTGGGGGTGGGGGGGGTGGGAATTGTTTCCTGAGGAGCAACCTTCAAGATTCCATTTTTGCTAACACTGGAGACTTGGCTTGAGTTTTCACTTCCAGTGACAATATCCATCCAAGCATGGTCTGTTTGTGGCTTTCAGGTGACTTTGTATATTTCTACTCTAATTCACATGTTGAGCTCAGAGGTAATTCAAAGAGAGCAATTTTACTCCCAGTAAAATTGGGCAGTAAAAACTGCCCAATCTTCAGGGGAGCTTCATAGTTGCTCCCAAGAGCTGATGACACCAAACATTGTGCCTGAAAATCAAGAACGTTTTAAGCACTCTGCCTGTATCCCAGAACATTCCCAATTCTCTAGGCCTGATTTTCTTATATATTACCAGTAGATTGGTAAGAGTTTCAATCCGAACTTTTGTACAAAATTCCAATTCATGTGTAATTTGTAGCATTGAGTCTTCTATGCACATGCTCACTATATTTATACTTACAAAGAAAGCCTGGTAAACTGCTTTGAACTTGGGTGTATTCTTTTAGAATAGGAAGAATAAATGCTGAAATGCAAATCATTTGTCATTTGCCTTTGTGTGGCTATTTTATTTTATTAAAGATTTATTTATTTGAGAGAAAGAGAGAGAGCACGTGAGGGGGCATGCAGGAATGGCGGGGGAGGGGGGCAGAGGGAGAGAATCCTCAAGCAGATTCCCTGCTGAGCGCTGAGCACAGAGCCCAATCAGGGGCTCAATCCCACAACCCTGAGGTCACAACCTGAACCGAAATCAAGAGTTGGATGCTCAACCGGCTGAGCCAACCAGGTGTCTCTGTGTGGCAATTTTAGATAAATAACTGAAAATTTAGTAGGAAAGAGCCTATTTAGTTACCGACCAAACTCTAAAAGAAATGCTAATACTATACTTAATTTTTCTGAAATAGGATTTTTATAAGTATTTTGGGGGCACATGACTTACAGTAAGACATTTACCTAGACTAATTTTGGTGAATCTCATGTTTTTCTTTGATCTTTCTAGGAAGTTCTACTAAATAGTTTCAAGATTATTACTAGAAAGTTGTTAACCTTATTCTAAAACACCCATCCAAAATTATGATGCTTAATGTGATTTAAGTATTATTAACATTCTTAACCTATAGTTTCCCCCTTTTTTGAATTTTTAAGTATGTCAATGACTTCATTAAAATGGGGTAAATATTTTCTTTCCAAAACAAAATATTTTTAATTTTTATTTTTGTTTTCAATGTAACATCCAGGATATTTACTTAATATAAAAGAGTATATCCTGGGACGCCTGGGTGGCTCAGTCGGTTAAGCACCTGCCTTCGGCTCAGGTCATGATCCCAGGGTCTTGGGATCTAGTCTCGCATCGGTCCTTGCTATGCGGGGAGCCTGCTTCTCCCTTTGCCTGCTGCTCGCCTCGCTTGTGCTTACTCTCTGTCTCTCCCTCTCTCTCTGACAAATAAATAAAATCTTAAAAAAAAAAGCACGTCTCTTCTATGTTGAAACAATGTGTTTTTCTTCACTAGGTTTAGCCATTGACCTATAATTTAAGCTTTTGTTTAGGTGTTTGGATAGGAGTGCTGGTAGACCCAGGTATTCTACCTACATAATCCTTGAGCCTGTTTGAAAGAGAAGCTGCAGTGGTGGTATTTTGTTTGTTCTCCCAGAGCCAGCGGTGCCCTGGCTCTAAAGCACACAGCTCTTTGGTGTGTGTGTATTTATGTGTATGTGCTCTAATAAGGAGAGTGGAGCTTTTAAAACAAGTGCTCATATCCCCGCTGAACTTCCCTTGAACAGCTTGAGGCAAGATTTCCTAATTTAGGCTTGTGCTCAGATTCCTTTCCACTATTTGGGGAAAACCAAAAACTTCTAGAAGTGAGATTTGAGAATCTTATTAAAAGGGGTCCACCTTAACACTACATCAAAAACTAATGATGTAATGTATGGTGATTAACATAACATAATAAATAAATAAATAAAATTTTAAAAAGGGTCCACCTTAGCCTATAGGCATTTAAGTCACAAGGCACCATGAATCATTCCCACAAGTTAGAACCTGCATTTTCAAATGATGCCTAACCTAGTTGCTGATCCAGGGTAGGCACTGGATAAATATTTGGTGACTGATTGAGGCAGTACCTCAGAACCTAAGGACAGTCCTTCAACTAAGAAAGCCTTGTCCTTTCTGAACAGTTCACTGCTTTGCAGCAACTGGAGAGAAAGACAAGATCTAATTTAACCTGTGTGGGTGAGTATAGAGGGAAAGGTGATACCGTAGGCTAACAGCTATTAAGGTTGTGGTGTAAAACTTGATGTTACATTAGGAAGTGAATATACAGTCAATGCATTTATCACTGAACAAGTGATAAGATGTACCAGATGTCTTGTATTTCAGTGCCTAGTTCCTCTCTATCCCCCAGCCCCTTTTTCTGGAAATATAATGGTTATGCATTTGCTTCTAACAATTCTGATGACTACTTTTTGAAAATTTAGATGCATATAACACTATGCCACAGGATATGGGGGGGATAAACATGAATAAGACTTCTTATTCCCTCTACCTTGTCAGAATAAGGTCCACTTTTTTCAAGCTAAAATTTCCAGTTGAGACACTGAGGTAGAGTGCAAAAAGGAGGGTTTAAGAATCATAATGGTTAAAATCTTGGCTCCCCTACAGATCAGCTGTTTGACCTTGGGCAAATTATTTTCCTTAATCTCTAAGATGGGAATAGTTAACAGGCATTTTAAGGGAGATTTTGAGGCTTAAGTGAGAACATAGGCAAAGCACTTCATTTTATGCTTAATGAATGCCCAAACAAATCTAGTACCAGAGCAGGTTCTTCCTTTTGTGTAGCGCTCTGCCCTTAATAGGTGGTCAAATGTTTGTCAGGTTATCTCTGATGGATAACTCTTTGTAGATCTAGTTGAAAATTTAAATAAATAATGCTTGGTTCTTGCAACTGGTATTGTTTGAGAATCAAGATCAAGAAGCAGATTCTCAGATGAACTATACTGGCAAAGACTATATTGGCATTTCCTGGATATATCTGCCCACTTTTTCAATTTAAACATTCTGTAAAATTTGTCTTCTTTTTTTTAATATCAGGACCCTGGATGACATTGTGTTTATATTTATTTGCCTGTCACTTATCACTGAGAGAGTTCTTTCTTTTTTTTTTTAAAGATTTTATTTATTTATTTGAGACAGAGAGAATGAGAAAGAGAGAGCACATGAGAGGGGGGAGGGTCATAGGCAGAAGCAGGCTCCCTGCCGAGCAGGGAGCCCGATGCGGGACTCCATCCCGGGACTCCAGGATCATGACCTGAGCCGAAGGCAGTTGCTTAACCAACTGAGCCACCCAGGCGCCCTCACTGAGTTCTTAATGAAGACTTTCTTCCAGGAGTTAATCAGGACTACACAATAGAAGTTTTGCATAAACTGTTTTCCCTGAATTTGTAAATATTTTTCTTAGAACCTTCCCCTCACACTATCGCTTCTTTTATCCTGAATCGGATTACATTCTGCCTGTTCGGAAATGTTTTTGATGTTTATTATTACCGCTCTCTTTTACGTCCTTTCCCCCAGGTGGGAGGCCCAGCTCACTCTTGGCATTTGGCCTTTATGAGGACGAGGCTCTTACAGGTTTGTATCACTTGATTCTTAGCTCTAATACATGGTTATACTCACTGAACGCTCAGTTCAGCTCGGTGAAGCATTACGTTTATTTGTGGACTACTACTGCACGGGTGGGGTGGGAAAATGAGATTCTGTTGTCAAGGAGCTTACAACTAAAAAGGGTAGTAAAAAAACAAACCTGTGAACCCGTTAAGTGTTAAGTAACTGGAAAATGCTCGGAGGCATATCAGCATCACAAAAGGAGAAATCAAGAATGGGGCAAATAAGCTGCTGGAGTTTTCAGGGAGGAAGTGGGGCCTGCAGAAGCAGAGAGAGACGGGGAGGAGGCCAGATTTATTTCATTAGCCTTTATTGATAAATTGTCGGGGAGGAATATTGAGTCGATTCTAATGCGCAGATGACTTCTCGATTCCGAGGCCCCCCCTGCGCTATTTCGGGACGCAGGGTCACCGGCCAGCGACGGGTTGCGTCCCGGCTGCTGGTCCCTTACCCAATCGCCAGGCCGGCTTTTCCTCCGAGTCCAACCGGTCCTTGGAGGGCAGGCCGGGAGCCCGTCCATCTAGGCGGGTCCCCACCTCTCCAAGCTTGGGCCCGCCCAGCCGACTCTCCCTTTGGCTCAGGCACCTGCCTGGTCGCCCCTCGGCGGGGTCCTGAGGCGCCTCGGAGAAGCGCAGTGATTGGCTGCGGCTCGCGGCTGGAGCTCGGCTCCAGCACCGCTTGACAACCGCAGTCGGCCAGGCTGAGCCGAGCGGTCCTCCCGGAGGGGTAGACGCGGGGAAGGACGGACTGACTGATGGATTGACGCGCGGGCGGCAGGAGGGAGGACCGACGCCAAGCACAGACACAGAACTCCGCCCTAGCGCTCCAGCACCAGCCCGGAGCCGGCCGTGTCGGGGCCCCGTCCGCCGGCCTCTCAGCCGCTTTCTCCTCAGCCGCTTCCCTGGACTCGTCCCGGAACCTTCAGGTGAGTGACTCCGGGAGGCGGAGGTGGGGTCGGCCGCGCCGCACCTCGGGTTGCCATGGTCACCGGTCGCCACCTGTCACCACCTGACGGGGCTCCGATCCAGGCAGCCCTTGGCCCCTCGGGCGGCGTTTACGGCCCGGGAGAAGGGTCTCGGGCAGGCTTCGGTGCCGCCCGGGTGGGGACCGGGGTCGTGGGTGAGGCCCCGGCGCGGCCAGATGAGGACCTGGGAACTGCCTGCCCGCCCCTGTTCGGAGGCCGCCGCTCCTGAACCACACCTTCCCCTGTCTGCCAGCCGGGCTCTGGGGCAGAGCGACGCCCCTCGCCCTGGCGCTTGCCGGCCCCCAAGCGGGGAGCGAGCACAGGGTTGGTGTCCACCTCGCTGCTGCTGAGAGGCGGGTGGGGGGCTGGCCGCGCGGATTCTTCCTTCCTCGCCCCGCTGCCGAGCCCGTGCGAGAACTGAGGAGCGAGCTCGCGTCCCTGTCTGGGCACGCCTTGGCCGGGAGGAGGGGAGGAAGCTTCGGGGCTGGGAGCCGAGCCGCGGCGTGGGGCAGCTCCGCGGGGCCGGCTTTGGCCTTATCTTACGTCAGTGGTCTGTGGGAGCAGCCTTTGGGGGTCTGGGCGGGGGCAGGGAGAGGGGTAGCGACTGGGTTTGGAACCGGGCTTTGCTGGGGCGGGGGAGCGCCTGCGTAGAAGACGCGGGAGGCTGTAGAACTCATAGGGTTCAGCCGGTCCGGTGTATTGGGGAGAAAGAGATTGGGGCTCAAGCTCTGGGGCATGGCCTTGGGCAAAAGGAGCGAGGGCAGGAGTAGGCAGGGGCAGCATTTGACCAGCATTTGATTTTTTTTCTTCTCTATACCCAGACGTGCAGTCAGTAACCACGCATGGTATCTGAGCGGAGCGTTTTTGGCAACTTGGTTCTCTGCATAATGAAAGGAGAGGTCTTTGTTCCACCCAGATTCATAGGTTGTGATCTAACACTTATTTCCCTCCCTTTGTTGTAGACTTCACAGAATGCATCAAGAAATTAATGGCACAGAAATTAACATGTAGGCTTTAAATATGCTACAGATCTTTTTTTCACAGTAAATCCATGCAGAATTTTGTTTTATTTTATTTTTGTCTCCAGTATTGGCATGGGTTACATTGAATTTTTACTAGCAAGGAGAAACGCCTAAGAACCCATTTTCCTTTATATGGCATATTCTAGAGGTCTCATTTAGGAGGAAGATTTAATGAACAATTTTACCTTAGGTTTTAGGGAGTAGATTGCTTCCACACAGGAAAGAAAAATTATTATACAGTGAGGGAAACGACAAGCAGTTAAACCATTAACTGTATATTGTCAGGTAAAAAAAAAAAAAACAAGACTCGAACTTGATGTCATTATAAGTAATTTTTTGTGAAGGGATTTTAACATGTTTATCTCTCCCTCCTACTTCCCAATTCTTTTCTCTCTCTTTTAAAGACAGTATTAGGAATATATCATAAGAGAACAGGGGTGTTATCCTGACTTAGGATAGTTACACAATTGTGTTCAGCCTCTTTTTCTGTTTGTAAATTTGAGTTTATCAGTTACTGGACAGCATGTGATAATGGTTGATATATATATATATATACACACACTGCAGTTTGAGAAACACTTCAAAATAAGTATGAAAAGATGCAGTTTTCCTTAGTAGATCAGTAAGCTGGAAATCAGATTGCCTGGATTTAAGTTTCATTTTGCTATTGATTACAATATATTTTGCTATTATCCTACTGTTGAGTCTAATATCTAATCTGTAAAATGGTAATAATACCTACTATTATTTTAGTCTGGAATGGGCTCTTAAGTTGAACAAAATAATCTATGTGAAAGCACTTTGGAAACAATTTAAGGCATCTGTTGATTACCTTTTAATAGAGTGGAGCATCGGCAAGGATAATTAAAATCCTCTGCATGATCTCCTTAGCATTTTGAGGTCCAGGACCTTATTTCTTAGAATGGCCTTACAGGGCTCACAGGAACTATTAAGGTGCATCCTAATGATGGAAGTTCTTTATTACCGTGCTGACATGAAAATAGGGTGTTTCCTTCCATATGTGTGCAAGAATTGCTTTCCTGCTTTCGGTAAGATGTTCTCAAATTTAGAAAATAAGGCTATGGATACTCTGACTTGAGTTTCATTTGGTATTAAGAAATCCTCAGGGCGCCTGGGTGGCTCAGTTGGTTAAGCAACTGCCTTCGGCTCAGGTCATGATCCTGGAGTCCCTGGATCGAGTCCCACATCGGGCTCCCTGCTCGGCAGGGAGTCTGCTTCTCCCTCTGACCCTCCCCCCTCTCATGCTCTCTCTGTCTCATTCTTTCTTTCTCAAATAAATAAATAAAATCTTAAAAAAAAAAAAAAAAAAAAGAAAGAAATCCTCAGTGTGGGGGTGCCTGGGTGGCTCAGTCGGTTAAGCGGCTGCCTTCTTTCTGCTCAGGTCATGACCTCAGGGTCCTGGGATCAAGCCGCATCCCATCCCATCTCCCTCCCTGCTCAGCGGGGAGTCTGCTTCTCAACCTCTGCCTCTCCCCCTCCTTGTGCTCTCTCTTTCTCTGTCAAATAAATAAATAAAATCTTAAAAAAAAAATCAGTGTGGATTATTGCTTCTTGAAAATTCAAATAGTTACCCCTTTTATCTATGCTTTTCAAATAGTATTTGTACTGTTAGAAATAAGCTGCAGTGTGCCAAGAGATAAATCTGTGGTCACATAACATGGCACTCACTTAAGGAGTGGTTATCAATTTCACTTGAAAACTTGGATAAAAAATACTGTTTTTATATTAGAGCACCAAACAATGACATGGAGAATGTAATCACACTAATTTCTAAGGTAAAATTCAAAGACTTCAAAGAAATTTTTTTTTTTTTTAAAGATTTTATTTATTTATTTGACAGAGAGAGACACAGCGAGAGAGGGAACACAAGCAGGGGGAGTAGAAGAGGGAGAAGCAGGCTTCCTGCCAGGCAGGGAGCCCGATGTGGGGCTCGATCCCAGGACCCCGGGATCATGACCCGAGCCGAAGGCAGTCGCGGAACCGACTGAGCCACCCAGGCGCCCCCAAAGACTTCAAAGAAATTTCATGCTTAAGGGCTCCTGGGGACATATTCAGTTTTTTCTGCCCTCATAGAGAAAAATTTAAGAAGCATTGCCGGGGTGCCTGGGTGGCTCAGTCGTTAGGCGTCTGCCTTCGGCTGGGGTCATGATCCCGGTGTCCTGGGATCGAGCCCTGCGTTGGGCTCCCTGCTCCGCGGGAAGCCTGCTTCTCCCTCTCCCACTCCCCCTGCTTGTGTTCCCTCTCTCACTCTGCCTCTCTCTGTCAAATAGATAAATAAAATCTTTAAAAAAAAGAAGCATTGCGTTAGACTCACTCAGCTAATGAATGGCAAATCACTACATAGCACAGGAAATAAGTTGAATTCTAATTTCTAAAACTTTGACATTAGACTTATGATCCTGATTATCCCCTCTTGTTTTTCCCCCTGTAAATGTCAGAATGTTATAGTGGAAAGTTCAAGGGTTTTAGTTCTATCGACCCTGTCCTACCTTTCTTGCTTCTGCACTTTTTGGTGTGTGACCTTAGACGAGTACCTAGCATCCCTGAACATTAGTGTAATCATCTGTGAAATGAAATTAAAGAGTTGTAGGAATTTTGTAAATACTGTATAGGAGTATTAAAGGGCCTGGCATAGTAAATGCACAATAAATGTTAGTACCTTTTCCTTTACTGTTTCTGCATATTAGGATATTAAAAATCCCTCAAACTCATTCTTAGCAGGAAACCCCATTACTCCTCTGAACTTCCATGGCATTTTATTTGTAATTCTTTTATGGTGTTCTTTATATTTTATGCATATTACCTTTATATAGAAGACTTGAATCCAGGTCTTCAGACTCCAAATGCAGTGCTGGCCCATGCCTAAGGATACTTTTTTTCCCATGTAATACTGAGACCTTTACAGTGAATAGCCAAAGCTTATATATTTCAACTGATTTTTCTTCCTTTTTGTTTTGAGTTTGTTTCTATTTGGGTGAAAAGCTATCCTTACAAAATGCCACACACTCCCTTAAAAACCTTTCTTTTGTGTTTCATCTTTTTGTTCACCATAGTAACTCAGCCATTGTATCTCTGGGATGCAGCATGGTGCTAGCACAGAGTAGATACTCAAATACATATTTTTAAATTTTTATTTGGGGGGGAGGGCAGCAGGAAAGGTAGAGAAAGAATCTTAAGCAGTCTCCACGCTGGGCGCCAGCCTCTGTCTCACAATCCTGAGATCATGACCTGAGCTGAAATCAAGAGTTGGACGCTTAACCAACTGAAGCACCAACGTGCCCTAATACTCAAATATTTTTAAACAAATACTCCAAACAAGCATTACTACAAGTAGGAGTCTCTTCATGTGGCATCCTCAACATAATTGATTTAATCAAGCTTCCCAATATTTTAAGGTTATACCTAGAATATTTTAAAACAGTATATTTAAACTTTTTCCAAAGTAAATTTGTTTATTTTATCCACAGCACGGTAGCTCTCCCTTAGCATGTTATTAGCAGCCCTTTTGACATACTGCTTTTACCATGGGTATGAACTCTGAAGGGAAGAAGTTTATATTTATTAAGCACTATTCACATGTTTGCCATTCTGCCTGGACCTTTATCTTGTTTTACAAATCAACACCCTATTTTATAGAGAAAGTTCTACATGAAAAAGGATATAAACATTTTATACTATTTGATACATTTGATTCAAATAATGAATTCTATGAAATGAACAGATTTCTATGGCTAAGTATCATGTTTTGTGATTTTTGTTGATGTATTGAAAAAGAAAATGGAATACTATTTGAGAAAACTTAATAGAACTAAACTAAAATTGGAGCCCTAATGTCCATTTTTGGTTTAGCCTTTTTTTTTTTAATGTTATTTTGAAAGCCTGGAAATTGAGTTGGGTTGGTTTTCTTTCCAACTTTAAGAGAAACTTTAGAAATGAAATTCTGGGAAGTGCAAAAACAGTATCTGACGAATAGATGATGATGTAAAGCAACTTTAGGTTTTTGGGTGTGTTTATTGTATAGTGCCCACATCATGGGAAGTGTTAATTTCAGTATATACAGTTACTGGACCTGACCATACCTGGAGTATTCTATTTTGGATGTTTAAAGAGGGAGATGAACACAAGTTCAGAGGAGAAGGACTAGAATAGTAGGGGATCTGTAAGTTGTGTGAAGAATGGGTGAAGCAAATAAGAATATAAACATGATTATTGTCAGAGTCAAATGTGTGAAAGTTTTAAACAAACTTGTTTCATGCTGACTCTGAAGACATAACTAGATAAAAATCACAAGAAAGTAGATTTCAATTCAGTATTAGGAAAGGAAAGTTTTGGGGTGCCTGGGTGGTCAATGGGTTAAGCATCCAACTCTTATTTCAGCTCAGGTCATGATCTCTGGGTTGTGAAATCTAGCCCTGCATCAGGCTCTATACTGGGCATGGAGCCTTCTTAAGATTCTCTTTCTCCCCCTGCCCCTCCCCACTTTAAAAAAAAAAAAAGACAAGCAAAATTTTTCTCCTCGTGAAAAAATTATAGGAGTCCTGTATTACCTATTGCTTTGTAATAAATTACCTTTTCCAAAACATAGTGGCTTAGACAACAAATATTTATCTCACCGTTTCTGAGGGACAGGAATCTGGACACAGCCCTGCTGAGTGCCTCTGATTTAAGGTCTCTCTTAAGGTTGCAGTCAAGATGCAGCAAGTATCTCATCTGAAGATACAAATCAGGGATGATCTCCATCCAAACTCAATGACTTGGGCCTCTGTTCCTGTGGGCTGTTGGACTGAGGGCTTTCATTTCTTGCTGGCAGTTGAGTGGTTCTTTGCCACTTGGATCTTTCCACAAGGTTGCTTCATGACATGGCAGCTGGCTTCGCCCAGAGTGAGCACTCTGAGAGAAAGGGCACATGCCTACACTCAGGACTCATGTTGAGTGACATCTCAACACTTTTGCTATGTTTTTGTGTAGAAGTGAGTCACTAAATCCAGCCCATATTCAAGGGCCAGTGAGTACAAAAGGTTGTAAACACTAGTAGGCTTATTGGTGAACCATTTAGAGACTGCCTTTCACAGGTGCCTTGTGTGGGGGGCGTATAAAATTTTTTCTGTCATTAAGGGGCATTTATGAATAGGTTGGCAGACCCATCTGTTAGAGGTATTTGGATATTCTGTACTAAATAGGAGAGTGGACTAATGTACCTTCCAATTCATACAAGAAATATGTGATAAATATATAAAAGCTAAGGATAGAAAACTTTAATGGATAATTATATAGTATATATTCTATTGCACTTAATTCAGTAGTTAATGCTTGTATAATTTTGGCTTTTTTGGTACATTTTCAAGTTTTTGTGACTCTTGGTTTGGTACATTTCCTTATATGTTTCTGAATGTTGACCTACTGACTTAAAGCCATTTTTTAAAATTTTTTTAATTTTTAAAGATTTTATTTATTTATTTGACAGAGTCACAGCGAGAGAGGGAACACAAGCAGGGGGAGTGGGAGAGGGAGAAGCAGGCCTCCCGCGGACCAGGGAGCCCGATGCAGGGCTCAATCCCAGGACCCTGGGATCATGACCTGAGCCGGAGGCAGACGCTTAACGACTGAGCCACCCAGGCGCCCCTAAAGCCATTTTTTATATAGTTCAATTTTTGAAATATATGCAAATACCTTAAGTTCTGCTTTTTCCCTTTGAAAATAATAAAGTATGTGTGGGAATAAAACAAGAACATGAGGGACATTTTTAATCTATTTTACAAAGCATACTTTTTTTTTTTACCTTGGTTTTAGGTGTGATAGAAAACTATACTGTACGTCTTATTATATAATAAAAGGTGAAATTGTGTTCTTAGATAAAACATCTTTTTTACCATAAAGTAAAACACATGCAAAAATAAATAAGGAATACTGTATGAAATTATGAGCATTTTACTTTGACTTTAGTTGATATAGCATTAATTTGTGCTTAGAGTTTAGAATTAATTTTTATAACAAATATTAAGATTATAGACTTTCTACATTTCTTATTTACATACGTATGGGTTGAAACTCTGCTTAATATACATTTGAATTTTCATCATGAGCTGCTGTGATGATTTAAGGAATAAAAATATTTTAAAAATCCTTTGATTCTGGGCGCCTAGGTGGCTCAGTCAGTTAAGCGTCTGCCTTCAGCTCAGGTCATGATCCTGGGATTGAGCCCCACATCTGGCTCCCTGCTGGTCGGGGAGCCTACTTCTCCCTGCCTCCCGCCCTGCCCCCCCCCCTCTCTAATAAATAAATAAACAAACAATTCATCCACATTGTAGCATTTGACAGAACTTCCTTTCCTTTAAAAAAAAAAAATCCTTTAATTCTTTGTATGATTAACACCTAAAGCTTTTGACTACAAGTCAGGAGACCTGGAGTTCTTAGCTCTGCCTAATGTCAAATAATTGTATAACAAGTGGTGGCACTGTTGCTCACTAGTAAGTGGGATTCCCATTTTGAATTGTTTTAAAGAATGGACTTGTTTTGGTCTGTCCATACTTAACCTGCCAGGTTTCTCTTGAGATCAGTGACACAGTCAGTTGTCTGACTGGAAGCTGTTCAGTGTGAGACCAGAGAACACAGCAAAGGTCTGATAGGTCTTAAAGAGATCTGCTGAACCACGTTTTAAGCAAGTGAGCTATAAGTATATTATTTAAGAATAAAAATTCTCTACACATTTTGTTTTTCAATCTGAAATTCTTATTGCCTTAGGGGCGCCTGGGTGGTTCAGTCGGTTAAGCATCCAACTCATGGTTTTGGCTCAGGTCATGATCTCAGGGTTGTGAGATCAAGCCCTGCTGGGTATGGAACCTGCTCAAGATTCTCTATATAAATTGTCTCCCCTTTGTTTGCTACCCTGTTAAATAGGTGCCCTCCGGTACTTTTTATTTATTTTTAAAATTTTTTTTTTTTTTACAGATTTTATTTATTTATTTGTCAGAGAGAGAGAGAGAGCACAAGCCAGGGGGAGAGGCAGGCAGAGGGAGAAACAGGCTTCAATCCCTCTGGGATCATGATCTGGGGGATCATGACCTGAGCCAAAGGCAGATGCTTAAGCAACTGAGCCACCCAGGCGTCCCACCCTCTGGTACTTTTTAAAGATTTCCTGATGGGTGTCGACATGGATGTTGATACCAGGATGTATGTCCTGGCACACTTCTGAAGTATTTAGCTGCTTGTGAAATACATGTTTAGTCTTAATGTAAATATTGGGTTAATTTTTTTAGTTTATTTATTTAATCTCTACACCCAGTGTAGATGTGGGGCTTGAACTCACAACCCTGAGATCAAGGGTTGCATGCTCTTTTGACTCAGCCAGCAGGCGCCCCAGATACTGGGTTAATTTCTTAAACTTACAAAACCAAGTGTCTTCATCTGTAAAATAGGAATGAAATTGCCTATCTCATAAGATTGCTATAAGGATCACTTAAACAATATGAGTAAAGATCTTAGAATAGTACCCAATAGTTTTTGCATTGTAAACATAGCAGTTAATCTTATCTTTGGGATTCTGTCTAGTTGGTACGTTGATATAGAAGAGAACCTTTCAGATCTAATCCTGTAATTTTTCGTAGTTTTTTTCTTTTTAAAATTAAAAAATTGTATTCATACAAGAAATATGTGTGTAAACATACAGGTAATATGTGAATGTTTGTAAACCTTTTTTTTTTTTTTTTAAGATTTTATTTATTTATTTGACAGAAAGAGACACAGCGAGAGAGGGAACCCAAGCAGGGGCTGTGGGAGAGGGAGAAGCAGGCTTCCTGCTGAGCAAGGAGCCCGATATGGGGCTCGATCCCAGGACCCCGGGATCATGACCTGAGCCGAAGGCAGACGCCCAACCACTGAGCCACTCAGGCGCCCCATGTAAACCATTTCTGATAATACAAATGATAAACAATAAAACAGTCTCCCTTCAGCCCCTTTCTCTTCCTAGTTTTATGCCCTGCATCCAATTCCTTATCTTCAGAGGTAACCATTCTTAACAGTTTGATATGTATCCCACTAGACCTTTCTTTGTTATTGATTTAGACATGCATATCATATCTTCCCTTTAAAAAAATTAAGTGGACCTATTTATATTTATCCATTCAGTTATTTATTGATAGCTATATTGTTCTGTGAAGTGCCTTTGTATTGCGAGGATGCATTCGTATTCTATATTAATGAATTTACCATAATTTAACAATTCTATTGATGAGAGCTCAGTTCATTTCTAATTTTTCTCTATTACAAGCAGATCTTCAAGAAACATCATTGTATATGTACCTTTGTGTATATTTGCAAGTACTTTTTAAGGATAGGTTTCTAGAAGTAGAATTGAATTGGTAAGTCAGAGTATAAATATTTAAAATTTTCATAGATAAAAATTTCATGCTGTCAGATTCTCCTTCAGTTTGTCCCAATTAACATCCTTTTTTTTTTTTTTAAGATTTCATTTATTTGATAGAGAGACAGCACGAAGGGGGTGAGGGGCAGAGGGAGAAGCAGATTCCCCGCTGAGCAGGGCCTTGATCTCAGGACTCTGGGATCATGACCCCAGCTGAGGGCAGATGCTTAACCGACTGAGCCACCTAGGTGCCCCCAAATTTACATTCTTAACACAATATGTGAAAGGGCATTACGCTCTTGCCAGCACTAGATATCAGGTCTTTTTTGCAAAACTAGTAGGCCATAATTGGTATCTTATTTTATTTTATTTATTTTTTTATTTTTTATTTTTTAAAGATTTTATTTATCCATTTGAGACAGAGAGAATGAGAGACAGAGAGCATGAGAGGGGGGAGGGTCAGAGGGAGAAGCAGACTCCCCGCTGAGCAGGGAGCCCGATGCGGGACTCGATCCAGGGACTCCAGGATCATGACCTGAGCCGAAGGCAGTCGCTTAACCAACTGAGCCACCCAGGCGCCCTGGTATCTTATTTTAATATCACTAGTGACGTTGAACATCTTTTCATAAATTTATTGGTCTTTTATAGTTCTGTGAATTGTCTCTTTATAGTCTTTGCTCATTGTTCAACTGGAATTTTGGGAGGTATTGATTTGAAGATGCTATTTATATGTTCTCAGTGGTAATCATTTAACTTTATGTGTGTTATGTTTATTTCTATTTTGTCCTTTGTCTTTTTTTTTTTAAGATTTATTTATTTACTTGAGAGAGAGAGAATCTCAAGCAGACTCCCTACTGTGTGCGGAGCCTGCCAGGAGGAATCAATCCCAAAACCCTGAGACCATGACCTTAGCCTAAGACCTGAGCTGAAACCAAGAGCTTAACCGACTGAGCCAGCAAGGCGCCCCTTTCCTGTGTCTTTTAACTTGTTTATGGCAACTTCTATTAGAAATGGAAGGTTTATAGTTTACATTTTTAGTGCCAAATTTGACAGTTTTTTTTCCTTACATTTTCTGGGTTATGGGACTTTTTTTTTTTTTTTTAATATTCATTTGAGAGAGAGAGGGAGCATGGGCAGGGGGAGGGACAGAGGAAGAGGGAGAAGCAGATTGTCTGCTGAGCACAAAGCCCTAAGTGGGGCTCCATTCCAGGACCCTAAGATCATGACCTGAACCAAAGTCAGATGCTTAACCGACTGAGCCACCCAGCCACCCCTGGGTTATGGGACTTAATTACATAGTCTAAGTCAAAAATAGTTTCATTTATCTTGTAAATTTTTAGTTCTTCAGCAATTAAATGTGCTTTTAAAATTTTTGTGGGTTTGAATATGGAAAGAACCCAATTACTTTAATCTCATAAAGAAAGATTGAAATAATATTTGAATCAGATCTGAGAAGAGGTCTTGTGTTACAAAAATTACAAATCATTCTCAAATACTACTTCTTTATGTGTATAATGAATACATTATATTCATTATATTACTAATTCCTTCCAGTTACTTGCAGTTAGAATTTTCAAGTAATTTGCAATGGGAAATTAATTACTTATGTTTCATATTATTATTTTTAAATTTTTTGAATAGGTAATATTTGTACATGGTACAAAATTCAAAAGGTACAAAAGGATATATCCTGGAAAGTCTTCTTCCCATTCCTATTTTAAATTATCCAGTTTTCCTTTGAGACAATCATTTTTTGTCAATTTTTTGTTTTTTTTTCCAAAAGATATTTTATGCATATACACAACATTTAGTGTATGTTAATTGAATTCTTTTCTTTTTATAGCTATATTAAGCTGTACCTGCTTTAAAGATAATTTGTTCTTCAGGCCAAAATTATTCACAGTTCCAGAAGGTAAATTAGAATAATTGATGAATGGAGAACAGCTGTTAACAGTAAGAAGGGACACATGCTACATCCATGTCACAAACCTTAGCTAATTAGCAGACATGACAGAGTGTTGCAGTTAGAAGGACTTTTATTTGCTTATATGATTTAAAACAAATCTATTTTCTTTCCTCTTATTAAACTGACCTTATAGATGAGAGATTTCTGATTATCCCAGACTTTTTCCCAAGAATTTATGTATACTTGCTGTTATTGAAATGTGACTTAAAGCAAATTATAAAACTTGAAATCATAGAAATTACCCAAATTAACCCTCTTGTTTTATGTATGAAGAAATTGAAGCCCGTAGAGATTAAGTGACTTGCAACATCACATTTATAATTCCAAAGGCCAGACATTTACAGTTAACTAACAAATTTTTAGAATGCTATGTTATTAAAAAGATAGATAGCAAATTTATTTCTCCATTTTTTAAAAAGATTTTTATCTGAGAGAGAGAGAGCATGAGTGGGGGGGGTGGAGCAGAGGGAGAGGGAAAAGCAAACTCCCCGCTGAGCAGGAAGCCTAACCTACCAGGGCTCCATCCCAGGACCCTGAGATCATGACCTGAGCCAAAGGCAGATGCTCAACCCACTGCCACCCAGGCACCCTCATTTCTCCATTTTTTTAAAGGAAAAGGTGCAGTAGTCTTATGTCCCAGTTTGGTATTACATTAAAAGGCTTCATAGTACTTCATTTCCTTATCTGCATTTTTGCCTGTAAACAGGAATGGTAAGGCAGTGTTATTCATTGTTAGGCACTCTGTAATACTTGGAAGATTAAAGAGAGTCCTTTTTATTGTGTGGGATGGAGTTAGAGATTAATGGAGACTTTCTTAAGCGCTTTTCTTGACTATAAAATTTATAATGGCTGTACCTTGATTCCCTTAATCTCATACCTGTGAATCATTCTTAGCTTTGTGCATTTTTCTTCCTTCCTAATCTGTATTCTAAGTGAGTAAAGAACACTTCACATGTTTCTCATTGCAAAGGAATATTTAAATCATATCTATTTATATTTGATTAGAAAGTTACCACTGATCTTTTTTCATGAACCGTTTTCCATATTCATGTATAGAAATATATATAGAAGTCAATATATTTTGGGGTGCCTGGGTGGCTCAGTCGTTAAGCGTCTGCCTTCGGCTCAGGTCATGATCCCAGGGTCCTGGGATCGAGCCCCGCATCGGGCTCCCTGCTCCGCGGGAAGCCTGCTTCTCCCTCTCCCACTCCCCCTGCTTGTGTTCCCTCTCTTGCTGTGTCTCTCTCTGTCAAATAAATAAAATCTTAAAAAATATATATATTTCTGTCAATATTATTTTTTTCTTGTTAACATTTTACCTTTAATCTTAGATTTCTAAAAATAATTTTATTTTCTTGCCCCTTAATATATTCTTCTATGTTGTAACTACCTTCCAACTGGTGTCCAGATGTACTCATTATTAAAGAAAACTTATTTCCTTATTTCACCTAGTCCAGAGCTAGATATAAGCAAAACCTTATTTCTAAAAGGAAAATCCATAGAGATATTTTTGTGATTTTTTTTTAAATAGGTAAAATTGTCATTTATTATGGAAATACTGAAACCTTCTGTTTTTTTTTTTTTCGTTTTGTTTTCTGTTTTCAGTAGAATACAGTTTATTGTTGGCCCTACATAAATTCTGCCTGGTGAGTAATTGTTCACATGTACCATGGGCTGGTATGTCTACCTAAGATATTGTCAGAGCTGACTTTGGCTAAATAAAGGGCTAGAGCTTTATCCTTTTCTTTTTTCTTTCTTTCCTTTTTTTTTTTCTGTTATTTTTTAAGATTTTATTTATTTGAGAGAGAGTGCTTGCGAGCACAAGCGGGGGGGGGAGGGGCAGAGGGAGAGGGAGAAGCAGACTCCCTACTGAGCAGGGAATCCCATGAGATCAGGACCTGAGCCAAAACCAAGAGTTGGACCCTCAATCCACCGAGCTACCCAGGCATCCCTCTATCCTTTTGAATGGCTTTTAGAATAGTAGGAAAGAAAATAATTTACTCTGTACCTTTTTAGAGACATTTCTTCATTAATTTTTTTTTTTAAAGATTTTATTTATTTATTTGAGACAGAGAATGAGAGACCGAGAGCATGAGAAGGAGGAAGGTCAGAGGGAGAAGCAGACTCCCTGCTGAGCAGGGAGCCCCATGCGGGACCCGATCCTGGGACTCCAGGATCATGACCTGAGCCTAAGGCAGTCGCTTAACCAACTGAGCCACCCAGGCGCCCCATTTCTTCATTAATTTTTGCATCTTAAGTTAATTCAACTAACATTTGTTGAACACTTAACATACTGTGCATCTCATTTTAAAAGATAATTTTAGTTGTTTCTAAGCTAGTTAACTCTGTTTTATATCTCCTCTGAGGACGGGGGATGAAGATTTATTATTATTATTTTTTAGATTTTTATTTATTTCTCAGAGAGAGAGAGAGAGCACAAGCAGGGGGAGTGGCAGGCAGAGGGATAAGCAGGCTTCCTGCCGAGCAAGGAGCCCTGATGCGGGACTCAGTCCCAGGACTCTGGGATCATGACCTGAGCTGACGGCAGATGCTTAACCAACTGAGCCACCCAGGTGTCCCATGAAGCATTTATTATTGAATTCTACTCTTCTGAATTAGAGAAAAATGCTAGCTTTGTGGGGATTAATAGTTTGAGATTAAAGATGTATATGAATTCTGTTTTTATATGTTATGTATCTTTAAAATTTCTATTTATAATGTACTTAATTTCTAAATTATATAGCTAGGATTTGGGGAGCCTCTACAAATGTTTCAGTAACACAGGGTGGTTAGAAAAGAATAAGATACAGTCATCAAGCATATACCTATGTTTGTTTTAGTTTGTTTTTTAAAGATTTTATTTGAGAGAGAGCACGAGTGGGGGAAGGGCAGAGGGACAGGGACCAGCAGACTCCCTGCTAAGTGGTGCACCGCTGACATGGGTCTGGATCCTAGGATCCCAGGACTCTGAGATCATGACCTGAGCTGAAGGCAGCCACTTACCTGACTGAGCCACCCTGGCGCCTCTTTATTTGTGTTTTGTTTTATATCTAACAACAGTGAATTTTACAAGAATTAAAATTCTGGGTTGGGTGGCTAAAATACTTTATTTTTTTATAAAGATTTTATTTATTTATTTGACAGAGACAGCGAGAGAGGGAACACAAGCAGGGGGAGTGGGAGAGGGAGAAGCAGGCTTCCCGCTGAGCAGGGAGCCAGATGCGGGGCTCGAACCCAGGAACCTGGGATCATGACCTGAGCTGGAAGACAGACGCTTAACGACTGAGCCACCCAGGCGCCTTAAAACACTATATTTTTCTACTAGGACTTTCACAGTCTAGAATTAAAGCTTGTGTTTTAAAATCCCTGACCAATTCTAGGTTAATTAGGATATGTTTTCTGTATCTATTCAAAATTTAAATGTAAAGTCAGTGTAAAATATGTATTTGTAAGAATGTATTTCTTCTCTTAGGCTTTAATAATCAGAAATGATGGCAGCATTAAACTTGTAGTTATGATTTAAAGTGGGACTATTGCCGTAGATTCATAGTAACTCCAAAGTTACTCCATATTTAGACTGAATATTTAATAAACGGAGGCCTATAAAATGTTCAGGATCATTGGGTATATTGAACAACGTTAGAAAATTGCATCTTGGCTCTGCACTAGGTTGTATGGTTGGTACATAGTGATATAAGTGAAGTGCCCTCTAAGAACTTAGAGTTGGAGGGAGCAGTTATTTTTCTGATAATTAGTTAAAGCCATTCTTTTGCTAGTAAAAATTACATGAAAATTTGAGAAATTCTGAAACCACTCATCATGCTTTAGGAGTAATCTCAGGGAGGCAGTTCTGAAATGTAATTAGAATTTAGTGAGTAGAAATATCATTAATTTTAGTGTATCCTCTTTTGAACAAAGTCTATGCACAGGAGGATGGTCAGCTCAGAAGAAAGCAAAGGGAAACCCAAAGCATGCGGAACTGGGGTAGCTGCCCTGTTGAGAGAGAGATTGGTGATTTGTTTCTTGAGGCAGGCATATCCTTATTGTTGGATGGATGTAGGAGATTAGCTTAGTCTGATGTCATTAAATATTTGAATCATATAATTATCTCCCCATGTTCTGTCCCTTGTTTACCCTACCACCTTCTCTACCTAAGAGAGAAAATGTACTCATCTGATAGGAACATTCTAGTATGCTAGACATTTACACTTCTCATTATGAAGAAGTTGATTGACAAAATAATAAACAAATTGGAAAAAAATTAACATGTTTGCATACATGTATGTGTTTGTTTCTGTGAGCTTCATTAAAGTTAGTTGGTCTTGTGAGAAAGATATGCTTACAGTCTGATCCGATGATGTGTCTTTGTAGCTAATCCCATTAGCATGGTAGTCTTTTGTATTGCTCTGAGCCTTGACATTTGAAAAGTACAACTTAGGCCCTTTAACTTGTGTGGCCTCATCTGTGAAATGATCTTCAGAATTCCTCCTAGTTCTAAATCTTTATGAATTCATAACCTATGTGCTTAGTTGTATCACTGCACACTTATAGGTAAAAGTTAGAAGAGATTATAGAGAGTTGAAATATCTTTGTTTCACGTTTAGGTTGATAGTACCAATATGACTTAAAGTTGCACTTTTTAACCAGCCTTACTTTGTTTGGCTCCAAAGTACAAGGTTTAACATTTTACATGTTGCTGCTAGACTATAAGCTTCTTAAGGACAAGGCCAGTGTCTCCTAAGTATAGAACAGTGCCTATCACAGAGAAAAAGCAGTAAGTGCTTATTGAATGAGTGTATACCTAGAGCAAGGTATTTAGAACCTGGCTAAACATGGTTTGGTTATTAGTGACTTTTTAAAATATTCTTTATTATGGCAAATTTTAAAAATGTGTAAGAACAGACAGAATAATACTGTCTCAGTCCATTTTGGTTGCTGGAACAAAATACCATAGACCGGGTGGCTTATAAATAGCAGAAATTTATTGCTCACAGCTTTGGAAGCTGGAAATCTAAGATCAGAGTGTTAGCATGGTCAGGTTCTGATGAGGTCTCTCTCTCTCTGGTTGCAGACTGCTGTCTTCTCATTGCATCTTTACAAGGTGGAAGGGTTGGCTAGCTTTCTGGGGCCTCTTGAAGGACACTAATCCCACCAAGGCAGAGCCCTCATGATCTAATCACCTCCCAAATGTTCCACATCCTAATAACATCAATTTGGAAATTAGGATTTCAACAGTTTAATTTTGGGAGGACACAAATGTTCAAACCGTAGCAAATATAAATATATGAACTTTTATTTACCCATTACCCCACTTCAATAGTCATGATTATTCTTGTTTCCTCTTTACCTCCTTCCAGTCCCCTCTTGTATTATTATGAAGCAAATCACAGACTTTGTATCATTTAATCTGTATTATTCCACTGTGTATCTTTCAAAGATAATGACTTAAAAAAATTATAGCTATAACCTTTATTACACCTTAAAAAATGACTGATTTTGATAAATATTAATTTCACTTCAAAATACCTGTACTAAATATTTCCATGAAATCTCTAATGTGTAGTTTCCAGACAGTTAATAACACTTAGAAATAAAACAGTAGGACTAATTTTTGTTTTTGTTCTGTTTAATATTTAGGCTATCAACATGACGGCTGAAGAAACAGTGAATGTAAAAGAGGTTGAAATCATTAAGCTAATTTTAGACTTCTTGAATTCAAAGAAGCTTCACATTAGTATGTTGGCCCTTGAGAAGGAAAGTGGAGTCATAAATGGCCTATTTTCAGATGATATGCTTTTTCTGAGGTATGATTTCATTAGTATTATGAGGTTTGTAGCTCTTTCAAAGAAGTGTTAAGTATTAATAAGGTAATATGTGAATTACAAGGATATATTTATAATCATGAGATGGCTATATAATTTTTTTAATTCATTTTTTTAAAAGATTTTATTGAGAGATAACGACAGAGATAGCAAGAGAGCACAATGGGGAGGGGAGGGAGAAGCAGGCTCCCCATTGAGCAGGGAGCCCGATGTGGGACTTGATCCTGGGACCCAGGGATCACGACCTGAGCCAAAGGCAGACACCCAATCAACTTAGCCACCCAGGAGCCCCTATAAGTATAATTTTCAAAAATAATGTTTGTTTTTATAATGGAACATTTACAAAATAATGTTCTCTATAGAATGTTTTCAGTAGTAAGATCCAGAGGTCCTTAAAAAAAAAAAAAACCAGAATCACAACTCCACTGTGGTTGTGGTGTCATCACAAAAAATACTTGAGTAAGAAATCGGGGACTCTGGAAAGATAATTTCTGCAGTACCATTTTTTTTTTGCCATAGAAATGAATATAAACCTATTCATTATAGAAATTATACAAAAATAAGGAAGAAAAATCGCCCACCACCCAGGCACACTTCATACTAATAATTTTCTGTACATATTTTAAAAAACCCCAGCAATTCTATTGCATTTATAATTTAGTATCCTTTTTTATCCATTAACATCATAAGGATTCTCTGTGTTATTACAAATTTATACTATAAAAATTTTCAGTTTAATCAATTTCCTTATGGTTCCCCTATTTTTAGACAAATTATTTCCAGTTTATCTTAAATAAATGCTCTATTGAGCATCTTTTATACAAATGGCTTTTTCTATATCTTGGATTATTTCCTTAGAACAAGATTTTTGGAATTGCAGAGCAAAAGGGAATTAACATATTTGCCAAAATGGGAAGCTAAATATATCCTAACTTGAATTAGATGGAAAAAGAAAAACCCAAATTTCCAGACAGAAATGTATTCTCTGCTTATGTGATACTGAATATCCTTGACAAAGAGTACAGATTCTTGGACATGTGGCATTTTGTGACTTGGAAAGCCTTAAAAGATGAAGCATTCCCAAGTCATGAAAAAGGAACCTAAAAAAAAAAAAGCTTTAATAAGAGAATTTATTTAAACTCCTTGAACTTCCCTGTATTTGGTGTTACAACTGTCATTTAGCCCTGGGGAGCTTAGTCAATGGATAATCGTCTGGAACCAGTACTGAGGCCATATTCTTTTGGTCCTCTTTCAAGCATTGCTACTCCTGGAATTTAGCAGTGGCTCTCAAATATCCCCCCTCGAACCTGTTGGGTTTCTGATGAAGTTTTACTGGTCTGAAATGCAAAGAATTGTAGAAGATTAAGTTTTTAAACTAAATATATTCATCTTAAAGGACTAACCTTTGAAATTTGTCCTTCCTACTTTTTAAATATTAAAATACCTCTTTATAAAAATGATTATGATTGCTTTTTATTAATATTCCTTATTTGCAGACTCAAAAGTTGGCAATCCAGTATAGATCCTCCTGTCCATCCCTTTTAAAATTTTACTGTTCTAAAAGCCAAAAGTGGGGCAATTTCTATTATAAAAGAGCAGCAATAAGAATGCCTTAAAACTTCTGGAAGTTCCCATAGACCACTAAAGTAGGATGAAATCTGTTCTCATTCCTTGCTGTTTTTATTTTCAGAGTATAAATTTTAGTGTCAAATGCCTCAGAGATGTAGAAATCACAGTTTAGAGCAGGATTTCTCAACCTCAGCACTAGTAACATTTTGGGCCAGATAATTCTTTGTCCTGTGGGGTGTGCATATTGTCCTGTGCATTATAGGATGTTTAGCAGCATCTCTCACCTATACTCAGTTGATGCCAGTAGCACCTCCCAATGTGACAACCCAAAATGTCTCCAAACATTACTAGATTTCTTGGGGGCAGAATTGCCCCAATTGAGAACCACTGATTCAGTGAGTCTGGAACATACCCACACACTGGCCCCTAAATAATACAGAAGAGCTTTATTTATTTATTTTTTAAAAGATTTTATTTATTTATTTGAGAGAGAGAATGAGAGAGAGAGAGAGCATGAGAGGGAGGAGGGTCAGAGGGAGAAGCAGGGAGCCCGATGCGGGACCTGATCCCGGCACTCCAGGATCATGACCTGAGCCGAAGGCAGTCGCCTAACCAACTGAACCACCCAGGCGCCCAATACAGAAGAGCTTTAAAACTGTAAGATGAATAGGAAAATAAAGGAACTTTTAGACTTAGCCCAATGTTTTTATATAGGTGAAAAAAACATATATTAGAATGAGA
Organism: Neomonachus schauinslandi; assembly: GCF_002201575.2. Classification (NCBI taxonomy): domain Eukaryota; kingdom Metazoa; phylum Chordata; class Mammalia; order Carnivora; family Phocidae; genus Neomonachus; species Neomonachus schauinslandi. The sequence goes on along the minus strand of NC_058406.1, from coordinate 90,220,089 downwards.
AGTGGTTGCAGATCACAAATTCTTCTCATATAGAATATGTTGTTACAAGTAAGTTGTGAAAAATTTAATTATAGTGGTTGAGAAACCAAGTAAAATGTTAACCTCATCACAGACTTCAGACTAAAGTTTTAATGCTGTCATATTTATTCTGCTTTTAATTAGTATAACCCAAATTTGATAACATGCATGGGTTTTTTTCTTTATGTAGGCAGCTAATCCTTGATGGTCAATGGGATGAAGTTCTTCAGTTCATTCAGCCTCTAGAATGTATGGAAAAATTTGACAAAAAAAGGTAAGATTTCTTCTGAAGTTTTTAATGTCTTATCATTGGTTAGAAGCTTAGCAAAACAATAAACACAGATTTAAAAACAAGACTGTTAATTTTCCTAGAAAATAGTATACTCAATCCAGTTGAGTTGGAGCATTTCTAGCGGACAAGTTGAATGTACTTCGATTGGTTGAAAATCTTATATATAAACCTACCTTTTTTGACAGTGTCTATACAAAAAGCCACAAGGACCATATCTACAACAGTTGTTTCTTCATAATAGTATGAAGATTTTTTTTTTAATAGTGTGAAGATTTAAAGATGTCATTCCATTTTCTCCTGGCCTCCATTATTTCTGATGAACACTTAGCTGTATTTGTATCCTGATTCTCTTTATGTTTCTTTTTTCTTTTTCTTTCTTTTTTTTTTGGCTGCCTTCAAGATTTTTCTTTTTTTTTTTTTTTGAGGTGTATTTAACATATAAATAACATATTAGTTTCAGGTGTACAATACAGTGATTGGATTTGTATATATTGTGAAATGATCATCACAGTAAGTCTAGTTAACATTCATCCCCATACATATTTACAAAAACTTTTCTTTCTTGTGAGGAAGATTTTTAATGTCTCTCTTAGCAACTTTAAGATGTACAATACAGTATTATTAAAACCATAGTCACCATCCTGTACATTACATCCCCATGACTTACTTTAAAACTGGAAGTTTGTACCTTTGGACCCACTTCACCTGTCCACCCTTCCAACTGCTGACTCTGGCAACAAGATTTTATCATTGGCTTTTAGCAGTTTGATTATGATGTGCTCAAGTATGGTTTCTTTGTATTTTTCCTGCTTAGGGTTTGTTGAACTTTTTGAATCTGTAAGTCTGTATTTTTCATCAAATTTGGCAAGCTTTTGGCCATTACTTCAAATATTTTTTCTGCCCTTTTCTCTTTTCCTCCTGGGACTCTACATGGTATTAGATGATTAATATTGTCCCACAGGACTGAGGTTCTGTTCCTTTTTTTAAAACTTTTTTTTTTTTCTGTATGTTCTTCAGTCTGGACTATTTCTACTGATTGACCTTCAGCGTTCACTGATGCCTTTTTTTGCTATTAGCAGTCTGCTCATAAGCAATGCATTTTTTAAAAAATATTTTATTTATTTATTCATGAGAGACAGAGAGAGAGAGAGGCAGAGGGAGAAGCAGGCTCCCAAGGAGCAGGGAGCTCGAGGAGGGACTCGATCCCAGGACCCTGGGATCATGACCTGAGCTGAAGGCAGACGCTTAACCATCTGAGCCACCCAGGCGCCCCAGCAATGCATTTTTCATTTCAGATAATTGTACCTTTCAGTTTCAGAATTTCCTTTTTTTTTTTTTTTTAAAGATTTTATTTATTTATTTGAGAGAGAGAGAATGAGAGACAGAGAGCATGAGAGGGAGGAGGGTCAGAGGGAGAAGCAGACTCCCCGCCGAGCAGGGAGCCCGATGCGGGACTCGATCCCGGGTCTCCAGGATCATGACCTGAGCCGAAGGCAGTCGCTTAACCAACTGAGCCACCCAGGCGCCCCAGAATTTCCTTTTCTTTATCATTTTTCTGCTGAGATATTTCCATCTGTTTACTCATTGTGACTATGTTTCCCTTTAAGTCCTTGAACATATTTATAGTAGCTGTTGTTTGCTAATAGTCTTTGTTTGCTAATTCCAACTTCTAGGTCATTTTAGGCTCAACGTCCATTGATTGCCTTTTTCTTAACTATGAGTCACTTTTTTTTTTTTTTTTAAATATATCTAGTCATTTTTAAAATGTATTCTGCACATCGTGGATTCATTGCTGAGACTCTGGATTCTGTTATCTTCCTTTGAAAAGTGTTGACTTATTCATGCAGGTAGTTAACTTGGTTATGCTCTCACTTAGTGGATGCCAGCTGAGATCTTTGTTCAGTTACTTAGGCTTCTATGTGTTGCTTTCCCTGGGCTCCTTGGAGTCTCCTTTGCATCTTCACAGTTTCAGGGACAGCCAAAGATTTGGGCTGAGTTTATATAATGATTTTGGTGTATTTGTCCTTATGACTTCCTTCTTTTTTGGATGTCTCCCTGCTTTTCAGCTACTCTTGCAGTACCAGCTGTTTTTGCTGACTTTTCAAGAAAGTGAAACTGCAACTTTCTACTTGAGTTTTAGCTCACATTGTGTTGACTGGAAGACCTTATACCCTTGAATCTCACCCAAAAGGTTCTTTTTTTTCCCAAGGATGACTTCCCTCTAGTTGTGCCAGCTTTTTGTTGTTCTTCATTGCTTTCAAATACTTATTTTCTTTTTTTAATTTTTTTTTTTTTTTTTTTTTTTTTTAAAGGTTTTATTTATTTATTTGAGAGAGAGAATGAGAGAGAGAGAGCGCACATGAGAGGGGGGAGGGTCAGAAGGAGAAGCAGACTCCCTGCCGAGCAGGGAGCCCGATGCGGGACTCGATCCCGGGACTCCAGGACCATGACCTGAGCCGAAGGCAGTCGCTTAACCAACTGAGCCACCCAGGAGCCCTTCTTTTTTTAATTTTACCTAGGGTTTATTATTGTTATCTGCAGAAAAGTTAGCCAGATACAAGTTATTCCACCATTAATGGAAGTACAGTCTTATATTGTTTTTGATCCTCCATTCATACCACTGGTGCTATTTGATAACTGCCTTATACATTCTTCATTCACCTGGAATAGTATTCCTTTCACCATCTCCTGCCTTTACATAGCACACACCTGATCATATTCCAAGAGTCAGTTCTTATAAGACTTTCCTTATACTTCCCACCCCTTCTGATAGAATTGGTTTCACATTCCTTTGAGACCTTGCCAAAACAGTGTACATATTTCATACAATTTATTAGATGACTCTCTTTTTGAAGGCAAGGATTTTGTTTTATTGGACACAGTTTGCTACCATAACAGTGGTTGAAAGAATGACTGGGGTTCATTATTATTTTCTTTCAGTCCCTAGAAATAATTTTTCTTTAAGGTGCTTAAGGCATCCAACATTTTTTAATTCTTAGGCAAGTCAAGTAGACTCCTCTCCCTGGAACATCTCTGTTAAAAAGTTTTAAGGTTTAGGGACGCCTGGGTGGCTCAGTCGGTTAAGCATCCAACTCCTGATCTCAGCTCAGGTCTTGATCTCAGAGTTGTGAGTTCAAGCCTCGTGTTGGGCTCCATGCTGGAGCCTCCTTACAAAAAAAAAAAAAAGATTCAAAGTTTGTGGTTATTTTATGACTTTTCAGAAATGTTCATTTCTTACATTCTTTCAGCCTGCTTTTTATTAGACCACTCTCATATTCAAAGAAAAAAAAGACATTTTGAATAAAATACAAAATAATAAAACATAAAACAAAGCATTTTGAATGTAAAGGACTTTGATTTCATATTAGATAATATTTGACCTCTTCCATAAAATTTGATTTTTGTTCAGAATTAAGATTGGAAATAGAAATCCTTTGAGTATTAAATTGTATTTACTTACTAGTGAAATTATTTTAATTGTGGCTTCAGTGTGATAAGCTTTTAAGAATTTTTTGAAAGCAAAGGTAGTTATAGTAACTTTAAGTGCATTTGATTTATGAGACATTGGAAAATTAATTTTTTAAAAAATATTATTTTAGGAGCACCTGGGTGGCTCAGTTGGTTAAGCATCTGCCTTCACTCAGGTCACGAGCCCAGGGTCCTGGGATCGAGCCCCGCGTCGGGCTCCTTGCTTAGTGGGAAGCCTGCTTCTCCCTCTCCTTTTCCTGCTCCCCCTGCTTTTGCTCTCTCGCTCTCTCTGTCAAATAAATAAGTAAAACCTTTAAAAATATATATAATTTTAAAGGAATAATTAGTCCTTTTGAGCATAGGTGGCCTCTGTTGCTCTGGGGACTTGGGTTTCATTTCCAATCTTTGACATTGCTGTAACTCAACTTTTTAATTTTAATGTTTCATATTTTATTTTTCACAGGTTTCGTTATATTATCCTGAAGCAGAAGTTTTTAGAAGCTTTGTGTGTTAACAATGCAATGTCAGCAGAAGATGAGCCCCAGCATGTAAGATTTTTATTCCTGAAGGTTTGCGCCATAGTCTTGTTTCAGTCATAAGTATTTTATTCACTAAAACAAAAGATTAGTATCATGAATTTTCAAAGTTTTTATGAGGTAGGATGGGGTAAGATTTACTCTTTTGCAGCTGTAGTACTTTCAATCTGTAATGCTTCCAAGATTTAGACAAAGATGATAAATGAATGGCTGGCTGGTTGGCGGGTGTGTGCTCTTCTCTTGTTTAAGGTGATTTAGGTTGCAATAGATGTTTGACTTAAAGATGATGCTACACTGTTCCTTTTTTCTTATTACAGAGTGGATTATGTTTACTTTTTTTTTCTGTTTTTTTTTTTCAGTATTTACATTGATCCAGAGGTGTTTTTTTTTCCTCCAAGTTTTTATTAAATTTCAGTTAGTTAACATACAGTGTAATATTAGTTTCAGGTACAGAATCCAGTGATTCATCACTTACATACAATATCCAGTGCTCAGCACAGCAGAGGTGGTTTTTGATAAAATCTTTATGCCTTTATGACAATTTAAATTTAATGATACGAAGGATTTTTTTTTTTAACATTTCTTTCTTTCTTTTTTTTTTTTAGAAGATTTTGTTTATTTATTTGAGAGAGAGTGAGCACGAGCACAGGGAGGGGCAGAGGAAGAGCGAGAGGGAGAAGCAGACTCTTCACTGAGCTCGATTCCAGGACCCTGAGATCAGGACCTGAGCCAAAGTCAGACGCTTAACTGACTGAGCCACCCAGGTGCCCCATGAAAGGTTTTTTGGTTAGAAAGTTATTTTTAAAGTTTTAATAATAGTGTTCTTACATCCAAACCAAGGAAACTTATTAAGTGCCAGTAAGTGTTCATTGAAATAAATTCAAAAGATATTACGATGAGACTTTCATGTATAATAGAGAAATGTTTGCCAGCTAATGATGTTTAAATGTGGAAAGAACTCTGGAATGTAAGTCAGAGGACCTAATTTTTATTTTGTCTTTGTCACTAACCAACTACATTACTTCAGTTAAATCTGCTACCTTTTTCCATATGTAAGATGAAAGGTGGATACATAAGCTCTAAGATTCCTTACATCATTAAAAGCTTATGGTTCTAAGAAAATATTCAGTATACAAATTATTGTAATCTGTCTCTCAGCTAAGCTTCCTTTATTCTATCTTCATTCTGTTTTTGTAGTAAATGAACTGTAAATGTTCTTTTTTTTCTTTTAATTTGCTTTCTTTCTCCACACAAATTTCTCTTATGGCAAGTTTAAGAATGGCTCTTTTGCTTTTTGGGTAAGCTGGAGTGATAGCAAGCTATATAAACAATTGAATATTGGCATGCTTCAGTTTTCATTTCTAGAGAACTCAATTATTCTTGACTTTAAAAAATTATGCATTTGAGGGGCGCCTGGGTGGTTCAGTTGTTAAACGTCTGCCCTCGGCTCTGGTCGTGATTCCGGGGTCCTGGGATCGAGCCCTGCATTGGGCTCCCTGCTCTGCGGGAAGCCTGCTTCTACCTCTCCCACTACCCCTGCTTGTGTTTCCTCTCTCACTGTGTCTCTCTCTGTCAAATAAATAAGTAAATTCTTTAAAAAAAAAAATTATGCCTTTGAGAATGATAGTCTGAAGCCTGAACTAGAACACTATTTTTATAGGAGGAGTTTAAGTCACTAATTAACCAAATTATTTAATATTTTTATTTCAGTAGTGAAAAACATTTTGATTCTTGTCTTGAAAGTTGTTATTAAATATCTTGCAAGTTATGTGAGTATTCTGTGACACTAGAGTTTATCCTTTTGCAGTTGAATAGTTTATGAAAGTTTGTAAAGTATCTTTGTATTTGAATAAAATACTCTTGTTTTTTATCTCACAGCATCTCTCTCTATAGTGATCACTTAAATTTTTCTTACAGCTGGAATTTACCATGCAAGAAGCTGTGCAATGTTTGCATGCCCTAGAAGAGTACTGTCCTTCTAAAGATGATTATAGCAAGCTCTGTTTGCTTTTGACTTTGCCTCGTCTGACCAATCATGCTGAATTTAAGGACTGGAATCCCAGCACTGCACGAGTTCACTGTTTTGAAGAGGCTTGTGTCATGGTTGCAGAATTCATCCCTGCTGATAGGAAGCTAAGTGAGGCAGGTTTTAAAGCAAGTAACAATCGTTTATTTCAGCTTGTAATGAAGGGTCTGCTTTATGAATGCTGTGTAGAATTTTGTCAAAGTAAAGCAACTGGAGAAGAAATTACAGAAAGTGAAGTACTTCTTGGCATTGACCTTTTATGTGGTAATGGTTGTGATGACTTGGATCTGAGTTTATTGTCATGGCTTCAGAATCTCCCATCTTCTGTCTTCTCTTGTGCTTTTGAACAGAAAATGCTTAATATTCATGTTGACAAACTTCTGAAACCTACAAAAGCTGCATATGCTGATCTTTTGACTCCTCTTATCAGCAAACTTTCTCCCTATCCATCATCTCCAATGAGAAGGCCTCAATCAGCTGATGCCTATATGACCCGATCTCTGAATCCTGCTTTAGATGGCCTCACTTGTGGACTAACCAGTCATGATAAGAGAATCTCAGACCTTGGAAACAAAACTTCTCCAATGTCACACTCCTTTGCTAACTTCCATTATCCAGGTGTGCAAAACCTCAGTAGAAGTCTCATGCTTGAGAATACAGAATGTCACAGTATTTATGAAGAATCCCCTGAACGGTAAGTATTTGCTCATAAAAATTAGAAAATATTCACAAGTGTGAGGGGCACCTGGGTGGCTCAGTCGATTGGGTGGCTGCCTTCGGCTCAGGTCATGATCCCAGGGTCCTGGGATGGAGCCCCGCATTGGGCTCCCTGCTCAGCAGAGAGCCTGCTTCTCCCTTTCCCTCTGCCTGCCGCTCTGCCTACTTGTGCTCTCTCTCTGTCAAATAAATAAATTTAAAAAAATCTTAAAAAAAAAAAAAATTCACAAGTGTGAGATTGTGTGTGTGTATGTGTGTTTAATGTTCAAGTTCCTTTATTTTTAAATTTTTTTTAGAGAAGGATGGGGAGGGGCAGAGGGAAAGGGAGAGAGAGAGAATCCTAAGCAGGCTCCACACCCAGCACAGAGCCCAACGTGGGGCGTGATCTCACAGCCCTGAGATCATTTTCTGTTAAGCTGCTATGAGATTGCAGAGGAGGGGGTTGTGATATCTTGTTTAATGTTCCTTAAAGAGAAGGGAGCATTTTAGGATGTTAAGTGAGGGGACTTCCTAAAGCCTCGGGTGACTTCTTAAGGCATCTTATTGCTCTAATTGAAAGATAAAGATGATATCTAGTCATGAAAATGGATGAGTATAACAATATAGGAGCTTCCTATTATCTAAATCCTAAAGGAATAGAAAGTCTTGAGCATTGGTAGAGACCATCTTAAACTTACCCTGGACTTTCCAATCTCTTTAAAGAAAATTTTCATTGTCTGGAATGTTGAACTTCAGTTATGGGTGAACTGCTGATATTCTTCTGAGTACACAAGATGATCAGAACTTCTTGCTCAGTATAATGAATGACATGTTTGGACTTGTACACCAGTGGGATTGTGTGGAAAAGAGACACACAAAAATCCAACTAGATCTGACTCTACATGTGCTCTTGCCTATGTAAAGAAAGTAGTAGAAATTTGAGGACTGACTGGATAAAGATGTAAAGAAGTGGAGTGTAAGTTACTAGATTACAGAATAAACAGAGGTAAAAAATGACATATCAGAAAGTGAGTAATACATTTGTTATTAGCTGAGCAGTAGCACTAACCCAGAAAACATCTGTCATGCTTGTGAAATTGGAAGATTTATGAGGTCAAGCAGTGTGGAATAATGAATAGAACATGATCTTTGGAGTCAGACTTGGGTTTGAACAAAAGCTTTGCCATTTAGTAGTTGTATGACCTTGAGACCCGTCCTTAATCTCTCTGAGCCTAAATGACCTCCTCTATAAAACAGGGTATTGACTTGCAAACTGAGATAAAGCTAGCAGAGTGGCAAGTATGTGAATGATGCTTTGTAAATATAAATTTCTCCCCTTCTGAGTGTCATACTCCTGGTAAGGACAATATGTCAAAAGGGCTGCTAATAACATGCTATGGGAGGGCTAATGTGCTGTGGATAAAGTATAAAAATTTACTTTGGAAAGAGTTAACTTTGTTTTTAAAAAATGTTTGAGGTGTAATTTAAAAATATTGGGAAGCTTAATTAGATCAATTATGTTGAAGATGCCACATGAAGAAACCTCTTATTTGTGGTAATTCATGTTTGAAGTCAATATTTGTTTAAAAATATTTGAGTGTCTACTCTGTGCTAGCACCATGCTGCATCCTGGGTATAGTGATTGAGTTACTGTGGTGAATAAGAAGATAACACACAAAAGATTGGGCGCCTGGGTGGCTCAGTTGGTTAAGTGACTGCCTTGGGCTCAGGTCATGATCCCGGAGTCCTGGGATGGAGTCCCGCATCGGGCTCCCGGCTCAGCGGGGAGCCTGCTTCTCCCTCTGACCCTATCCCCTCTCATACTGTTTCTCTCTCTCTCTCTCTCTCAAATAAATAAATAAATAAAATCTTTATAAAAAAATAAAAAAAAGATAAAACACAAAAGAAAGGTTTATAAGAGAGTATGTAGTGTTTTGTAAAGACAGCTTTTCACTCAAACATAAACTCAAAAAGGAAGAAAAATTAGTTGAAATATATAAGCTTTGGCTACTCAGTGTAACAGTCTCAAAATTAAATGGCAGAAATAGAAAAATTCTTAGGAATGGGTCAGCATTGGATTTGGAGCCTGAAGATCTGGATTCAAATCCTAGTTTTATTTACCCACTATGTAATTTTAGGAAAATCACTTTGTTCCTCATCTGTGAAATGGGAGTTACAATCTATTTCATAAGTTACTGTGCAAGTTAAGTGAGATAATGCATGTGGAAATGCTATATAAATTGCAAAATTCATTATAAAGGTCATTTTATTCTCTCTCTATACAGTTAATAACTCTTAGAAAATCTGTCTTGTGGACATAAAATGGGACCTCTTATGGTCATTAGCAGGTTACAGCATTGACTGGTAGCCAAAAACTTTTCCCAAGTTTTTCTACTTCCTCCTCTGGGTTCATGTGTGATTATGTAAGTTGATATATTTATAGGTTAGAAAGCTTCTAACCAATGGTGCCTTTGTGAGGATGACTAGCTCTGCTTCCTGAACCCTAGACCTGTAATTTGTTATGTCTTACATACTTCTACCTGGAGAGGCCATTATGAAGCCATCTCATAATCAGATTCCTTCAAGGCAAGATCATTTTACTTTTGTACCTGTTCCCATGGTGCCTCATGCCAATAAGTAAATGTCTGTGGTATTCATCATCTTTGGATGATGTTAGTCATTAAAAATTTTGAACAAAGTAACTATGAAAAGTAGAAATTGCTAGTGTTTAGAAGAATATTAGGAACAACCTGACATAAGATATTAAGCTTACTAATTAGTATACATTAAAAATTTTGGAAAGGGGCGCCTGGGTGGCTCAGTTGGTTAAGCGACTGCCTTCGGCTCAGGTCATGATCCTGGAGTCCCGGGATCGAGTCCCGCATCGGGCTCCTTGCTCAGTGAGGAGTCTGCTTCTCCCTCTGACCCTCCCCTCCTCCTGCTCTCTCTCTCTCTCTCATTCTCTCTCTCTCAAATAAATAAAAATAAAATCTTTAAAAAAAAAATTTTTGGAAAGATGTATATTTAGCTTTTATTAAGTGCAAATAAGCCAAAGACAGTCTTTTAATAAAATCTTAACAGTTCTTAAAATTTTGTTGAAACATTGGAGGGGAAAAATTAATGTTTAGATAAGAAAGTCACAGATTAAGGTACATGAAGAGAATTCAGGCATTAGGTCATCCAGCTTATTATTCAGTTCAATTTATAGATGAAGCTGAGCCACAGAGAATGTAAGTGATTTTCGCAAGACCACACACCTTGTTTTAGACTGGAGCCACTACCCTCCTTGCTTAATAATCCAGTGTACTTCTGTTATAAGCACATTCTATTTAAAAAAAAAAAAAAAATCTCTTACATAGTACCCTTAAGAGAAGAAAGGAAGATTTAAAAATCTATTTTTGCACATTTGATAAACATTTAGATTAAGTATTCATTGTGTTAATTAAAATTTCTCTAACTAGAATATATTTTCCTTCACCCCTACCTCTTCCTGTTTGTTTTTTGCACCTTTCTGGAAGAAGTGATACACCCGTTGAGGCACAGCAGCCTATAAGCAGTGAAATCCTGGGCCAGAGTTCAGTTTCAGAAAAAGAGCCTGCAAATGGAACACAGAATCCAGGACCAGCTAAGCAAGAAAAAAATGAGGTAATATTTAATATACCTAGTGTCTTTTAGAATTATTCTCTGTGGAAGAAATAAAAGTATTTGCTTGGATAGAATGTAAAAGGAATTTTCCAATATTTGGAAGTAGGTGAGAGAATATCTAGACTTTCTTATTATTTTCTCCCTTTTTCCTTAAGGATATATGGTATTTTTAGTTGTCATGTATTTTGGAGCATTTTTAACAGGTGAATTTATTAACAATCTAAAATACCACAGTTTACATTAATCTTACATATTTCAGGACTCAAGTAATTAAACGCACATTAAATGTGGATAGCTTGTATTTTTAAGACGTATCTTACTAATTAGATTTAATGAACAGGAAATTATGACATTTATAATATAAAATACTTTTATCCAAGTTTTTAGAATTCCAAATTATTTTTCTGTGGTGATTTGGAAAAGAAATTGTATTATAAAGGAGAGTATAAATTTTCTTATATGGTATGCCACTTAGAAGAGGTGAAGAGGTAGTTTTAATAAGTTCAATAAATTTTTTTGTCTTCAACTAAATATTAAGAATGAAGTAGAAAAATTACTATTAAAAATACATATGAATATGCACCAAACAGCAGAACCCCAAAATCTATGAAGCAAACATTGGCAGAGTTGAAGGGAGATATAATAGTTGGAGACTTCAGTACCCCACTTAATGGGTAGAACATCTAAACAGAAGGTCAGTAAGCATACAGAATACTAGAACAATACTATAAACCAACTAGACCCAGCAGACATCTATATAACAACAATATTATTGCTTTGGAGGATGCCCCTTTTTTTCACCCAGAGGTGCCTGTATCAGTCTTTATACAGGCAGTTGTTTTCTTAGACACCTCAGGTCTGTGTTAGTATTCCAAGTGTTGGTAAGTTTATGAATATGTGAATACTAACAATATGTGAATGCAAATATATAAAGTGATACAAGAAAAAAAGAACAGTCTAACACTAGCAGAATACACATTCTTCTCAAGTGCACATGTAACATTCTTCAGGATAGAGTGTATGTTAGGACCCAAAACAAATAATAAATTTTAAAAGATTGAAATCATATGAAATATCTTCTCTGACTACAATGGAATGAAGCTAGAAATTAATAACAGGGAAAATTGGAAAATTCACAAATTTGTAAAAATTGACGCACTCTTAACTGATGGGTCAAAGAAATCAAAAGGGAAATTAGAAAATACCTAGAGACTAGAGACTAATAAAAATGAACACAACATACCAAAGCATACAGCATTCCAAACTTATGAGATACAGCAAAAGCAGTGCTCAGGGGAAATGTATAGCTGTAAATGACTACATTAAAAAAGAAGAAAGAGGGCGCCTGGGTGGCTCAGTTGGTTAAGCGACTGCCTTTGGCTCAGGTCATGATCCTGGAGTCCCGGGATCGAGTCCCACATCGGGCTCCCTGCTCAGCAGGGAGTCTGCTTCTCCCTCTGACCTTCCTCCCTCTCATGCTCTCTGTCTCTCATTCTCTCTCTCGCAAATAAATCTTAAAAAAAATAAAAAAGAAGAAAGATCTCAAATCAATAACCTAACTTTATACCTTGAGGAACTGGGACAAGAAGAACAAATTATATCAGAAGGAAGAACGTAATAAAGATTAGAGGGGAGAGGGCGCCTGGGTGGCTCAGTTGGTTAAGCAACTGCCTTCGGCCCAGGTCATGATCCTGGAGTCCTGGGATCGAGTCCCGCATCGGGCTCCCTGCTCGGCAGGGAGCCTGCTTCTCCCTCTGACCCTCCCCCCTCTCATGTGCTCTCTGTCTCTCTCATTCTCTCTGTCTCAAATAAATAAATAAAATCTTTAAAAAAAAAAAAAAAGATTAGAGGGGAGAAAAATAAAATAGAGAAGAGGAAAACAGAGAAAATCAGTAAAACCAAGAGTTGGTTCTTTGAAAAGATCAGCAAAATTGACAAGTGCTTAGTTAGACCAAGAAAAGAGAGGCACACACAAATAAGTAAAATCAGAAATGGATAATACATTTTTTTGTATTATGTATTGTAATACATATTATTTACAATAATAAAATGGATTATAAGAGAATACTATGACCAATTGTAAGCCAACAAATTAGATAGCCATGTTGAAATGGACAAATTCCTAGAAATCACAAATTACCTAAATGACTCAAGAAGGGTGCCTGGGTGGCTGAGGTGGTTAAGCCTCTGCCTTCAGCTCAGATCATGATCCCAGGGTCCTGGAATCGAGTCGCACATCAGGCTCCCTGCTCAGTGGAGAGTCTGCTTCTCCCTCTCCCTCTGCACCTCCCCCTGCTCATGCGCTCTCTCTGTCTCAAATGAAGAAATAAAAAAAAAAAAAAAGACTCAAAAAGAAATAGAAAATTTCAACAGACCTATACTGAATCAGTAATCAAAAAGCTTCCAGCAAAGAAAAATCTAGGATCAGATAGCTTTATGGGTGAGTTCTACCAAACATTGAGGAAGGGTTAACATCAGTCCTTCTCAAAATCTTCCAAAAGTGTGTAAGAGGAAGGAATACTTCCTAACTCATTCTGAGGCCAGCATTACCCTAATATCAAGTCTAGATGTAGACATTACATGAAAAGAAAACTACAGACCAGGGCACCTGGGTGGCTCAATCAGTTGAGCATCCAACTCTTGATTTCAGCTCAGGTCATGATCTTAGGGTTGTAGGATCAAGCCCCATGTTAGGCTGTGCACTCTGCATGGAGGCTGCTTGAGATTCTCTTTCTCCTTCTGCTCCTCCCCCCATGTGCATGCTCTCTCTCTCTCTTTCTCAAAATAAAATCTTAAAATCTACAGACCAACATTTTTCATAAATAGAAGCAAAAATCCTTTAACAAAATACTAGCAAACCAAATTCATCAGCGTATTAAAAGGATTATATACCCTGACCAAGTGGATTTATCCCAGAATGCAAGGTTGGTCCAACATTAAAAAAAAAATCAGTGTAATATTATCACATTAATAGAATGAAGAACAGAAAAACATCTGGCCATCTCAGTTGATGCAGAAAAGGCATTTGACAAAATCAAACACTCTTTCATGATAAAACCTCTCAGAAAACTAAGAAAATGGAATTTCCTCAGCACAGTAAAGTTCATTTATGAAAACCCCAAGCTAATGTCATACTCAGTGGTGAAAAACTAAAAGCTTTCCCCCTAAAATCAGGAACAAAGACAAGGATGCCTGTTTTTACCGCTGCTCTTCAACATTTACTGGAAGTTCTAGCTAGGGTGATTAGACAGAAAAAAGAAATAAAAGCCATCCAGATTGGAAAGGAAATAAAGCTAATCTTTATTTATAGATGACATAGTTCTATTTATAGAAAATCCCAAGGAATTCAAAGAAAGCTACTAGAGTTTACAAACAAGTTCAGCAAAGTTGCAGGGTACAAGAACAACACATAAAGGCAGTTGTGGGCGGGCGCCTGGGTGGCTCAGTTGGTTAAGCGACTGCTTTCGGCTCAGGTCATGATCCTGGAGTCCCTGGATCGGGTCCCGCATCGGGCTCCCTGCTCGGCAGGGAGCCTGCTTCTCCCTCTGACCCTCCCCCCTCTCATGTGCTCTCTCTCTCTCATTCTCTGTCTCAAATAAATAAATAAAATCTTAAAAAAAAAAAAAAAAAAGTCAGTTGTGGGCTTCTACACTACCAGCATTGAACAATCTGAAAAGGAAATTAAGAAAACAATTCCATTTGGGGCGCCTGGGTAGCTCAGTCGTTAAGCGCCTGCCTTCGGCTCAGATCATGATCCCAGGGTCCTGGGATTGAGCCCCGCATTGGGCTCCCTGCTCAGCGGGAAGCCTGCTTCTCCCTCTCCCTCTCCCATTCTCCCTGCTTGTGTTCCCTCTCTCGCTGTGTCTCTCTCTGTCAAATAAATAAATAAAATCTTAAAAAAAAAAAAGTGGAAAATAATGTGTTGGTGGAGAATTTGAACCCTCATACGTTGTTGATTTGAATGTAAAATGGTGCCCTTTGGATTGGTGGTACCTTAAATATAGAATTAAATATAGCTAAAACATAGCTTAAATATAGCTGAATATTGAATTACCATATACCCCAGCAATTCCACTCTAATCCACTCTAAAGCATTGAAAGCAGGACTCAAACAGATATCTTTACATCCATGTTCATAGCAGCGTTATTCATGGTAGTCAAAATGTAGATATAACCCAAGTGTCCATCCACAGATTAATGGATAAACCAAAGTGACATATCCATTCAATGGAATATTATTCAACCACAAAAAGGAATGAAATGCTGACATATGCTACAACATGGATGAACTTTGAAGACATCATGCTAAGTGAAATAAGCCAGACAGAAAAGGACAAATACTATATAATTCCACTTATATCAAATATCTGAAATTGGCAAAATCATAAAGTAGAATAGAGGTTACCAGGAACTTGGTGGAGGAAGAAATGGGAAATTATTGCTTAATGGTTACAGAGTTTCTCTGTAGGTTGATGAATTTTGGAAATAGATAGTGGTGATTATTGCACAATGTTGTGAGTATAATTAATGCCACTGAATTGTACACATAAAAATGGTTAAAATGATGAATTTTCTATTTTACCAACAATAAAAAATTTAAAAGGATATATAGATAATTTTGTCTCAGAGTTATTGCTGTAAGTTATGAAGTAGAGGAGGATTGTTACTACTTCCTGGAAAAGGGGAGACAGTTTTAGCTTTAGTTAGCTGTATAAGACTCTTCATTAAGCTTATTATCAGTGTGGGCCAATTTTAGAGATGATTGACTTGTTCCAGGGTAACCCCAGTTCACATGATCCATGTAATATGACCGGACTCCAGGTTGGCAGGGGAATCTTTCTTTGCCAATATTGGAATTTACTAAATACCTAAGTCCTGTAAGTTTGGGTGCTATATAGTTCTTTTAGAAGAACAAAGTAGAAATGTTGAGATTAAGTTTACTATCCATTTTATTCCACTTTCTTGTGAAAGGCCATTTGAAAACCTGAATTAAAGTATTGTTTTTGAGGGAAATTTTTAAAGTTTCTCTCTAGAGTAACCTATTAAACCATTTACATGCTCAAATTAAGTGTTGGACAAAGTATTGTGTTTATTAAATACTAATGTAGTCTTTCAGTATTTTTTTCAAGCAGTACAGATCTAATTCCATGACCCCTTGTGACTGCTTTAATTTGTATTTTTATTTTGGGTTTGTCAAAGATCCAGGATGACCATTCATTTTGGTCAGTCTCTTGTTTAGAATAAAGCAAATTAACTCATCTACTTGACTATAAAAACTCATGGATACTATATTATTTTTCAAAGAGCAATGTATTAAGTGTTTTCTAATTGTTAAATATAGCTGCTTGTATATTTCATCCAGTGTTTATAGAAGTTACTGTTGGGTAGGGACATATATTTAATCATAGTCTGCTCAAATATATTACTTTCTCTAATATTTTTAAGCTTCGAGATTCAACAGAACAATTTCAAGAATATTATAGGCAAAGATTACGCTATCAACAGCATTTAGAACAGAAGGAGCAACAACGACAGATATACCAACAAATGCTGCTTGAGGGAGGTGTGAATCAGGAAGATGGTCCTGATCAGCAGCAAAATCTTACCGAACAATTCCTTAATAGGTATGTCTTTCAGTCACTTTTTAAAATATAAAGTATTAAGGAGGGCATGTATTGCATGGAGCACTGGGTGTTATACGCAAACAATGAATCGGGAACACTACATCAAAAACTAATGATGTAATGTATGGTGACTAACATAACATAATAAAAAAAATTATTTCAAAGCTATTGAAAGCATGCAGTGACTGCTACTTTCCATATATAGTTTGAAATTTTAGAGCGTTTTACGTGTTTCAAGTAATGGGGAGTTACGGAATATCTTCCTTCCACAGCATTCTGAGTGTTCATCTAATTTTGTTCTTCTTCCCTTTAAACCTTTTTTCACTTCTAAGCAATGAGAGCAGAAGTGTGGTGGTTCAGCTCACAGCTGGAAGCAGATAGCCAGGTGGATCCAGCTATCCCAGGGTTGCTGAGATCCTAGGGGTCCTAGTTACTTAGCTTATTTTTGCTTGTTTCTTCATCTACTTCACAGAATATCCATGAAGATTAAATGAGTTAATATGTAAAAAATTACTTAGAATAATTCCTGGCATACAGGAAATGTACCATAAATGTAGGTTATTATTGTAATTATGATTAGGCAATGTAGTAGTGACTGTCAGTTCTTTACTTGATTCAGTAATACTGGAAGTAATCTGCTTGATACTCCGAGGGTTGTGCAAGCCAGCCTGAAATTGATTCTGTCTTCAAACTTTCACACAAGGAATGGTTATAGTGGTAATCTAAAGAGTCTAAATACGTTTCTGAACATTGCATTTGAGGATCATTTTCTTACCACCTCTGATAAGTCAATGGCTTATCAGAATTATCCTATTTTGATGAACTGCCATTTCTGGTTCTTAGATGTCTTCTTCATATCCATAAAGGCCATGGTTGCAGTTGGATTTCCTCACCATTTATTTTTCAGTGCAAGCAGATTAGCATTAAATCAGAAGATAAAGTGGCAAGGTTCTGTGATCCTAATAGTGGTAAGGGATGTACTTCCTCAGAAAAAAAAGTTAAACTGTTCAAGATGGTTTGTCCTTCCTTTAAAGACAATTATAAATAAAATTCAAATTATTTCTTGTTATTTAGCTTTTGTAAATTTCATATAAATTCTCTGTTGTTCTTGTCTCTTATCTGTTTTTTTCTAACCCTTTAATATAATACTTTTATTCAGCCCTTTTTTCCTAGGCCCTTAGTTTTATATATCTGAGCCAGTACCAAGACTATTTTTTTTTTTTTAAGATTTTTATTATTTACTTGACAGAGACACAGCGAGAGAGGGAACACAGCAGGGGGAGTGGGAGAGGGAGAAGCAGGCTTCCCGCCGAGCAGGGAGCCCGATGTGGGACTCGATCCCAGGACCCTGGGATCATGACCTGAGCCGAAGGCAGACGCTTAACTGACTGTGCCACTCAGGTGCTCCTTCTTCTATATATTAAGAATGTGATTAAGTTTTCATTTTAATGTAATTGCATTGTTTTATTTTATAGGTCCATTCAAAAGCTTGGTGAATTAAATATTGGAATGGATAGCCTTGGTAATGAGGTGTCAGCGCTCAATCAGCAATGTAACGGGAGCAAAAGCAATGGATCTAATAATTCTTCTCTAACTAGTTTTGCTACACCACCCCAAGACTCTAGTCAGAGATTAACACCTGATGCTTCAAATATTCACACAAGCACCCCGCGTAATCCTGGATCAACAAATCACATACCTTTTCTTGAGGAATCACCTTCTTGTGGAAACCAAATGTAAGTACTTTAATTTGTAAAACCTGGAAATAATAACGTCCTATTAATGATTGGAAACCTGGAAAGTTGAACTTCTCTTTGGAGCCTTACAAATAAAAGTTTTTGGAGCTCATTACACATCAAATCTTTTTCTAATCTGTCTTTATCCGTATTCTCTTCTACTAACTTCTAAATTTCTTAGGAGTCTTTGTTCTCCTATTTTTATTTTTGCTTTCTCACTAAGACAATTCTATTTTTTTATAAGTCATTTTACTCAGAGATCTTACAGTTTTATCTTCTCCCTGATTTTCTTTCTTCTTGCCATTGATACCTTTCAACCAATAATATTTTAATTCACAGACTTCGAGGGCAGAAGATGTTTTATAACATGTTGGGATGGTTGCAGCAAAACCATCTTGGCAGCTCTGGCAGTTACCGCAATTAAAGACATCTTGCATATTTATGTTTTCACTAATCAGGGAAGATTTTTTATCTTGCTATCCTTAGTAAACAAGTGTTAATTTATGCAGTAGGAATAGTTAAGGAGTATGTTCTTCATCTATTCTTTTTTTTTTTTCAGTTTTTAATCACCCAGTGCTCATCCTCACAAGTGCACTCTTTAATCCCCATCACATGTTTCACCCTTTCCCTTGCTACCCACCTCCTCTCTGGTAACCATTAGTTCCCTATAGGTAAGAGTCTGTTTCTTGGTTTGTCTCTTTTTTCCCCTTTGCTCATTTGTTTTGTTTCTTAAATTCCACATATGAGTTTCTTCATCTCTTCTTTTTTTTTTTTTTTTTTTAAGATTTATTCATTTATCAGAGCACAAGCAGGGAAGCAGCAGGCAGAGGGAGAAGCAGGCTTCCCGCTGAGCAGGGAGCCCAATGCGGGGCTCGATCCCAGGACCCTGGGACCATGACCTGAGCCGAAGGCAGACGCTAAACCGACTAAGCCACCGAGGTGTCCCTTCTTCATCTCTTCTTAACATCAAACACCTTTGAGAGTGTATAATTTGGCCTTCGGATGCTTACAGAAATTAGATTGGCCTTATAAATTTTGTATCAAAAATTCTGGTTTTATATTTAAGAACAAGTTTATCTAATATTTACTTCCTTATTACAGTTTCTGTAACTGTATTTTTGCACTCCGCAAACTAGAACTCATTTTAAAATTGATTTTTTTTAAATTTTCATTTATTTTTTAAAGATTTTATTTATTTGACAACGAGAGAGAGAGACAGAGCAAGCACAAGTAGGGGGAACGGCAGGCAGGGGAGAAGCAGGCTCCCCGCTGAGCAAGGCCCCCGATGTGGGGCTCGATCTCAGGACCCTGGGATCATGACCCGAGCTGAAGGCAGCCGCTTAACCGACTGAGCCACACAGGCGCCCCTGATTTTTTTTTTTTAAATTAAAGTAACATACATACATGTTTTAAAAAGACAACACTTTGAGGCTATCTTATCCATCTTTGTCTATGATTTCTATTTCTGGTAGGCTGCCATTTTCAACCCAGCTAGCTGTTTCTTGTGCTACATATCTCCACATTTCTGAATAACGTGCTTCTGTTACTATTTTTATTATCTGTTGCTTCCCTGCCAGTTAGATTTAGCTACCATACTCCTCACCCACAATACATTCACTTTGTCTACTCTTTCTTTCCAGTATATCAATTGGGTGGCTCAGTCATTAAGCATCTGCCTTCGGCTGAGGTCATGATCTCAGGGTCCTGGGATTGAGCCCCACATCAGGCTCCCTGCTCCACGGGAAGCCTGCTTCTCCCTCTCCCACTCCTCCTCCTTGTGTTCCCTCTCTCGCTGTGTCTCTCTCTGCCAAATAAATAAATAAAATCTTTAAAAATAAAATAAATCAGTAATCAGTGTTAACATTACCATGGCCATGTAAATGTTATTTACATCTGAGTCATGTAATATAATATGATTATGTTTCCTTTTCATACAACTTTTATTTTTCATGGAGACATTAATTGCCTCATTTTTTGTGTCTTTGTATGTGTGCACGTACTTAATTTTCTTAGTACCTCTCACTAAACTCTCTGTTGATCGCTTGACAAAACTGTAAAATCCTAAAACTTCTCTCATTGTAGTACAAAGTATCAGGTAGTTGTCTCTTTTCCATTTATCCCCCCTGGGAGACATCCTCCAGGATCACTCTTGCTTCACTTTATATTCATTACCTCTGGGCCATCTTATTCAGGCCTGAGAGTCCTGAGACTTCCCTTCACCCTCTTCCTGGGAATTTCCTTTGCCTCTTCTCTGTATTTGGATTACATGTTTTCAGGATCTCATGTAGTTTCCTAGAAATGGGCACATTAGAGGTAAAGTTTCTGAGACCTTGCATATCTAAATATTTCCCATTTTATTTGTTAGTATAGCTGAGTATGGAGGTCTAGGATGAAAATCATTCCTTGGGGTTTCAAAGGTATTGCTACATGTTTCAGTGTTCTTGTTAAGAAGTCTGACGCTGTTGTGACCTGATCCTTTGTATGAAGACTGTTGCTTTTTCCATCTGGCATTTTTTAGGACTTTCTCTTCCCTGATGTTCTAAAAATTTCATGATGATATATATCAGAATAAGTCTATTTTCCTTCCATTCTTCTGGGTACTAGTGGGTCCTTTTAGGCTAGAAACTTAAGTTCTGGGAAATTGCAAAAATTTTTTTTATTTAGCAATTTCCTCACCTCCATTTTCTGTTGGTTGTTTTCTACCATATTGTTCTTTTTTTTTTTTTTTAAAGATTTTATTTATTTATTCATGAGAGACAGAGAGAGAGAGAGAGGTAGAGGGAGAAGCAAGCTCCCAAGGAGCAGGGAGCCCGATGTGGGACTCGATCCCAGGACCCCGGGATCATGACCTGAGCCGAAGGCAGACGCTCAACCATCTGAGCCACCCAGGCGCCCATATTGTTATTTTCTAAGCTCTTATTCTCTAATTTTCCTTAAAAAAATTTTTAGGTCTCATTCTTGTTTCCTGGATTTATTATTTCCTCTTACATCTCTAAGAATTTAAATTATGTTTTTGTAGGTTTTGTTTCCTCCCTCCTTCCAAATTCCTTTTTCTGTTTTTTTTTAAGTTTTTATTTAAATTCCAGTTAGTTAACATACAGTATAATATTAGTTTCAGTTGTACAGTTTAGTGATTCAACACTTACATGCAACACCCAGGGCTCATCATAGCAAGTGCACTCCTTAATCCCCATCACCTATTTAGCTCTTCCCCCTACCCACTTCCCCTCTGGTAACCATCAGTTTGTTCTCTGTAGTTAGAGTTTGTTTCTTGGTTTACCTCTCTCTTTTTTCCCTTTACTTGTTTGTTTTGTTTCTTAAATTCCACATATGAGTGAAATCATATGGTATTTGTCTTTTTCTGACTTATTTCACTTAGCATAATACTTTCTGGCTCCATCCACATCATTGCAAATGGCAAGATTTTATTCTTTATGGCTGAATAATATTCCATTGTGTATACCACATTTTCTTTATCCATTCTTCAAGCACTGGACACCTGGGCTGCTTCCATAATTTGGCTATTGTAAATAATGCTGCTATAAACATATCATTTTATATGCATGTATCCCTTTGAATTAGTGTTTTGCATTCTTTGGATAAATATCTAGTAGTGCAATTGCTGCATTGTAGGGTAGTTCTATCTTTAACTTCTTGAGGGAATCTTCATACTGTTTTCCAGAGTGGCTGCACCAGTTTGCATTCCCACCAACAGTGCAAGAGGGTTCCCCTTTCTCCACATCCTTGCCAACACCTGTTGTTTCTTGTGTTGTTGCTTTTAGCCATTCTGACAGATGTGAGGTGATATCTCATTGTAGTTTTGATTTGTTATATCACAAAGCTATAGTGATCAAAACAGCATGGTACTGACATAAAAATAGACACATAGATCAAGAGAACAGAATAGAAAACCCAGAAATGAACCCACAACTATATAGTCAATTAATCTCTGACAAAGCAGGAAAGAATAACCAATGGGAAAAAGATAGTCTCTTTAACAAATGGTGTTGGGAAAATTGGACAACAACATGCAAAAGAATGAAACTGGACCAGTTTCTTGTACCATACACAAAAATAAATTCAAAATGGATTAAAGACCTAAATGTGAGATAAGAAACCATTAAAATCCTAGAGGAGAACACAGGCAGCAAACTCTTTGGATATTTGCTGTAGCAACTTCTTACTAGATATGTCTCCTGAGGCAAGGGAAACATGTTGAAAGCAAAAATAAACCATTGGGACTTCATCAAAATGAAAAGCTTCTGTACAGTGAAGGAAACAATCAGCAAAACTAAAAAGTAACCTTTGGAATTGAAGAAGATATTTGCAAATAACATATCTGATAAAGGGTTAGTATCCAAAATATATAAAGCACTTACAAAATTCAACACCCCAAAAACAATTCAATTAAAAAATGAGCAGAAGACATACATACATATATTTCCAAAGACATACAGATGGCCAACAGACACATGAAGAAATACTCAATATCACTTATCAGGGAGATACAAACCAAATTCCTTTTTCTGTTGTTTTGTTTTCTTTTTAAGATTTAATTTATTAGAGAGAGAGAGCTCGTGCACAAGCAGGGGGAGGGACAGAGGAAGAAGCAGACTCCCCACTGAGTGCAGAGCCTGACTTGAGGCTTGATCCCAGGACCTTGAGATCATGACCTGATCCGAAGTCAGACACTTTACCAACTGAGCCACCCAGGCACCCCACTTTTTCTGTTTGTTTTAGTCTCTGGCTTTTATCTAGGAGGCTTTCTTCAAGTATCTGGAAATCTTTGACTATCTGTAAAGAGTGAGGCATAAAGAAAAAAAAAAAGCTGACTGGGAGGAAGGCTATGTATATGATGGATCTGTCTCCATGACAAAAAGTGATTAAGGGGAAACATTGTTTTATTGAAGACTCTTTTTTTTTTTTTTTAAAGATTTTATTTATTTATTTGAGAGAGAGAATGAGAGACAGCACGAGAGGGAAGAGGGCAGAGGGAGAAGCAGACCCCCTGCTGAGCAGGGAGCCCGATGTGGGACTCGATCCCGGGACTCCAGGATCATGACCTGAGCTGAAGGCAGTCGCTTAACCAACTGAGCCACCCAGGCGCCCTTTTATTGAAGACTCTTAACTGTCAGTTTCTGTTAGTCTTTTCTCTTGGGTCAGATAATTTTCCTAAAGAGCAATCCAAGTCCTGCCTGGGTTAGCATTTAAGCATAGCATCCAGGATTCTAGAACTCAGCAGGGGAAAGCTACTTGACATCTCACTATAAAATTTTTAATCTCCTTTCCACTTTCTCACTCCCTCCTTTCAACTATGCTTGGTGTCACTGAGTCCCAGAGCCTCTGAATAAATGGCTTCAGAGAGTTACTTTGGGGTCAGTGTGGGTCATTTGCCAAAAAAATAAATATTAGAGATTGAAAGGATCAATTTAGTTTCTGTTTTATATTCAGAGTAAACTTTATTTGAATTTCTATTCATACAGCTCATCAGAACATTCAGTCATTAATCCACCTCTTGGAGATTCTTCAGGGAATCTATCAAGGTCAAGAGGGGAAGAGGTAATACTTTGGGGAAGAAATTTTCATTATTCTTTTTATATATACCTGGAGATATTGCTAAGAAATTCTCAATTCATAGAACCATTTTTAGAAATAATCGTTACTGTTGATGATGTTATTTGTCTCGAGGTAGTTGAGCTTTCACTGGTTAAGTTGCCTCAGAAAATATTTGAAAGTATTCATTTTAATGGCCCAGGAGCAATCTTGGCTCATAAGTTGGGGCTGTGCACTACTCTCTGGTCCCTATGGTTAATTTGTTCAGATATTATTGGTATTTCTTTTGGGCTTCTCTTCAATGCAGCTGTTTTTGCTTTGGAACCAGACATCCTTCCCTAAACTACTATATAGCTTCATTCTATCTTATTTTCTTTAGCTCAAATTTTAACCTCATAAACAAAACCATTATTTCAGATGTTTATGGGGCCAAACAGGTAACATAAATGAATAAAATTGACTTACGTGATAAGCACATGAGAATATTTGTCCCTTGCACAAAGAAATATGCTTATCTAGTATTTCCAGTTCTTTTGGTTTTCAGGAAATTATAGGAATGTAGATTTTTATGTGAAATCTATTTTAAAAATAGAACAAGTTTCTTAAAATATTTAAACACACTAAAGAAGAGCAAATAAAGTTAATTGGTAGCTCTGCCACATCTGTTTTAAAGCAACCCTTGGTAATTATCATTAGTGTGCTATAGGCCATTTAATCAGTTAGTCATTTCCCTCTCTTTTTCTCTTATCTACCATTGCTGTTCATTTGGCAGTCACATTTCTTGTGTGCAGGTTAATGGAAAATGTAGCATTTCTAATCAAATAAATTCAAATGAATAATAAAAGAATTTAATTCAATTATGTAAGACAGACATGGTATGACCTATCAGGTTTTCCCCTTATTCCCCCATGAGGATGTATTTATTGCATGAATACATAAAAGTTTGTGTAGGGAGAGGCATAATCTCTTCATTGGTATAGTCACTATGGGTCCTAGAGCTGAAGTGACTTGCCTTTGTGTGTGTACTTGACATCCATACTTCCCAAGGGCAGGATTTAGTTAGGTCTGTTGACTACACCCAGTCTAGCGGTCCCTGTTCCAGGTCCAGTCCATTGTGGTCAGGGTAGCAGGGTAGTTTCAAATGATATTAATAGCAGGAGTCATCAAAGCTTTTATATAGAATTGCTTCAGCTTGCCTTCCTCAGAAGAGACAGATAAGTTGACAGTTTAAAATAAAAATGAGGTTCAAATTAAATGTGATTAAAATCATTTTTATAATTTTAAAGGAGTATTTTACAATTTCAGTTTGAAATATTAAAGTATTCATTGCTGGAGATAATGGTAAACTATCCTCCCCCACCCCCACCCAAGTGGAAGTGGATTGAGTAATAGTCTTTTATACTTCCTACTTTTAGAAACACAAATGATATTATGTTAATTTAATTTTTTATTTTATTTTTTAAAGATTTTATTTATTTGACAGAGAGAGACACAGCGAGAGAGGGAACACAAGCAGGGGGAGTGGGAGAGGGAGAAGCAGGCTTCCCGCTGAGCAGGGAGCCTGATGCGGGGCTCGATCGCAGCACCCTGGGATCATGACCCGAGCCGAAGGCAGACGCTTAACGACAGCCACCCAGGCGCCCC
The DNA here is from genome assembly GCF_002201575.2 of Neomonachus schauinslandi. Lineage (NCBI taxonomy): Eukaryota > Metazoa > Chordata > Mammalia > Carnivora > Phocidae > Neomonachus > Neomonachus schauinslandi. Next base: position 90,194,851 of record NC_058406.1, on the reverse strand, counting down.
GATATTATGTTAATTTTATAAAAAATATATATGTGGGGTGTTTTTTTCTTGATAGTTAAAGATAACTTTATATGAGAATGCATAGTCTTATGTTTTGTCATAGTAAGCAAAGAAAAACTTCAGTGGTTATGAGCCTTCTGAACTTAGTTCAGCAATGGGCAGCAAAAAAGGAAAAATTTGGGTTAATTTGGATTTGTCATTTAAAATAATACGTGATTATAGGTAGTGAACATAAAGTGATAAAGTGAATAATACTGTTCAAATGAATTTAAAATGGGCTAAAGATGAATTCTTTCAAATTCATTTTTTTCATAAGATGACTTTCATATTTATTCTTTCCACAGGATGACAAATCAAAAAAACAATTTGTTTGTATTAATACCCTAGAAGACACACAAGCTGTTAGAGCAGTGGCTTTTCATCCGGGTGGTGGTTTATATGCTGTAGGTTCAAATTCAAAAACTCTGAGAGTATGTGCCTATCCAGAAGTAATTGATCCAAGGTAAGGATAGGTGGTTTGTACTATCATTCTTGCTTTAGTTTTTAATTTAGCTATATTGGTTCCTTTTTCAGAATTGCCATTCAGTAGTGTTTAATTTTTATTTCTTTTTATTAAGCTTTAAAATTTTTATTTTCAATGCTTAAGAAATATAAGAATCATTGACTAATTTTATTTATTTATTTTTAAGATTTTTATTTATTTATTTGACAGAGAGAGACACAGCGAGAGAGGGAACACAAGCAGGGGGAGTGGGAGAGGGAAAAGCAGGCTTCCCACTGAGCAGGGAGCCCAATGCGGGGCTCGATCCCAGGACCCTGAGATCATGACCTGAGCTGAAGGCAGACGCTTAACAACTGAGCCACCCAGGCGCCCCTCATTGACTAATTTTAGAAATTTTTGTCATAAAATGTTTTGATTAGGTCATGAATTAGATATGCAACTAAAAAGAATTTTTTGATCTGATCTATTTTCTAGATCAGTATTAAGCACCTTCTAGGTATTGGCTATTTATCAGTCTTTTTTTTCTGTTTTTAATTATGAAACTTCAAACATATACAAAAGTAGAGATTAGTACAGTGAAATGAAGTAATTGTCAAGATTTTTGTCCCATTTGCTTCATCCTTTTTGTTTGTTTGCTAAGGTATTTTAAGGTAAAATCCTAGATATGTCACTTCACCCTTTAGGATGAATCTCCAAAAACATGTACATTTTCTTACATAGATTTGATGTTATCATATCTAATAATTTCTTTAGTATCCTAATATTAGTCTGTGTTTTAAAGTGCAGGTAAGATGCTTTTACTCCACTAAACCAGTGTCTGACTCCCATTAAAAGCCACACCCTTGAGGAGCATGGTTATTCAGGACATTCCACAGCCATGCCTGCAGCTCCTCACCTACTACAGTGTCCATCCCGCTCAGTCTCCAGAACACCTTGGGCTTCTCCCTGCTCGCCCCACAGACTGTTTCCCATACTGCACATTTAGCTGGCACTTTCCCTACAATATTTTATCTTCACTGGAGCTATTCTCCTGCCATCATCTTTTTCTGTAAAAATTCTTCCTGTCCTTTAAGACCTAGTACTTTGTACTGGACCAGAACACTTATACCTGCCTTACTGTGTGTGGATAGTCATGACATCAACCCTTGCCAAATTTGAAACTCCAGAAAGAGTTCTTGCTTTTATTTTTTATGGATCCCTTGCCTTCCCTCAGCCCCAATCAATTGCTCATATTATATGTTTAATGTTTTTTTGAACTTTCTGATTTTGGAAGCATTAGTAACTCTTTTTTCATTCTTCTGTGTTTCTGAGTTAAAATCCACAAAAAATATGTGAAATGGAGACTTTTTAAAAAATAATCTTATTTCCTATGTGGTCTGAAATAGGAGTTAGGTTAGTCTAATAATAGTTCATAGTTTTACTTTTGGATTTTAAATATGCTTTAAATTTATTTCTTCTAAGATTTTGAAAATTGTTATTGACATGTTGTCTGATACTTTTTTGCTCCCTCCCTCAAAAATATAATATAGAACTTCATTAACTTTAGCAAGCAAGAAATTGAAATGTCTTTCTGTAATTTTTCTTTTTAGTGCACATGACATCCCTAAGCAGCCAGTGGTACGTTTTAAAAGGAATAAACATCATAAAGGATCCATTTACTGTGTGGCCTGGAGTCCTTGTGGGCAGTTATTAGCAACAGGATCAAATGACAAATATGTCAAAGTTTTGCCCTTCAATGCAGAGACTTGTAATGCAACAGGTAGGTCCCAAGTATGTAAGCAGTAGCTTACCAGTGTATTCTTTTTTTTTTTTTTTTAAAGATTTTTATTTATTTATTTATTGAGAGAGAGAGAGAGAATGATAGAGAGCATGAGAGGGAGGAGGGTCAGAGGGAGAAGCAGACTCCCTGCCGAGCAGGGAGCCCGATGCGGGACTCGATCCAGGGACTCCAGGATCATGACCTGAGCCGAAGGCAGTCGCTTAACCAACTGAGCCACCCAGGCGCCCTTACCAGTGTATTCTTAATGTTTTCCCTGTGTTGTATCTTTGATATATCTCTGTATTATTTTCAATATAATCTAAGAATATAGCCTTAAGGAGAGTTTTTTTTTAATATTATAATTGCTTAGTTGCCTTCATAAGGCATGATTCTTCTTTAGTAAGTCCTTATAGTTGTTGTCTAATAATTAGAAAACTATTGTTATCAGGGACACCTGGGTGGCTCAGTTGGTTAAGCCTCGGCCTTTGGCTCAGGTCATGATCTCAGGGTCCTGAGATCGAGCCCCGCATCGGGTTCCCTGCTCAGTGGGGAGTCTGCTTCTCCCTCTTCCTCTGCCACTCCACCTGCTTGTGCTCGCTCGCTCTCTCTCTCTCAAATAAAATAAACAATATCTTAAAAAAATTATTGTTAGTAGTTTAACTACTAACAGTGCATTAATGAATATGTTACAGAGTGTACCTGTCTTCTCTTTCATTTCATTAGAAGATAACTATGTATAGCTCTGTTTTAGGTATGATGATAACTGAATCAGTATTTTGATTTCTTAAAGTTCTTTGCTGGGGTGCCTGGGTGGCTCAGTTGGTTAAATGTCTATCTTCGGCTCAGGTCATGACCCCGAAGTCTTGGGATCGAGTCCCAAGTCAGGCTCCCTGCTGAGCTGGGAGCCTGCTTCTCCCCCCAGCTCATGCTCTCGCTTGCTCTGTCTCTCTCAAGTGAATAAATAAAAAATCTTAAAAAATAAAAAAACCAAAAAAATCCTTAAAGTTCTTTGCTCAGTAAAGTGAAATTGATTATAGTATTAATCCCTAAATGAAAATATAAACCACACCTCTCTACCATTATTCTTGCTTAGTTTTGAGACAGTTTAGCAATCTCAAATTATCACAGTAAGTTGAGCAGCATCTTTTTTTTTAAATTCTTATTGTTGTTTCAGGACCGGATCTGGAATTTAGTATGCATGATGGGACAATTAGAGACTTGGCATTTATGGAAGGCCCAGAAAGTGGTGGAGCTATTTTGATAAGTGCTGGAGCAGGGGACTGTAACATTTATACAACTGATTGTCAAAGAGGACAGGGCCTGCATGCTCTGAGTGGACATACCGGTATGCAGTAGTCTTAGATGCTACTTTTCTTTTTGTTCAAGCTGTGCTTTTTCTCCCTCTGCATTTTCATTAATATGGTATATTTTATCAAAAGGGACTTCTTCAAGACAGGAAATTTTTATTTTAAAAATTTAAAGTGGGAACTTTGGATAACAACACAGTAATGATAAATAACATTTCCCTGGTGTGCTAAATCCTTTGCTTATACAGATAATTCCTTAATTTAATCCTCACAACAACCTTATAAGTCACGAAGTTTTATCTCCTTCTTACACATGAAATAAACAAAACTTGAAAAGGCAAGACCTGACCAGTATCTTAACAACTAAACATGGCAGAACTGAGATATGACCTCAGGTCTGTCTCTTGCAAAGCCAGTGTTCTAATAACCACACAAGCCTATGCTTTGCCATAATTTGCTATAATTTAAAATGATAATATTTTTTCAGTACTAATTATGATATCCTGAAATACTGAATCACAAAACAGATTCTTTAGTATGGTTTTCATGTTGTGGATTTTACTGAATTTAATTTTTTAAAAATTGCCAATATAGGGGTGCCTGGGTGGCTGAGTCGGTTAAGTGTCTGCCTTCAGCTCAGGTCATGATCTCAGGGTCCTGGGATCGAGCCCCACATCAGGCTCTCTGCTCAGTGGGGAGGGGAGTGTGCTGCTCTCTCTCACTCTCCCTGTGTGCTCTCTCTCTCACAAAGTAATAAATAAAATCTTAAAAATAAAATAAGTAAAATTGCCAATATATTTGATACATGTGGAAAATCTCTACCAGTCAGTATATTTGATTAACTAGATCATCACATGCCCAATAATGAGGAGTACCTACCTTTGAATGTGTTAAGGAAAAGTACTGTTTGTTTCACAGTAGTAACTGAGTATATGATCTTTTATAGGCCATATTTTAGCACTTTATACCTGGAGTGGCTGGATGATTGCATCTGGTTCCCAAGATAAGACTGTTAGGTTTTGGGATCTTCGGGTACCAAGCTGTGTTCGTGTTGTTGGCACAACATTCCATGGGACTGGTAGGTTTTTGGAATTTAAATGAATTTATATGAGAAAGAAACTTTGTAAAATGCACTTATCTACTTCCTCTCCCCTGCAACACATATGTTAAAAAAACAGGAACAAATAGTAAATACTTGGTATTTCATTGATTACCTTAAGTTCTTTCAGAATACTTCCATCTGTTACTCTCTTTGTATAAATAAAATTCAGCTCAGGAGACTGAAGCCCAGGGAGATAAAGTGTCATGCCCTAATTACTATGTTAACAGGGCTATTTTGTTTTTTTCCTTTTTTTTATTATTGTGTTCAGTTAACCAACATATAGTACATCATTAGTTTTTGATGTAGTGTTCAATGATTCATTAGTTGCCTATAATACCCAGTGCTCATCACAACATGTTAGCAGGGCTATTTTAGAACTCAGACCTTTAAAAAAAAAAAGTCTTTTTTTTTTTTTAAATACATAGTGCAGAAATTGAAATTAAACAAAATCATTTTCTTCCTACTCCTATTCCTTGGTGTCTCCCTAAGGGACCAGTTTCTTATTTATTCCTCTATACATAATCTGTAAGTATATAAACAAGAAGTTTGTATATATCATGATCTTCTGTCTTCTTTAAACATATGTATACATGCACACAGGAATGGTAGCATATAATACATGCCTCACATTTTAAACTTAACAATATACCTTGAATTTTTCCATGTAAACTGAGGATACTGCTCTTTGTGTTGTATCACCTTTTTAAAACACTGGTATTTAAGAGTGTTTCAGTATCCTGCCATTTATTTTATTTTAGACTCCCTTTTCTGCCTCTGTGTGTGTGTGTATCTCCATTGATGAATGGATAAAGAAAATGTGTGTGTGCATATATATATATTTAATACACATGTATTATATATATATATACACATGTATTATATATATATATATACACACACACATTTTCTTTATCCATTCATCAGTTGATGGACACCTTCCATAATTGGAAGTCCAATGGATACTTCCATAATTTGGCTATTGTAAATAATACTGCTATAAACGTATCATCTTATATGAATGTATCCCTTTGATTGTTTTTGCATTCTTTGGGTAAATACCTAGTAATGCAATTGCTGCATTGTAGGGTAGGTTTATCTTTCTTTAACTTTTTGAGGAACCTTTATACTGTTGTTTCTTGTGTTGTTGCTTTTAGCCATTCTGAAAGGTGCGAGGTGATATCTCATTATTTACATTTCCCTGATGGTAATTGATGATGAACATCTTTTTGTGTGTCTGTTGGCCATCTGTATGACTTATTTGGAGAAATGTCTGTTCATGTCTCTGCCCATTTTTAATTGGATTATTTGGTTTTTTGGTGTTGAGCTGAATAAGTGCTTTATAGATTTTGGATGCTAACCCTTTATCAGATAGTGTCATTTGCAAATGTCTTCTCCCATCCTGTGGGTTGCCTTTTAGTTCTGTTGATTGTTTTCTTCCCTGTACAGATGCTTTTTATTTTGATGTAGTCCCAGTAGTTTATTTTTGCTTTTGCTTCCCTTGCTTCAGGAGACATATCTAGAAAAAAGCTGCTTTGGCCAATGTCAAAGAAGTTACTGCCTGTGTTTTTTTCTAGTATTTTTATGGTTTCAGGTCTCACATTTAGGTCTTTAATCGATTTTGAATTTATTTTTGTGTATGGTATAAAAATCTGATCCAATTTCATTCTTCTGCAGGTGGCTGTCCAGTTTTCCCAACACCATTTGTTGAGGAGAATCTCTTTTTCCCATTGGATATTCTTTCCTGCTATGTCAAAGATTAATTGACCATATAGTTGTGGGTTCATTTCTGGGTTTTCTTTTCTGTTCTATTGATCTATGTGCCTATTTTTATGCCAGTACCATAATGTTTTGATGATGACAGCTTTGTAATATAATCTGAAGTCCAGAATTGTGATGCCTCCAGCTTTACTTTTCTTTTTCAAGATTGCTTTGGCTATTTGGGATCTTTTTTGGTTCCATACAAATTTTAGAATTGTTTGTTTTAGTTCTGTGAAAAATGCTATTGGTATTTTGATGGTGATTGCATTAAATGTGTAGATTGCTCTGGGTAGTGTAGGCATTTTAACAATATTCTTCCAATCCATGAGCATGGAATCTCTTTCCATTTCTTTGTGTCGTCTTCAGTTTCTTTCATCAGTGTTTTATAGTTTTCAGAGCAGACCTCTTTCACCTCTTTGGTTAGGTTTATTCCTAGGTATCTTATTATTTTTGGTGCAGTTGTAAGTGGGATTGTTTTCTTAATTTCTCTTTCCTCTGCTTCATTATTGGTGTATAAAATGCAACAGATTTCTGTACATTGATATTGTATCCTATGACTTTACTAAATCCGTTTATTCTAGCAGTTTTTCAGAGTCTTTCAGGTTTTCTCTTTCTCTCTTTATATATATATATATATACACACACACACACGTATAGGTCATCTACAAATAGTGAAAGTTTTACGTCTTCCTTACCGATTTGGATGCCTTTTATTTCTTTTTGTTGTCTGATTGCCTGTGTGTCCTTGTCTCCTTCCTTTCTACATGAGTACATTCTATTCCTCCAGCTTTAAGTGTAATTCCTGTGCTGACAGATCTTAAATTTTTATCTCTAGCCCAAACCTCTTCTACATGCCAGCCTCATATTTCTAATCCACCTACTTGACATGTCCTTTTGAATATCTTAGAGGATATGTCAAACTTAACATGTCTTAAACCGTTGAATCATGACTTCTCTTCTCAAACAAAACTACCTCAGACCTCCTCACCTAAGTGGTGCTACCACCCATTGTTCGTGCCTAAAAGAGTCTCCCTGGATCCTTCTTTCTCTCCTTTCCTCCAATAACCAATTCATAAGCAAATTGTGTTGTTTTAGCCTCCAAAATTTATCTTAAATCCCTCTACTACTTTCCATTTTTATTGCCACCACTCTGGGATAAAACACCACCATCTCTCAGCTTAACCACTGCAAGAGCTTCCTTTCTGTACACTGCATTCCCACTTTTGCCCCCTTCAGTCCATGGTCCACACAACAGCCAGAGCCCATCATACCTTGCAGTACTTCAGTGCCTTCTGATTGCTCCTAGGTTAATTTTTATTTTATTTTCATTATTGCGCCCCCCCCCCACATGCAAGGAGAAAAACTAAATTAAATTTTTTCCTAACCAGAGACATTAAATACTAGGAATAGATTTTATTGGGTGGGGTTAAGCTTTGGAGGGCTACAAACTATTTAAGATTTTTCCATCTCCTGAGAACCATTTTGCACCCCCTGGGTGGGCATTATTGCCCCCAATGAAAATGCACAGTCTAGATTTAGGGCTGCAAAATGTGGACTCAGTGCTTATTTTCATCTAGTTTCTCCTGGCAGTTATTGCTGTATTGCTTAGAGACATTTCCTACACTCTGTCCTAAAACATATTTTGTTGTTTAATTTCTTGTTTCCCTAACTAGACTCTAAGCTTGTTATGGGACTATTCTGGACACTTAGCCCACACTGATAGCACTGCCTTAGGAAAAGTGGCTCATCTATTGCACCATAAGTAATGGTGTCCCAGGGGGTTCCCCCCCAAGTGACAAAAAAACAGACTTTCTCATTTCTCATACTTTGTCTCTAAAAAAGATGCAAGTGTTTATTGGTTGAATGTTAATTTGAATTTTTCCTTAACAGTTTTGATAAGCTACATTAAATTTTTAGTGTTTGGTTCAGTGAACATAGTTAGCTGTTGTAGCTTAGCTGTATTGATTTTTCCATATGAAACTTTTATTCTTTCTTCTATACAGGTAGTGCAGTGGCATCTGTGGCTGTAGATCCCAGTGGCCGTCTCTTAGCCACAGGACAAGAAGATTCTAGCTGCATGTTGTATGACATAAGAGGAGGAAGAATGGTACAAAGTTATCACCCTCATTCCAGTGATGTTCGCTCTGTTCGATTCTCTCCTGGAGCTCACTACTTGCTAACAGGATCCTATGATATGAAAATAAAGGTGACAGACCTACAAGGTGAGGGAGATTGACCTCTTCCCTTGTTTGTAGTCTTTCCTATTCTATTTGGGATCTCTCTTTTAATCCATATATAACTTTTTTTAAATTTATTTTTAAAATTCCAGTATATTTAATGTACAGTGTTATATTAGTTTCAGGTATACAATATAGTGACTCAACAATTCTATATATCACCTGGTGCTCATCAAGATAATTGTATTCTGAGGGGCGCCTGGGTGGCTCAGTCGTTAAGCGTCTGCCTTCGGCTCAGGTCATGATCCCAGGGTCCTGGGATCGAGTCCCACATCGGGCTCCCTGCTCGGCGGGAAGCCTGCTTCTCACTCTCCCACTCCCCCTGCTTGTGTTCCTGCTCTCACTATCTCTCTCTCTGTCAAATAAATAAATAAAATCTTTAAAAAAAAAAAAAAAAAGATAATTGTATTCTGAATCTCCTTCACCTATTTCACCCATCCCCCCCACCCCACCTCCCCTCTGGTAACCATCTGTGTGTTCTCTATAGTTATAGAGTCTGGTTTTTTTGGTCTCTTTTTCTTTGTTTCTTAAATTCCACATACAAGTGAAATCATATGGTACTTGTCCTTCTGTCACTGATTTATTTCACTTAGCATTATACCATCCATCCATGTTGTTGCAAATGGCAAGATTTCATTCTTTTTTAAGGCTGAGTAATATTCCATTGTGTATATGTGTTAATATTCCATTGTTTGTGTGTATGGTGTGTATACCACATCTTATTTATATATTCATCTATTGATGGATATTTGGGTTGCTTCCATATCATGGCTATTGTAAATAATGCTAAAATAAACATAAGGGTGCATATATCTTTTTGGATTAGTGTTTTTGTATTCTTTGGGTAAATACCCAGTAATGGAATTACTGGATCATATGGTAATCCTATTCTTAATTTTTTGAGGAACCTCCATACTGTTTTCCACAGTGGCTGTACCAGTTTGCATTCCCACCAACAGTGCACAAGGGTTCCTTTCCTTTTTCTCCAAATCCTTACCAACACCTGTTGTTTCTTGTGTTTTTTATTTACCATTCTGACAGATGTGAGGTGATACCTCATTGTGGTTCTGATTTGCATTTCTCTGATGGTTAATGATGTTGAGCATCTTTTCATGTGTCTGTTGGAGGCATGTCTGTTCATGTCATCTGCCCATTTTTAATTGGATTGTTTGGTTTTTTGGTGTTCAGTTGTGTAAGTTCTTTATGTATTTTAGATATTAACCCTTTATCAGATATGTCATTTGCAAATATCTTCTCCCGTTCCATAGGTTGTCTTTTTGTTTTGTTGATTGTTTCCTTTGCTGTGCAGAAGCTTTTTATTTTGATGTAGTCCCAGTAGTTTATGTTTTTGTTTCCTTTGCCTTAGAAGACATACCTGGAAAACTATTGCTACTGCCAATGTCAGAGAAATTACTGCCTGTGCTCTCTTGGATTTTTATGGCTATTTGGATCTTTTTGTTGTTGTTAATCTGGTGTAATCAACTTTAACATTTTTCAAATTTTAGTTTTATACTATTTACTGAACAAATTACTGGTACTGTATTGATGTGCATTATAGCAAATTATTAAACAAATCAAGTGTGAATAGTCTTATTAAGTAATTTTAAAACATTTGAAAGAATCAGCATTTATTACACTAAATCATTTTGAGTTCAGGGATGGTAGATGTTAAAATATGCATTATGTACTCCTATTAGCTTTTACTTTAAGATACTTAGTGTATAATTGGTGTAATTATGTCTTCAGCATCTAGTTTTATTTTTAAATACTTAGTAAGCAAATATTTATTTTCGATCAACTAGGGACAGACAGATGAATAAGACAGGTAACTTCCTCCTTGATGGAGCTTACATTTTGGAGGTAAATAAAAAGTAAACAATAAATGATGTAATTTCAGGTATTGGTAAGTGCTATTAAAAATTTAGCGAGGTGGGGGCGCCTGGGTGGCTCAGTTGGTTAAGCGACTGCCTTCAGCTCGGGTCATGATCCCAGGGTCCTGGGATCGAGTCCCGCATCGGGCTCCCTGCTCTGCGGGGAGCCTGCTTCTCCCTCTCCCATTCCCCCTGCTTGTGTTCCCTCTCTCGCTGTGTCTCTCTCTGTCAAATAAATAAATAAAATCTTTAAAAAAAAAAAAAAAAAAATTTAGCGAGGTGGGAGAGAGTGACTGTGGATGGAGAAGGCTATTTTAGGTAGGCTCGAGTAGGTCTCTTTAGGGAAGTGACATTTGCGCAGAGACTTGAATGATAAGGCACAAGCCAGGCCAGGACGTGCTGAGGTAGGAGTGAATTCAGCATGTTCATGACACTGCGAGAAGCCAATGTGTCTGGGACTTAGAGAACTAGGGGAGGGAGAGACAAGAATAAATCAGAGGCAGGGTTTTACAGACATTTTTAAGAAGCATAATGGGAATCCTTTGGAATATTAAAAACAGGGAGTGATCTGATCTGATATCTGTTGATATCTGTTTAAAAGATAGTTTTGAGTTATGTAGGGAGAATGGATTATAAGTGTAAATATAAGTGTAACTATCAGGCTATTGGAATAGTTCAGGTGAGGGATGATGGTAGCTTGGACTAGGGTGGTAGAGGTGGAGGTGATAAGGAGTGACTGAATTTAGGATATAATTTTAATTTGTTTAGATTAAATTTAGGGCGTGAGAGGAATGCTGATTCCTAGGCTTTTGGCATGAGCAACCAGATGGTGCCATTAATTGGTAGGAGGAGGAACAGATTTGGGCAAGAAAAGGAAGAGTTCGGTTTAAACAAATTAAGATGACTATCAGGCAATCAAGTGAGATGTCAAATAGCTGTTTGGCTACTAGTCTGGAGCTCAGGTGAGAAGTCAAGGTTGGAGGTGAAATGTGTGAGTCATAAGTACACAAATGGCCGTGGTACCATGGTACTAGATGAAGTTTCATAGGAAGTGGGTGTAAAGGGAACAGGAAATCTGAAGGCTGCCTCCTGGGAAAGGAGCAGCAAACCAGCAAAGGAGACCAAGGTGTAGTGGCACCAGAGCCAGGGAGAAGTCAAGTCGAGAGAGTTTAAAGGAGAGAATGGCAGCTATGTCCAATGTTGCTGTGTATATTTTACCGAATACTACTTAACATAGGTGTTCAAGGACTTATCCCTGTTTAAACCTTTAAATGTATTTATGTAGTTTAGGACTTTGTATACTATAATGCCTTCAAGTTACCAGGAAGTCTGTGAAATCTATACATATACTTATTTTGTGTTGTAACTCAGTGTCTCTCTTTTCCATGTAGGGGATCTCACTAAACAGCTTCCTGTCATGGTGGTGGGGGAGCACAAGGACAAAGTGATTCAGTGCAGATGGCACACCCAGGACCTTTCCTTCCTGTCGTCCTCTGCAGACAGAACTGTAACTCTCTGGACTTACAATGGATAGAGTACACCCAGCGTCAGTCTATGCAGTGAAAGCACAGAGACTTCAGACTACTGAGTTGTGAAAATTACGAATTTGAAGAACATAGACTGATGGGAAAAGTGGCTTAGCACGAGGAGGCCCCTTATTACCGTGTATCCCTTTGATAGGAACCGTTGGGTGGTGTTATTCTGCAGTGCTTTCAGTCTTCCATGTGAGCGCGTGCTGCTGTGACCTGCTATATGTAGTCTTGTTGCCAAAGTCTGCAGAAGAGCTCTTATGTTGTCAGTGTGCACTCCAAGTCAAGGTGGACGATGTGTTTACGGTTTAGTATTAAATGCATTCCTTGGTCTTTGCCTAAATAACAGTTTTATATACACATTGAAATTGAACTATAAGCATATTATTACCTGTAATGCAGCCAAGTTCTACACAGATTAAACATACGTGTTCAGAAATTACTTTTCTCACACTCCCATGATATTATATCACTTGTCAGCTAGAGGTCAGAATTTTATATGTCTCTCAAAAGTTACATGGTTATTTTCACTAAGGATCATTATGGAGTTTAAAGATGGATGGAAAACTGCTTCTTAGTTCATGATGTGGTATTGGCCTTTTCTTTTTTCTTAAACCCAGGGATGTAATTCTATTATGTCACATTATTTTGTTTCAGGCTTAAAAGGTAAATATGTTTGCTTCAGAAACTTGTTAATTTCAATTTTTTGAATGCAACAAGATACCTCCCTTCTAAACTGTACTGTAGAAGCAGAGCGGCAGCGTTACATGATGCAACACTTGATGGTACAGTAAATTTACTGGCTAGCGTTTTTCCTCTTAAAATTAAAAACTTTGCCATAGACTATAGCATGGTTTGAAATGCTATGTCTGCATGATAATTTAAAATGGAAAAATTTAAACTTTGCACTCCAAAAGCTTACTTGGATTTGTTTCTTGCACTGTTTTGTGTAATTCAGAATAATGATTTTATTTCTATGGCATTGTAGATCCTAACATTTATGTATCTTTATTTTCATATTGTACAGTAATTTTACTTTAAATTATTAAATAGGCTATTTTATTTATTTCAAATGCGGTTGAGTTCTAATTATTGAACTGTCTGTGCACTGTATGTAGCAAGCATTTTTAATCTATTGTATACAAGTGGAAAGGATATTAGAAGTGTAACTGTGCTATTATTTCAATAAAGACCTCTTGACACCTAAAAATATTCCTGTTCCTCAGTGTCTGTGACTTTCAATTTAGAGTGTTATTTTTTCCAGTTTACTTGGAGGTGGTGTGGTCCAGTGGGTGAACCCCACAATCAATTTTTTTTTTTAAGATTTTATTTATTTATTTGTCAGAGACAGAGCACAAGGAGGGAGAGTGGCAGGCAGAGGGAGAAGCAGGCTTCCTGCTGAGCAAGGAGCCCAATGTGGGACACGATCCTAGGACCCTGGGATCATGACCCGAGCCTAAGACAGACGCCTAACCGGCTGAGCCACCGAGGCGCCCCCCCCCCCCAATCAATTTGTTAAATTTCTTTCTAAAGTTCTTCTAGTGGGGTGCCTTCCTAGCTCAGTTGGTGGAGTGTGTGACTCTTGATCTCTGGGTTGTGAGTTCGAGCCCCATGTTGGGTGTAGAGATTACTTAAATAAAGTTCTTCTACTGACTTTTTTTTTTTTTGGTCTACTCTTTGCTGTTATCTTCCCCACTACCATCACCAAAACCAAGCAGAATTTTGATTTCCCTTCCCCAAAAAGGTGCTGCTACCTCATTCCCAGGCAGATGAGGGAGGACAGGACTTCAGGCTGGAGCCACCATTTAGGTTCTCCCTCCTCCAGCCTGGAGCCGGGGAGGGGAAGTGACACATGGTGATGGATGGATGGGTGGAAAGAAGGATAAACCAACAAGAGGAAGTGGGATCAGGAAGGGGCTGCTGCAAGGAAAGTCCCCACTCTTTCCAGTCTTGCCTCTGGGGGTAGGAGAAGCATGACTGACCATCAGGGCCAGGGTGGTGCCTAGCTAGACCACAGCCCTTTGTGGGGTAGTCCTATAAACATCGTGGATTCTCAGCACCGCTGGTGCCTGGTGTTTCAAGGCTGCTGTGGCCACAGACACCTCTTGGACCTCTTGGCCTTGGTTCCCCAACAAGCCAGTGATGGCAGGAAGGGATAGGAGGGGAAAGCTCCCCTGCCCTGGGAGCTTCACAGGCTGTAGCAGGAGAGTAGCCAGCCTGGGGTGGAGGCAGCTGGATCTCGGGAGTGGCTAACCCACACATCATAGATGCTCTTGTTGGGTGGCACCCCCTGGAAGAGGGCATCTAGATCCCGGAGCAGCCCTGGGGGGCCATGAGTTTCAGGGGCCACCCCCCAGTAGGCTGAGCTGGTTGAAGGTGGGCACTGGGGACAGGATGTGGGTGGTAGTGGAGCTAAGGGCATTACCACATTGGGAGTGTAGATGGGCAAGTAAGAGGTGGGCAGCTGCCCCCAAAGTGAGGCCCTGTGACTCCCACTGGACAGTCCCCCAGGATCTGGAGGACCCTGCAGTAAGTGGAGAGGCCAGGCTCTGTGCCTGGGGAGAGGGGCGAGGGCCTGCTGGTTCCGCCCTGGGAAGTCTCCGCATCTGCTCTCCTGGGCCCGGGAAGGGGGCAGAGGGGCCACAGAGGCCTCTCAGAGGGCAGGGGTGGAGTGGGCATCACCTTCTCCCCAATGTGCCCAGAGCCTGCCGGACCTGGGCTGCTTCGTGGTGCCCCCTCCCTGGGGTCCCCTAACAAAGACTTCATGCTGAAGCCCTCACTGGGTGGCGGCTGGGGACTGGGCGGCCGGTAGGGCCAGCCGTGCAACACGTAGGGACCCAGGTCCTTGGCGAAGTCTCCGCGCACGCCCCCGCTCTGCCAGCGCCGGCACAGGGCCGTGTTCTGCAGCTGCAGCGTCTCGGCCGGGATCAGGCTCACGTCGACTGCCCAGAAGTTGCTCTTGGCCTGGGGCTTCGCTGGATCTTTAGACACCTTGCGGAAGCATCGGTTGGAGGAGAGGTTGTGGCGGATGGAATCCTTCCAGCCCTCGTAGTCTTCCTTGAAGAAGGGGAATGGGGCCTGGACCTGACGGATGATCCGGGCCAGCTTCAGCCTGCGGGAGGGTGCGGCCTGGATCACCAAGGCAATCATGGCCAAGTAGGTGTAGGGGGGCTTGTCATGCCGCAGGTGTCTCTTCTTCCTCCTCCTGGGGGGCTGGGAGGACGACGCCGACCCAGGAAGCCTCAGGCGTGGGTTGCTGCAGGGTCCCATGCAGGGGGAGGCACCCACCGTGGGCAGGGGCCTGGCCCCGTGGAGGCAAGGCAATGGGGCACTGTGGTGAGGTAAGGCTGGGGGCCTGAGGCCCTCTACAAACTTACTTTTTAACACTTGGGCAACTGCCTGACTTTTATGTGTCCCCTGTCTGTCTTATTCAAGATCTAAAGAACTTTCCATCCTGGATATATTGTGAAAGTTGATTAATAAAAGTCCAGCAAAATATATAAATTGTAAATTAGACAACAAAGATGTTGAACTGAGTGCTTTAGAAAGAAATGAAATCATTCCCCGGGGCGCCTGGGTGGCTCAATCATTAAGCACCTGCCTTCTGGCTCAGGTCATGATGCCAGGGTCCTAGGATCGAGCCCCGCATCGGGCTCCCTGCTTGGTGGGAAGCCGGCTTCTCCCTCTCCCACTCCCCCTGCTTGTGTTCCCTCTCTCACTGTCTCTCTCTGTCAAATAAATAAATAAAATCTTAAAAAAAAAAAAGAAATCTCATTAGTTGTAGTTGTGTATATTCAGTAGATACACAGTTTTCCTACCTTTGCAGAGGGGAATTCTGCTAAAAGTATGCCACGGTCTCCTCTTCAGTTTACTTTCATGCTTAATTTCATACATTGCAGATATTACAGCAGGCCATTAGTGTTAAGTTTAAAACTAGGAAAAAAGCATTTCTTGATACGGACCAGCTCAACTTCATGGTAAAAAAAAAAAAGTTCATAAAATTATTCTACCTTCAAGGAGATAACTTTAAGATCCTCCTATATATGGGGTATGGAATTCATTTTGCAGTGCATTAGATAATAATAAGCACTAGAAATTATATTACTTATTGTAATAAATATCCGGTTGCATATGTTCTTTTTCCCATGCCTCCACACTGTCTTCTCCATGGAGGTGAATAGATTCTTGGAGGTTCATGTGGAAGAGAAAGTAAGAGAACTGAAGTATCTACATTCTCTGAACCCTTCTCAGTGGGGGTATGGGGAAGGAGAGTAGGGATGAGGGGGTGCAGAAATTCTTAGCTCCTCCCCACAGAAGTGTCAGGTGTCTGATTTAAATTTTATTAAAAAAAATTTTTTAATTGTAATAAGCCAAATGACATAATCAACAGAGAGAAAATACAACCCACGAAATGGGAGAAAATATTTGCAAATCATATATGGGATAAAGGATTAATATCCAGAATATATAAGAACCACAGCACAAAAACAACCAAAAAAACCAACCAGATTAAAAAATGGGCAAAGCATTTGAATAGACATTCTCCAAAGAAGATAGACAAATGACCAATAAGCACATGAAAAGATGCTTAACACTACTCATCGTTAGGGAAATGAAAATGAAAACCACAATGAGATACCACATCATACCCATTAGGGTGGCCATTATCAAAAACACAAGATAATATGTAGTGGCAAGGATGTGGAGAAATTGAAACTCTTGTGTACTACTGATGGCAATGTAAAATGGTGTAGCTAGCCACAATGGCAAGGGAGAGGCCACTACCCTAACTCCATCTAATCCCCAGGCTCTTAGACTGAAATAATGCCCAAGTTCAAACAATGAAGAAAAAAGCTAAAAGCCGAAGTGAAAAGATTATTCAAAAAAAGAGAAGCCTCCCACTTCAGTTCAAGCTAATTACACCTCCCCCTCTGCCACCGTCACCAGAAAGAGTGGTTATTCCTTCCACAGACAACACCCCTTAGCAGAAGCTGGCTGAGATCAAACTGGAACTTCAAATCTCCCAATATCAAAGATACAGTAAAACTTAGGACACAGAGAGTGTGGTCTGTATACAGCTGGTGCCAGAACTGCATGGCCCAGAGTTTAGGAAGTCTGGAAAGACATCATCTCTCCATACCATTATTGCCACCAAGAACTTCACAGTCTAAAACAACAGTTTTGCATTTTGGAAAGTGAATTCTGCAAACTCTAGGAGGCACTGAAGACCATCTTGGAAAACTCGTCCTTGTCCAAGCTGTGGTCAAATGTGTCACACAAGTGGTCGATTTAGCAATGTGCCTGCCTATGTTCTAACCATCCCTGGAAAATCCCAAGCTGTACTTCCTCCCATACTGCCACAGCCAGCCACCCACCTTCCTCCTCATCCATCTCTGCCTCTACTCCCTCCGCCTCCTCTCTACTGGTACTTCCATCACCTTGGCTGCTCAGAAATTCTGATTGTACTAAGGCGCTTCAGGCTGGATCATTAAAAAAAGATGGACCCACACAGACAACAGTTAAAGATCTCACTGAAATGAAAGAACACACGGTTTTGATGAAGAAATTTATATCATCACCAGAGGCACAGAATTCACTAGTTACCGTCTCTGACCTGCAGTGTAGTATCCTGAAACTCAACTTCAAAGTGTTACCAGCTCAACTTACGCATGTCTTAATTACTCCTGGTAAAAAGCCAGATAGGTCTGCGGGAACTACTTAGAAAAGTCAATGTAGAGAGGAGCACAGGTGGAACCGCACTTACCAATAAAGAAAATATGGAAATAGGAGCTAGGCTGACTCCAGTAATGACCTGGGCCTTGAGGAGAAAGTTTCAGCACGGTCAGCCTAGAAGTCCAACTCAGACTGCCACTGCAGCTTTGTTGAACAAAACCGACGCCAACCCTGCCTGACTGCATGTGATGGTCCACAAAATACTCAGATAAAATCATCCCAATCTTTAATGTAGTAGGGTTTGTATAAATAATTATATATAATTCCATTTGAAGAATTAAAGTATGTTTGGAACCCACTCATACTGTGATATTAAGGGGTATTTGGACATTTTTTGGTTTGCAGGATCAGTAAGAGAACAGATGAAAAAATGCAATCCCCAAAGTGATATTTATCCTGGAATTACCCAATTTAGGTTAGAGAGGTTGTTCAAATTTAATTAGAGAGCTAATTTTTACTCAACAGGTATAGTTATGACATTAAGAAAATAACCTGGTGGGGCGCCTGGGTGGCTCAGTTGGTTAAGTGTCTGACTCTTGGTTTCGGCTCAGGTCATGATCTCATGGGTTGTGGGATCGAGCACTGGTTCAGGCCCCTTGCTCAGCAGAGAGTCTGCTTGAAAGATTCTCTCCTGCTACTCCCCACGCTTTCTCGCTCTCTCTAAAAATAAATCAATCAATCTTAGAAAAAAAATGAAAAGAACCTGGTGCCCATTCATCTTGAATATTCTTGGGTAATTAAAAAGAAAAGTATTTTGGGGTGGCTGGGTGGCTCAGTCGCTTAAGCATCTGCCTTTGGCTCAGGTCATGATCCTAGAGTCCTGGGATCAAGCCCCACGTCGGGCTCCCTGCTCAGCGGGGAAGCCTGCTTCTCCCCCTGCTTGTGCTCTCACTCTCTCTCTCTCTGTGTCAAATAAATAAATAAAATCTTTTTAAAAAAAGTATTTCAGGGCGCCTGGGTGGCTCAGTTGGTTAAGCGACTGCCTTTGGCTCAGGTCATGATCGTGGAGTCCCAGGATCGAGTCCCACATCAGGCTCCCTGCTCAGCGGGGAGTCTGCTTCTCCCTCTGACCCTCTTCCCTCTCATGCTCTCTGTCTCTCATTCACTCTCTCTCAAATAAATAAATCCTTAAAAAAAAAAGTATTTCATCCTGTAAAACTAATGCATTAAGTGCTACAAACTTGATCAGTAAAAAAGACCCTCTAGATTTGATTTCTGTTCACTATCCAAACCCAGTTATTTTCCAAAAGGATTCGAAGCAAAATGTCCAAAGTAACCTTAAAAATTAGAATGTATCATTTCTTTTTTTTTTAAGATTTTATTTATTTATTTGACAGAGAGAGACACAGCGAGAAAGGGAACACAAGCAGGGGGAGTGGGAGAGGGAGAAGCAGTCTCCCCGTGGAACAGGGAGCCTGATGCAGGGCTCGATCCCAGGACCCCGAGATCATGACCTGAGCCGAAGGCAGATGCTTAACGACTGAGCCACCCAGGTGCCCCTAGAATGTATCATTTCTAACATCTTAGGTAGGTGATTATATCTGGCTCACTGAAGTCTGAGATATTCCTTACTTTGATATCTGTTGTCCACATTCATCCAGCTAAATGTAAGTTTCACGAGGACCTCAACATGAACCTTTTATTTTCCACAAGGCCCTGAAGGATTCTCTGAAGTCCATAGCAGGTTCACTGTGAGACCTAATTCCCTGTCCTCAATAGCCTGTTGAGTCAATAACAGGAATAATGCACACCTGTGTGCAAAAACGCAGGTTCTTCCCTGCCGGTCTGGGGTTGCCAGATTTAGCAATTATAAATACATGACACTCAATCAAATTTGTATTTCAGATAAATAACAAATAACCTTTAAGTATAAATATGTCCCATTAAACAATGAATGGTTTCTTTTCGTATAATTATGTCCCAAATACTGCATGGGACATAGTTATACTAAAAAAAATATTCAGTGTTTATCTGAAATTCAAGTTTAACTGGGCATTCTGTGTTTTATTTGGCAACCCTATATAAGTCAGACTCCTACAAAATTGCCAAGTATTTCTGGGAACCCCCCCCCCGTTTGTCAGATATATGTACTTAGCAGTGGACATACTATAGCTTCAGCCAAGATCACCATCACTAATGTATTAAGTATCACGAAGGAAGGGGACCTGTCATTAGGGTGAATGTGACTGAAGGCACAGGATTAGCTTTGAAGCTGATAACCTCCACTGCAATTCCAAGAATAAGGATAGCAGAGCCTCGTGGATAGGAAACAAGGGGTTTTGATCTTGACTGAACTTTTGAGCCTGACAGGAAGCAGCTACATAGATGATATCCTTGAAATATCCCCTGGTTAGCATAGGCTAAAAAAGATATTTTAGTAACTTCTCAGAAATACCTATTTTGCTTTGAGATGTCAAGAAATGCAGAAATACTGCTTTGAGATGCCAAATAGAGTATTGTGGGAAGTCACCAGACTGAAAAACAGACCTGGGAATGATGTTTTGTTCTTATGAGACCCACATTTATGTTTACAACACATTTATGAATGAAAATTAAACAGATAATGAAGTTAAGAAACATATGATTCTAGTTTTTTTTTTTTAAAAAACCTGCTAGCTACATTTATATTATGCAAAAATAAAGGGAATGGTCACTGAGAATAAAACATTTGAGTATCTGTAACAATATTTTATGGGGCACTTATAATGTTTGTAATATTAATAAACCATCTTGTACGTCTCAATTTAATTTAAATGATGTGATGATTTGATCATTCTTGTGGAATAATGGTTCATAAAAAATGCTATAGAATAAAGAAATGCTATAGAAATCCTATAAATACTTGTAAAGCTGCTATTGCCATTGTATCAGTATTAAAAGGTGTTCTACCTTGCATCTTTTACTAATTTTTATAACAGGCTTTATATAGTTTCCATTTGAGAATCCTGCAAATGCTACGGCTTGATTAAACTGTTGCTAATCATATAAAAAAAATGGTTCAGCCACTGTAGAAAACAGTATGGTGGTTTTCAAAAAATTAAAAATAGAAGTACCATATGACCCAGCAATCCCACTTCTGGATACATACCCCAAAAAACTGAAAGCAGAGTTTGAAGAGACATTTGCACACTCACGTTCATAGCAACATTACAATAGCCAAAAGGTGAGAAGTCCATCAACAGATCAATGGATAAACAAACTGTGGTACACAATACAATGAAATATTATTCAGCCTTTAAAAAGGAAAGAAATTTTGACAAGTTACAACAGGGATGAGACTTGAGAACATTACACCCAGTGAAATAAGCCAGCCACAAAAAGACAAATACTTATATACCTCGTGTGGTCAAATTCATCGAGATACAAAATAGAATGGTGGTTGCCAGGGGCCAGGGAAGGGCGGAGGGCAGGAACGGTGAATTGTTGTTTACATGGGTAGAGTTTCAGTTTTGCAGGATGAAGGAGTTCTGGAGCTGGATGGTGGTGATGGTGGCACAATATGCTGTGGATGACCCTGAACTGTATACTTAAAAATGGTTAAGGTGGGCACAGTGGGGAGGGCCGTGCGCGCGCCAGGGCGCTGCGGGAGAGCCCTCGGAGGGTGGTCGCGGCGGCTCAACCCGGGACTGCCGAACCAGGGCGGAGGAGGAGCTCGAGGCTCTGAGGAAAGAGAGGCTGGCCGAACTGCAGGCGAAGCATGGGGATCCTGGCGATGCAGCACAACAGGA
This sequence comes from Neomonachus schauinslandi, assembly GCF_002201575.2. Classification (NCBI taxonomy): domain Eukaryota; kingdom Metazoa; phylum Chordata; class Mammalia; order Carnivora; family Phocidae; genus Neomonachus; species Neomonachus schauinslandi. Next base: position 90,173,325 of record NC_058406.1, on the reverse strand, counting down.
AGCAAAGCACAGGGAAGCTGAAATGAGAAACAGCATCGTAGCCCAAGTCCTGGATCAGTCAGCCCGGGCTCGTTTAAGTAACTTAGCACTTGTAAAGCCCGAAAAAACGAAAGCAGTAGAGAATTACCTCATACAGATGGCAAGATATGGACAACTAAGTGGGAAGGTATCAGAACAAGGTTTAATAGAAATCCTTGAAAAAGTAAGCCAACAAACAGAAAAGAAAACCACAGTTAAATTCAACAGAAGAAAAGTCATGGACTCTGATGAAGAGGACGATTATTGAAATTTAAGATGTTTAGAGACTGGAACTTAATGGAACAGTTCTAGGACAGATAATACTGGGTAGAAGTGAAGATCTGATTGTTTACTTTGTTGTCTATATGTCTTTTAAAAAAATAAACTTGTTATGCAAAAAAATGGTTAAGGTGGTAAACTTTGTCAGGTGTATCTTTTTTAAATTTTTAAAAAGATTTTATTTATTTATTTGACAGAGAGAGACAAAGCGAGGGAAGGAACACAAGCAGGGGGAGTGGGAGAGGGAGAAGCAGGCTTCCCGCTGAGCAGGCAGCCCTGATGTGGGGCTCGATCCCAGGACCCTGGGATCATGACCTCAGCCGAAGGCAGGCGCTTAATGACTGAGCCACCCAGGCGCCCCTCAGGTGTATTTTACTTTAAAAAAAATTGTAATAAGCAACATGCACACCAAGTGTACCTTATACACCAAATTTTAACACACTTTTAAGTTTGTTGCCAAGAATTCTTGTGTACACTTCTCATTTCCTCCTAGTGTGTAAAACTCATCATTTCCTCTTTGGAGAGTTTTCTGAAATTGCAAGGCCAGCAGTTAAAGACAAAAACAAAACGAAATTTATTATTTCCAACTAAAGCAGAATGTAGCTCGTCCCCCCACACCCCAGATACAGGACTGCCGTTGTCGTTCATTATACCCTACTTAAATAATTATTGCAAATGTTACACATTCGGACTTGCAAAATAAATCAGTACCAAGGAAACAAGTTTAGTATTCGTATATATTTGGCTTCCTTGTACGAGTTCATTCGTAGACCGTTCCAAAGATCAAAATGAGAACGTCCTGGCCTAAAGCAAGCCCCCAGAGCCCGGCCCCCTCGGCGGGCCAATCAGACGCACGCCGGGGAAGGACGCACGGCTGCCAGCCGAGCGAGTCGATGAGGACGCTCGAGACGCCCCGCGCCCGCTGAAGCGCTCGAGCGCCCCGGCAGGCGGCTGGCCATCTTTTTCAGCTGGAGGGGTAGGTGTCTTTCTTTCCCAGACGCAGGCTGGCGACTGGGCCGTGAGTCGGCGCGGTCGGGTGTCTGTGCGGCGGCGGGCGGCGTGGGCGGGCGGTGGGCGCGGGGGAGGCCGCGGACGCTGCCCGGGGCGGGGGCCGCGCTCTCCGGGGTTTCGGGGGGCCTCGCGGCGCTGCGGGTGCCAGGATGAGCGGGCAACTGGCCGCCTTATCTTCGGATGCAGCGCGGCTGGTGTCGCGCGTTCCACGGTTCAAAGAGCGGCCTAGGGAGAGGGAAAAGCAAGTGCAAAGCCAGACCCGAGCGAACGCTGAATTTTTGTGGGCTTTAGTTATCTCGGAAAACTTTACGCAGAATTTGAGCAAACGGCGTCAGCGGAATAGCTTGGATTTGGTTGGAGTGAATTTTTTTGAAACTCTAAATCTGATTTGAATGTAAAAAAGTTAGAGATTCAGGTTTATGGGTGGGTGGTGAAAAACAATTCGTATTTTGTCCGTGGCAGTGGTTATGAAAATGTGGTCCCCAGATTAGCGTCATCATCCTCTGGGAAGTTGTTAGCGGTGCCCATTCGCAAGTTTGAGAGCCCCGGCTCCAGCCAACTACACATAGGCGAACGGACCAAATTGCAAACTCCTGACTTTTGTGCCATGCAACTTCTAGGTTAATACGGAATTTGACTCGTTAGTCTTGTCTTTCTTATACACGTGTAATTCATCGAAATCAGATACTTTTTTTTCTGTGCCGATTTCCACTCAGCTGGGACTTTCCTTGGAGATCTCAGTCTTTCTTGGTAGCTCTCCACTCAGTTTACTTGTTTTCCTAATCTGTAAAATGAAGGTAACCGTACTACTACCGAGAGTTTTTGGAGAATTGAATGAATGAATGTATGTAACAGTTTTTGGCACATAGTCATCAAACACCGCTATTATTTTATATAATTTTGATATTAGTGTCAAAGCCTGAAATAGATGAGAAAGGTGATTAAAAAGTAAGAAGTAGAGGAGAGAGCTTATTAGTAACTGCCAAGTAGTAGAATCACAGGTGCCCCCGTTAAACTAAACCAACACAGGATGCTTACTTTTCCTAAACACTTTGCTGCTCAGGGTGTGGTCTGTGGGCCAACATCTCTGCCATCACCAGGAGCTGTTAGAAATGCAGAATCTCAGGCCCACTTCAGACTTAGTCAGAAGCTGTTTCTAACAAGATCCCGGGCAGGTTTAGATGCAGTTTTACTTGGAGGAAGTGTGAGATCAGCTGTAAGATTTCTCAAGGAGTTCCAGCCTTCAGTCAGTGACCAAGGGGATTTGGCAGGAGGACTTAAATTTGAGGCTGGTTCCACTTCTGCCTCACGTCCTGGTCTTCCATCGTTTCTTCAGTTCCTAGTCCTGGATAAGTTCTGCATCTGCTGATCATTATTGGAGAAAGTAAGGTAGCTTAATAACATGACTGTGGGAGTCACAGTCAAAACTCAGCTGCTTGAAGAGTTTTTGATTCATCTCCCTTTGTATAATGCTCCCTATAGAGCTGTTTTCCCAGATCTCTATTCCCCATCCTAGCTTCTTGACCCACAGTGCCACTCCTGGCTTTCCAGTGGACCATTTCACCGTCTTCTTGATATCGGGTAGTAAAGTGAATTTTGTCAGCTTCTCTTCTTTTTGCTTTAGAACCTTTCTTTCCACCCCTCCTTATTCATTTCTGTTTTGAAGGAGTGTAAAACCTTGTTGCCTCTGAAAAAACCTTGTAGCCTTGATTTCATACACTGCCATCTCAGAGCTTCTGCTCAGTTCAGAGACTCCCTTTATCAACTTAGTTCTTCACTGCTTAGAATTAGGCTTCTCCCTGTCAACGGACTAAGCAATCCAACGGCTTTTTTTTTTCCCCCCCAGACTTAATTTTTTTCAGCTTCTCTAAAGTATTTTATATAGTTGACTAATGCCTCTTTCAAATTAAGCACCTCTTGGTTTCTACACATTGCATTTTTTAGCTTGTGTTCTGCTCTCGATAGTCTTAACTGCCTTCTCTTGTGTTTGGGTCTTCTTAAGATTTTATTCCTCAGTTGAACTCCTTCCCCATCCTCCCCTCCCCCCCCAACCAAAATATACAGTCATCCAGTATTTCTCTCTAGAGCGCGACAGGGATCCTAGGATACTTTTCCCACCGTTATTGTTACTTAGCATTTTGGTTTTTACATTTTTAAACATAAAAAGTTGTGGGGTTTTTTTTTTTTTTTTTTTTAACTATCAGTAGTTGACTTCATTTGTCAATATATTTGACCAATTCCTTTGCTCATCATTGTTTCTTTTACTCACACCTTTTATTGACGTTAAGCTTCTTTAATATGTCAAGAGTCTATGGGTTGGAGACTTTCTTAGTCTTTTATGTCTGAAGAAATCTGTGTTAGTTTGCTACGGCTGCCATAACAAAACACCACAGACTGATGTCTTAAACAACAGAAATTTCTTTTTTCTGGAGGGAAAAGATTCTGGAGGCTGGAAATCCAAGATCAAGGTGTCAGCAGGGTTGGTTTCTTTTGAGGCCTCTCTCGGCTTGTAGATGGTCGCCTTCTCCCTGTGTCTTCACATCAGCTTTCCTCTGACCTGTGTCCAGATTTCTTCTTATAAGGACAGTAGTCATATTGGATTAGGGCCCATGCAAATGACTTCATTATAGCTTAATTACCTCTTTGGAGACACTATCTCCAAATAGAGTCATATTCTGAGGAACGGGGGTATAGGACTTCAACATAAGAATTTTGGAGGAATACAGTTCAAACCGTAACAATATCTCAATTAGTCTTTCCCATTTAAAAAAAAAACTTTCATAAAATGTGAAATATATATACAGAAAAGTATATAATATATAACTGTCCATCTTAGCAAATTATTAAAAAGCATACACCCATGTGCCTACCTTCTAGATTAAGAAACAGAATACTGTCGGGGTGCCTGGGTGGCTCAGTCGTTAAGCGTCTGCCTTCGGCTCAGGTCATGATCCCAGGGTCCTGGGATCGAGCCCCACATCGGGCTCCCTGCTCAGCAGGAGGCCTGCTTCTCCCTCTCCCCCTCCCCCTGCCTGTGTTCCCTCTCTTGCTGGTCTCTCTGTCAAATAAATAAAATCTTTAAAAAAGAAAGAAAGAAAGAAATAGAATACTGTCAGTATCCCAGAAATCTTCCAGAGCTTTTTCCCTCATCTCATTCTTGATCTCAGAGAGAAAGATTTCAAGTATAGTGTTTACCTGTAGTACTCTATCTGGCAAGGTTTTCTTTTTATTTCTGGTTTGCTAAGTGTTTTAGTCATAAATAATTTATCCTGTTTCATTCTTAATTTGGGGGGGCCTTCTCTTTTTCTTAATGTTACTATGTGTTTATCAATTTTTTTTAGTCATTTCAAAGAATTAACTTTTGGTTTTATCTTTATTAAAAGTTTGTGTCCCAATTTATTTTACTCCTGTTTATTTTTTATTTATTTTTTATTTTTTTTAAAGATTTTTTTTATTTATTTGACAGAGAGAGACACAGCGAGAGAGGGAACACAAGCAGGGGGAGCAGGAGAGGGAGAAGCAGGCTTCCCGCTGAGCAGGGAGCCCGATGTGGGACTCGATCCCAGGACCCTGGGATCATGACCTGAGCCGAAGGCAGACGCTTAACGACCCAGCCACCCAGGCGCCCCTTACTCCTGTTTATTTTTGTATTGAATCCTTTCAGTGGTTCTTTTTCAGGCCTGAGGTAGTTTCCTGCTATGTGTGCACTGATCCGCACCTTGCTGAAGACTCAAGGGGGAGTGTTCTCAGACCAATTCTCTGACACAGACTGGATGTCCTACAGTTCAGTTCTGACACTATGTGCCCAAAATAGTGCACACCCTCACAAGTTAAGGGCAGAGTTCTATGCAAGACTGCTTCCATGACACATGTCTTGGGGTCCATCTGCACTTGTGACCGACTGGCTATAGATTAGGGGGATCCCACAACTCTGTCAGGTTGGATAATTCACTGGAATGACTTACTGGAAGAACTCCCTGAAAGCACTATACTTAGTTTTATTAGAAAGGATATAGATTGGGATCAACCAAATGAAGAGACACACAAGGGCAGTCTGTGGAGGAAGTTTCTGTGTCCTTTCTTCATAGAATCCAGGCATGTCACTTTCCTGGCACATCCATGTGTCACCAACCAGCTTCTCTGAGCCTCAGTGTCCAGAGTTTTTATTGGGGTTTCAGTATGTGGGCATGACTGATTACATCATTGGCTAGTGATTGAACTTGGTGACCACTTTCCTTACTTCCTTCCCCTGAAGTTTGATGGTTGAAAGTTCCAACCTTCTAATCATGTGCCTGGTCTTTCTCATGACCATCCCCAACCCGAAGCTACCTTGGGGCCCAGCAGAGTCACGTCAGTAGCATCTCATCACAAAAGACACTGCTGTCACTCAGGAAATTCCTATGGTATTTGAAGGAACTGGGGTCGAAGACCAGATATCCTTTTATATTGCAGGGACCCTCTGCAGATGTCTGGAGTTCTCTCTGCAGCTTTCTCTTGCCTCGGTCTCCCCAGATTCTCAGCTCTGTTCCCACAGGGGCTTTCTGGGCTCTGCCTGAGTTCCCTCTTCCTGTGCCCATGGCCTGGAAACTGTTAAGGCAGTAAGCTGGGGCAATGGAAGGGCTGTCTGTGTGTGTTTTCCATTTTTCAGAGACCATTATACTTGCTTGCCTGGTGTCCAGTGTCTTGAAAACTGTTGTTCCCTAGACTTTGTGCAGAGGTTTCGGTTGTTTGGGCAAGAGGGTACACCTGGCCCCTGTTACTTCATTTTGATCGGATGTAGGAGCTCTAGGAGTGCTTTGGAGTGTGGGGTTACTACGTCATCTTGATCTTCCTGCTGTTCTTTGAATGCTTCAAATTTTCTCCCCGCTCTGATCTTTATGCTTGCTGTATCTACTCTCTGGATGTTCTTTTCCCAAGTCTTCCTAAGGTTTGCTTTTTATCATTTGTCTGCTTAAATGTTGTGGTTATCTACTGCTGAGTGACAAACCACCTTCAAGTTTAGAGGCTTTAAGCAACCATTTTATTATATTTCATGATTCTGTGGGCTTATGGATCTTGACTGGACTCATCTGCATAGTTCTTTTATTCCACATGATGTTGGCTGGGTCGCAAGTCTGTTACCATGGGATTGACCTGGGACTGCCAGGATGGCTCATTCACATGGCCGGCTGTTGATGTTGGCTGCCAGCTGGGAGCTTAGTGTGCCCTCTGCACATGGCCTCTCTGTGTGGCCAGGCCTTCTCACAGCATGGCAGCTGAGAGCAAAGAGCAGGCATTCCAAAGTAGAAGCAGCTAAACCTCATATAGGCCAAGCCAGGCCCAGAACCAACACAGCATCACTTCTACCACAATATTTTGGCTAAATATTGTGAACCTATGTGAAACCTTTGCTTGTAAGAAGATGGTGACGGAAATGTCATCCGTTTTTTTTTTTTTTTTTTTAAAGACTTTATTTATTTATTCGACAGAGAGAGAGAGCCAGAGACAGAACACAAGCAGGGGAAGTGGGAGAGGGAGAAGCAGGCTTCTGGCAGAGCAGGGAGCCCGATGCGGGACTCGATCCCAGGACCCTGGGATCGTGACCTGAGCCGAAGGCAGATGCTTAACGACTGAGCCACCCAGGCGCCCCTCATCCCATTTTTGAAAGAGGAATTGCATTCCACTGTTGAACTGGGTAAGGGCATATGACTGAGCACCTTGACGATGTGTCTGTGTTTTTAACAAAAATTGGACACTCTGCAAAAGGGACTTTCCTAGCAACTGACATACCTAGAAAACAATTATAAATTGTAATATCTTCCAATTATAATTCTTGGTAAACAACTGATGTTAGGTATCTTATACTTCCTCCTTTTTCTTATAAAAACCTCTTTTTCCCTGCAGTGGGCCACAATTTGGGTTGTTTCCCAAATTGCAATTCTAAACCCCAAATAAATGCTTTAATTTTACTTCAGTTTTTCCTCTTTTCATGGTTGATAGTGGTCACAGGGTCAGCCCAGATTCAGGAGGAGGGACAGTAAACTCCATCTCTCGATGGGGACTTGATGGAATTTGTGGCTATCTTTAATCTCTGAGGCCTTCCCTAAAATACTCAACATTGCCTAATCCATCCTGCCATTGTCCTGCTTTATTTTTTTCATACGGTGTATCACTATCTGAAATTATATCTATTTTTTTGTCAACTTATGTCTCATCTTGTCCCCTGCCCCCATGTGCCCCTCCCCACCATGTATCTTCTTAAAACCTGGCTGGGCTAGTTTCCTGGTATCCCTGTCAGCTAAGACAGTGCCCAATACCCAGTAGGTATTTAGTAAATGTTGAACAAATGAATGCTGAACTTTTCCCCAACACCATGTTCCCCTTCTGAATTTCTTTTGAAGTTAATAATACCACCTTTTTGTTGTTGGTCAGCCTGGAAATCTTGGCCATGCTTATCATCTTCTCCTTTCCTTACGTGCATTCTGTGGCTGAGGCCTGTAGAACTAATCTTCAGAACGCAGTTCAGCCTCCTTTGGCTATTTCACCCTTCTCGTAGGACTCTCTGAGTCCAGTTTTTCCCTCATTCTGTACACTTAGTGCTACTTTTATTTTCCCCCAATGTGGCTCCCACGCATTCAGAGCTACTGTTAGCAGATGAGGTTGGCCGTGGGCCTCGTCACCCCAGCCTACCTTGTCATCCAACCATCTCCCGGCCCCACCACGTCCATCCTCGAATTTACGGTTTCGAAGATTCACTTTGCTCCTTTGCCTCCTCACCTTGCCCTCTTAGCATGTTACCCACACTTCCCTGTCTGTTTCCCATGCCCGTTCCTCCATGAAGTGGTGCCAGTTTCTTCCAGTCAGATGAGCTTGCTTCATCCTTTGAACCTCTAAAACCCTGTGAATCCCTGTGTGGCTTTGACCATTTGCATTTGCTGCTTGACATTTATTGCATGTCTCTCCTGCACCAGCCACCAGGCTAGGTGTTGGTCTTGGAGAGGTGGAGGGGGCAAGATGGAGAGTCGTCCCGACGGTGAATTCTGATTGGAGTAGGGTGTTATTTTCCCCTGGAAAAGTTCACGTCATAGCACAGTGGTTTTCTACCCTTGCTGTAGCAAGCTACACCTGAGGTGCTTTAAAAATCCCAGCACCTGGGTCCGACCCTTAGAAATTCTGATTTGCTTGATCTGGGATGTGGCCAGAAGATTGAGACTTTTAGAAGCTCGCCAGGTGATTCTAATGCACAGCCAAGATTGACAGCCACTGTGTCAATGGGAGAGCCTGACCAATACGTGGCTAATTTCATTGTGTGTTGTGCTAGACGAATAAACAGAGCACGCTGGGAGCACAAAGGAGGAGTGTGTAATACAGCCTGGAGTTACTTTTTTTTTAAGATTTTATTTGTCAGGGAGAGAGAAAGAGAGCGTGTGAGCACAAGCATGGGGAGCAGCAGAGGCAGAGGGAGAAGCAGACTCCTTGCCAAGCAAGGAGCCTGATGCGGGACTCGGTCTCAGCACCCTGGGATCATGACCTGAGCCGAAGGCAGACGCTTAACCAACTGAGCCACCCAGGTGTCCCTGGAGTTACTTTTATTTTTACATTATTTTTACTTTCTCACTTGGGAATTCCCTTACCTGATTTTTATTCATGTTAAGTATAAGACAGGCTGTCCAAAAGAACTTTCTGCAATGATGGAAATGTTCTAGATCTGCCCTGTCCACTGTGGCAGCCACTAGCCCCATGTGGGTGTTGAGCACTTGAAATGCAGTTAGCGTGAATGAGGAACTGAATTTTTAATTTTATTTAATTTTAATTAGTTTAAATTTAAATAGTCACATACGCTTAGTGGCTACTGTATTGGACAGTGTCGAATAGAGGCGGTATTAAGTATTGAGATGATTTGACAGTGTTTCTGCAGAGGCTTAGATGAAGCAAGTTATTTTCTCTGAGTGGTTTGGGAGTTCAGTCACCTTGTTTGAATGTTAATTTTATACATTTCTTATTTTCCATGTGTTAAAAAAAAGAATTTGGGGGGAGATGGTTTGGTTAAATACCTCTTCTTTTTTCTTTTTTAAAAAGATTTTATTTATTTATTTGACAGAGAGACAGCAAGAGAGGCAACACAAGCAGGGGGAGTGGGAGAGGGAGAAGCAGACTCTCTGATGAGCAGGGAGCCCAGGACCCTGGGACCGTGACCTGAGCCGAAGGCAGCCGCTTAACTGACTGAGGCACCCAGGCGCCCCAATACCTCTTCTGTTTAAAGCAGTTTTACTGAGCAATGATTCACGTACTAAACTATTCACTCATTTAAAGAGCACAGTTCATGCAACCATCACCACAGTTTTAGATCATTTTTCATCACCTCAAGAAGAAACCCCGTACCATTTTAACTGCCAGCCGTCTGTTCTGTTCCCAGCCCTGAGCACCTGCTAATCTACCATCTGTCTCTGTAGATTTGCCTGTTCTGGACATTTCATGTAAATGGGATCCTGTACTCTGTGGTCTTTGCTGCCTGGCTTCTTTCCCACAGCACAGTGTTCTCAGGGTTCATCCATGTTGTAGCACGTGTCAGTACTTCATCCATTTTTATGCCTCGTACTCTCCCATTGTATGGATATGCCACATTTTAGTTATCTGTCAGTTGATAGACATTTGAGTTTTCTCTTTGGCTGTTGTGAATAATATGGCTGTAAACATTTGTGTACAAGTTCTTGTGTGGATATGTGTTTTCATTTCTTGGGCGTAAGCCTAGGAATGGAATTCTGAATCCTATGAAAAGTTCCTGTATTCTTTTTGTCTCAGCACGAATGTGTGTGTATGTGTTTAAATGTGAATACCATATTACTGAGTATTTTTATTTCAGTTATTATTCAGTAAGAAAACATTATCTTAGCACTAGAAGGAAGTAGATAGTTTTTATTACAAAACCATTTCTTTTAAAAATAATTGTATTTTATTATGTCTATTAAAATTTTTTTTAGCCTTCATGCAGGATGCTGTATTCTCTGCTCCTTTGTGAATGTCTGTGGTTGATAACCGGTTATGCTCATGATGATGACTGGATTGACCCCACAGACATGCTTAACTATGATGCTGCTTCAGGAACAATGAGAAAATCTCAGGTATTAAAAAAAATGCATGTGCATGTACATAAGACCTTATCGGTCCTGTAATGGAAATAGTGTACTTCTGTTACTGTTTCTCGCAGAGCTTCCAGAGTCAAGAGTCATGTACCAATGACTAGCAGCCACGTAGAATATCTCCCTGACTCTTAGTCTAAGAGGATTTCAACCCCACCTGCTTATTTCTGTGTTGAATATGAATGTAAAGCCCATCGAGCCACCAGCTAACTTGATTTTAGTTCTTAGCTAGTATATAAATTTGAGACTCTTTTTTGGTTCAACACAGATGAATTATGACAAAGTCATAAAATGATGAAGTCAACTTTTAGTCTTCATTAACTTTAGGTTATTTTCACAGCTGAACTATAAAGAAATAAAATCTCTATTTTGCTTTAGGTAAAACATGGTGTATCAGAGGAAAAAGAAGTCAGTCCTGACTTGTCACATGCTGATGAATTGTTGGAATGTTATAGCAAACTTGATTCTTTAACTCATAAGGTTTGAATTTTTTTTAATTCATGAATTTTATATTTATAGTGTGTTAAATTGCTGTTTCCTGTCTTTGCTAACATATGTGTTTCTGTGTGTGTACTGTACAATTTATATATAATTTTTTTCTTTAGTTACTCTAGCCTTGTCTTCCCTTTCATTACTCTGGCCTTGTCTTTTTTTTTAATAGTACTTTTATTTTCCAGTAATAACATTTATCTCACCATGTTGTAATTCTTTCTTTACCAGACTGAACATTTCTTGGGACAAGGAATACGGGTTTTTTTCTTTTTTAATATTTTATTTATTTATTTGAAAGAGACAGACAAAGATAGCGAGAAGAGAGCATGAGTGGAGAGGAGAGGTAGAAGCAGGCTCCCTGCTGAGTAGGGAGCCCGATGCAGGACTTGATCCCAGGACCCGGGGATCATGACCTGACCTAAAGGCAGACGCTTAACCGGCTGAGCCACCCAGGCGCCCCAGGGACAAGGAATACATTTTATTCATTTTTGATTCTCTATCACCTTTCACAGTGCTGGATCATAATAGACTCATAACAAAGGCAGCCCATGAAGAAATGGGCCTGTGACCACCAGATGAACATGAAGGAAAAGCTACCACACATAGTAAATTATAATAATCCCTTATATTTGCAAGAGTAATTCTTATGTTCATCATTTATCCAATCTTTTTATTTGTGTGGCTGAAGTGGAGTTTATGAGAAAGGGAATAAATCAAGATTGTTAAGGGGTTTAAATGCATGTTGAGGGGTGGGAACCGGTCTCTTGGCTGTGGAGGCTATCAGCTGGTGGCCCAGTGGAGGGGGCTTCAGAAGGAGAGGGGTGGCAGAGGTCCAGCAATGCCAAATGCTCCAACTGGGGCAGTGACAGGTACTGAAGAGGAAAGTGTTGGATTTCTCCAAGGTGGAATAGGCAAATTTGGGTAGCTGAGGGAGGAGGGAAAAGGGATAGAGTGAAGGAGGTTTCCAGCTTGAGAGACTGGGAGAGCTTGTGAACGGAGATACAGAGATCTCAGATCTCATTTCCAGATCTGTCAGCACTGCTGTGGTTCTTACCAGGTGTGAATGCTGTCTCACCCGAGTGCTAGCAAAGAAATGCTTGGATAAAATCTGCCTCAGTTTAACTGTGTTTTGTAGTATCATGAGCTTGTTTGGCTGCACACTAGGAAATACAGAAATTCTTCATTCCGTTCTTTGCATCTTGGGCTCAGCATTGTAAAAGTATGATTGATAAAATGGAGTCTTGAATTTTTGTTTTACAAAACATTCTCAGGGCGCCTGGGTGATGCAGTCTGTTGGTTTCCGCTTAGGTTGTAATCTCAGGGTCGTGAGATCGAGCCCTGTGTCAGGCTCCATGCTCAGTATGGAGTCTGCTTGGGACTCCCTCTCCCTTTGCCCACCCCCAAAATAAAGAAATAAATCTTAAACAAGAACAACAACAACAAAAAACCACACACACAACATTCTCTTAAAGGGGCACCGGGGTGGCTCAGTTGGTTAAGCATCTGACTCTTGATTCTGGCTCAGGTCATGATCTCAGGGTGGTGAGATTGAGCCCCATGTAGAGCTCCATGCTAAGTATGGAGCCTGCCTAAGATTCTCCCTCTCCGGGCGCCTGGGTGGCTCAGTTGGTTAAGCGACTGCCTTCGGCTCAGGTCATGATCCTGGAGTCCCAGGATCGAGTCCTGCATCGGGCTCCCTGCTCGGCGGGGAGTCTGCTTCTCCCTCTGACCCTCCTCCCTCTCATGCTCTCTGTCTCTCATTCTCTCTGTCTCAAATAAATAAATAAAATCTTTAAAAAAAAAAAAAAAAAAAGATTCTCCCTCTCCCTCTGCCCCCCCCACCACCCCTTGCTTGTGCTTGTGTATGCTCTCTGTCTCTCTCAAAAATTCTCTTGAGAGGGGCGCCTGGGTGGCTCAGATGGTTGAGCGTCTGCCTTCGGCTCAGGTCATGATCCCAGAGTCCTGGGATCGAGTCCCTCATCGGGCTCCCTGCTCCGCGGGAAGTCTGCTTCTCCCTCTGCCTCTTTCTCTCTCTCTGTCTCTCATGAATAAATAAACAAAATCTTTAAAAAAAAAAAAAAATTCTCTTGAGAAATTTAAAGAGGTTTGTAAACCTTGCCTGCAAGCGGAGAAAACTGCCATGTGACTTTTCAAGGGTCCTTCTCTCTTAAGTCTGTGTGTGACACTCAGTTGTCATGTTTATCATCTGAAGCCCATTTCAAATGCTAACTCAATTCATGGTTCATACTTAGTTAGAAAATAAAAGTTGGTTATCACAGGTTCTAATGCTTTGCAAAGAGAACCCACAGAAGGTAGGACGCTCTACATTTTCATATAGTTGATAATCGCAAGCTCCTTACCTTGATCTTGATGGGGCCACTAGGCTAGAAACTTGACCCTCACATGAAACTTTGATGCTATCTAATGTTGAATTTGTTTTGTAATTACAGATCGATGCGTGTGAAAAGAAAAAGAAGGAAGACTATGAAAGTCAAAGCAATCCTGTTTTTAGGAGATACTTACATAAGATTTTGATTGAAGCCAGAAAGCTCGGACTCGTGAGTATTGGTGTGATACTAATCAGTGTGGTGGATATTTTCATTATTTATTAATTTCAAATGGGGGGAGGTGCCTTAAATTTGCTGTTTGAACTTTACTAAACAGTTGGAAATTTGACACATTCATGACTTGGCAGAGAAATTCTGTGCTGGCCCTTGTTTTCTACCACTTGCACACTTTCTTATTCGTGTGATGTGAGATCATTCTGTGCTGAGAGAAAGAACCGCGTGCTTTAAGTAGTCCTTCCGCCACCCGGAAGCTTTTTACTGTGGCAGGGGCTACCTTATAGAATTGCATATCATGTGCATATTTTTCATAATTAATGTTAAGATTCCATTTTTTAGAGTCCTTGTTTTCACTCTGTGGAGTCAAACATCAAGAAAACTTAAGGGTTGGGCGCTTGGGTGGCTCAGTCGTTAAGCGTCTGCCTTCGGCTCGGGTCGTGATGCCAGGGTCCTGGGATCGAGCCCCGCATCGGGCTCCCTGCTCGGCGGGGAGTCTGCTTCTCTCTCTGCCTGCCGCTCCCCCTGCTTGGGCTCTCTCTCTCTGACAAATAAATAAATAAAATCTTAAAAAAAAAGCAACTTAAGGGGAAGGAGTATTAGATGAATATTTAATAATCCCATCTTACTTTGGAAGTGAAAGAGCAGGTGTTCTCATACATGCATCCTTTAATTCAAGTCTTTTAAGCATGTATGGGATAAGGACACAGAGCGCCAAAAAATTCCTATGATGGAGATAATGGGCAATATTTCGTTGAAGGTTTTTTTGTTTTGCTTTCTTTAGTTCAAGGTTTTTGAAAAATCGTAATGGATGACTGCTTTTTTACGTTAGTGATGACTTGTGATGTTACGTGACACTTGTTTTTTTTCTGATTTTATATTCGCTTTTATGTAAGTATCTGTATTTTTATAAAAGAGAAACATTTTTCTGTTTGTGTTAACTGGATAACAAATGTAAAATGTTTATAGTGATTTTGCTAACCTGAACTCACGCTAATAAAGATAGTTATAAATATCATGTTTGTTCACGGAAACTCCAGTTTGACTGCCTTTTAAGATCCTTTTTTTGGGGGGCGCCTGGGTGGCTCAGTCGTGAGGCGTCTGCCTTCAGCTCAGGTCATGATCCCAGGGTCCTGGGATTGAGCCCCGCATTGGGCTCTCTGCTCGGCGGAGAGCCTGCTTCTCCCTCTCCCTCTGTCTGCCCCTCTGCCTACTTGTGCTCTCTCTCTCTCTGTTAAATAAATAAATAAAAATCTTAAAAAAAACCCAAACCCTGTATTTATTTATTTTTTTAATTAATTTTTTTTTAAAGATTTTATTTATTTATTTGAGAGAGAGAATGAGAGAGAGCATGAGAGGGGGGAGGGTCAGAGGGAGAAGCAGACTCCCCGCTGAGCAGGGAGCCCGATGCGGGACTTGATCCCGGGACTCCAGGATCATGACCTGAGCCGAAGGCAGTCGCTTAACCAACTGAGCCACCCAGGCGCCCCCAAACCCTTTTTAAAAAAAATTTGTATTACTGTGTATTTTAGGCTATTTGAAAATAAAGTCAGCAAATGGAAAATCGTAAATGAATCAAAATAAGCAGTTGATGCTCATTATTTGTGGATTCCATATTTGCGAACTTGCGTACTCACTAACCTTATTTTATAACCTCAAAGTCAATACTTGGGGAGCTTTTGTGCCATTCTCGGACATGCGCAGAGCATTTGCGTTGCCTGGTGTGCCCATTCTCAGCTGAGGCTGAGCACGGCCATGTTCTGCCTTCTTGTTTCAGCTCTCAGACTATAAACAAGTACTTTTTCATGGTTTATTTAGTGCTACGTATTTCACACTTTTGTTGATGTTATTTGGCTGTTTAAAATAACTCCCAAGAGTAGTGCTGCCTAGTGCCTCTGAGCCGTGAGAAGGCTAGGATGTGCCTTCCAGGGAAAATACCCATGTTAGATAAGGTCTGTTCGGGCAGGAGTTACAGTGCTGTTGGCTGTTCCGAGTTCAGTGTTAATCAAAAATATTAAATAAGGTATCTTTAAATAGAAACACACAAAAGGGTTATGTATTGCCTGCCTGATGAAAATGATAGGAACGCAACTCCGTATTTCCTGCAGGAGCTGTAGTTCAGGTATTTGTTAACTAGTGTCCGCGGTGACGTCCTCGAACAAACGTTGCCAGTAGTAAGAATCAGCTGTGGGTAAAATGCACATTATCTTATTTGCGTAGAGTTTTATATTTTTGAAATGTTTTTCACATGTATGGTCTCTGTTTTTTATGTTAGACACATAGGTGGATAGTATTATTTTTATTTTATACATGTGAAATATGAACCACATATATATTTAGTTCCAAATCGGCTTTTGTCTTGAAGTGTTTCTCTTTTCTGTTTTGTTCTGTTTTTTGGGCAAATTTAATTCAGCCTGAAGAAAACAAAGATGATATGCATTATGATGCTGAGATTATCCTAAAAAGACAAACCTTGTTAGAAATACAGAAGTTTCTCAGTGGAGAGGATTGGAAACCAGGAGCCTTGGATGATGCACTAAGTGATATTTTAATTAATTTTAAGTTTCATGATTTTGAAACATGGAAGTGGCGATTTGAAGACTCCTTTGGAGTGGATCCATATAATCTGTTGATGGTAAGATGGGACAAGGGGGACATAAGTAACAGCTCATTTTTTTTAATTCTTTTTTTTTTTTAAGATTTTATTTATTGGGTTTCTGGGTAGCTCAGTTGGTTGAGCGACTGCCTTCGGCTCAGGTCATGATCCTGGAGTCCCGGGATCGAGTCCCGCATCAGGCTCCCTGCTCGGCAGGGGATCTGCTTCTCCCTCTGACCCTCCCCCCTCTCATGTGCTCTCTGTCTCAAGTAAATAAATAAAATCTTAAAAAAAAAAAAAGATTTTATTTATTTATTTGACAGAAAGAGACACAGCGAGACAGGGAACACAAGTGGGGGAGAGGGAGCAGCAGGCTTCCTGCCGAGCAGAGAGCCCGGTGCGGGGCTCGATCCCAGGACCCTGGGATCATGACCTGAGCCGAAGGCAGACGCTTAATGACTGAGCCACCCAGGCGCCCAGTAACAGCTCATTTTTAAAAATGCTTTAAAAACTCCACCATAGAACCCTCCTACACTGTTGGTGGGAATGCAAGTTGGTACAGCCACTCTGGAAAACAGTATGAAGGTTCCTCAAAAGGTTGAAAATAGAGCTACCCTACGACCCAGCACTTGCACTCCTGGGTATTTACCCCAAAGACACAGATGTAGTGAAAAGAAGGGCCATATGCACCCCAATGTTCATAGCAGCAATGTCCACAATAGCCAAACTGTGGAAAGAGCCCAGATGTCCATTGACAGATGAATGGATACAGACGATGTGGTCCATATATACAGTGGGATACTCTCAGCCATCAAAAAAAAAAAAAGAAAGAAATTTTGCCATTTGCAACAACGTGGCTGGAACTAGAGGGTGTTATGTTAAGCGAAATAATAAGCCACTCAGAAAGACAGTTCTATCTCGCTGATATTGTAGAATTTAAGAAACAAAACAGGATCATAGGGGAAGAGAGGAAAAAATGAAACAAGATGAAACCAGAGAGGGAGACAAATCATAAGAGACTCTTAATTATAGGAAACAATCGAAGGGTTGCTGGAGGGGAGGGGGGTGGGGGGACGGGGTAACTGGGTGATGGTCACTGGGGAGGGTCTGTGATGTAATGAGCACTAGGTACTATATAAGACTGATGAATCACTGACTTCTACCTCTGACACCGATAATACATTATATAGGTTAATGTAAAAATTAAAAAAACCCCTCCACCGTAGTTACGTTAACCCGTGCGCAGACGCTTCTGTTTCCATGGCCGTGCAGCAGAATGGCACAGATGCTGCTGCGTGTCTGAGGCCAGTTCTTTCGTTTCTGCTGAGGATTATCATTTCTCGGCGGGGACGGTGGCTTGGCAGTAACCCTGCTCTCTGCTTCTTCCTGTTTTCGAGGTGCTTCTGTGTCTGCTCTGTATCGTGGGATTAGTCGCTACCGAGCTGTGGACGTATGTGCATTGGTACACCCAGTTGAGACGTTTGTTATTCATCAGTTTCCTCATCAGTTTGGGATGGAATTGGATGTATCTATATAAGGTACTAAATAGGTGGAAGGTTTTCATGTTTTTCAGCGTTATTTCATGATAACAGAAGACCTCAGTGCCTTTAGAGGAGCGTATAACCTTGCCTCTGATCAGAGATGCCGGATTGTCATCTGGCAGCCGCTCACCTGTCCCTGGTGTTTCGGGTCCCTGACCAGTTTGGTGCAGGCCTATTTTCCTAACCCAGTTTCTCATGGGTAGCATCTAGGTGGCTAAATCAGAATAGAGCTAGGTGGATGCATTTTAAAAAATTTTATGTAGGTAGTTTAAGGTATGTCCTTTTATTCTTTGCCAGAAAGGATATCAAAATGTTATTTTTTAAAGTTAGGTTATTTTCTGAATATGAAAGTGCAATGTTGATAGTAGACGATTTAGAAAAGATAGAAAGTTATACAGAGAAATTTGATTTTTTAAAAAAGATTTTATTTGAGAAAGAGCGAGCAGGAGTAGGGGGAGGGGGGGAGGGGCGGAGGGAGAGAGAATCCTCGAGCAGGCTCCCCACTGAGCAGGGAGCCCACCGTGGGGCTCGATCTCAGGACCCCGAGATCATGACCTGAGCCAAAGGCAGATGCTTAACTGACTGAGCCACCCAGGTGCCCCAGAAATTTGATTTCTTTTTTTTAATTACCTATAATTTTGTCACCTAAAGATAATTGCTGTCAATATTTTGAGGTATTTCTTTCCGATTTTTTTCTAAATTTTAATTCTTTCAAAATTGGGATCATGCTGAATATAGAAAGTCAAATGAAGCACTACTGTTCCTGTTGAAATAGCATTGAAGGACAATTTTAGATCTTTCTAGCAGGGTGAATCAAGTGGCAAAATATTTTTGATGAATTTATCTGATTAAATCATTGTGATATATCCTTAACCTTTTGCTCTAAGTTCTATAGCTTCTAGAACTAATTGTTTGCAAATTAAAGGAAAAAAGTTTGGTTGAATATTGTTATCTCAGCAATTTCCCCCAGGGCTTGGACATATAAAAAATATGTTATCTTTATATAGGCCACTTGTGCTGAAAACCATCCAGAACAAAACACCATTTTATTATTTATTTATTTATTATTTTAAAGATTTTACTTATTTGACAGAGAGAGACACAGCGAGAGAGGGAACACAAGCAGGGGGAGTGGGAGAGGGAGAAGCAGGCTTCCCGCCGAGCAGGGAACCCGACGCGGGGCTCGATCCCAGGGCCCTGGGACCGTGACCTGAGCCGAAGGCAGACGCTTAACGACTAAGCCACCCAGGCGCCCCACAAAACACCATTTTATCATGAATTGTGAAAGAAAATGAGAAGTAGTCATTTAATATATATAACTATTTTTGGGTGTGGTATGAATTTGAACTGATTTTTTAAAATAATCCTTTTTAGCACAAAGGTTTGCCTTTCTCATCAAAATTACTTACAAAGAAGGAAGCTATAGTTCTTTATCCTCACTCGTTGCATTAAGACTGTGCTTTGCCATGAGTGGAAAAGAGCTGCTATTTAGAAATGTTTTTGGGGTGCCTGGGTGGCTCAGTTGGTTAGGCGACTGCCTTTGGCTCAGGTCATGATCCTGGAGTCCCTGGATCGAGTCCCGCATCAGGCTCCCTGCTCGGCAGGGAGTCTGCTGCTCCCTCTGACCCTCCTGACCCTCCCCCCTCTCATGTGCTCTCTCTCTCAGTCTCTCTCTCTCAAATAAATATATAAAATCATAAAAAAAAAGTTATTAGAAATGTTTTTGTTTTTTTCCTACTAAAAAACCGTGAACCGTCTGGTGTCTGGTGAAGATACATTTTGAAGTCAGGGTTTTGGATGTGTAGACATAACCTTCATGTCCGCAGCCGCTCACAGCTCCCTTTTGGTGTTGCTCAGCTCGCATTCGCACAGCATCAGGCCGAGGTTGCCAAGCTGGAGCCGTTGAACAATGTGTGTGCTGAGAAGATGGACTGGATTGGAAGCCTCTGGGGTAAGGGGTCGGTTTGCTGGGCCTCATTTTGAATAGAATTTCCGGGAAGGAGAGAACATATTAGTAATTACAGAGAAATGAGAAAATGCTGGAAGGAGGCTTTCCATGACTGAGTCCTCAGTGTCAGAAGAAGATGCGAGAAGAGGCAGGGTTCAGACCGGGCCGCTCATGCTCCCATAACCTCATGGGGAGGGACTAGGAACGCGTCTTTGTCGGCTCCCGTAGTGCTGCCGTCTCCTCTGTCGGTCGGTGACGGAGCCGGAGCTCATCTTGTCTGTCTGGTCCTTAGGAAGGGGGTCCAGCGTGTGCATTAAAGAAATGAATCAGTGTTTATATGAATTAAGATCCATCTTAGACTTAATCTCCTTATACTGACTTATGAAATGTTAAGTTGTAGCTTTACTACACATTTTTTTTTTCCTAGGAGGAAAGTTCTTTAACTTTTTTCCCCTCACAGACTGTATATACATTGTCACTACTGTTGGCTGCCTTTAGTTCTGTGTATCTAGCAGTAGGAATGGTTTAGTGTTCAAGGGCACTTTATAAATGCAAGTCCGTAAGAACGGACCCAGAATAGAATCCCTGCGGATTGTACAAAACAGGGCGTCCATATTAACGGTTCTTTAAAAGTTGCGGCAACTAACCCAATCTGGCCTCGCTTCCTGGCTACAGGGGACATCTGAACCCCTTCTCTAGCTCAGGCTAGTATGTAATGTACATAAACCTAATTTAGAAAAATTGGGAGAACTAGTAATGTTCTTTATCTTGTAAAGTAACGGATTTTTAAAATTGAAATCTTACTGAGATAATTCTAGATGCACAGGTAGTTGTAAGAAGGAAAACAGATCGATGTACCCTTTCCCCATTTTCCCCCAGTGTAAACGTCTTACACAGTTACAGCAGTGCGATCTCATAGCCAGGATATCAACTTGCATATAATTCAGCGATCTCAGATTTCTGCGGTTTTATTTGGATTCATTTGTATGTGTAAAGAACAGTTTTTAATACTTACCTTTTGGAAAATTTCATAAAATATAATGTTTTATCTACTTAAGACCTGTCTAATTTGAAGAGATTTTTAAGATAAACATTTTGGACATAAGATGAAAAATTTTTAAATCAGTATTACAGGGAGTCTATTTGTACCAGCATTTAAAATTGGTTGGTGATGGGGACAGGGACAAAACCAAAATGCTGTCTTATTTGGGAATGAAATGTGACTTTTTTTTTTCTTTTAATGACTCAGTGTTTTGTCTATTTCTCTAAATAGAATTGTTGAGAAGTTCATGGACCTATAAGGATGACCCATGCCAAAAATACTACGAGCTCTTATTAGTCAACCCTATTTGGTTGGTCCCACCAACAAAGGTATAGAATACATTTGTAAATATTATTTATACAAAGTGAATCAAAAATTTCTTGTATTTATTTAAAGTTGTTAGTGTTTTTTACAGTCATTTTGCTAATAATAAACCCTTGTTCTAGAAAAAATACTTCCATTACACAATGATTTTCACATTAAAACATTTTAATTGATTTTTTTTAAAGATTTTTTATTTATTTGACAGAGCGACACAGCGAGAGAGGGAACACAAGCAGGGGGAGTGGGAGAGGGAGAAGCAGGCCTATTGCGGAGCAGGGAGCCCGATGCGGGGCTCGATCCCAGGACCCTGGGATCATGACCTGAGCTGAAGGCAGACGCTTAACGACTGAGCCACCCAGGTGCCCCTCATTGTCTTTTGAGGGAAAAGTTAAGTTGCTGTTATCTTTTGTTTTAGGCACTGGCGGTTACATTCACCAACTTTGTCACGGAGCCACTGAAACACATTGGGAAAGGAGCTGGGGAATTTATTAAAGAGTTCATGAAGGAGATCCCAGTATTACTTCACATTCCAGTGCTGATCATTATGGCATTAGCTGTCCTGGTTAGTATACAGCACGGTTGACTATTAACAGCGCTTGTAGAAAAAAAGGCAATTCTAAAACTTAGATTTTTTGCTGTTGTAAATCAGGCTAAATTTTGCTTAACGGTATGAGAAGATGATTTTTAAGTGATACAGATTTATTTATACCTACATGTATATTCCTTTAAGCAAGAAAATGATTGTCAAGTTTGACTATAGATGTCATGGCAGTGACTTAGAATAATATTCTTCTAAATTTGTTCTTCAACTTGGTGAATTAATATACATGAAATCAGTTGTTTTTGTCCTCTTTGAGAAAGGGAGCCTTCTTCTTTCAGTCTGAGTTTTTGCAGCACTAAGAAGGGAAGAGCATTGGCTTTTCCACAGAATCAAATTGGGATGTGGAAGAAGGTGAGTTACTGAGAAACAGTTGGGGAATCCAGGAACAGACATTTGTTAAGAAGAAACATTATTCATTATTCATCTATGGTCTCTTCAACTTTTTTTATTGATTTTCGGCCCTTACTCTAATAAAGCAGTTGTCACTTAAAAGGTAAAGAACCCAGATGTGCCACGGGAAAAACCAGGTTTGCATTTGTGAAGAAATTAACCTATTTAAAGTTTATAACTTTAAATATTTTCAGCGTCTATTTTCTCTGATGGGTGTGAATATACACAACATAGCGTTATCAGACAGTACCTTCCAATTTAAATTATTAAATTAAAAAGGATTTTCTTCCCTAAGGATACAAAATTTACTACACTTTACTCACTTTGAAATTGTTCCTATTTTGGTTTTGTGTTTTGGCTTGTGATTACAGGAGTCTGGTTTAGGGATATGGTTTTGTTAGGTGATATTAGTTGTATAATAGTGCAGATTTTCCTTGACTTACGGGATTACGTCCCAATAAACCCACTGTAAGTCGAAAATGGATTTACTACACCTAGCTTCCAGGACATCGTAGCTTAGCCTAGCCCACCTTAAACATGCTCAGAATGCTTATGGTAGCCTGCAGTTGGGCAATTCATCTAACACAAAGCCCATTTTATAACAAAATGTCAAATATCTCACGTAGTTCCCTGCATATTGTACTGAAAGAGAGAAACAGAATGGTTGTGTGGGTACGGAGTGGTTGTGAGGGTAGGGGTTGTTCACCCTCGATACCCCGTGGCTGACCAGGATCTGCCCTGCCCAGCATCACCAGAGAGGATTGGACCCCAAATCGTTAGTCCAGGAAAAGATCCAAATTCTAAATTTGAAGTACAGTTTCTACTGAGCACACTATCACTTTCTTAGCATCGTGAAGTCTAACAGTTTTAAGTTGAACCATCGTAGGTGGGGGACTGTTTGTAGTTAGTCTCTGAAGCTGAAATTATAAGCAAAAACCCATCTCTTCTTCATCTGCTTAAGAAAAGGACTTTTACTGCTTCTGTCTTTAAATAGGTTCTCCAGCACAGTGATTTTCAAACTTTTTGTTTTTAGGACCCTTTTGCCCTCCTAACTGCAGACCACAAAAACAAAAAAAACAAGAAACCCCCCCAAAAAACAAACAAACAAAAAAACTGAAGACCACAAAGAGCTCTTGTTTATAGTGGTTTTATTTATTGATATTTACCATATTAGGAATTAAAACTAAGAAAAATTTCAAATACAAGTTTACACAAGCGCACAGTCGACGAGCCAGTAGAGTGAGGAAGTCATTCCAGCCCCAGAAGACTCCACCATACACTCAGAAGGGAAGAATAAAAAAGACTAAGGTCTTTGAAGTATGAAAAGTTTGACCTTACAGAGTCCCTGAAACTGTCCCAGGGATCCCCCCCCAGGGGTCCCTGGGCCACAGTTTGAGAACTGCTGCCTAGTTTTTCTCATGAAATGGGATTCAAAGCCTGTTGAATTTTAGTTGTCACTAAAGCCGTTTGTATTTGTAGAAAAGTTACCCTACATGAGAATGTTGATGTAATTATGTGTGTAACACTAATTTTTAGCATTTACCTTATATGGTGGGTGTGAAAATAGACATCTGATGAACAGTTATCAATTAGTACCTTCCAATTTAAGTTTCTAGGTTTTAGCCAAACTGACCTTGTTACAATTCAGTGAAAGTGTGTTCAGCTCATTGAAATATCTACTTACCACTTCGTGATTTCTCACATTTTGTTGGCTACTCTGGCCTAGTGTTAATCTAAACAAGAGATCGCAAATGAAACAACAGTGAAATAAACATGTTTATATCTCCAAATGCCATTAAGTCAAGTTAGGTAATTTTGCTAGCACCCTGAATAATTTCATTGTAAGTCAGCCATTAAATACTATATATTTATTTCTTTTCCTTCTAGGGTTTCTGCTATGGTGCTGGAAAATCAGTTAATATGCTGAGACATTTAGGTGGTCCCGAAAGAGAACCACCCCGGGCACTTGAGCCAGCTGATAGAGGACGGCTGCAGGAAGTTGGTGATAGACCCCATGGTGGAGCAGGTGATGCACGTTTCCCTTATAGAGGCCACATCAGCCCCTTTGAGCGAGGCCCTTATGACAGAACATATGAGGGTAGAAGAGATGGTATGAGAGAGAGAGATGTTGACTTGATACCTAGGACTGGCACCAAGAGCCCCGAAGTGCTCCGGCCATGCGATGTACCCCAGGCAGAGGCGAGGGAGCGTCCCACGGTGGTACCCAGTGTAAGTCAGCAATTGTTTCTTTTGCCGTCCTTCATGTAGGCCTGCCTCTGTGCTTCCTGTAAAGCTTCCGGTTAGGCGATTCTTCTCTTTTACCTGCCACGGTTAATTATATCATTATTAATATAATTGTTTATTCTGTTTTCTGGCCAAAAGTTCAGCCTTCTCAGAAGAACTAAAACGAGATTTAATTTTTATGTTAAATCCTATTTAACGGTAGTTAGAACAGGTAGTAAGTCATACGAAATTTCATAGGAAACCAAGTAATCGTGACTGAAGTTTCTGCCTTTGAAGAGCTCAGAGAAAAGTCTTCACTGAAGGCCCGGAGTCTGGGGGAACCTGCAGGAGACCCCTAAAGGCTCAGCTGGGTGGGAGAGTGGGTGGGGAGGGGTCACACAGCCCGCTTTGCCAAATCCTTGGCGTCATTGGCTAGACTCTCTACTTTCTACCTGCAGAATGCTGAGGTGTTTTTTCTACATTATTGGCCATTTAAAGGGACATTGCCGTTTTTGTTTGAGAGCGGAATTTACGTTGTCATTTGCAAAGTTTAAGTTGTAACTGTAAACCTTGGAGAAACAGTTGTGAGCACAGTAGAATCTAGAAAATTAGAATCCCTTCCCATGGAGTTTCTTATAAGAATAAACATACCTGCATACATCTAAAAAATTTTCAGATGTTCTTTTCATTTAATAGTTAATGGTAATGCACCGCTCATCTCAAAGTCTCCAGGGACTTCTCATCTCACTTAAAGGGAAAGCTAGTTATCTTGGTGGCCCAGGGCTTCCTTGATCCGCCCACAGTCCACCTCCGTTAGTACATGGATTTCTTCTCCTCCTATGCTCACTCTCCTTCAGCCACAAGGGCCTCCTCACTATTCCATGAATTAGAACCTTTTTACTTGCTGTTCTCTGTCTAGAACGCCGAAATGTGGTTCATTTCTTTAAGTCTTTACTCCTGTATCACCTTTCACATTACCCTAATTTATTTATTTATTTATTTATTTTTTAAAGATTTTATTTATTTGTTTGACAGAGAGAGAGACAGCGAGAAAGGGAACACAAGCAGGGGGAGGGGTAGAGGGAGAAGCAGACTCCCTGCTGAGCCGGGAGCCCGATGCGGGGCTTGATCCCAGGACCCTGGGACCATGACCTGAGCTGAAGGCAGACGCTTAACGACTGAGCCACCCAGGCGCCCCCCATTACCCTAATTTAAACAGTCATCTGACCCCAGCTTGGTACTTTTAATTTGTTGCTTGATTGTCTCCCCAAGTGAAATGGAAGTTCCAGTGAGGGCAAGGGTTTTTGTTGGTTTTGTTCCTGCTGTTTCCCCAGTACCTGGAACTGAATACAGGCTCAGTAAATATTTGTCGAATGAATTATTCTCACCAGGCAAGAGGAGTTAGCAGTACTGGTCCCCAGTCCTCTTGTCCTCTTTCCCTCTCCTAAAGCTGGGTCGCTAGACCACCTGGAATATCCTGAGTGCCCCCACTCCTCCGTGCAGGGTTCTGTGAGGCTTATTAACATTTACATAATTACAGCACTGGAGCTGGGATTTGAAGGAGTTGAGAGTTTGATACAGATTTGCATAGGAACTTGTTAAACGTGTTTGATGACTGATCTTCACATTATGTTAATTAAAAAATTAAAATGTCATTCTCTACAGCATAAATTACCTGTTTTGGATACAAAGCCCAAAGAATTTGGTGGAATCCAGGGAGAAAGCACGCTGCCAGAAAGCAGTACCGAAAGCAGCCAGTCTAGTAGGCCTGTCTCTGGCCCAGACACATCAGAGAAGGTGGAAGGTTCACCTGCAGAGGAAAAGGCCCAGCTCGGGACTGATGCCAGAGGCAGCCCAGAGGAAGGCAGCGCGTCCAGCCCAGCCAGCGGTGGGAAGGATCTGGAGAGTGGCCCATGTGGCTAGAGGAGCACAGCCTCGGACCACAGCTCAGAGGTCATCTTTGGGTTTTGTAAAGTATACTCTTCACAACTATTTGCTCTTCTCTACAAATATTCTGACATTTACTACCCTACAGGTGCCAACTTAAACATGAATATTTTTATTGACCGTCAGAACTAACGAATACCCATGTATTTCTGTTTAATTTTTATCTTTTGTGTAATTTCATTTTCATATTGGTACCTCCTGTGGAGTTTGTGGTGTTGATTTTGGAACAGGATCTCATAGATGAACATATGGCAAGCATCACTGATTTCAGATAAGAGGCCAGTTTGAATCAGGAAACATTGAAAAATAAGTTTTATGGTTCACACGCATATATAGGAACCAACTAGCCGACGTGTGTGTTGCCTAGTGGATGTCCTGTAATACCTACTTCAGTTAATGATTTGTTAGTTGTGCACTGGATTTGATACGTTTCCAAAAGTGGTAGGTACTCAGAAACTATTTTAAGGAAAGTCCACTGTAGTAAGCTTTACCCTTTTCATGCACTTCAGCGTCTTACTGCAGTCACGGAGTCTGGGTCCCCTTGTCTCTGCGGAGGCTGCCCCAGCTCATCATGGCTTCGTCGTTGCGAATCCTGCCTCCATCGCTCAACTCTTCCAGTGCTGACTGGGCCTGCTTCCTTGTCGCCCCTTTTTACCCTCAGCTAAGACAGGCCTGAAGATGGCCAGGAGAATTTAGTTACCACAGTTTGTTAATTGGTGATCTTGGTCTCACATAGTCAGTAGACGGAGAATAGCTTTACCCTTTCCTCACCAAATACATACTTTACACATTGGTCGAGTACAGTATTTTTGCTAAACAGCGTAATTTCTCTGTCCCTGGTTAAGTATAAAAAAATGCCATTGCCAATTAAGATTTTAAAAAATTACCTCAGCAAGAGGATGTAAAATTTATTAATATTATTTTCTAGTTTAATATTGCAAACATCTTTAGTAATTCATCAGAAAGGTAGTTCTTTCCAGAAAAAGCAACAGGATTTTATAGAAAAACTTGCAACACAGTAGGTATGGGACAAATGAACTAATGCAAGGATGCCTGCAGCTTGGAGTGGATTCGTGAACATTGGTGCATATTAAGTCCTCCCTGAGGGCCAGACCTGTTCACACTAATTGGTAAATATGTGCCCAGGATGGTAGTTGTCCCCTGAGCTGTGACGGGATTCTGAAGAGCAATGAATGCCTCAGGTGACGGACTGTGAGAGTGGAGTTAATGCTGTTTGAACTCCTAACTACTTTTTATCCAAAAATGAATCTGTAAAGAATTAAGTAGAATTTCATCTTTGTATTCTTTCATTACAGATAGCCGTTTGGGGATGCAGTCCACTTGGACAGCTAGCGAGGCAACATACCACTGCTGTTGAATGATGACGGCAATTTAGGGAAGACACTAAAGCAGACCGAACAGATCAAGGCCAGTTTATAACTTGGGGAAATACACTTGTTTATTGTCCAGCCCATATTTATCATTAGAATCAAGAATTTTAGCAACAGGCTTTTAGGAAAATCAGAATTGGGTAGACAGCTTTATAAAAGCAGTGTTTAAGTGGAATAGATAATGTTGAATGTTTGCAGGGTCTAAGAACTATTGTATACACAAAATAAACACCTATTTTTACATTATTGTAATTTGATATGCTGTCTTCGCTCATTGAATATGCTGGTAAGAAAAAACCCCATGATACTTACGTGCAGGTTTTTTGTTTTTTAAAGATTTTATTTATTTGAGAGAGAGAGAATGAGAGACAGAGAGCATGAGAGGGAGGAGGGTCAGAGGGAGAAGCAGACTCCCCGCCGAGCAGGGAGCCCGATGCGGGACTCGATCCCGGGACTCCAGGACCATGACCTGAGCCGAAGGCAGTCGCTCAACCAACTGAGCCACCCAGGCGCCCCTTACATGCAGTTTTTAAAAGGATGTTGTCTAGGACGTTCTATTGTATATGTAATATATAAGACATAAGATGATCCGGGTGTTAACTGAGTACTTTTGACAAAATTTGTCTGACCTTAGAACCAAGAATAATCTTTTTTTCCCCTGAGCCTTTGATGTGATTCCAGATCGAGTAACTATCTTTCTATTTTATTTTTGTGAACACTGGCCATTTGGAGAAGTGGTTCTCACTGCCCACCAAGTCACCTGAAGGATTTTTAGAAAGAACAGAGCCCCAGATACCATCCCAGCTGTGCAGAATCAGAAGCAACCAGAGGTGAATGAGTTGCCAACTTGTTCTGGGTATGGGCATTTGCGTTCTAGAATTCACCCTTAGACTAGGCTCTACTCTGTCCCATCTTACTGTGTTCTTTTCCTAAGCTAACTTTATGTCATGTCCTATTCTATACCTTTGTAAACTACTTTCAGTTTCTGGGAGGGGGGAGGAAGGCTTAATGGTGACTGAGGGCTTAACTTAGATCTTTCATATTTAAATTTTGTGAGTTTTCATCTGTTTTCTATTTTCAAGGCCTAGGTTCTTGATATAACCACATGAGTTTTCGGGGTGTTTGTTTTGTTTTGTTTTGACATTAGGTCTTAAAAAATTTTACACCAGTGTTTTGTAACAGAAGGTTTAATTTTAAGCCACACACACACTTTAAAATTAAAGGGCCCAAAACATGCTGAAAGTTTATTTTGAGTTTTTATAATGGCTTCGAACTAATAACATACTGAAAATATGACTTTCTTAACAGAAAAAAGATCTAGATTTTTTTAATAAGACTAACTTTTTTACACATTGGTCAGGTAAGTTATTTTTACTAAACAGCAAAATTTCTCACTACATCCATGGTTCAGTATAGAAGAATGCCATTGTCAATTAAGATTAAAAAAAAATTATCTCAGCAAGAGGATTAAATTCTAGTCTAGATTCATTTATCTTCCTACTTTACAAACTCTAGGTAAAGGAATCTAACAAGTTGCCAAAGAACACAATCCTGAGCCTTAATCACAAAAGTTGATGAAGCACCTTTTATAAGACCCCTCCACCCTGCAACAAGTGCGTGTCCAGAGGAATGTTAATATCATACTACTAAAGGTTAAATATTTACATCATTCTAGAACATTTTAAGCTGTATTACAGTGCTATAA
Source organism: Neomonachus schauinslandi (assembly GCF_002201575.2). Taxonomy (NCBI): domain Eukaryota; kingdom Metazoa; phylum Chordata; class Mammalia; order Carnivora; family Phocidae; genus Neomonachus; species Neomonachus schauinslandi. The sequence continues at coordinate 90,144,137 of NC_058406.1, read as the reverse complement.
TTTCTCCTCTTAAGGAAGAAGTAATAGATTGAATTTCCCTTCAGTGTTCTGAAAGGAAATAAGGTCGTTTTAAAAAAATATCCATAATAACTAGCGGTTTGCTTATTTTTTTCCTGTATTTTTAAATTCCAACAAAGCATTACTTTGCAAAAGGTCCTTCAGTTCAAATTCAGTGTCTCTGTTTTGATCTCGTTGTAAAAGAACTCTTTGTTCATCCATTCTTTTTGCCTGAGAACGTAAAATCAAGCTAAAAAAGTCCTCATCTGGTACTGTTGGTCCCTTTGTGGCAGTAGGTGGTGGAGCACATCTTTGATCATCTAATCTGGACCCCTGAAAATTGATGAGAGAGATTAAAACACAAATACTTCATTAATGTTTGTCATCACAAGAAAAAAAACTTTTTTTTTGCCTCGTCTTAGAAATTTAATCTTCAGACCTGAAACCTGATAAAACTTTTGCCATTGGGACGCCTGGGTAGCTCAGTCGTTAAGTGTCTGCCTTCGGCTCAGGTCATGGTCCCAGGGTCCTGGGATCGAGCCCCGCATCGGGCTCCCTGCTCATTGGGGAGTCTGCTTCTCCCTCTCCCTCTGCCTGCCACTCTACCTACTTGTGCTATCTCTCTGTCAAATAAATAAATAAGATCTTTAGAAAAAAACAAACTTTTGCCATGACTTACATAATCAGAATCTAGCAAGTATTATGTAGAAGTGTAACATCATGGCTTTGGTAAGATTAATTAAGATACAAGGTCAAATATTACAGAGTAGGCACTGGCAAATACAACTTCTCAAATCCTTAGAATGTTAGGTACAAAAACCCTGTAGCACTACCTTACAAATTCTGTGTCAGGCCAGGGGTCAGCAAACCGGAACCCACTTTCTGGGAAGGGCCATTTGGAGAAGTGGTTCTCACTGCCCACCAAGTCACCTGAAGGATTTTTAGAAAGAACAGAGCCCCAGATACCATCCCAGCTGTGCAGAATCAGAAGCAACCAGAAGTGAATGAGTTGCCACCTTGTTCTGGGTATGGGCATTTGCGTTCTAGAATTCACCCTTAGACTAGGCTCTACTCTATCCCATCTTACTGTGTTCTTTTCCTGTTTTTGTACATAACGTTTCCTTTTCATTTCACCACAATGCTCATCTGTTGATGAACTGCATGTGGCTGCTTGCCAGCTACAACAGCAGAGTTGAGCAGTTGTGACAAAGACCATGGGGCCTGAAAAGCCTAAAATGTTCTCTGTCTAGCCCTGTCTTAAGCATTTAAATCTGTTAAATAGCCCAGATTTTTTCCTTGAAGTTTTAACTTAGATCCTTATTTTAGAAGTACATTAGAAATGTTATTGATCAACTAAAAAATATAAGCACTTAAAAGTGTACATAGAGTGTCTGGTATTGTAAGCTCCAGCGTGGGAATATGCAGGCTGACATTGGAGTGCCCACTCTTGCTGGGCACTGTGCACTGACCTGCCTTCACATTTAACCCCGCAGTCCTGGGACCCTCACACGCCTCCTCATGAGCGGCTGCCCCGCCACATACATGCACCCGGCTCACGCTTCATTTCTCCTGCCTTTATGCTGTGGTGATTTCACTGTCCTCCAACTCATCCAACACTTGGGCACTGGGGTCCCTAGACCTCTTCTCTTCTGGTCTTCATTCTTTACCTCTGCCTTATCCATTAGCTCCCGTGGTCATAGGCCAGACTTGGCCACTCTCAGTAATTGCATTGTCTTTACAAGCATGATTTCAAGCATCCCATGTTGACTGCCACCTCCAATTTTCCAGATCAGCCTAGACAGTAATCCCCCAGGAAACTTTTTTTTTAAATTGTAAAAGTTTGCCACTTTAACCATTCTTAAATGTACAGTTTAGTATTAAGCACATTCATCCTGCTGTGTGGTCATCACCATCCATATCCAGAACATTTTCATCTTGTAAAACCAAAACTCGAAACCTTTAAACGGTAGCTCCCATTCTCCCCTCTCCAGCCCCTGGCAACCACCATTCTATTTTGTCTCTATGAATCTGACTACTTTACCTCATATGAGTGGAACTGTATTGTATTTGTCCTCCTCTGACTGCCTGCTTCTCAGCATAATGCCTTCGGGGTTCACCCATGTTGTGGCTTGTTTCAGAATTTTCCTCATTTTTAAGGATGAAAAATATTCCACTGTGTAGGTATACACATTTTATCCACCTACCAATGGGCACTTGGTTGCCTCTATTTTTTTTTTTTTTTAAAGATTTTATTTATTTATTTGAGAGAGAGAATGAGAGAGAGAGAGAGAGAGAGCATGAGAGGGGGGAGGGTCAGAGGGAGAAGCAGACCCCCTGCTGAGCAGGGAGCCCGATGCGGGACTCGATCCCGGGACTCCAGGATCATGACCTGAGCTGAAGGCAGTCGCTTAACCAACTGAGCCACCCAGGCGCCCCTTGGTTGCCTCTATCTTTTGGCTATTGTGAATAATGCTGTTTGAACATTGGTGTACAAATATCTGTTCATATCCATGATTTCAACTGCTTGGGTTACATATGCCCAGAAATGAGATTGTTGGATAATATGGTGATTTTTAACTTTCTAAGGAACCACCATACTTTTTTTTTTTTTTTTTTTAAAGATTTTATTTATTTGAGAGAGAAAGAGAGCACAAGCAGGGAGAGTGGCAGGCCGAGGGAGAGGGAGAAGCAGGCTTCCCGCTGAGCAGGGAGCCTGATGCGGGGCTCCATCCCAGGACCCTGGGATCATGACCTAAGCTGAAGGCAGACACTTAACCATCTGAGCCACCTAGGCGCCCTAAAAAAAGTTTTTTTAAAAAGATTTTATTAGCAAGCGCACAAGCAGGGAGAGCTGCAGAGGGAGAGGCAGAGAAGCAGGTTCCCCGCTGAGCAGGGAGCCCGGCAGGGGGCTTGATTCTAGGACCAGATCTGATCATGACCAGAGCCGAAGGCAGATGCTGAACCTGAGCCACCCAGGCACCCCTCTTCTGTCCATTTCTTGATTGGATTATGTGTTCTTTGGGTGTTGAGTTTGATAAGTTCTTTACAGATTTTGGATACTAGCCCTTTATCTGATATGTCATTTGCAAATATCTTCTCCCATTCTGTCAGTTGTCTTTTGGTTTTGTCGACTGTTTTTCTTTGCTGTGCAGCTTTTTACCTTGATGAAGTCCCAACAGTTCATTTTTGTCTTTGTTTCCCTTGCCTTTGGAGACGTGTCTAGCAAGAAGTTGCTGTGGCCGAGATCACAGAGGTTGCTGCCTGTGTTCTCCTCTAGAATTTTGATGGATTCCTGTCTCACATTTAGGTCTTTCAACCATTTTGATGTATGGTGTAAGAAAATGATCCAGTTTCATTCTTCTGCATGTGGCTGTCCAATTTTCCCACCATCATTTGTTGAAGAGATGGTTTTTTTCCCATTGGGTATTCTTTTCTGCTTTGTCAAAGATTAGTTGACCATAGAGTTGAGGGTCCATTTCTGAGTTTTCTAGTCTGTTCCATTGATCTATGTGTCTGCTTTTGTGCCAGTACCATACTGTCTTGATGATGACAGCTTTGTAATAGAGCTTGAAGTCCAGGATTGTGATGCCACCAGCTTTGGTTTTCTTTTTCAACACTCCTTTGGCTATTTGGGGTCTTTTGTGGTTCCATACAAATTTTAGGATTATTTGTTCCAGCTCTGTGAGAAAAGTTGATAGTATTTTGATAGGGATTGTATTGAATGTATAGATTACCCTAGGTAGCACAGACATTTTAACAGTATTTGTTTTTCCAACCCATGAGCGTGGCATGTTTTTCCATTTCTTTGTGTCTTCCTCAGTTTCCTTCATGAGTGTTTTATAGTTTTCTGAGTGCAGATCCTTTGCCTCTTTGGTTAAGTTTATTCCCAGGTATCTTATGGTTTTGGGTGCAATTGTAAATGGGATCGACTGCTTAATTTCTCTTCCTTCTTTTTTAGTGTATAGAAATGCAGGTGATTTCTGTGTACTGATTTTACATTCTGCCACTTTGCTAATTCCTGTATGACTTTTCCACATAGAGTATCATGTCATCTGCAAAGAGTGAGAGTTTGACTTCTTCTTTGCCGATTCGGACGCCTTTTATTTCTTTTTGTTTTCTGATTACTGAGGCTAGGATTTCTAGTACTATGCTGAACAGTGTTAAGAGTGGACATCCCTGTCGTTTTCCTGACCTTAGGGGAAAAGCTTTCAGTTTTTCCCCAGTGAGAATGATACTCACTGTGGGCTTTTCGTATATGGCTTTTATGATATTCTCTATCCCTACATTGTGAAGAGTTTTAATCAAGAAAGGATGCTGTACTTTGTCAAATGCTCTTTCTGCATCTATTGAGAGGATCATATGGTTCTTGTTCTTTCTTTTATTAATGTATCACATTGATTTGCAGATGTTGAGCCAACCTTGCAGCCCAGGGATAAATCCCACTTGGTTGTGGTGAATAATCCTTTTAATGTACTGTTGGAGCCCACTGGCTAGTATCTTGGTAAGAATTTTGCATCCATATTTACCAGGGATATTGGTCTGTAATTCTTTTTAGTGGGGTCTTTGGTTTTGGAATCAAGGTAATGTTGGCTTCACAGAATGAGTTTGGAAGTTTTCCTTCCATTTCTATTTTTTGAAACAGTTTCAGAAGAATAGGTGTTAATTCTTCTTTAAATGCTTGGTAGAATTCCCCTGGGAAGCCATCTGGCCCTGGACTCTTGTTTGTTGGGAGATTTTTGATGACTGCCTCAATTTCCTTGCTGGTTATGGGTCTGTTCAGGTTTTCTATTTCTTCCTGGTTCAGTTTTGGTAGTTTATACGCCTCTAGGAATACATCCATTTCTTCCAGATTGCCTGAATTGTTGGCATATAGTTGCTCATCATACGTTCTTACAATTGTTTGTATTTCGTTAGTGTTGGTTGTGATCTCTCCTCTTTCATTCATGATTTTATTAATTTGGGTCCTTTTTGATAAGTCTGGCTAGGGGTTTATTGATCTTAATAACTCTTTCAAAGAACAAGCTCCTAGTTTCATTGATCTGTTCTACTGTTCTTTTGATTTCTATTTCATTGATTTCTGCTCTAATCTTTATTATTTCTCTTCTCCTGCTGGGTTTAGGCTTTATTTGCTATTCTTTCTTAAGCTCCTTTAGGTGTAAGGTAAGGTTGTATATTTGAGACCTTTCTTACTTTTTGAGAAAGGCTTGTATTGCTACATACTTCCCTCTTAGGACCGCTTTTGCTGCATCCCGAAGGTTTTTTCATTTTCATTTGTTTCTATGAATTTTAAAAATTCTTTAATTTCCTGGTTGACCCATTCATTCTGTAGTAGGATACTCTTTAACCTCCAAGTATTTGAGTTCTTTCCAAATTTCCTCTTGTGATTGAGTTCCAGTTTCAAAGCACTGTGGTCCAAAAATATTCAGGGTATCCCAGTCTTTTGGTACCAGTTGAGACCTGATTTGTGACCCAGTATGTGATCTGTTCTGGAGAATGTTCCATGTGGACTCAAGAAGAATGTGTATTCTGGGGGTACCTGGGTGGCTTAGTCAGTTAAGTGTCTGCCTTCGGCTCTGGTCGTGATGATCCCAGGGTTCTGGGATCAGGTCCCGCATCTGGCTCCTTACTCAGCAGGGAGCCTGCTTCTCCCTCTCCCTGCCGTTCCTCCTGCTTGTGCTCTGTCAAATAAATAAAATCTTAAAAAGGGGGGGGGGGGCACCTGGGTGGCTCAGTTGTTAAGCGTCTGTCTTCGGCTCAGGTCATGATCCCAGGGTCTTGGGATCGAGCCCTGCATCAGGCTCCCTGCTCAGCGGGAAGCCTGCTTCTCCCTTTCCCACTCTCTCTGCTTGTGTTCCTTCTCTTGCTGTGTCTGTCAAATAAATAAATAAAAATCTTAAAAAAAAAAAAAAATGCATTCTGCTTTAGGATGGAATGCTCTGAATATATCTGTGAGATCCATCTAGTCCAGTGTGTCATTCAAAGCCGTTTTTTCTTTGTTGATCTTCTGCTTAGATGATCTGTGCACTGTAGTGAGTGGGGTATTAAAGTCCCCTACTATTGGGGTGCCTGGGGGCTCGGTCAGTTAAGCTTCTGCCTTCAGCTCAGGCCATAGATCTCGGGGTCCTGGGATTCAGCCCTGAGTTTGAACCCTGGGATTGAGCCCAGACTTCCTCAGTGGGGAGTCTGCTTCTCTCTCTCCCCCTCCCCACCTCTCCTGTGCTTTCTTTGTTCTTTCTCTCAAATAAATAAATCTTAAGTCCCCTCCTATTACTGTACTATTATCAGTGTGTTTCTTTAGTTTTGTTAATAATTGGTTTATATAATTGGCTGCTCCCATGTTAGGGGCATAAATATTTACAATTGTTAATCTTGTTGGATAGATATAGTGTCCTTCCTCATCTCTTATTACCATCTTTGGTTTAAATTTAAAATTTCAGGGGCGCCTGGGTGGCTCAGTTGGTTAACAACTGCCTTTGGCTCAGGTCATGATCCTGGAGTCCAGGGATCGAGTCCCACATCGGGCTCCCTGCTCAGCAGGGGGTCTGCTTCTCCCTCTGACCCTCCGCCCCTCATGTATTCTCTGTCATTCTCTCTCTCTCAAATAAATAAATCTTTAAAAAAAAATTTTTTTAAATTTCATTTGTCTGATATAAGGATTGCCACCCCAGCTTTCTTTTGATGTCCATTAGCATGGTAAATGGTTTTCCACCCCCTCACTTTCAGTCTGGAGGTGTCTCTGGGTCTAAAATGAGTCTCTTGCAGACAGCACATCAATGGGTCTTTCTTTTTTATCCAGTTCTCATACCCTGTCTTTTGATTGGGGCATTTAGCCCATTGACATTCAGAGTAACTATTGAAAGATAGGAATTTAGTGCCATTGAATTACCTATAAAGTCACTGTCTCTGTATATTATCTCTGTTCCTTTCTGGTCTATGTTACTTTTGGGCTCTCTCTTCGCTTAAAGGATCCCCTTTAATATTTCTTGCCGGGCTGGTTTAGTGATCACAAATTCTTTTAGTTTCTGTTTTTTTCTGGAAGCTTTATGATCTCTCCTTCTATTTTGAATGACTTCCTAGCTGGATAAAGTATTCTTGGCTACATATTTCTCATTTAGCACTCTGAATATATCATGCCAGTCCTTTCTGGCCTGCCAGGTCTGCTGCCTGTCTAATGTTTCTCCATTTTAGGTTATAGACCTCTTGTCCCGAGCTGCTTTCAGGATTTCCTCTGTCTCTGAGATTTGCAAGCTTCACTATTATATGTTGAGGTGTTGACCTATTTTTATTGATTTTGGGGGGGGGGTTCTCTGTGCCTCCTGGACTTGAATGCTTGTTTCCTTCCCCAGATTAGGAAAGTTCTCAGCTATAATTTGCACGCCCCCCCTCCCTTTTCTGGGATCCCAATTAATCTAATATTGTTTCACTTTCTGGTATCACTTATCTCTCAGATTCTTCCCTCATGATCCAGTAGTTGTTTATCTGTTTTTCTCAGCTTCTCATTCCCTATGATTTTGTCCTCATTATCACTAATTCTCTTCTGCCTCATTTACCCTAGCAGTTAGAGCCTCCATTTTTTTATTGCATCTGATAGCCTTTTTTATTTCAACCTGATTAGATTTTAGTTCCTTTATTTCTCCAGAAAGAGATTCTCTAGTATCTTCTATGCTTTTTTCAAGCCCAGCTAGTGTCTTTATAATTGTTATTCTGAACTCTAGTTCCAATGTCTTACTTATATCTATACCGAGTAGGTCCCTGGTAAGTCATTACTGCCTCTTCTGAGGTGAGTTTTTCCATCTTGTGTGGTTGCCTTTCTATTTGTAGAATTGTAGCAATTCTTTTTCTTAGATCTCTGGGTGAGTTCACAGGTGTTCAGAATGATTTGATGGATATGTAGCAGAATTCCTGGGACCAAACTGAGTTCTCCTACTCCTCCGCCATCTTGGAAAATCCCACCATACTGTTTTTATAGCAGCTCCACCATTTTCTATTTCCACCTACTGTGCACTGACAGTTCCAATTTCTCCACATCCTCGCTGATGCTTGTTTTCTGGTGGGGTTTTTTTTTTTTTTTTTTAATGATAGCTTCCTAATGGGTGTGAGATGGTATTTCGTTGTGGTTTTGATTTGCATTTCTCTAATGATTTGTGATGTTGAGCATCCCTTCCTGTGATTATTGGCCATTTGTATATTTTCTTTGGAGAAATGTCTGTTTGGATTCTTTGGTGGGGGGGGAGTGGCAGAGAGAATCTTAAAGCAGGCTCCACGCCTAGCACAGAGCCCAACATGGGGCACAGTATCATGACCCTGAGATCATGACCTGAGCTGAGATCAAGAGTCGGTCACTTAACCGACTGAGCCACCTAGGCGCCCCTGCCCGTTTCTGAAATAGCTTTTTTTGTAGTTAAGTTTTAGAGTTCTCTATATTCTGAATTAATCCTTTATCGTTTATATGATGTGCAATATTTTCTGTGAGTTGCCTTTTTACTTTTGTAAAATTGTTTGATGTACAAAAGTTTTAAATTTTCATGACGTCCAGTTTGTTTCTTCTTTTGTTGCCTGTGCCTTTGGTGTCATAACTAAGAAATCACTGCCAAATCCAAAATCTTGAAGCTTTCCCCTTATGTTTTCTACAGATTTTATAGTCTTAGCTCTTACATTTAGGTCTTTGATCCATTCTGAATCAGTTTTTATATATGGTATTAGGTAAGGGTCCAGCTTCATTCTTTTGCATGTGGATAGTTTTCCCAGAATCATTTGATGATGAGAATCCTTTCCCCATTTAATAGTCGTAGCATACTTGCTGAAAATCATTCGACCACGTATTCAAGGATTTATTTCTGGGCTCTCTTTCCTATTGGTGTATATGTCTGTCATTATGCCAGTACCATAACTGACTACTGTAGCTTCGTAGTAAAATTTGAAATCAGGATATGTGAGGCCTCCAACTTTGTTCTGCTTGCTCAAGATTGTTTCAGTTATTTGGGTTCCTGTGGAATCTCAGGGTGGAATTTTCTGTTTCTGTAAAAAACCTTATTTATATTCTGATAAGGAATGCATTGAATCTGTAGATTACACTCTGGGTGGTATTGGCATTTTAACAATATTAAGTCTTATAATCCACGAACGTGAGTTTTTTTCCATATTATTTATGAGGTTTTCATGTCTTTCAGAAACATTTTATTGTTTTCATTGTTCAAGTCTTTAACCTCCCTGGTTAAGTTCATTCTTGGGTAGCTTATTCTTTTTGATGCTATTATAAAAATTAATTTCCCCCCTCCCAATAACTTGTAAAAACTTGTTCATCATTGTTAGTGTATGGAAACACAACTGATATTTGGATATTAATTTTGTATCCTGTTATTTTGCTGAATTTGTTTCTTAGTTCTGACAGGGTTTTTTGTGGGCTTTGGTGAAATCTTTAGGGTTTTCTGTATCTAAGACTGTCATTTCTGACAGAGATAATTTTTTTCCTTTCCAATCTGGATTTTTTTTCTTGCCTAATTGCTCTACTAGAAGTTCTAATATTATGTTGAATAGAGGTGGTGAAAGTGGACTCCTTGTCTTGATCTTAGAGAATAGTTTTTTTCTTTTACCACTGAGTATGATGGTAGCTGTGGATATTTCATAAATGATTTTTTTTTAATCTGTTCGTGTGCACATGTGCACAGGGTGAAGGGCACAGGGAGGGGGACAAGGAGACTCCATGCTGAGTGCAGAGCCCCACATGGGGCTCGATCCCACAATACTGAGACCTGACCTGAAATCAAGTTAGACACTGCAACTGACTCAGTCACCCAGGCACCCCTCATAAGTTTCTTACTATTCCTAGTTTGTTAAGTGTTTTTAACATGAAAATGTGTTGAATTTTGTCAGATGCTTTTTCTTCATTTAGATGATCAAGTGGTTTTTTCCGCTTTCATTTTATTAATGTGTATGTATTGCATTGATTGATTCCCCTATGTTGAACCATACCTGCATTCCAGGAACAGATCCCTCCTGGGCATGGTGTATAATCCGTTTACTGGATTCTGTTTGCTAGTATTTTATTGATGATTTTTGCATCTATATTCAAAAAGGATATTGGTCTCAAGTTTTCTTGTAGTGTCTTGTCTGGCTTTGGTATCAAGACAATATTGGCCTCATAGAATGACTTAGGAATAGGAAGTATTCCCTTCTCTTCAGTTTTTTGGAAGAGTATGAGGACTGGTGTTCTTCTTTAAATGTGTGGTAGAATTCACCAGTGAAGCCATCAGGTCTGGTGCTTTTGTCAGGAGGTTTTTGATTACTGATATAATCTCCTTATGGATTAATTATGGGTCTGTTTTCTATTCATGATTCAGTGTTGGATGATTTTGTGTTTCTCGTTATTTATCCATTTCATACAGGTTATCCAACATAATCATTCATAGTATTCTCCTAAAATTATTATTTCTGTGGAATATGAGTAATGGCCCCACCTTTGTTTCTAATTTTAGTAATTTGAGGCTTCTCTTTTTCTTAACTCTAGTTAAATGTTTACCAGTTTTGTTAAACTTTTCAAATAACCAGCTTTAAGATTTGATTTTTTTTTTCTATTTTTCTGTTCTCCCATTTCCTTCCTTCTGCTAGTTTTAGGTTTAGTTCATTTTCTAGCCCCTTAAGCTGTGAAGTTAGGTTGTTAATTTGAGATTTTCCTTCTTACAGCTATAAAATTTTCCTGAATACTGCCTTCACTACATCCCAAAGTTTTAGAATATTGTGTTATTTTCATCAGTCTCTAGGTAGTTTCTAATTTCCCTTGTGATTTCCTCTTTACTTACTGGTTAATTTCCACAAATTTGTGAATTCTCCATGCTTCTAACTTCATCCTTTTGTGGTCAGAGTATCTTCTATGTATGATATCTGTCTTTTAAAATTGTTGAGACTTACTTTGTGGCCCTAACATATGGTCTTTCCTGGAGAATATCCCATGTGCACTTGAAAAGTAAGAGGTAGTTAGCCTACTGTGTTGTTCAAGTTTATCATCTGCCTGGTTGTCCTGTTATTGAGGGGGGGGGGGGTCTTGAAACCTTCAGCTATTTTTAGAAATGTTCATTTCTCCCTTCAGTTCTGTTAATTTTTGCTTCATATATGTTGATGGTCTGTTATTAGGGACGTGTCTTCAGTATTTCTTAAAGCCACTGGGATCGCTGTTAATTTTCACTTCCATACCTTTTATTTCCTTACTTCCCTTCTTAGATGCAGCCTAGATTCCAAAGTCCCTTATTAACAAAGTCCCTTATTAAAGTAATTCCCTGGTATGTACTTCTCTCCCTCTCCATCCTATTCTGTCAAAATACTGACCTTGATTAAATCTCTGTATCCTTAAGCAGTTGGTTATACCCAAAGAAAATATACCACTCTACTGACCTGTCTTATTTCAGTGACTTATTTCAAATGAGTCCTCAGGGTAGCTCAGTAATTCTGTTACTTTTCCCTGGTCATGTTCCACAATCTCCACTAATGGCCCTACTTCTTACTTTGTAACAAAATAAAAGCCACCAGAGAGAATTCCTACCTACAACTACCTCCACATCTGTAGACATATACTCTGCTTTCCTTCTCACCTGCGCAAAAACTTCAACTATCCCATACTATGCTGCATCACTTGTTCCTCCCTCTACTTGATCATTTCTGTCAGCATTCATGCAGCATTAACTCCCAAAAGAAAAAAAAAAACCCACTATCTCCCCTTTTACACTTTCCATGTTCTCAACCCCCTCAATCCTTTGTCCCCATCATGTCACTAAAACAGTATCTTTCAAAATGACTAATAATCTCCATGTTGCCAAATCTAGTAGATCAGTCATCATCTTACTTGGCTTCTTAGCAGTGTTCTTAAAACACTTTCTTCAGTTTGCTTCTATCACTCTCTGGGCTGACTGCTGCTTTGCTGGCTTACCTTTCTCTGTTCAGTTAGATTTTGGAATTCCCAGGGCTTAGTCTTCATATTTATCTATTCTTTAGATACTATCTTCCCAAGGCTTTAATACCAGCTATATGCTGATGACTCCCCAAAATCTTTTCTCTCTGGGACTCCAGATGTTTTATATCCAATTGCCTACTCAACATCGCCACTTGAGTATCTACTTACATAACTCAAATTGATGTATCTAAAGTAGAACTGCTTTTTCTTCCCAAACCTGTTTTTCTTCTCCATTTCAGTAAACCGTACCATTCACTGACTCAGTGCAAAGTCAAAAAGATAGGAGCCCTCCTTGATTCTTACACCCTCCCCTCCATCCAGTTTATTAACAGGTCTTTCCAGTCAACCGTAACTTCAGAAATATACCCCTCTTCTGACTGCTTATCATCACTACTGCCACCACTACACTAGTCAAAGTCACCAATATCTTCTGCCTGAATTACCCATATTGGTTTTTCTAGCTGGTCTTTCTACTAACACCCTGTGCCACTCCACATGCTTTCAGACTGTCCAATGTCTTCCTATCACATTTGGAATACAAGACCTCATCATGGCCTATAAGATATAGGCTAGTTATTTCTCCATCCTTATCTCCTACCACTCTCCCTTATCCTTGTATATCCAAGAAGAGACTTGTTGTCTCTGCATGGAACACTTTCACTAAATATTCACATGGCTGACTATTTCACCTCATGCAGATGTCTGTTCATATGCCAATCCTGAAACATCTTCCCTAACCACCACCACCCCTGGATACCCCACTCCTTTATCTTGCTTTAATTTTCTTTATAGCACCTTATCAGTAACTGACCTAGAATATCTATACACATGTACAGACTTTTTACTATCTCTCACACTAAAATGTAGGATCCTTTAAAAGCCAAGTATGTGTCTCAAATGTCTAGAATAGTGCAGAGAACATTACAGATGCTCAATTTTCTGTTGAATGAATGACAGGTGGATAGTATATGTGTCATCACCTCATCTTTTTAAGAATGAGAAAACACACAGAATTAGGGTTGGGCAGAGGAAATGTCTCTTTAGTAAAAATAACGGTTATTTTTCTTGTGGTCCTCTTCAAGCCATTTGAGATATTCCTTAACCATTCTGGCAAATAATTATTAAAATAACTAAAAAATGAAAGCTATCTCAATATGTGCATTACTCCTAAAGTTCTCTAAAGAGGGCCCCAGCTAGACTCTTCCCATATTAATCACTGGCTGCTCCCTATGCTTTCTCCTAACATTTAGAAAAGAGGGGCTTTTTTTTTTTTTTTTGAGGGGGGCTCTTTTCTAGGTCTCCTTTTATACCCTTCACAGTCTCCTCTCCACCACAGCTCAGAGAGTCATCAGCAACATCTCACCTCGCCTCACCACCCAAAATAAAGTAAAAAGCCATCACAGGGATCTATATAGTGTGTGATGGGCCCCTGAATAATAAGTGTGTCCCTGATACAAAATGAGCCTTTCCCAAATTAGAATTATAATACTGACAAAGCTCCCAACAGCATCTGAGGCATACACAGACTAACACAAATATGCATACATACTTGACATTTTGCAAGGATGTCAAAGAAGTCTTCATCAGGCTCTTTGTTGTCATTAGTCATCAGGTGGCCAAGGACAGACTTATTGTTGTTTTGTGTCAGACGAAGCCCTGGCAAATTACTGAAACTGGCCCTCTGGTCATCAAGACGGCGGCTCTGTGAGCTGGCAAGAAGGTCTAAAAACTCATCCGTGTTGGGGGATACCATGGAAACAGATGGTGCTATGAATAGGAAAAAATCCATAACATTATAAAAATATTTAGGCATATTTTTAATACACATATAACTCCTTTCTGCCTTGTTCAGTCCCAGCATCCACTCTGTCCCCCTGTTTTATCTCTGTCACTCAGAGTCACTGATAGGCTGGGGCCTGACTAGATGGGCAGGGAGGGAAGACTGAATCCCAGAGGACTTCAGATGATCCAGTTTGATGTTATTCAGATTTGACTGTATTTACTTTTATCTAACGCCCACTCACAATGTAACTTTACAAGGGGCGCTGGCTCAGTCGGTTAACTGTCTGACTCTTGATCTTGGCTCAGGTCTTGATCTCACAGCCATGAGTTCAAGCCCTGTGTTGGGCTCCATGTTGGATGTGGAGCCTACTTTAAAAAAAAAAATTGTACTTTTTAAGATCTGGAGCTAGATTTTGGAAGGTAATAAATTGTCTTTCTTAGATAATTTCTCACGTGAGAATGAATGAGACAGTGTTTTTATTCTATGCCCTGGATAGGAACCATTTAGCTAAGAGTTAAGTGTTGCTGATAAGTCCTAGTCTATGGCAGAGGAAGTCTTTTGGTAGCTGAAGTAGAAAATTTTAAGTAACCCATTTTAGACCTTTCTACGGCTCAAGCATACCTTAGCTTCGGCCTTAGTCACAGGTTCGGCTTCAGTCTGTACTGGCTTTTTAAAATCCAAATAGGAAGCATTTGTGTTTTACATAGAATTATAAGGTATGTAGAACTTAAATTTTTTCCCTTCACTATTTTTACTTTTAAAGTTAGATTTTTTTCCCAGTCCCAAAGAATCTAGGGAGACAGTATGCTGTAGTTAGTAGAAAATGTGGTGGACTAAAATACAGATAAACCTAGGGAAACTGAAACAAAACTTTGTTTTGAACTGAAGAAATACCAGCATTTCCAATAAACCTGGGTTCAGGCTCATTTACTGTACTTGCTCTGATGAGAACTAAACTCTCAGAAAGAGTATCACAAGATATCACAAGGAACTATTAAAAGGGGGGTAGAAACACAGATCACTCACTTTTTAGCATCACTCTAGGGGGAGTGGAAGAAGCTGCAGTTGAAGCTGGCCCACAGCTGTGTTCTTGTAAGCAGCACCTCTGATCATCCATCCGATTGCTCTGAAATCGGCTTACCAGGTCAAAGAACCCTTCATCTCCAATAGTATCTGTACTGACTTTCTGAAATGAGAGAAAATATAAATATTCCAGCATTATCATCAGATCATCAATGGAACAATATCATACATATGCAAAAGGTAAAGGATGAAGATTAAAAATAAAAATTGACACTTTCATTATAAAGAATTCAAGATGGCAACCTTGGTAATAAAGTTATTTCAATCCAACTAACAAAAAGCATTTCTAATTATATTTTATTCTAGTTATGTATAGTTATTAATCCTTGTATTTCCAGGGCTAAAGAAATGTACCTCAGGGCACCTGGGTGGCTCAGTCTAAGCTAAGCATCTGCCTTCGGCTCAGGTCATGATCCCAGGGTCCTGGGATCTAGTCCCACATCGGGCTCCCTGCTCAGTGGAGAGTCTGCTTCTCCCTCTGCCCCTCCATCCTGCTCGTGCTCTCTCTCTCTCAAATAAATATCTTTAAAAAAAAAAAAAAGGTACCTCATATTCTGGGGAACTGCTTCAGATACTGAATGAATTACGTAAATATTAGTGATCCCAGGCTCAAAGTTCAGTTCTAAGATTCTACAACAGAATTTAAAAGTAAACTAAGAACTGTAAACTAAGAAAGAATAATTTCCAAGGTCCTTTATTAAAGATTTGGAGATCTTGAAAAAATATATAAACTTCAAATAAATGAGTATTTGGGGCAGAGGGGAACTGGTCCTATTTTACTTGGAAAGCTTCAAATCTTAAAATGACAGTTGCAGTGTTTAATAAAAAATATTTTGTTTTTCATAATGATGTAAATATTATAGTAGAGGTACATTTATATAAAGTGTTATAGGCCTCAGGAGAAGGGCAGAACTAATTCTTAAGGGACACAGGGGAAACTGATATTTGAATTGGCTCCTGAAGAATGAATTAGCATTTGCAGGGTAGATATGCTTCATACTGATTAATATGCAATTCCAAAGGCCTGTAGTACTCAGGGGATAATGAACTATAGGGGGTAGGGGCGGTGAAGAGGAAGAAGCCACCGAAACAAGGGCCTCTGTATGACATACTAACAAGTTATCCCACATGAAAAGTAAGAGCATTGGTAATAATTTTAAACAGTTTTGTACAGAAACAGAACTGGCCCCTCTGAATGGTTGCAGAGGTTAATGCAGGGAAAGTGATCCGTTCAGGCGCCTATTCCAGACATCTGGGTAAGAGCTGCAGTAGTGCACTAAGAACTAAGACATAGTAGCAGAGGTTTATTTTCAGAAGGAGGGGTGAGGCAGATCTGAGGGATGTAAGGATTGACTGGATGTGGTTAGTGAAGGAGAGGGAGTCTAGAATGACACCTGGGTTCCTAACTTGGGGGATGGAGAACATGGCATACATAAGGAAAACAGGAGGTGTTGAGGGAGTACAGTTTTTAACATGTTCAGTTTGAGGACTGGGATTAAGTATGTACATAAACTGTGGTCAGATGCACTAATCACAAGACTTTCCTTGGGGCAAAAAAGGCTCAAATTCAAAATTCTGAACATCAAAACACAGGGAGGCTCCGGAAGTATGGACATTTTCAGTTGGGCTAAGTGGGCTTAGTTAAGACCTCAAACCTTGAACAAAGGTATGCCTTTGAGATCTGCTCTAGATCTATAAAAATATTCCTGAGCCATTTTTGTATATCCCATAATGCTTCCTTTTGTTAGTCATACATAGGTAAGAAACTAGTGATAAAAGTCAAGACAAAGGACACTACCAAGGTACAGTCATAGATGGAATGCTGATAAGAGAACCAAGAGAAGTCCATAAAAAAAAAAAAAGACTAACACAAATTTTTTCAAAATTTCTAATTGAAAAATGGACTTGATAATTAGAAAAATCATCTTTGTAATTTATTTTGATTCTTTTATCAGAGTATAGCTTAGAGCTAGATTAGAGATACTCCTGATATTTTATTTATAAATATTTTAAGTTATATTTAATAACCTGATTCCTGTGGTCATTTTTCATCAAAATAGTTTTTGACTCTATTATTATTTCACTATAAATAAACAGAAGTTGATGCTAGTAGATACTATTTTATTTATTTAATTTTTTTAAAGATCTTATTTATTTGACAGACACAGCCAGAGAGGGAACACAAGCAGGGGGAGTGGGAGAGGGAGAAGCAGGCTTCCCGCGGAGCAAGGAGCCTGGTGTGGGGCTCGATCCCAGGGCCCTGGGATCATGACCTGAGCGGAAGGCAGACGCTTAACGACTGAGCCACCCAGGCGCCCCTAGTAGATACTATTTTAAATTAGTATTTTAAAATCCTTGAACATCTAAATTTAATTTATTCTAACTTCTAAGCTGAAAGAAGGACAGTTTTACTGGGAGACACTGCAGTAAAATAAAAGGTAGTTTATTTGCAAATAGGGACAAACAATTACTGTACAAAGCAGTGAAGCAACATATTCATGAATGGAGAAATTACAGTTTCTAGCTTTGAAGAAGACAGAAATGATAGGGAAATACGGAAGACTTCTTTGAATAAAAATGGCATTTTGTATTAAATGTCTGTTTCCAAATATTCAGTTTCAATACAAGAATACTAAAATGTAGGGGCGCCTGGGTGGCTCAGACGGTTAAGCGTCTGCCTTCGGCTCAGGTCATGATCCCAGGGTCCTGGGATCGAGTCCCGCATCGGGCTCCCTGCTAGGTGGGGAGCCTGCTTCTCTCCCTCTGCCTCTCTCTCTCTCTCTGACTTTCATGAATAAAAAAAAAAAAAAAAAGACTAAAATGTAGGTAACTCAAAGCACAGCACTCAAAATCTTATTTTTATACATACTCTCTGAGAATTTGGAATTCGGTGATCAATGGAATTACTGGCATCTTGGAGAACTTTAGTGGAGGAATTAGTTTTGCATTTTTTCCCCTTCAATCTGTTGACAAAGAGCAGCTTCGCAGAAGGTTTGGCAATAAGAGGCTTTTGTTTA
Organism: Neomonachus schauinslandi; assembly: GCF_002201575.2. Taxonomy (NCBI): domain Eukaryota; kingdom Metazoa; phylum Chordata; class Mammalia; order Carnivora; family Phocidae; genus Neomonachus; species Neomonachus schauinslandi. Next base: position 90,126,313 of record NC_058406.1, on the reverse strand, counting down.
GCAAGAATTTCACTGTTCCAGTTCTGTACCTACAAAATTATGAACATAAATGGAAAGCAGGACATGAAAAAAACAAAGCTATCTCTGGTTTTCTATAATATTAACCTGCCATTGCCACTCATTAGTGTGTGTGTGTGTGGGGGGGGGGCAGCTAGATCTCTTGGTAAATTCCTTTTTGCCAGTGTATCTCACTATTTTCAACAGCTTGTACCAAATGTATACTGTGGACTTCTCATTACCAAAACATTAAAATGGTGGCTTTTAAGAACTTAACAGTAAGCAAACAGAGTTTGCCAAAATCCCATAAAAATAAAATTTGAATGGTCAGGGAAAGAGCAAGTTTTATTCTGGATGTGAGTTAATCTGTTACAACTGGGAATTTGGGGTGTATGCAGACTTTTTAACTGTAGAAATTAACATCTAAAATTTACATAGTAATTTTTTGGTGATATTTTTTGTTTTCACTAACTACTAAATTCTCAATAGGCAAAACATCTAATCACAATTTATATAGACCTAGACCTGGTTTAAATATACTTAACCTCTAAATAGCAGACTCAATATAACAAATATTTACTGAGTGGAAAGGAAAACCTACAGTATGTATAGTACCTATGTGACATTTGCAGCTTTAACATTTCAGTCTTAAGTGTTTGCAAGTAAGTCCAAAGGTCTATGTTATGTAATAACTGATAATTTGATAAAACACATATTTTCATAGTTACATCATGAGGCACAAATCAGAGTAAGTCCTGCCTTGAGGCTACCATACCTGAGTGAGACAGGCAGCCAGTGAGTGAACCAAGCCAGCTATCTGCACCCAATGAAGCCTCACCCCCCCACCCCGCCCCCATTCCTTTTCTCATACAGATGATAAGGGGAAACTATTGCTAGGGTGGACTTCAGGGTCTACTGATTTGAGAAAAACTAGATGGCCCCAGATGTTAGAACATAAAACCCACCTAAATCCGAAGTGTTTTGAAATGTGAAAAATTTTAAATGTTTCCTATTTACTTACTTGGACTTCCCAACAAAAACACTGAAGAATACAGACTGGAATAATGTCCTCAAAATTATGAAGGAAAATGATTTCCAACCAATAATTCCATACTAAGCAGAACTACCAAATGTGAGAGTAGCAAAAAGGCATTTTTCTGACATTCAGGGTCTCAAGAGCTCCCTGCAGTTGTACTCGTTCCCGAGAAGCACCTCTGATACAGACATCTCCCTTTTATCTTTATATACGCTTCTTTACTTTGTTGAGACTAATGAAATAATGAACTCTAATGCAACTTTATGATGAGGAAAAGAAAACAACTAATTCCAAACATACTTTAAAGATAAAACCTGTCATTATTTGGCTCTTGGAAAATTACAGGGTTGAATCTAGTTAGCTTCTTAATGGAATCTACGGTTAGTACCACTACAGACCTAGGCACAGGTAGCAAATTAATTTTGCTACTTATTAGTACGTTCCTACAAGAGTAAGAGGCCTAAATTGACTTTAAAGTTGTTTTTTAAAAAAATAATTTGCAGATTGGACAGCTTTAAGAACTGACAAGGTAAGAGGTAGCTATTTGGGGGAATTCATGAAGTCCTTCAGAGTTTTTGAACAACTCTAATTGTTTGGAATAAAAGAATATTGGATATAAGTTCAAATCAATTAGATGTTAGTCTTATGAAAACTATTCCCACAAAAAAAGTCAATATTAAAAAAATCATATGCTTGTTATAATAGGGCAGAAAAATGTTTAATGGCATAGAAGTAATATATTAACTATGCATTATAACATATCTGTAAATATGATAGTATTCATATGAAAATGCAAGATGAATAAATACCAAAATATTAATAACTGTAGTTACCACTGGGAGGTGGGATTACTGATAATTTTAATTTTCTTGTTGAAATTCTCTAAAGTTATAATGAATCTATTTTATAAGAAGCATTTTATAAAATATACCATAAAAGAACAACAGCCTACTTTAACAATGTAAAATTAAGTTAAATGAAGGTGTAAGAAAGCAGCCTAGATTCTTCAAAAACCTTTTTCCAGGATGGCGGGGATGGATAAAATAGGTGATGGGGATTAAAGAGTACACTTAGCGTGATAAGCACTGAGTAATGTATAGAAGTATTGAATCACTATATTGTACACCTGAAACTCATAACACTGTATGTCAACTATACTGGAATTAAAACAAAAAACTTAATAAAAATAATAAAGACAAAAATAACCTTTTTCTAATTATGAAGTCCCTTCTCTGTTACTTTAAAAAAAAAAAAAAAAGCCTAGACAAGATCTTGAATAAAAAGTTGTTAGTTAAGAAAATGCTTTTAAGGGGCGCCTGGGTGGCTCAGTTGGTTAAGCGACTGCCTTCGGCTCAGGTCATGATCCTGGAGTCCCGGGATCGAGTCCCGCATCGGGCTCCCTGCTCGGCAAGGGAGTCTGCTTCTCCCTCTGACCCTCACCCCTCTCATGTGCTCTCTCTCTCTCTCTCTCTCTCATTCTCTGTCTTTCAAATAAATAAATAAAATAAAATCTTTAAAAAAAAAAAAAAAGAAAATGCTTTTAAGAAATGTAGCCAGAAAAACTAGCTTGATCATAAATATCAACCTTGCCAATCACATTGCCGTTATTTAGTTGGGGAAAAAAAGCTTTCTGATCTTTTAATTAAAAAAAAAATACAGGGCGCCTGGGTGGCTCAGTTGGTTAAGCGACTGCCTTCGGCTCAGGTCGTGATCCTGGAGTCCCAGGATCGAGTCCCACATCGGGCTCCCCACTCAGTGGGGAGTCTGCTGCTCCCTCTGACCCTCTTCCCTCTCGTGCTCTCTCTCATTCTCTCTCAAATAAATAAATAAAATCTTTAAAAAAAAAAAACTTAAAAAAAAATACATGAAATACATGTACATGTTAAAATATTCAAACAGTTCAAACTTTATATAAAGTAAATATCTCTCCTAACTCAGACACCCAGTACTTTTCCCAGAAGCAGTTGTTAGCAAGTTTCTTACATATTTTTCCAGAAAGGTTTTATGCATCTACAAAGGATATATATGCATAATGCTTTTCTTATACAGATGGTAACATACTATACACATTCTTTTTGGACTGTACTTTTTTCTGATTCTTTTTAAAGGAAAATTTTAAAGTGATACCTATACAAGACAAGGTTTATTTAAACTATTCATTTAAGTTAAAAGTTATTTCATATTTGATTATAACAGTTCAAGAAATTTAAAACATAAAAGCCGCCAACCTTTTCTGGTGTTAACTTCATAAGTTCCATGTTTTCCATACTGTGTCGGCGTCCGAACTTGGGGCGTGCACCTTTGAAAAAAAAATTAATTCAAATAAACTGGGGAGCTCTTAAGACTACAAATTCAGCATCACTAGGTTATTCAATTTTAAAGTCTGTTACACAAGCCCGTATGGAAGCAGGGAACATGTACAAACACGTATTCTTTTAAGAATAATAATTTTCCATACCAACTACATAAAAATAGAATATCCACTCCCTCTAAAATGCTTTGATGTAAGGAAGTTACATTTTGGTTGGAAACTAACTTTGGTTACTAACATTACCCCTTAATTTAGAAAAGGCGTTTTATAATAACTGGTTTTATATTATCCACATAGACTCTTAAAAAAAAAATGAAAAGGACAAATCCTGTATGATCTCACTTATAGTGGAATCTTAAAAAAAAAAAAGAAAACCCAAACTAGGAAAAAGAGATCAAATTTGTGGTTTACCAGAAGCAGAGGGGATTAGGGGAGTGGAACATGATCAAAAGGTACAAACTTCCAGTTATAAGGTAAATAAGTACTAGGGATATAATGTACAACATGATGACTATAGTTAACATTGCTCTATGATACTTAGGAAAGTTGCTAAGAGGGTTTATCCTAAGAGTGTTCAACGCAAGAAGAAAATTTTTTTTCATTTTTTCTTTCTTTTCTATCTGTATGAGAAGATGAATGTTAGCTGAACCTACTGTGGTGATCATTTCACTACGTATGTAAATCAAGTCATCATGCTTGTACACCTTAAACTTAAGTCATGTATATCAAACATTTCTCAATAAAACTGGAAAAAAATAAAAATAAACCACTAAAATGATTATAGTAGGACAAAACACTGTACGGCAGTTTAAGTAAGTAAAAACCTAAAGAAAAGGCTTTAGGCCTTCAATTTTGAGCTAAGAATCAAAATAATATTCTTATGCTATCTTTTTTTTTTTTTAAGTGGGCTCCATGCCCAACGTCAGGCTTGAACTCATGACCCTGAGATTGAGAGTTGCATGCTCTACTGACCGAGCCAGCCAGGTGCCCCTATTGTTACTCTTTTCTAAGTTACTCATTTCCATTTTAAGATCACATTAGATGATAAAGTTAGATAAAAAGGTTCTCAAATTTCTTTTTAATAATCATTAAAATAGAGAATTTTCGGGGCACCTGGGTGGCTCAGTCGTTAGGCGTCTGCCTTCGGCTAGGTTCGTGATCCCGGAGTCCTGGGATTGAGCCCCGCATCGGACTCCCTGCTCCGTGGGAGGCCTGCTTCTCCCTCCCCCACTCCCCCTGCTTGTGTTTCCTCTCTCGCTGTGTCTCTGTCAAATAAATAAATAAAATCTTTAAAAAATAAATAATAAAAGAATTTTCATACCCAATCTTTTAAAGATTAAGCAATATTTTAAAGACATAAGGAATATATGATACCTAATACCCAGCTTAAGAAATAAACCATTATCAACACATTAACTCCTCCTGTGTGACTCTCCCTATAACTTGCAGCCTCCTCCTAATTTTTATTTTCATTACATATGAATAGATCTCTAAGCAATATAGCTTATGATATAATAAATGCTCTCATACTATATATATATCTAACTTGATTCCTTTGAGCAACCTTACGTTTGTGAGATTCAGCCAAGGTGCTATGTGTAGTTTTTCATTGCCATTTTAGGACTAGGAAATTCTTTTATCTGTTCTACTGGGGACAGATTTATAGGTTGCTTCCATTTCTTTTTTTTAGTCATATAAGCAAGTACTACTACAGAGATTCTTGGAAAAATATCTTAGTGGCATCAGCAAGAGTCTCTTCCAGTTTGGGTATCAGCAGTATGTAACTGGGAGTGGAACTGCTGGTCATATGCTTAGTACATCCTCAACTTTCCCAGAATGTTGCCAGATTGTTCTTCTCTTGAGAATGGACATAATTCTATCACTGTCAACACTGAGTAAGAGTTTCCATTACCCACATTTCAATACTGGTATTCTCAGACCTTTTAATTTTCAGCCTTCTAATAGGTTTCCAGTATTACCTCACTGTGGATTTCCCTGATTAAATGAGTTAAATATCTTTTCATATATTTATGGGCTATTTGTGTTTCTTCTGTTCATCATTTTGCCCACTGTTTAGTTGGGTTATCTGTCTTATTTTTAATTTATAGGCATTCTTATACACTGAGGATACAAATCTTTTTTTTTTTTTTTAAAGATTTTATTTATTTGACAGAGAGAGACACAGTGAGAGAGGGAACACAAGCAGGGGGAGTGGGAGAGGGAGAAGCAGGTTTCCCGCCGAGCAGGGAACCTGATGCGGGGCTCGATCCCAGGACCCTGGAATCATGACCTGAGCTGAAGGCAGGCGCTTAACGACTGAGCCACCCAGGCGCCCCTACAAATCCTTTTTTAATCACATGTGTGGCAATGTCCTCTGTGTTTTATCTCTTCATGATTTCTTTTAATGAAGTTCTTAATTTAAATGTCAAGCTTTTCCTTAATGGTTTTGTTTTTGTCTTGAGAAGGCCTTCCTCTCTCATATCATTTATTTTCAGAGGTCTTACAGCATACCAATTGAGCATGTAGGACTCTAAAGCCAGACCAGGCACTCACTTGTGGAATGACCTTAGGCAATTACCACTCTGTGACTCAGTTTTCATCTGTAAAGAACAGCAATACCTACCTCATAGCATTGTGTGATGGTAAATGCATCATTACCTATAAAGGGGTCAGTACATTGCCTGGTAAACAGTAAGCATTCAGCAAGTGTTAGCCATAATTATTATTGTTTTAAATCCATCTTCCATATTTCAATCTGTAGTCCATCAAGGTATTTATGTGAATATTAGTTCCCATATATGCAAGGAATAGAAGGATAGTCTCTATATTCCATTCCACCGGTCTGTTTGTCTCTATGCCAATAGCACACTGTCATAATTACTGTAGTTTTATAATCTTTATGTCTGTAGAGAAAGCACTTAGTTCTTGTTTTTCATCGGGAATGTTTTGGCTTTGAGTTCTCGGACCATTTTTCTTTCATATACATTCATAAACAATCTCATCAAATTACATAAAGAACTGTCATTATTTGTTTGGCAGTGCAATTTGTATCAGTTTGGAGAGAACGGACATCCTTTATAATACTTAGTTTTCTGATGTAAGCAATTCCTGAGAGAAGTGCGCTAAAATTTCCCATTATGATTCTGGATTTTCCCATTTCTTTTAGTTTGGTCAGTTTGGCTTCATGTACACACTGAAGCTTTGTTATTATTATTAGGCTTACTAGGCAACACACAAGTTTAAGGCTTTTAGCTTCCAGGTGAACTGAATTGTTAACCATCGTGAAGTGACCTTCTTTATTTCTAACAAGATCTTATGCCTTCAAGTACAAATATTAACATAGCTATACCAGCTTTCTTTTGATTTGTTTTACCATGGTGTATCTTTTTCTATCCTTTTACTTTCAGGCTTACTATATCCTTACATTTTAGATATTCCTCTTGCAATTTAGTTGGATTTTATTATTTTTCCAGTCTGATACGCCTGTCCTTTAAATGAAACATTTATATTTAATAGAGTTACTGATATATTTGGATATCTAGGCTATTTTCTCCTTTACTATGGTCACTGGTGGATTACAAATTAGTTGATTTTCTAATGTTCAATCCATTTGATTTACTGTTTACTTAAATTCATTGCTGGATTTGGTTTGTGAATATTTTATTTAGAATTTCTGCCTCTAAATTTATGAGTAAAGACTGACTTGTAATTTCTTTCTTATATTATTGTCTAATATGTATATCCAGATTACACTGTTCTCAGAAAGATAAAGTGTTCCTACTTTTCCAGTTATCTACAAAATTTTGTGGAAGGTTGGAATCAATTTTCTTGAATGTCTCATTTGTAAAATCATCTCGGCCGAGTATTTTCTCAGTGGGAAGATTTTAAATTACTGATCAAATTTCTTTATGGTTTTAGGCATTAGGGATGCTATTCACATTGCATCCTACCATTAGATTTTTTTCTAGATTCAATTTTAGTAATTTGTATTTCTAAAAATTATCCATTTCTCCTAGGTTTTCAAATATTTTGTCATAAATTATTCAGGATAATCTGTTATCTTTTTATTCTCTACTGCACCTGTATTATGTCCCCTTCTTTCACTTAAAAAAATTTTTTGCTGTAGATTTGTTAGTCTTTTTTTAAAGAACCAAATTTGTATCAAAATTCTATTGAATCTTTAATTTCATTAACTTCTGTTACTATTTTTTGCCTTCTACTTTTATTTTTTGTTTTTACGTTTTAAAAGCTGGATATTCAACTCACTTTTCAGCCTTTTCCTTTTTTTTTTTTTTAAAGATTTTATTTATTTGACAGAGAGATATACAGCGAGAGAGGGAACACAAGCAGGGGGAGTGGGAGAGGGAGAAGCAGACTTCCCGCGGAGCAGGGAGCCTGATGTGGGGCTTGATCCTAGGACCCTGGGATCATGACCCCAGCCGAAGGCAGATGCTTAACAACTGAGCCACCCAGGCGCCCCCAGCCTTTTCCCTTCTTAATTATAATGTAAATTTTGTTCTAATACCCAGTGTAAGTCCTATCCCACAATGTGGAATTAAGTCCTAAACTATTTTCTACTTTTATTTACCATTTCTTCTCAGCCCATAACTTACTTAGAAATGTGTTTGAAAGTTTTCAAATGAATATGTTTTATATATTATCTTCTTGTTAATTTCTAGTTTAACTGCATTATGCTCAGAGCATGAAATTTATGTGATACAGATTCTTTCAAATTCGTTGAGATTAGCTTTATTGGCTTATAGCATGTGGTCAAATTTTTCAAGTGCTTAATGAATTCTTTAAAAGAATTTGAACTGTTTAGTTACTAGGTGCAGTATTCTATATGTCTATTAAATCAATGTTTTTCACTTTTTTTTTTTTAAGATTTTATTTATTTTTTTTGACAGAGAGAGAGAGAGAGCACAAGCAGGGGGAGCAGCCGGCAGAGGGGGAGCGACAAGCAGGCTTCCTGCTGAGCAGGGAGCCGGGACACGGGACTCGATCCCAGGACCCTGGGATCATGACCTGAGCGGAAGGCAGACACTTAACCTACTGAGCCACCCAGGCGCCCCCAATGTTTTTCACTTTTTAACAGCGACACATATTAAGAGATACATTTGCATTACAACCCTGACTACACTTACACAAATGTGTAACAAATCTTCACACAACAGTACTTACTCTTATCTATCATGTATGATAACCCATTTGTGTGTGTGCGCGCGCACACGTGCGCATGTAATGATAGTTGCAACCTCTGAAACTGATTTTACAACTCATGAATAGGTCAAACACAAAATGCAAAAGATGCTATATGGTCCAACCCATTAATTGTGCTTGTTAAAGCCTCTATTACTGATATCTGACTCCTGATTGATATTTAGCTATCAGTTAATGAGAGGCATGTTAAAATCACATTAAGACATAAATCTCAGATAAGACATAGACTCTGAAGCCAGACTGCCTAGGTTTAACTCCCATCTTTACTAACTACATAGATAACCCTTGGGAAATCTACTTAACCTCTCCTGTCTCCATGTCCCCATCTGTAAATTAGGGATAACAGAAATTTACCTCCTAGAGATGTTAAGATTAAATGAGTTAAAACAGGAAAAGCACTTAAATCAGTGCCTGGAATAGTAAGCACTAATAATGTAAGCTATTATTTTCTTCAAATCTGCCTGATTGTTTTTGTTATTCCTTTAATTTTGTTACTTCTATAAATATTCAACCATAGTTATTTTGTATTCTGTATCTGATAATTCCAACATCTGAAAAGATCTTGGTGATCTAATTTTGCTTTTTGTTTATTGTCTTACTCATGTTGGCTTGTTTCTTTATGTGTTTGGTAATTTTGTTGTTGTGAACCTTTATAGACCTGGATCAAAGATGCTTTCCTCCAGAAAATACCTGGTCTTCTGCTAAGTCTCTAGGAGCATTTCTAACCCAAAAGTACTTCAGTGGATTGGGGTTTCTTTCACTGTGCAGGTAGAATAAATCAAATTCCAAACCAGTATGTAGGCTGGCTTATGAATTCAGATTCTTAAGGAACACTCCTTTTCTCTACCCTGAACCAGCACGAGAAACAGATGTTTCCTTGCAGTTCCTTTAGCCAGCAGACTTTTCCTCGCACTGGAAATACAGCAATGAACAAAAGAGGCCAAAAAATACCTGTCTTTCTTCATGCAGCTACAATGAGCAAACGGGGAGTGGTAGGAAGTGATGTTGAAGAAGTAGGTCAAGATTACATAAGGCCTTTTAACCATGGTGACAACTGAGGATTTGGTTTCTAGGTGTGATGGGAAGTCACTGGAGGGTTTTGAACTGATTAATGGGACATGATATGATTTACATTTTAAAAGAGCACTCTGGCTGCTGGGTGAAAAAGTCAGTGTGAGGGATCAAGAATGGAAGAAGAGAAATAGTTGATAAGCTAGTACCCTACTGGGAAATGTTGGTAGCTTGTACTAGGATTGTTGCAGTGTACACTGTAAGAGAGATTAGGCATATATTTTGAAGGTAGGGTTTCTGATAGGTTGGATGTAGGAAGTGAGTGGAAGAAAGGGAACAAGGATGACCCATAGGTATTTGGCCTGAATACTTGGATGAATGGTGGTACCATTTCCTGAGACGGGGCAGACTGGAGGAAGAACATGTGTGGGAAGAAAAAACAAGAGCTCTGTTTTGGACATGTTAAGTTTTAGATGCCAATTAGACATTCAAATGGAAATGTTATATATGTGAATCTTAAACATAAGAAAAATTATGACTGGAAATATCAATTTGAAAATCATCAGTATACAGAAGATATAAAAGCCAGTCAACTGAATGAAATCATCTAGAGTTGTGCTGTTTGATATAGTAGCCACTAGTCACATATGGCTTTTAAATTTTTAATTAATTACAATTAATATTAAGAATTCATTTCCTCTTTTGCACTAGCCACATTGCAAGTGCTCATATGGCCACATATGGCCAGAGGCTATTGTACCAGACAGACTAGGTATACAATACTTCCATCTTCGCAGAAAGTTCTATGAGAAGCACTGATCTAGGGGCACCTGGGTAGCTCAGTTAAGTGTCTGCCTTCAGCTCAGGTCACGATCACAGGGTTCCTGGATCGGGCCCTGTGTCAGGCTCCCTGCTCAGCAAGGAGTCTGCTTCTCTGCCTCTCCCCCCTGGCTCATGCTTGCTCCATCATTCATTCATAAATAAATAAATAGATAAATAAATAATCAATCAATCTAGGGACGCCTGGGTGGCTCAGTCGGTTAGGCGTTCTGCCTTTGGCTCAGGTCACGATCCCAAAGTCTTGGGATTGAGTCCCACATCGGGCTCCCTGCTCAGTGGGGAGCCTGCTTCTCCCTCTGCCTGCCACTCCCCCTGCTTGTGCTCTCTCTTCTTACAAATAAGTAAAATCTTAAAAGAAAAAGAAGCACTGATCTAGAGTATAGGGTAAGAGGAAAAAGGATAAAATCAGAAAGGAAGGAAGGACAGGATAGAAAGAAAATAGGGAGGGAGAGAAGGAAGGGGGAAGGAAGAAGAGGTCCAAGAATTGATCTCTGGGCACTACAAATTTCAAGGATGGAAAGATGATAAGGAGAGAGTAATGAAGACTGAGAGTGGCCAGTGAGGTGAGAGCAAACCAGAAAAGGAGGGTAATCCTGGAAGCCAAATGAGCAAAGTATTTTGAGAAGGGAATGATCAGCGGTAGGAAACATTGCTGAGAAATCAAGTAACCTGACATCTGAAAACTGATCAATGATTTGGTAAAATGGAGATTTCTGGTAACCTTGAGAAGGTTTCAGTGTCATGATGAAGCCAAAGCCCAAGCAGAGTGACTTGAGCAGAGAATGGGAAGTGAAAAAGTAATGAACATTAATACTATTTTCAAGTTTTTTTATAAGTAGGAACAAAAAAAATGGGTCTACATTTAGAGGGGTCCATGAGGACAAGTTTGTTAAAATATGAGAGCTATTACAACATACCCTACTTGAAAATTAAGCACAGAGAAACTTTTCAGCCCATTACTCAGTTGCAAAGCACACAGTCCCATACATTACCCATACTTCAGAATCTTTCACTAAATGTTCTTTCCAAGTCTTAATCAGATGACTAGCCGCTAATTTCTCTTCCTTCTTCCCTTTTTTATATGAGTTTAGAGAAGGAAATGAGAGATGGAAGCTCGATTTTTCACTGACTTCTAAGTTCAAAACATTAATCTGTATTGGTAACTTTTATCAGACTTAGAATTTTTAATTCTCTATAAAATCTGTAAAATGGATCTCACACAATCATGTATAGAGTATTAAAAAGTGTGACTCTAATATTGTCCCTTTTTATTTCTTTAATCAGAAGTTGAATTTTGGGGGCAGCTGGTTGGCTCAGCCGGTAGAGCGTGCAACTTTTTTTTGTTGTTGTATTTTTTTTATTATGTTATGTTAATCACCATACATTACATCATTAGTTTTTGATGTAGTGTTCCATGATTCACTGTTTGCATACAACACCCAGTGCTCCATGCAGAACGTGCCCTCCTTAATATCCATCACCAGGCTAACCCATCCTCCCACCCCCCTCCCCTCTAGAACCCTCAGTTTGTTTTTCAGAGTCCATCGTCTCTCATGGTTAGAGTGTGCGACTCTTGATTTCAGGGTCATGAGTTCAAGCCTCATATGGGGCATAAGGCTTACTTTTTAAAAAAAAAGTACAATTTTTTTCATGTAGAAACAGAGACATTCAAGCATGTCTTTCCCTGTAGCAATGTCAAAGCAAATCTTTCTGTAGGTGCTGACCTCAAGAAAATTTCCCAGGTTTTCTGAATTTTAAAAAAATAGTAAAAATACTAAGAGATCACCTTAGAAATTAAATGGGAGGAGCGCCTGGGTGGCTCAGTCGGTTAAGTGTCTGACTCTTGATTTCAGCTCAGGTCATGATCTGAGGGTCATGAAGTGGAGCCCTGCGTCAGGCTCCACATTGAGTGTAGTCTGCTTGTCCCTCTCCCTCCCCCTGCTTGCTACTACCTACTCTCTCTCTCAAATAAATAAAATCTTAAAAAAAAAGAAAAAGAAAAAAATGGGAAGAAAAGAGCTAAACAAAAATCAAATATGTAAAAACATTTGAATTAAAAAGAACCAAACAATATATGTTTTAATTTTTACATCTTCACATTTACAAATTTTTGAGTGAGCCCATAGAGAATTTAAATGTATTTTTATAAAAGAAAATAAACATACCTTTACCTTTCCTAAGTTCATGATAACAGCTGAAAATACTATATTCTGTATTGATAAATCAATAGGACTGGTGTAAAGCAAAAAGGTAGTATAAAAGTTGAGCTTCCTATGTTATATATTCTCTCTGGATATGGTAAACATGTGATAGGTAATGTAATTGAGAATAAAGAAATTGGGTTTGAATACCTATTACTTACCATGCAAACTGTTATCAATTTCAATATTTTCAGACATTATTGAATTATTTGTGCTGTAGCTCAGACCAAGAACCATTTGAAGATCTGAGAGATTTAGTCGTGCTGTTAGTTCACCACTTCTATCCCCAACCTACAACGACAAGCATTTATATTTTAGAGTAGTATTTAAAAATAAAGAATGGTGAAGATTAGCTGAAAATGTTGTGAACCTAAAACTGGAAGAAAATATAGAGAAATGAAAATAGTTATACTAGAATTAAGACACTGAACGAAAGGGGTTTTTTCAATAATTGTTTTAAAGAAAAGGGAAATTTCTAAAGTATGGCAATAGGAAAGCTAATTACATTTTATCAATTCATTCTCTAAATATTAGTTGCTTTTAATTTCTACAATCATATTTAATAATAATGTAGGTTATTCTGTGACACATTAACTTGGCATCACATGATTAAAATTTCCTTATTTTGGGGCGCCTGGGTGGCTCAGTTGGTTAAGCGACTGCCTTCGGCTCAGGTCATGATCCTGGAGTCCCGGGATCGAGTCCCGCATCGGGCTCCCTGCTCGGCAGGGAGTCTGCTTCTCCCTCTGACCCTCCTCCCTCTCATGCTCTCTGTCTCTCATTCTCTCTTTCTCAAATAAATAAATAAAAAATCTTTAAAAAAAAAAATAAATAAATAAAATTTCCTTATTTTGTTTCCATTCCATAATAATAGTTAATATATATTAAGCCAGCACTAAGCATTACACAAGGCACTTTTATATACACTATCTCTAATTCTTATAATGATTTGCAAGGTAGATATTACTCATTTTACAAATGGGAGAAATGAGACTCAGAAAAGGTTTCCAAGCTCAAATAGCCAGAAAGTGGCAAAACTGTAACAGGAACCAATCTTTGATTATAAAAATCATGTTTGCAAAACAAAATATGTTTTTGTTTCTATACCATGCTACTTTTCCATGTAGAGACAGGAGGCATATTTCAGTAATCTTTCCATTCTGCCATGCCTGGCCTTACCTTCCTGTCTTCCTACATCAAGGCCAATGCAAACAGACCTCTGATCTGTATCTTAAAATACTTTGTGCAGTTCTTAGGCCAAGGAAATAACATAGTTAAATTTATTACTAGGTCACATTGGAGCTATCTAGAGAAATAATAGGGCTTCCCTCCGCCCTGCTAATTTGTGAATCATAATAGCACAGATAGCAGTGTTTTAGTTTCATACCTCTCTTGAAATTTCCAAGTGCTTTTCAGCAAAATGCATCGCTTGATCATGATTCCCTAGAGCGGTGTATGCGTTTCCTAAGCTCCAACATGCTCTTCCTTCACCAATTCTACAAAACAATTCAAAGCTAACGTGCAGTTATCTGAAAGAGAGCTGTGTGTGGAATAAAAGCTATCTAGTAGTAATTAAAGGCATAAATAATGCTTTGGATTTATTTGGTCTTTCATATAAAGAACATACTTTCTTAACATAAGAGACTTATTAGACTATCCAGATAATACTGAACTCAGTGTCAGGTATTAAAATGGGAAGCATTCTTTTAAAACATACAATTTATTATGAAATAATAAAATCTCAGGGATAAGTCTTCTAGTTAAACTACTCCATTTTCTTTCCATGATAGCCCAGATAATCATTCAGTCCATGTTTGAATACCACTGGGGAGAGAGCTCACTAGAAGTAGCATACTTCATTTTGAACAACTACAGAGAAGTTCTTTATAATGAAGTAAAAATCTGTCTTCCTAAAGCAAACATCATGGACTAAATGCATGCACAGATATACTGCTTTTTCATACATTTTTTTTTTTTAAATAGCCATCAACATTTAAAAATCAGAAGATTTCAAATAAAACTCAGGACTTCCAGCTTCTCTTTAAAAAAGAGGAGTATATGGACATAACATCCGCGGGCCTGCCTAGCAACAATGAGCTGGAGCTGAGGAGCAGCTGTGCCCTTTACATTGGGCCTTATATGTAAGTTGACCATAATTCTCATACTGATCCAGTCAGGAGGACCTTTGTAGGCAATTGAGTTTGTGACCTATTTATGTCTTGGTTCAAGGCTATATGGGCCAGTCTAATCTTCTCAGACATGCTAGCCCTTCAAACAATAATATAGAGAAGAGGTGACTAAAACAGAAGAAATTCCTTGAAAAAGAATTAAAAAGAAAACAAACAAAAACAAAGGAAAAATTCTAGGGATTCAATAAAGCATATATATTTTATTATAATTATAGTAAAAAGGTGTATAACTTACCTATCATTTAGCTCTTGAGCAATTGCTAAGTGCTTCAGATGATAATCAATGGCCTTTTCGTAGTCTTGAAGCAAAGTATATGTGTTTCCAAGACTATAACAAGACTGTGCTTCAACAGCTCTGTCTTTAAGCTGTCGAGCCAATAGTAGTGTCTTTCTAAAAAAAGAAATTAATTCTTACACAATGATCATTTTTATTTTTGGCTATAATAATTGTAAAATCAAACTCTCATTTTTCCTTCTGCCTTTAAAGTAAATCTATTTTAGAGTTTAATATCCCACACTTTCTCCACTACGTTTAGACAAAATGAAAAGATGTCTTGGAATCACAGAAACCAAATCCAAACTCTAAGAATAAATTTGAGAGTCCTATTTATTCTTCAGAGAAAAAGAATATTGACATATGAGATCAAGTACCTCTAAAGATTATATAATATAGAATTTTTAAGATTTAAAAAAAAAAACTGTCCCAGTCGTAGTAGCAATAACTTAAAGAGAATTTTGTCCACATAACATCTCTTTGCAATCAGACTGTTGTCTTTGCATTTTGTCAAAACTTAAAATACTTAGTTAAAATTCTAATGTATAGGTTATTAGTCACTGATTCATGAAAAATATTAAATACCATATTTAAACATTAACCAAATTCTACCTAATATTCACTGAATCGTCAATGAGAAGCTAGTGTAGCAGCTAAGAGTGTGGACCCTAGAGCCAGACTGGGTTCAAATCCCAACTTTGCCAATTATTAGCTCTGTAATGGGGCAATTCACTCAACCTCTCTCTGTTTCTTCATATGTAAAATGGGGAAAATACCTCACAGGGTTTTGTGAGGATTAAATGAATTAGTATACATGAAGTGCTTAGAATAGCATCTTGTTCACAGTATATGATAATAATACTGTTTTGTTATTATCGTCAGCACTTAATCCTACAGATGCTTTAGCTCCAATAACTTAAATGGCTCCTATTATTTCTGCCAAATAGTATAAATATTTCATGATTTATAATTATATGAAAAATAAGTATATGATAATCTGATTGCTTTAAGCAAACCTGAAATTATATATTTAATAATGATACCTTCAAAGCTGTTACCTTGGGAGGCTACACACTTATTACACACGTATTGTAATATTGCCTCCTCTCATACATTTTTGGAAGACTTTTGGATTTGCTTTCAGTTCCTGGGGTATCTTTCTGGCACATCATTATTCTTTGAGAGTATAGTTAATTTGTAAATGTTCAGGAGTCCTTCTGGAACCAAATTCAATTGCTAAAGCAGGTTTACCAAACTACTGCTTTCTATCCTGAAGGATATAAATTTAAAATGTTAAGACAGGGGCACCTGGGTGGCTCAGTCGGTTAAGTGTCTGTCTTTATTTAGCTCGGGTCATGATCCTGGGGTCCTGGGATCAAGTCCCACATCAGGCTCCAGTCCCACATCGAGCTCCCTGCTCTGTAGGGAGCCTGCTTCTCCCTCTGCTTCTCTCTCTCTCTCATGAATAAATAAAATTTAAAAAATCTTTAAACTGTTAAGACAGTCTTCTTGTGTGGTCCTGAAAACAATTCTAAAGGAGAGTTCTCTCTGAGTTCTAGCCTACTTATGGAGAGGGCAGTGGGAGGAAGTTTCATTACTTTATACTCATGCTTTTTAGTCAAATAGCCACCATCCACTTTCTTACAGAACTTTTCAATATTTAATACAAGTAGATCATTCATTAACTAAGATATCTGTCTTTTGCTTTAAAATATAAGAAATTTTCTATTTAAAATCAAAATATATACTCCTTATATAGTAATATATTTTATTTGGAAGGATATTTCATATTTAACCAACCAACAAATATTAACCATTGGTCAATGTTTAGAGTAGGATGGGATGACATTCTAGTTTTTTAAATGGACCCAAAGCAATTTTACCGTTTTTTTAGGTAACAAACTGTCCAAAACTCTCTCACATTGGATTCTTTAACAATAAAATACAAATCAATCACTGTATCTGTGGTTCAAACTGGCTTTTGCCTAAGGTCTGCATGGGCCTTCAATCCCCATTAATTAGAGAAAATTCCAAACTAGAAAGCATAGACCGGACAATCTCAAACAGTCTACACTTTGCTATTACCTATGTTTCAAGTCTATTGATAGATCAGAAAGACCCTGCCCAGAAGAAGCTGGGTTTGCTAACTCCTCAGGTAAGTGAATGGGGCCTCAGTTTACGGTGAGGATCAAAGATGGGCAGATGAGAGTGCTCAACACTGCTCAACAAGGGGGTGCGATGGTAGGGAAAAAAATTCAGTGATCACTGGCAAAAACTAGGGCATATTTTTGTTATCAGGCTTTCTTGTGGCTTTTCTTCAAACACATAATTGGGTAATAAATAAATAAACACACACACACACACACACCACATGCTAAACAGGTTTAAAAGACTTTAAAAGTTTATGGGGTGCCTGGGTGGCTCAGTCGTTAAGCGTCTGCCTTCAGCTCGGGTCATGATCCTGGTGTCCTGGGATTGAGCCCCGCATCGGGCTCCCTGCTCAGCAGGAAGCCTGCTTCTCCCTCTCCCACTCCCCCTGCTTGTGTTCCCTCTCTTGCTGTGTCTCTCTCTGTCAAATAAATAAATCTTAAAAAAAAAAAAAAGACTTTAAAAGTTTAGAATTTCACTTAAAAACAATTAGTTTTAAAGATAAAAACTTACAAAAATATAAAGGAGTCATACCACTACCATTTAACCTAAGGTACAATAATACCAGGTCCTATGCAAAGTAAGTGCTGAATTTATTCTTTTATTCAATCCTCACAACAATACCAAAAGCAAGGAATTGGCATTATCCATTACAGATGAAGAAACTGAGGCTTAGAAGCACAAGGTCCTACTGCTAGTACGTGCAAAAAGCAGGTTTTAAACACAAAGCCTATCATTTAATAGGATTGCATAACCTCTCATTTTACATTTATCTACAGAAATATTAGACTAACTTGTAGTATTCAGAGGCAGTTTCAAATTCACCAAGAAATATATATGCATTTCCAAGGTTGCTATATGCTCTTCTTTCAGCTGCTTTATCTCCAAATTCTTTTGCAATAAGGAGACGCTGAAACAGAAAATTCTAATTAGATATAGCTATAATAAAACTAAAGAATAATCTAATCACTGTTCAAAACACTGATAGAGAAAATGATCTGGCTCCGAAGCCTTGCACTATACCTGCTCATGAGCTATAACCGCATCCCTGAAGTTGCCAAGTAGGTAATGTGTATTTCCAAGATTTCCAAAGGCACGTCCTTGGGCTGCTCGATCACCCAAAGCAGTCACTAGTGATAGGTTTTCCCTAAATGGTAAGAAAAGTTGTGAAAAAATAAGTCTGAGAAAAAAATGTATTGATTTGACTTACAAATCAAATTCTTTTTATCAAAAAAATTTTAAATAAGCTTAGAGCTGTAATGTGCCACATTTTAAAGCTATGTCTATGAAAGGGATGCCTGGGGGGCTCAGTTGGTCGAGTGTCCCACTCTTGATTTCGGCTCATTTCATGATCTCAGGGTCGTAAGATCAAGCCCAATATCTGGCTCTGTGCTCAGCAGGAAGTCTGCTTGAGATTCTCTCCCTCTCTGTCTGCCCCTTCCCCCGCTCACGTGCACATTCTCTCTCTAAATAAATAAATAAAATCTTAAAAAAAAAAAGATATATCTATGATGGAGGGTGAGAACTGGGAACACTAACTGAGAACTGGGAATATTAAATAACTGGGAACACTTTACTGAATCATTCAGGCAGGTTTCTGTCCAAAGTCAAAAACGGGGTCAATCTTAGAACCCTTACAGCTAAGAAGTTCTATGAAATTCTACTAGTTAAGAGACTAAATTTACTCCACATAACTTAGGGTAATGATTGATATTTCTTGTTTTTGCCACTAAGTGGCACTGGCTAACAGTTTAAAGGAAAGCTTTCCTGGGAGGGGATTACTCCTAACACTAAAACAGTTAGCAGCAATTTGATGGTTTATTTTTACTTGCTAGTCCATAATTCTAAAACCTTTGCCAAACTTAAAAATGTATTACTGGATAAAGAATGTAGAGTAGATCCAAGGCTTAGGTGGGCCACATGACTGCATCAGTGCTACTTACTCATAATAATCCACAGCTGCCTGAAGGGCATTTCTCACTTCTTCTGGAAATTCTCCCATGTCCTGAAGACCAGGGCAGCCAAAACTTTTCCCTTTGGCGTGATACACATTTCCAAGATTGTAAAGTGCTCTTGCTTCTCCCACCTAGATGAAGATATCAGCAGAATTTACATTTTGAAATCAGAAGCCAAGTATTCTAATGCCAATCACATATTCATTTATAATATCCTTGATGGTCAAGAAAAAGAAATGTTTACATTGGCCACCCACACAGAACCAAACAAATGATTACTTATGAAAGAAGAATGTGTTATTTTCTTTTTCTTTGCTATTTTAAATTTTTAAATTTTTTCTATGAATTTTTTTTGGTATTAACTTTTAGTAAACTACAGAATAATTAAATAGGATTAAAACACAAAGAAATTTCAATGAAAACATTTGGCCTGCCATCTAATGTTCCTTATTACCTTGTCATTAAGCTCTCTAGAAATATCTAGGTGTCGCTGACAACAAACTACAGCTTCATCAAAATTCCCAAGAACTTTTAAGGTGTTTCCCAGATTACCACTAGCTTTGGCTTCCCCCAGCTGGTCTCCAATAGTCCTGGAAGAAAAAAAAGAAAAAAAAAAAAAAGGAAGTGGTGTTAAAAATAAAGCAGCCAGAGTATAGTTTTCCCCAGAAGACAACTGACATGCTTTAGGTATAAAGGACCCATTAGCCTTGAAACCTACTTTAAATAAAAATTTAAAACTGACATTTCTGTATTTAAATTTAATTTTCATTCATTTAATTAAACTCCAGGGTCGTTCACTACTATTAATTCATTTAATTAAACTGTGATCAGCCTAAAGACTAGTTTTAGAATGCAATGCTACTGAATTAGAACTCACTAAAATGTATTAAGTTCATTTTTTTAATTGAATGAAAATATTTTTTTAAGGGACATTTAGGGAGGAAGGGTATTAAAAAGCTTAAATTACCTTGCAAGAGTTAAATCATGATGATGATATTCTAATGCTTTGGCATAATCATGCAAATAGAAATAAGCATTGCCCAGCTGGCTGTAAATAGCACTAAGTGTTTTTAGGTCTTCAGTTCCAACTTGAACTGCAGCTTCAAAGAAGGACACACCAGCACGGCAGTCTCCTGATTTACACAGACGTTCCCCTTCCAAGGCCAGTTCTAGGCAAGAAGCTTCCATTCTATAAAATTATATAGGACAGACATTTACAACAGTACATTACAACCTCACCACAGTATTTTTAACTTCAGGTAATATCATTTTTTTTTTAATTTTTTTTTTTTTAAGATTTTATTTATTTGAGAGAGAGAGAATGAGAGAGAGAGAGCATGAGAAGGAGGAAGTTCAGAGGGAGAAGCAGACTCCCTGCTGAGCAGGGAGCCCGATGCGGGACTCGATCCCGGGACTCCAGGATCATGACCTGAGCCGAAGGCAGTCGCTTAACCAACTGAGCCACCCAGGCGCCCCAGGTAATATCATTTTAATGTTGACTGTGGCTACTCTTGCTCAGAAAAGCTGCCTCTATAATTGAAGTAGATATACATTATTGATAAAACAGTCAACTATTACTTATAGCATGCGCTAGTTTGCCTAATCGAATATTTCTGAGCCTCAGAGGTCTTTTATAAAAGATAGCTAAGTATCTCTATACAGAGCCCATTTTAAATGGCCCATCCAGAGCAACCCACTTTACCAATGAGAGAAACTAAAGTAGTGTTTCCTAAACTATTCTGAGTTGTGGCAGTCTTAGACTTCCTGAGAGTTTGGGGAGAAAACAGGTACCTGGGGAAGGTGAAGGCCTATAATTAACACCCTTCTCTATCCACATATCGAAGTGATCTACTCACCTGTCCATCAACCCTTCCTACTACCATCTATACCTCTTTCTCTGTCTCACACACTCATACAGACACACACTCCTTCCTGTTCTCACCACATGATCATCTATACCTCAGAAAAAAAGAGGAGCAAAATATTTTGATCTATAAGGCACACATCCATAAGAGAACTAAGTGTCAAGAAACTTTATGTTAGAAAGCAATAATTTAAAAGATTTGCAGAAATTCTAATTTTCAAAGTCTGTCACTGGATTTTTAAAAGCCAGAAGAATTAAGTTAGTGTAAATCTATGTAGAAGAAAAAGCACTGATACTTCAGGTTCTAATCCTAGACTTTAGTAGGTGCCTTTCACCAAAGTTGCCACTGTGTTTCTTCAACATTTTTATGATTTCTGCTATGTCTATGTATTACCTAATCATTCACTTAAATGTGTTTCTATAATTTGGCAAATTTTGAAATCGGCACATGTCCTTAAAAAAAACCTCTAGCTTCATCCAAAGCAGTATCCATGGAACTGTTGAGTTTGATGTGATACTTATGTTTATTTTCTAATGCACATTAAGACAAATACGTAAGTAAAATAAGAAAGCAAAATTACCTTATGTAATACGACTGATACACATATCACCCTTTAGAAAATCCTGGTTGAGCTCATCAAGCATTTTAATTTTGTGAGCAACACGAAATTACTCCTTACTAGAATTAGCTTTGAACAACTCTAACAGAGCAGTGATTCTTAATCCTGGCTGCACAACAGCAGAGTTCATGTGGAGTGTTTAAAACTCTCAATGCAGGGCACCTGGGTGGTACGGTTGGTTGAGCGTGCAACTCTTGGTTTCGCCTCAGGTGGTGATCTTAATGTTGTGCTCTCAGTCATGAGATCAAGCCCCGTGTCAGGCTCTACACTCAGGGTGGAGTCTGCTTATGACTCTCTCCCTCTCCCTCTGCCCTTCTCTATGATAAAGAAATAAATCTTTAAAAATAAATAAATAAAACTCTCAATGCTGGGTCCCACTCTCTGGGTATGAGGTCTGGCTCACAGTATTTTTTAAATACCTCCGGGTAATTCCAACATACAAGCCAGAGTTGAGAATCACTGCTTTACCAGGAAATGTGAATTAAACCACCACTCACCCTAAATTCAAACACGATTATACTTCTGTATTTCTAGTAGCAGGTCAATTAACATGTTTCTTCAGATACTTCCTTTGGCCTATAAAATGTCAAGGTTCCTTAAAGCCATAAATTAAAATGGAATTGCAAAAGTAGAAAATAAATCTGGTAAGCCTAAGAGAAAAGTCTGGACTAAGATTAACAGAGCCAATTGCAAAGGTTCAAAGCTGGCTTTTAGTTCGGGATAAACAGATTTATGTAGTCATCTCTGATAGGTAATTTTCAAGTTTTATATGCAGGTATCTTTTTTTTTTTTTTACAATTCAAGTAATTTAGCCAAAGGATACTCTCTGTTCATAGTCAGACTAGTGATTTCACCCTCACTTTATGATCTAGGCAAAATAATGCAAGTAAACCTCTATTTAACATTTTGCTTCAACATTAGACCAAGTCAATTAGATACAAAGATGGAAGATCTTAAGTACATGGAAAAATTAATCGGTTAAATCAGAAAACGTAAATTGCTATATTTCTTCATGTCATTTCAAATTAATAAAACCAATTTGTTTTTCACAAGTAAAAACTGCCCTTTAGAACTATATTTCTGAAAATTAGAGACTTCATAAAGAAAAAGATTATTTTTAAGGTTTTATAAGGTTACCAGTATATTCTGTGTGTGAAGAGAAACGAGGTAGCAAAAGACTACCATGTAAAAATGTGATTTTATTAAAGTGTTCTTCTGCTAGATGAGCTACCAAAACGAGGTGTCTTTATTTGTCTGAATACCAAAACCACTGAACTTACAAGAATTACCATAGGAAAGAAACTGGAAAATGTATTTTTACATATAAAATATATTATTTTTCTATTAAAATTTTTTATTTTTTGAAAGATTTTATTTATTTATTTAACTTATTTAAGTGAGCGAGAGAGAGCGTGTGCGCATGAATACAAGTAGAGGGAGGCAGAGGGAGAAGCAGATTCTCCAGTGAGCAGGGAGCCCAATGCAGGGCTCGATCCCAGGACCCTGGGATCATGATCTGAGCCGAAGGCAGAAGCTTAACCAACTGAGCTACCCAGGTACCCCTCTATTAAAAAAAATTTTTTTTTAAAGATTTTATTTATTTGAGAGAGAATGAGAGAGAGAGAGCACAAGAGGGGGAGAGCGGGAGAGGGAGAAGCAGACTCCCCACTGAGCAGGGAGCCCAACGCGGGACTCAATCCCGGGACTCCAGGATCATGACCTGAGCCGAAGGCAGTCGCTTAACCAACTGAGCCACCTAGGCGCCCCTATTAAAAATTTTTAATTTAAGCATTATTCTAATTATGTAAATTATATACTGAGCAATTTCACTGCTAGGAATTGATATTAAATCTATAGGTACACAAATTCAAAAAAATATATGTGAAAGGATGTTCACAGCAGCAAAAAAACCCACACAATTTAAATGTCCATCAATAGAGTATTAAAGAAAATGCACGGTACAATGGAATACTAATGATCGTATTCACTGAGTATTTACTGAGGGAGAGGTAGAGAAATAGTTACACACAACAGCACCATCTGTTCAGGATGGGTAGCTGGCTGGCCAGGAAATCAGAGATAAGGTAGAACTGGCTATTCAGATATAAGACATGTAAAAATTGGAAATTTACAACATGTTTGCTATATCCATATAAACCAGAAAAATGTCTTCTTCAAATAAATATCTTCACCAAAAATATTTGACTTTCTGGATTTAAACTTACACATTATTCTGGAACCATCAAACCAAATGATGTTGTATATAATATTAATTTAGCTATAGACTAAATAGTGTCATAAGAGCTACAAATTTTTAAAAAGGCATTTTATTTTATTTTAAAGATTTTATTTGACAGAGAGAGCGTGCATGAGTGAGCGCATGCATGCACCAGCAGAGGGTGGGGGGGGGGAGAGAGAGAGAGAGAGAGAGAGAAGGAGACTCCCCGCTGAGCAGGGAGCCCGATGCAGGACTTGATCCCAGGACATTGAGATCATGACCCGAGCGGAAGGCAGACGCCCAACCGACTGAGCCACCCAGGCGCCCCCTTAAAAAGGCATTTTAGATAATTTTCATTAGGACGAATGACAGCAAACTGGAACCCTGCTGGCTACTCAGCTGTCTCTGAAGTCCATGAAGTAAGAATACCCTGTAAGGGAAACTACCTTAGCAAAGTTACTTCAGTAACTAATTCCCAAAATAAAGTCCCAAACTCTCTAGTTTATTAGTAATTCTAAGAAATATTCGGCTCTGGTATAATTTTATTAGAAAAGAAGTCAATATTCTGGCAAAATCTCCCAACACCTCAGTCAAATATATCTAATAGCAAAGTAGGCAAGGCAGGTTGGTTTATAAATTTTTTAGAAGATCATTAAATAGTAAGAGAGAAAGTAATTTCATATCCTCTTTGTCTCTATGAGAGAATAGAATTACTTCATTTGTTTACCAGCTGGGTTGGAAACAAAAAACATACCCTGAGCAGAAGACAAACTGGGAAAATAACTCCATTAACATACATCCCACATACAAAGTTTCTTTTATTCTTCCTAATGGCCTATCTAGTTGTATAATCAAAGAAAATACATTCCCAATAACTATAAATACAGTACTATTATCCTTAACTGAAATGTTTTTGTTTTTTCTAATAGACCATTATAGCTATAATTCCTCATTTTTGCACAAACTCATGTCATTTCAATGATTTTTATATTTTATTATTATTTACTTTTCTTCCACACTAGATTTTTTCCTTTACTTCCTTAATTTTGGTTTCTTGTGTTCATGGCATACCAATGAAAGCAAAAGAGGATTAAAAACCTCAATGCTACATCATTTTAAAAGCTTTAATGCAGATTATGTTCAAATCGGATCCTCCCCTCAAAGGGTTTACATACCATTTAAGAATAAATGATGGGGTTGAGGACTCAAGATTCAAAACAAGAGTGCTCTGCATCTTCATTGTGCTGTCTTCTGCAGCTGTCAAATCTCTTTTTATAGACCTTAGCTCCCTCCACCTTCTATGGGTTCTAATTGAGCATGGATCTTTTCCATTATCAATCCTAGCCCCACAATTTTCATCCATTCAATTTACCACATATATCTAGTTATTCTAGTTTACTTTGTGAAAGAGAAAGTAGTGTAAATTCATCTTGATTTAGATTTGAATTTTGATTGGTAACTTAGTTTTAAAAGTGATTTTACTATATATTATATCAAATTTAACTCTCAAAATAACGCTCTGAGATAGGTATTATTACAGAAGAGGAAAATGATGCTCAGACAGGTTGAACGACCTATTAATAAGATCATGGGAATGCAAAGCTGAGAAATGAAATCCTATCTTTGTCTCCAAACCCAGTGCTATTTCCACCATTCCACATTACCTCAAACTATTCTTGAGGAAAGAATATTAACAACTACATTTACCTAGCAAAACTGAAGAATTCAACACCAAAATTGTATTCCTTTACAACTTGCATACAATGGTCTAATTTTTACAATATGAAAGTACTGAAGTGTTTATTATCCATAGTAACAAGTATGAACAAAAAAATTTCTCAAAGAAATACAAAACTAGAGAAACTAGTTTGATAATGAACCTGATATATCCATCTTTCTTTTTTTTTTTTTTAAAGATTTTATTTATTTATTTGAGACAGAGAGAATGAGAGAGACAGAGAGCACATGAGAGGGGGGAGAGTCAGAGGGAGAAGCAGGCTCCCTGCCCAGCAGGGAGCCCGATGCAGGACTCGATCCCGGGACTCCAGGATCATGACCTGAGCCGAAGGCAGTCGCTTAACCAACTGAGCCACCCAGGCGCCCTATATCCATCTTTCAACATCAACATTACCAATATGTAATATAGTATGTTTCATCTCTACTTCCATCCTCACTCTCCAACCCCAGATTCTTTTGAAGTACATCCCAGAAAGCATACAATTTCACTTGTAAATATCTTAGTATATATCTCTAAGAGTCATTTTCTTTTTATTTTTTATTGTTATGTTAATCACCATACATTACATTAGTTTTTGATGTAGTGTTCCATGATTCATTGTTTGTGTATAACACCCAGTGCTCCATTCAGTATGTGCCCTCTTTAAGACCCATCACCATTTTCAAAAAAAATTATCATCATGCCTAAAAAATTAATGATAATTAATTTAAAATCAATCAGATACTGTTTTAAAGTTTAGAAACTAATTTCATTTTACTATCAGTCTCCATTTCTCTTTACCTTCACAAATAGGTCACAAAATATTTCATAAAGCATTATGATATCTCTCAGGAGGTTCCTTAGTGTTTGAAGGATTATCCCATTTCAAAATTACAAACTCATTGTGCCACAGAAACTCCTCCAGGGATGGATGAGGACTGCCACAACGAAAGAACCATATGGATAACACATTACATGCTACCTGTTTACCAGAGTAGAATAGTAATTTACACTAGGCCATGACTCCTAACATAAAGGACACAAAGTATTATCTGCAATTATACAACAATCCAGTTAATATACAGAATGCTGATCTTAGAACACTGATGAAGCCAGAGCTTTGTTTGGCATATTCTTACTAAAAATAGTTACAGAGTTTAAAGTTTCTTTTGGTGAAGTCCTATACCAATATATAACCATATTTGACCTATCATGGAAGAAGAACAAATCTAAGATCTTCCTACAGGGAGAAGTATAATCCACTCCTTACCTGCTGCTCTTACAGTATTAAGAAGTATACCATCCTTGAAAATGCTTAGTAAGACAGATAAAATCTTTCTTACTAGATTCATCTGATAGTTATGTCCAATGGAATTCAATGGACATTTCATCAAACGTGCACTATGAGTCAGATAACAAGCTAGCCATCATGGCTGCCCTAAGGAAGTTAATGGTCAAAGAAGGGAGTAGTCAAGGAGGAGACAAACATATAAACAGATACAATGAATTTTAATATAGTTGATACAAAGAAAGAAATATGCAAAGGATGTTATGTGAGCACAGGGAGGGCACATAGTCAAAATATACTGTTTAAAAATGGTTTCCAGGAGTAGATAATTCAAGTCATAGGGTGCAGCATGAGCAAAGGCACAGAACATGGAAGAGCAAGACATGTATAGAGAACCAGAACTCAAAGCGCAAGGTGAGGACTGGAGAAAGTAAGGACAAAGGAATACAGAGAGGCTAGAAAATGGAAGATCTTGCATACTATGTTAAGCTTGACTCTGCCCTACAGGTGACTAGGAGCCACCATAGTGATAAAGCAGCATTTGTGTAGTTAGCTCTGTGTTTTTAGACTGAGCCCTCTAGCAGCAAATTAAAAAGATGGATTCTAAGAGGTAAGAATGGAGAATAGAGGGGCACGTGGGTGGCTCAGTCGGTTAAGCATCTGCCTTCGGCTCAGGTCATGATCCCAGGGTCCTGGGATCGAGCCCCGCATCGGGCTTCCTGCTCGGCCGGGAGGCTGCTTCTCCCTCTCCCTCTGTCTGCTTCTCCCCCTGCTTGTGCTCTTTCTCTCTCTGTCAAATAAATGGATGAAATCGTTAAAAAAAAAAAAAAAAAAAAAGAATGGAGAATAGAGGGGAGTCTGGAAGGAAGATGATGGGGGCCTAAACTATTGCAGGGATAGGGAGGATCCAGATGGGTAGATCAATCTGGATCAACATTTAGGATCAACTGGCATGACTTCACACTGGATAGAGAGTAAGAAGGGAAAAAAGCATGTAAGATAACTCCCAGGTTTCTGGAACCATGCCCAAAAGGGTAGAGTGAGGGCCTTTCATATAATAAAAGCTCATTTTAATTATGTTGAATGTCCTCCATTTCTTTTATTCAAAACTTTTTATTTTTTAAAAGATTTTATTTATTGAGAGACAGAGCACACGCACAAGCGGGGGGAGCAGCAGGCAGAGGCAGAGGGAGAAGCAGGCTTCCCGCCGAGCAGGGAGCCCGATGTGGGACTCGAGCCCAGGAGCCTGGGATCATGACCTGAGCCGAAGGCAGACGCTTAACGACTGAGCCACCCAGGTACCCCTTCTTCTTCTTCTTCTTTTTTTTTTTAAATAGAAATACCCTCATCTTACCTATATAAACTTTTGTGGCGGCACTCTGCCCTAACATGAATCATCTGCTCCAAAAGACAACAAATCTATTTCCTAAACATACGTTAAGATATCTAAAATTTGGTAATCAACAACTTCAACTTAATAGAGATGCTGAATACTACCCATTGCTACAAGTTCTGATGTTTAATACTAACTTAAAACAGTTTTGATAAAGAATCTGTTAGTATCCTGAAAACCCTACTAATAATTACATGCCTTTCAATCCACTATTTATGTTTATGTTCATTTTATTGTTTAGTGCAATGACCAGAACTTTTAGAATAAAATGTTAAATAATGATGCAGATATCACTGCTTTGTTCCTAAATATATCCAAAATGTCATTAATATTTTATCACTAAATATTAAACTGGCTATTAGTTTATCATGTTTAGAAAGTACCCACCCCTTTCAACATTACCCACTTTTTAAAAAGCTCATTTATAAAAGATCACCATTTCAAAACTGAAACACAAAAATTAGGTCAGTCATCTGACCATATTACAAATCCATCTTTTACCCCAAACATTTAGAAATATATTTCATTTTTATATTTGCATTACAATAGTTAGAAAATATAAAGTAACTATTCATAAACTCGTCCACAAAACATTAATAAACAATAATATATAACCAATCTTCACCACCATTTTCCTATAGAAAGGATATAAAAACTTACAACAAACACAACAAAAAGAAAATATCATTTATAGGAGATACTAAGGCTAGTAATTTTGAATACATTCGAATTTAAATTTGAAATGATCAGAGCTAAATACATGTTTAAATAAGGATTAAAAGCCACCATGAAAGCAGTAGTCTTACCTGTAACGAACATGAAAAGAATAGTCTTCCCTCATGCTTATCAAATTTTCCTCCATCGAGTCATATTATAAGCTGAGTAAAATATGAAATTATTTTATTTAGTGCCAATCCAGTTCTTTACAATGTAGAATTGTTGCAGAACATTGTCCGGTTAGTATATTAATGAGTTGGTGTTAATACATCCTAAGCTCCTGCTTCTTCTTTATTAATAATGAAAGGAGGTCAATGTCAGACAGCTTAAAGGTTCAAAATGTGTCCCAAATCCTTGCATCTCTGGCCCTTTCAGGAGCACTTCAGCAACATTTCTGCAAAAGGAATACAAGATGCCTTGCTTGAAGTCCTATTTTCAAAGAATAACCTAAAGTAATTCCAATCTGTACATAATCACACAGCTAACTCCACAGACTGCTGTCATGTCAATCACAGGAGAAAAACAACAAAGGGCTTAACTGTCGCCATAAAGCTTCTCAATAAGGATGTGAATATATTACATTTATTTGGGACCTGTACCTTAATTTTTTAAATTGTTTTAAAATACAATAATTTATGTAATATTTTCTATTATAAACAGATATAGAAAAATGTGTTAGAGCATCTAAAGAGAGATGATACTTTAAGCTTTAAAAAATGTTATTATAACAGGCAAAATGAGAATTCAGTAATTATTTGAACAAGCCAATTCCAAACTCTAAATTTATTCCTTCAAAGACATTTGTGCTGATAATTAACTTATACTTGTATTCATTTGCTCAGAGTACATTCTATTTTTACGTTTTAAGGTCTTTAAAATGTTTTTATTAATACTGAGTAGGTACAAAAGAAATTTAGAAACTATGTGTATAGTAGAATGACACAACAAACATTTATATAACACCATCCAGTTGAAGATAAAGAACATTATTACTGCCTTTGAAGTCATCTGGGTGCCTCAACTTAACCAATCACACGTTCCTTTCCCCTCTAAGGTGATCTCTAAACTGAATTTTGTTCATTATTCCCTTGCTTGTCATTATAACCTTGGTTCAATATCTGCATAGGCCTAAAAATTATATCATTTAATTTTGTATGATTTTGCTTAATATTATGTTTCCGAGATTCATCTCACTTGTTGCACACAGCTACAGTTTGCATATTTACACAGCTGTGTCATATCCCATTGAATACCAAATATATTTTTTATTCTGCTGTTGGGCATTTGGATTGTAGTTTTTGCGTTTTTTTGCTACTATTAAAAAAGTATTGCTATGAACATTAGTATTAGTAACTTAATGTACTGGTTAAACAGCAGATAACCTAAAGACAGAATGAGTAAACTAGAAGAATATCTGAAGAAATTATTCAGACATTCACAAAGAGATAAAGAGATGAAAAATACTAAAGAGCAGTTCAGAGAAAAGGGAGACAAAATGAGAGGCTCTACAGAGGTCTATTACAGTACTAGAAAGAAAAATAAAGAAAAGTAAAGGCAAAATCTTCAGTGATAAAGACAGATTTTTTTCAGACTTGAAGATAGACTTAAATTAGCAGATTGAAGAAGCACACACTAAATCCTAAATAGATAAATGAAAACGAATCCCATACCCAGATATATTACAGAGAAACTACAGGCCATCAGATATAAACTATAACTTCTAAGGCAGCAGTTTAGAGAAACAAGGTAAGATATACATATGTGTGTGTATATAAATAAATAGATTATATATATATATATATACACACACACACACACACAATTATTAAGTCCTGGAATCTGTTATAAACAACGTTATAGGTCAGTTAGTCTAACATTTATCACAGCATTCCCAGAAAGGTCTTGAGGCGGCTAATCCTAATTTGAACAGTTCTTTTAGAAATTTGTTCCATACTTTGAGCAATCTTTCCATATCTACCCATTTTTTCCTTTTGCTGCCATCCAATAAACCTAATTCCTTTGCCACATAACATCCTTTTAAATATTTCAACTGTAACATAAACTAGACTCTAAATCACACACACCCACTGCTTTGTTAATCAAGTACAGTTAGAAAAGAGGTTCGTAGGGAACAGAGCAGAAAAGGACCCATGAGGAGGTGGAAGGTGGAAAGGACCAGCCTTGGGAATACTGACAAGCTTCCCAGAGGAAATTAGGTTTTCTTATTAATAACCAGTTTGACATACAAAAAGAAAAACCACAAAATATTCCTTTTATACCTTCGCTGGCCAACAAAGAAAGCAGTGTCTTAAGAAAGGATGAAAAGAAAGGGTAGCAGCTATTAACCCAACAAACCTCTTTTTCTTTTGTTCAGAATCCTCCTTAATAAATAAAACACTATAAAGGAATTAGCGTAGATATTAACAGCCATAGCTTCAAAGTACATCTAGATTACACAACAGCTAAACTGTCAACCAAAAGGTCTTCCCCTACCCATGCTGAGGTTTAGGCTGTTATTTATAAAATGGGGCAGAAGGTGAAGTATTAGAATAAATTTAACTTTGAATTCAATTAAGTTATAATTTACTTGAAATATTTTTTCATCCAGATCATAATGTAATTCCAAATTTTACCAATCATTAAAAAATGTTAACTCCATACTTAATAAAATGTAAACATGGAGTCAAATTAACAAATGCATATAAATGGAGTTGTGAAATACCTTATTTAAGACTGCGTAGAGAAACATTTTAAAAATAATTAAAATAAGAAGACAGAATGCTATTCACCATTTCAATAAGGACAATTTATAATATGGTTTTACAATTCTCAAAAGAAGTGTATCACAAACAAGTCACTCTTACATTACAATCTTCATAACAATAAAGTACCATTTCTTATAATTATTCACTGAACTAACAAGCAATTCTTTTTTTTTAAGATTTTATTTATTTATTCATGAGAGACAGAGAGAGAGAGAAGCAGAGGCAGAGGGAGAAGATGCGGGACTTGATCCCAGGACCCTGGGATCATGACCTGAGCCGAAGGCAGACGAGACGCTTAACCAACTGAGCCACCCAGGCGTCCCACAAGCAATTCTTGATTCAATGATTAATTCTGCAAGAACTCTCTAACCAATTTAGTAACAATGTGTTCATTCATGCTCCACATTACACAGAGTTAAAAAACCCACTTCATATTTAACACATAGTTTATATATTACCAGTGTAGCAGTAATAAAATCTGCAATAAATAATAAATTATGTTCATCAGGATAAGAAAATTTAATGACAGGGCCAGGAAATGGAATGGAAATTATAGGTTTGAAAGAACGTTAAAAAGTCATCAAATCTCCAATCTCCATTAAGACTTATAACTAATAATTTACAAGAAACATACGTCCTTCATAGCATCTCCCAGGTTTTAAAAAACAGTGCTCCCAAAATCTCACTGCTAACAAAAACTCACAGCACCTTTTGGTCTGACCAGAGAAATAAAATGAAATAATTTTTTTCTATATGCTAGAAACTGACAAAAGCATATAGAAAGATAAAGTAGTATATAACTCTGCCTCACATTTAATTACCTGATTAGGAAGTCAAAATAGGCAGACTCTCATATGGGTAGGTGGACTTCTAGGCACTGTCCAAGGTATGCAATCAGAGTAAATAAATTCTAGCCTTGCTCTACTCCATTGGCAGTAAAATATTTGCGAACTAAGTGATAGGGGAAACATAGGGGATACACAGTTACATGTATATCTTTTGTCCTTCCAATTTATCCAAACTATCTAACTTAAATGCCAATAACCTCTGGTCTGATTCTTTCTTTTAAGTATCTCTATAAACTGGTAACACCTATCAGACAATAAATATAATTTACTTTTCTTGCCTCCAGATTAATCTAAATTCTTTAAACTTTACTTATCCTAATAATTCCCTCTAAAGTGCAATAGTCAAATTCTCCAAATCCCTTTCAGTTGTAATGTTTCAAATCAGATACAGTAACCTTTTATCAATCTGAGCAGGGATAAATATGGAAGAAGAATCAAGAAAATATTTTATATTTAAGATTTTATTTATTTATTTGACAGAGACCCAGCAAGAGAGGGAACACAAGCAGGGGGAGTGGGAGAGGGGGAAGCAGGCTTCCAGCAGAGCAGGGAGCCCCATGTGATGTGGGGCTCGATCCCAGGACCCTGGGATCATGACTTGAGCCAAAGGCAGACGCTTAACGACTGAGCCACCCAGGTGCCCCTCAAGAAAATATTTTAAATGAAGTTCTTTTATATTAGACTCAAGGGTACAGGTTATAATAACAAATACACACTGTGGTAATAATGGGGATAATAAAGAAGGATGCAAAAACAAAATCCAACAGAGAGAAAAGTTCAGTCTGAGTTTAGTGCGGCAGATGTTGAAGAGCCAACTAAATGCAAAAAAAAAAATGATTTTGATATCAGAATATATGACTGATGTGGGAAATTAGTGCTTAAAGCAAGGTAAGTCAGACCTAAGAATGGCTGGGTACTTAAGTAATCTGGCTAGGAGTACCTAAAGAAAAAGGAAAAACAATGCACATTGACTAGATGTGAGAGGCAAAGGTCATGCAGTAACAGAGAACTTAAAATATTTCCAATTTTCAAGGTAGGTGGAACAGTAGCAGTACACAGTGACTAACAAATTAGATTGCAAGAAGGATACTTCCAAGAGGAAAAAATGGATTACACTTTGAATAGGAAAAAGTGGAATACTTCTATTAAACTTGTACTTGGTAAAGTGCTATATTCACAAATAATAGCTGAAAAAAATAAAGATATCAAATGAGATAACTTGAAATCATATAAAATTTGATAAATGGGAAAGAATCTGAGAGGTAAAAAAATAGAACTGAGTGACATTTCTGAATTTTTGCACATCTTTAAAAATTTTTTTAAATACCAATGAGATCTCAATGTTAATACTCAGTGGCAAAATTAAAGAGAAATTGCAATGAAAGAAAAAAAAGCAATGAATAGTTCTGATTATTTTTTTCAACATACTCAATCTCTAAACCAATAATATAACCAAATTTTTACATAATACTCTGAACTAAAGATAACTCAAGGTTATGTATGTACGTGTGTGTATATCCATGTATATCTATGTATAGTGTTGAACATGGTTAGTACCCACTAATAATTGTCATACATGGCAAATATAAATTACTTCACACAATCCCAAATTAATAAAATAAACAATCATACTGATTAGTTAAGCAGATCATTCTATTCTCTATCATTTTGGAGAAATGTGAATTTACCACAGATTATGCTATAAAAACTGTATGAATAAAGTTTTCCTTAAGCAAATATATAATCCTAACGCATGCACTCCAATTAAGGTTAAGTCTTAATTTATTGCTAATCTTTATGTCTGCAACAATCAAAAGTTAGTTTGTGAATGTTAAGCCAAGTTAGTTTAGAAAACAAGCATAACTGTGTAACTGCTAACTGAAACACATTTTATTATCAAAACTTTCTAATAAGCTGTTTGTGACTATCAGTCACCTAAACAAATAGAATAAAATTCAAAGAATAGATTAATGGTTCTAGATTCCAAATAAATCTATATCTTAAAGGTATACCGCCAGTCAGAAGGGTTTCCAAGTGTATTTGAAATTAAATCTCAAAGGCCATTATGAAAGATATCAAATACATGCAAACTAAGGTAGTATTAATTTCAAACTCTCATTTTTTTATTCTTGGCAGATTAAAAAAAAAAATTCGGATCCAGAGCCACGGCCTTTCAAAACACAAATGCAACCACTTCAGAGTAGTATAATCCAAACAATTTTAGCAATATACAATAAGAATTCCTTTTCATGTTTTCAGTGTTTATACCTAAAAGTTCACCACTCTAAACAACTAAACTATGCATAAACTTCCTTTTTTGATGAGAAACATTTATATTTAAGGACCAATGAATTATCCTTCCTGGATAACTAAATACAAATAAACCACATATGAAATTTCAAATTAGATAAATACTAAAACAAAATGTAATACAGAAGAAGAAAAAGATTTGAATATTTCAAGCCTTCACTGTTGTTAAACAGTGAGAAAGGACCAAGTATGAGTCCACTCGTATGAGAAATGCTGAATGTCTGTAGGTCAACAGCAGTTTCCAAAAGTCTCTACACAAAACACTGTGGATATAATAATTATTGCATGAGCAAACTCTTAGTGTCTTTGGTTTGGCAGCCCATGATAAATCAGGAAGAAGTTAAATACTGAAGGTTTTTCGTGGGGCGGGGGGTGTTGATAAACTAGAAAGAGGCTCTATTTTTAGATTATACATGGAGTTAATCTGAATTATGCCAGTGACTACACTAATCACTAAAACTGCTGTTTTGTAATTATAATCCTCAGTGATTACAATAATTCAAGAGGATAAAGCAGTTCCTTCAAAATTTCAAGGAGATTACTTTTATGCAACATCCCTAATCTTGGTTTCCTTTTTCCCTACAAAGCAGTTATTGAATCAAAAGTCCTGCTCCAACAAGATTACTTATTTTTTTTTAAGTAGGCTCCACACGCAATGTGGGGCTCGAACTCACAACCCCAAGATCAAGAGTCACATGCTCCTGGGCGCCTGGGTGGCTCAGTCGTTAAGTGTCTGCCTTCGGCTCAGGTCATGATCCCGGGGTCCTGAGATTGAGGCCATCTTCTCCCTCCCCCACTCTCCCTGCCTGTGTTCTCTCACTGTCTCTCTGTCAAATAAATAAATAAAATCTTAAAAAAAAAAAAAAAAGTCACATGCTCTACACCAACTGAGCCAGCCAGGTACCCCAAGATTACTTATTTATATTTACAAATATAGGGATGCCTGGGTGGCTCAGTTGGTTAAGCGTCTGACTCTTGGTCTCAGCTCAGGTCTTGATCTAAGGATTGTGAGTTCAAGCCCCAAGTTGGGCTCCACTCTGGGCATGGAGTGTGTGTGTGTGTGTGTGTGTGTGTGTGTGTGTGTATATGTATGTTCAACTAAAGGAATAAGTATGTTCATTAGAATAAAATTAGTACTTCTCCCTATTTAGTTTTATTTCTCATCAAACTGAAGCCCAGAGTTTACAAATAATGTTAATTTTCTCTCCTATAATGTTAAATAGATATGGTTCTTTTAATCCATTAGTAAAATTAATAACCTTTTGAAAGAGTTTCAATTAGACACCTGCATAAGGAAAAGGATTTCTAGTTAACTGTTCGAAACACATAAAAATTGATACATAGAAGTATTACAATACCAAAGTTATAAAAGACATAGTAATGACTCTTAAAAAAAAAAAGACATTCTAAATTTTCATCAATCCCAATTATATTTTCAGTGCTCTCTGAATGACTACTCAGGTTACAGAACCAGGAGATCACAAGAATATGTCTGCAATCCAGAAACACTGATGATTCACACTAAGCCCAATTTCTACCAAAAAAAAACCCCTCCTGAATGTGTATATATTAGTCCTTGCCCTTTCTGATCTGTAACCTTTTTATTAATAAATAAGGAGAAATAAATTCCAAATGCAAGAGGGTTAAAAATGTCTAAAAAGGGTCCCTAGAGAGTTTGAATTTTGAATTCTTTAAGGAAAATGTAACTTTGTCCTCTTCCAAAAGTTATCACTATCCTGTGGGAAAATGTTTTATTTAATTCAATAATGTTATGAGATGATATGGGAAGAATGATTCTAAATAAAAAGGACCATAAAAAACTTTTTGGAAGCAAGGTTATCTGTACTGCACCTTGAAGGATGGGTAGACCTTATTAGGCAAATGAAGGAAAGGCATTGCAGTCACAGGAAAATGGCTCAAGCAAAAGCAAGGGGGTAAGAATGCACAGAACGTATACCCAGGACAAGCACACTGGGTTGGGAGTAGGAAAAGTCTAAGAAGGTACTAAAGTGTTAGGGACTGTGAATATGTATGTGGCCTTGTATTAAACCTTGCAATTTTTTCAACAAAGGAATAGCAAAGTCGGATCTGTGTTAAATAAACTGCAGCAACACAGGGTAAAGGAGGGAGACAGAAGGAAGATACTTCGAAAACTCCAGAAGCAACTGAACAGGAAGTTTTCTCTTGTCATCTCAAAACACCAAGCAAACTACTTTGCACATAATCGATGCCCAACAAACGTTTTTTAATTTCTTGCCCTGGGAAGAAGATAAGAACTATGAAGTAGCAAAGAATCCTATACTAGTGAGAAAACTGGGCTTTAATACATATATGCTCCACAGTAAAGAGTATATTCATATTCATGTAAATAACTCAGGAAAGTTTTACTTAATTTTTTACTGTTTTTATAAAGATGATTACAGGATATTGAAAATGTTATATGATTTATAAGGCACTGAAAGGAAGACAGCGGTCTTAAAAGGAGGACTGAAATATTTCTGCATAGTTCCCAATAAAACACAACACCTACAGGCATCTTAAAAGTGGATTGTGTCCCTACAAATGGAATCCAGAGACCTGGAGGAGATTTAAACAACTGCAGAGAAGCAACAGAGCATGTGCTCTGCGATCAGGTCACAGTTTGACTTATTAGTTATATGATCTTGAGCTAGTTAAACTCTCAGAATTGGTTTGGGCATAATGACACTTATCCAACATGTGTTGTGATGATTAGAGATCCATTTTATAAAGTATCTAACCCAGTGCCTGGCTCTGGTACTTAACAAAAGTACTCAATAAAGTATAGTAGTAATGATAGTAGCTGTTATTACTTTTTTGAATGTCTATTAGATTTAGAATAGTCTAAATCTACATCAGTTTTTTAATTTTCAAATTCCAGAGAACTAATTAAAAATTTTACCGTTTAGGTAAATCTTAAGTACAAGGCCATTTAAAAAATTACTATAGCCTATCTTCGTTGTAATTAGCTTAGTACCAAGTCTGAGATTTATATTAAAATATAACATTTGTAACCTTGCATGTCTGATTTAATAACATTAGAAAATAGAACTAAACTGCTGATCTAGCCAAAGCAGATTTGGGGGGAAACGCCTCTACAACAATACCATACAACTTTTTACATTGTATCTGCTCCAAGGAACTTGCCAGAACGAATCCATGGTAAGGTGGAAAACAGAGTAAATCTGAGACTGCCCTTACACCACCACCCCTCCAGCCCTCACTCTACACACATACACAACCCCCCCCCCCACCCAGGTCAATCAACAGTGATCGTTTAGAAGTAAGCAACATAAAAAGCAACGAAAGCTGCTTCTCGAATAGGGACAACCCAAGCAAAAAATGGTCTTTATCAGAGGTAATCACAGTGTGGTTATCAGACCAGAAATCTCCGGGCACCCTTCTAAAGTGGCAGCTTGAAAATTCAGCTCGGTTGGTATGTTAACCCCACACACTCCACGAAAGACTCCAACTCAAGTTGACAGAATGGAAAGCCAAGAAGAAGCTACTCTGCTTAAACTCTCCGGCAGGGTTAAATTATGCATTAAGGCAAGTAAAATTTCCATCCTTACTCGTTTTCTTTAACGAAGCTCAAATGATACCAGTTAAAATGATCTAACTGGTTACCACTAAAACAAAGAAAATTATAGATTTTCCACGTTTTAACTCTTCGAAGATATCTATAAATGATACAGATTTTCGGATAAGGGCTTTCTTAACATCCTCTGCTTACTAAAACTTTTTGCAGCAACTACCAATATCTACGGTAACTCGACAAGTCGGTGCCCCGAACGCATGAACTGAAATGTGGTAAATGCAGGTGTTTGACAAACACTGCCCGCTTTAGACAGCAAGCGCATGACTACAAGTGAATGCTATCTGCCTCGGATTAATTCCACGGGGATTCGGGTTTTTTTTTTTTTTTTTTTTTTTTAAAGATTTTATTTATTTATTTGAGACAGAGAGAATGAGATACAGAGAGCATGAGAGGGAGAAGCAGACTCCCTGCTGAGCATGGAGCCCGATGCGGGACTCGATCCAGGGACTCCAGGATCATGACCTGAGCCGAAGGCAGTCGCTTAACCAACTGAGCCACCCAGGCGCCCCGGGATTCGGGTTTTTAATCCACCGTTTGTTACACTCAGAATACGTGAGGAGTCGCTGTGCCCTATCATACTCTTTATTTTTTAAAAAAGTTAGGGAACAAAGCTCTCAAACTTGACTCTCATTTAAAAATCTCGCAACAAGAAAGCAACTCGCACTTCAGCCAGCTGCTTCTCACCCCGTTTCTGGTTTCCTCACTCGGGTCACCGCCGCGCGGGTCCCCGCCGCCCACCCGAACAAAGCAGGCAGACCCCAGACCCGGGACACAGAACCTCCTCACCCAGCCCCGCACACACACGCCCCTCCCAGTCAGCTCCCTCCGCGGGGCGCCCTGAGACGCCTCAGAACTCACCTCCCGCGGGCCGGCGAGC
Source organism: Neomonachus schauinslandi (assembly GCF_002201575.2). Classification (NCBI taxonomy): domain Eukaryota; kingdom Metazoa; phylum Chordata; class Mammalia; order Carnivora; family Phocidae; genus Neomonachus; species Neomonachus schauinslandi. Next base: position 90,086,898 of record NC_058406.1, on the reverse strand, counting down.
CCCGGGAGCGCGGCGGCCGCGACGGAGCGGCAGCTGCGGCCGCCTCAGGCGACGGACGGGTGGCCGCGGCCCCTCCCCCAGGCGGGTCCGCGCGCCAGGGGCGCCTCGCCAGGCAGAGGCACTGCGGGAGGCAGGCACTCGCCCCCCGCCTCCGCTCGCCGCAGGTCACGTGAGCCAGAGCTCGCGCGGCTCTCCCCCCACCCAGGGGTCGCGCGGCGCCGCCGGCCTCCACAGCGCCTCTCCTCTGCGCCTGCGCCCCAGCTCCAGTAGCTCCCATTCAAACCGACAACGCCCCGCGTCTTTCGGACCCGCCAATGGCCAGCGCGGGGGGCGGGGCGGGGCGGTTGTCCGCGCCTCTGCCTCCACCGTCCCGGGGCGGGGCACTGCGCGTCAGGCTGAGGGGGCCCCTGGGGGGCTTGGCCCTCCGCTGTTCTGGGGCCTGTCGTCAAACACCAAGTTGAAACTGCTTTCCTGCCCTCTTACTTCTTCTTCAGACACTGAAGGGTGGAGCGATAAGTATCGTGTTCAGAGAGGGTCTGGCCTGGACCCCTTTAAAAGATGGGCGCCCAGAACAAATGCGTCCTGCACTGACGGCTCGGTCCAGCCTAGAGAACGAGTTTCCCAAGCGGCCTATGCGGGATGTTTAAGAAAAAGGGCTCTGTGACAGGAACAGAGGGACCCGTGTCAAAGTCCGAACAAGGCAGCCTCAGTTCTTGCGGCCCTGTCACAATTCCGGCGTTTCCAGCTGTTAAGAAAGCAAACTTGTGTTGACTGCAGAGTTGCCGGATCCCAGGAAAACTGGGTGGCACTTGACTCAGTTTCAGGCCGCTATATTCCAGATACACTGGGAAAAGGCAGTTTTATTTCCATGCACCTCCTCCATTATCAGGTTTAACCAAAACATAGGTCTCAGTTCTTCACAGAAATACCAAGACTACAGGCTCTTTGGGCTAAAGAGTCGGATGAATTTAATTAGATTATTTCTCAAACATTTCTCCACTGAAATGAAATTTAAATGTTTCTGCAGGCTTAAGGGTGTGTTAGAGAAAACCCCACTTTCAGTATCTCTCTGAATGATGGCCATAACCAGTGATTCAAGCAGCATTTCTCTTCCTGGGAACGTGTTATGTATCGCAAATTGGTTAAAATAACAGCTTTGGCATCACACTTGACCTGGATTTGAGTTACATCTTTGCCACTTATGGGCTGATTGACCTTAAAGGAGTTACTTATCCTCTTTAGCCTTAGTTTCCTCAACTGCAAAACACAGGTAATAAAAGTGGTGGTTATGCTTCCATGAGGTAAGTTTTGTTAAGCGCCTGACTGCTTGATAAATGGTACCTATTATTATTATCAGCAACTACCTTTAAAATCAGGTACTTATAAACAACAACTGAATTAGATGGCTGTACCATTTCAGAGGTAGGTATTATAATTCTTTCTTACTCATAAATTCTTTTTTGGGTGTTGATAGAATGTTTTCCTATCAACCATTGTCCAAAACAAATCATGTCCCGCCTGCAAATCTTCTCTTACACATGTGACTTTCTATCACTGGTATTAGTTATCTCCATCTTACTCAAGTTGAATTAGTTTTTAAATTATCTTTTAAAAGGCATAAATCAGATTATGTCACTCTCCTATTTGAAAACCTTTAGTGATTTATCATTTGATTTAAAATAAAATCTAAATTCCCTACCATGGCCCACAAAGCCCTAAGTCATCTTGCCCTATCCACCTCTCTACTCTCCAGTATTTCCTTCTCCTCCTGGTGTACTTTGCACTTCACTCCAAGTACACAGGATATTTCTCCAGCCCTAGAACAGATCAAGCCTCAGGGTTCTCTCAGAGCCTTCTCCCTGGCAGTTCCCCCTGCCAAGATTTTTTCCCCCAGGCCCTTTAAATGGCTAGCTACTTGTCAGCCCTCAGCTTTCAGCTTATTCATTACAGTATTTAGCAAGTATTTATTAAGTTTCTGCTATGTGTCAGAAACTGTTCTAGGTGCTGGGAATATAGTAATGAGCAAGAGGGAGCACAGCCCCTGCTTCCATGGAGTTCAATAAAAATAAATAAGAAAAATATCAGGTTGTGACAGGTACCATGCAGAGAATTCAAAGGGGGGTGATGTGAGGGTGAGTGACTGAAAGACAACTTTACATTGAGGGTCAAGGTAAGAAAGTCCACTTTGAGAAGACAGTATTCAAACCAAGACTTTAATTATAAGGAGCCAACTTTTAAGCAAATCTCAGGGAAGAGAACATTAGGCAAAGGGAACAGCTAGTGCAAAGCCCTGTGAGGGCAAGCTTTGTGGGTTTGTGAAACTGGAAAAAGACCACTATTGCTTAAGTGAAATGAGGTAGAGAAGAACCTACAGGGTGAAGTCATACCAGATCATGTAGACCTTTGTAAGCCAGGACAATGAGTTTGGGCTTTACTTTCTAAATGTAATAGTAGCCAGAGGAAGATTTAAACATGGGAATAACTTCATTTGTTTATATTTTTAAAGGAACACTCAGAAACAAAACCAGAATTTCAGACATTCTATAAGACAATTAGCCCAGACTCTTCACAAACATCATTGTCATGAAAAACAAACCAACCAAAAAAGGTACATGAATCTTGTGGAGTCCTAAATCAGAGAGAGAGAAAATGAGAGAGAGACTATAAAAGACATTTAAGAAACAATTGGAGAAATTTGAATATAGATAATATATTAGGTAATATTATAGAATTACTGTCAATTTTCCTAGAGGTGACATGGAATTATGGTTATATAGGAGAATTTTTTTATTTTTAGGAGATGCAAGCTGAAGTACTTAAGAATAAAAAACCATGACTTCAACTTATATGCAAATGGTTCAGCAAAAGACAGAGAAAGAAGAGAAATACAAACTAAATATTAACACTTAGACCTAGGTTAAGATATATCTCTTACTCTTATACTATATTATTCATGTATTATTCTTTTACTTTTTCTAGAAATTTGGAATTTTTCAGAATAAAAAGTAGGGAAGAAAATCGCTCCGTAGACTTCCATGTCTGAAAGTAATAACCCAGATACCCTGTTCACTCTCTCACTGAAAACAACTTAAAATGCTTTCAAATATTTAAAAAAATATATAAAATTTATCAATGACCTAGCATTCAAGTAAGGATTACTCAGAAGCTAGGAACTAGTAAAATAGATAAGCAGATGAACTTGAGATTTAGTTGTCACAGTCTCATGAGACATGGAAAAAAGAGACAAAGGCCAGGTCCTACCAAGATGAGGAATCTAATAAGAGACTCCACACATAAGCCAGGATCTCCCAAAGTCCTTGTCAACCTTTTCTCAGAAGACAACAAAAGAAAATTGCCTGCAATCGTCCTTAACATAGAATAGAGGAGGATATATCTCCTGATATTTTTTTCTGTGTTTTTTGTTTTGTTTTGTTTTTTTACCAAAGGCAATAATCTGCTCTACATGACTTGTCTGAAACTCAAGCACATAATTTACTTTAAAGTGGTTTCAGGTTGATGGTGCCCCTAGGCAACTGGTAAAGGTGAACCAAATCACCACTAGAGACTGTATCTCCCCAAAATTTGTATGTTTAAACCTAATTCCCATTGTGATAGTATAGGGAGATAGGGCCTTAGATTAGGTCAAGAGTGTAGAGCACTCATGAATGAGATTAGTGCCCTTATAAAAAAGACCCAAAGAGCAGCCTCACACACAGGGATACAGTAAGATGACACCCCTCTAAGAACCAAGAAATGGGCCTTCACCAGACACGATGTGCTGGCACCTTGATTTTGGACTTCCTAGCTTCCAGAACTGTGAGGAATAAATGTTTTGTTTAAGCAATCCAGTTTATGGTATTTTGTCAGCTCAAGCTAACTAAGACACCGACTTGATCCAGACCCCCAAAATTTACACAGCAGAAGTTCCAAGAAATGTGAACTCTCAGTCAAATTACAAATCATACAAAGAAACAAAGCATCTTATACAAGAATTAGCAGGAAAAAAATAACAAAATCAAACTCTTAAAGACTTTGAAATTGTAATTACCAGCCATAGAGTATAAATATGTTTAATAGATTTAAGGCAATAAAATAAAAGATTGAAGATACGAATAAAGAGCAAAATTCTTTCAAAAATGAACAAGCAGGTTTAAAAAAGAATTTAAAAAACCTTATAGACTTAAAAAAAAGACACATAATAATTAAAATTTAAAAGTCAACAGGCAGGGGATACCTGGGTGGCTCAGTCAGTTAAGCATCCAGCTCTTTTTTTAAGATTTTATTTATTTATTTGAGAGAGAGTGTGCACCGGGGCTGGGGGTGGGAGGGGCAGAGGGATAGGAAGAAGCAGACCCCTGCTGAGCAGGGAGCCCGATGCAAGGCTTGATCCCAGGACCCTGAGAGTATGACCTGAGCCATAGTCAGACACTTAACCAGCTGGGCCTTCCAGGCACCCCAGCATCCAACTCTTGATTTCAGTTCAGGTCATGGTCTCAGAGTAGTGAGATCAAGCCCCACTTTGGGCTCTGTGCTGGGCATGGAACCTGCTTAAGAATATCGCTCTCCCTCTGTCTCTCCCCTCCTGCTTGCTCTTGTGTTTTCTCCCTAAAAAAAAAAAGTCAATGGGCAGGCTTAACAGCAGATTAGACATGCTGAAGAAAAAATTAGCAAACTAGAAGATAGAACCAAATTAATTTTTTCACATAAAAGAGAAACGTGGAGGATAGAGGGAGATCTAACATGTCTAATCAAAATTCTAAAATGAAAAGAAAATGGACAATACCTTAGGCAAGATTTTTAAAAAAGAAAAAGAAAATAGATATTTACGCATAAGATAATGAAAATACAGGGCACCAAAAGCAAAGTAACTGTACAACCATTGCAAGAGAAAGGGCTGACCACCTCCAATGAAACAACACTTAGCTGATAGGTGACTTTGCAACTGTAAAAATATAACCCAGAAGAATGTAGTGAGAGAAAATGACTGTCAACCTAGAATTATTTAACCAGTAGAAATATCTTCTAAAAATGAGAGTGAAATAAAGGCATATTTAGGTAAACAAAAACTGATTTTGCCATCACAGACCCTCACTAACTGAAGTTATAAAGGTTACCTTTCAAGAAGAAGGAAAATGATTTTAAATGGATAAAGATGCGAGAAGGTGGTGATAACCACAGTAAGTGGTAAACATTTGGATACCACTATTAACTGATGTCATTGTTCTTTCTTGCCTTGTAAATTCACTCATTCATCTATTCAAGAACATGTTTTTAAATACCTATTATGTGCTAAACACTATACTGAGTGCTAGGGACATAGCAGTGGCATTTTTACTGCATTTCCACATTACTTGAAAACCCCTCTGGTGTTAACACTGCTGATATTGACATTTCCTTGATCCTTTCCCAGTGCCTTGGAGAAGGGAGAGAGCAATGAGTGTGCATAGCCTTACAACATGCAAGGTTGTTAGGATAGCCCAAGCTTAGTGTTGTTGTTTTTTTAAACATATGGAATTTTTAAAATTTTTTACTTATTTATTTTTTAAAAGATTTTATTTATTTATTTATTTGACAGAGAAAGACACAGCGAGAGAGGGAACACAAGCAGGGGGAGTGGGAGAGGGAGAAGCAGGCTTCCCACTGAGCAGGGAGCCCGATGCGGGGCTCGATCCCAGGACCCTGAGATTATGACCTTAGCCGAAGAGAGACGCTTAACGACTGAGCCACCCAGGTGCCCCATATGGAATTTTTTTTAAAGATTTTATTTATTTGGGGCACCTGGGTGGTTCAGTCGTTAAGCGTCTGCCTTCGGCTCAGGTCGTGACCCCAGGGGCCTGGGGTGGAGCCCCGCATCGGGCTCCCTGCTTGGCGGGAAGCATGCTTCTCCTTCTCCCACTCCCCCTGCTTATATTCCCTCTGTCACTGTCTCTCTCTATGTCCAATAAATAAATAAAATGTTAAAAAAAAAGATATATGTACCCCTATGTTCATTGCAGCATTATTTGCAATAGCCAAAATATGGAAGCAACCCAAGTGTCCATCAATAGATGAATGGATAAGGAAGACATTTTATACATACATATAGATAGATAGAGATATATATATCTATATATATATGGAGAGAGAGAGAGAGAATATTACTCAGCCATAAAAAATATGGGGTGCCTGGGTGGCTCAGTCAGTTAAGCATCTGACTCTTGATTTCCTCTCCCTCTGCCCCTACCCCCGCTCTCTCTCTCTCAAATAAATAAATAAATAAATCTTTTTTAAAAAATGAGATCTTGCCATTTGCAACAACATGGATAGATCTAGAGAGTATTGTGCTAAGTGAAAGAAGTCAGAAAGAGAAAGACAAATACCATATGATTTCACTTATATGTGGAATCTAAAGAAAAAAACAAACCCAAATGAATAAACAAACACAGCAGAAATAGACCCATTAACACAGAAAACAAACTGGTGGTTGCCAGGGGGAAGGGGGGGTTATTGAGCAAAAAGGGGTTAAGGTGAGTGGGAGGTACAGACTGCTTTTTATGGAATGAATAAGGATTGAAAGGTACAGCACAGGGACTATAGTTAAGGTATTATAATAGGGTTGTATTGTAACATTTGGTAGTTATACTTGCAGTGAGAATAGCATGATGTATAGAGTTGTGGAATCACTATGTTGTACACTTGAAACTAATGTAATATTGTGTGTCAACTATACTTAAAAAAAAAGATGGCTTAGATGTATACTGGTTGACATAGATATAATATATTGGATTGAGTTCTTTAAGGAGTGTTTCAAACACTATAAATATTAACATTTTCTAACACCTTTCACAATGAACATGTATTACTTTTTGTAATAAGAAAAAACTAGTCATTGTGGATAATAGATAAATGAGCAAAGGACTGAGATAATTCACAAATGAAAAAATAAAATATATTATTTATATTATATTTCATATATTTTCATAAATATATGAAAAATGTCCAACCTTATCAGTCATCAAAGTGCTGCAAATTAAAACAACATTGAAATACCTTTTTTTTTAATTGACAAAGTTTTTTTTAACTGTTCAGTGTTACAGAGCATGTCAAATTATCACTGCCATGTTGCTGGTGAGAACATATGCTTGTACAGACTTTTTGAAATCAATATTAGGAATATTAAAATTTTTATACTTGCCCTAATACTTTCCCACCTAAGAATTTATCCCAAGGAAATAATTTAAAATGTAGGTAAGGATGTTTACTGTTGTGTCATTTAAAAATATTGAAAACTGGATACAATCTAAATGTCTGTTGTTAGGAAAATGATTTATTACAGTGTAGCCATGTAGTGGATATAACTATTAAAAATAGACATTTATTTCAAAGTATAATAACACGAGGAAGTATTCTGCATGTTCAGTGAAAAAAAAGCATGTTGCAGAATTGCTTATTTATTATGATCCCAACTATGGAAAACATGTTTAGTAAACACTAGAAAGAATTATGCTGAAGCCATCTGAGTCTGGACATTTCTGTACTTCCCCCATTTTATACAATAAGCTAAAAGCATAAAACAATAAAAAAGTTTAAAACTAAGAAAAAATACCATGGATCTGAATATTCTCCCATAAGTATGCTCTGTTACTTCCTTCTAGTGGCTTTCTATTAAAAATTTTTTTTAAAAAATACATAGATATGAAACAGGGGTAAATAGGGGTGAGGGGATAACAGCTTAGGAGTTTGGCAGGGGTGAGGGAATCTGCTCTAGGGTGGCTAATCATTCTTGGATTGAGGGCATTCCAGGATGCAGAACTTTCTATTTTAAATCCAGGACAGGAATTGGTAAAGGCAGGTGAGCCTACCACAAACAAGGTAGGTTTAAGAATCCTGTCCAAGAAAGAAAAGCAAGTAAGTAGTTCAAGACTTTAACCAGGAAACAGCCCTGTGTTCTTTTACAGGGTTAACTTTTGGGGTTCTCTAAAGCTGAAGTGGTCAATATCACTGCTTAACAGTAGATCTGGAGGCTGCCTGTTAGCAAGGCAATCAAGTGCTTTTAATTCACAATTCATGTGGTGTCATGTACAAGAGAAGTTGCACAATGAAACTTACTTACTACCCTGTTATTCCAAATATCTCTTCGTAGGGTGGATCCCTTAGAAAGGAGGCAGGACTCTCATGACTACCCTGGCAATCTCCTGTGTGTTGAACTTCTAAGAGTCTGTTTGCCTTTAGGATAATATGCGTACTCAAATGTTCTCCTCTGAAGATTATACCCATTATTTTATGACGCTATTATCAGTCTTAATTATGGGATTGCAGATGTGCCCAGAGGTTCCCTTGACGGAAATCATACAAATCTAAATTGTGGTCATTTAGAACTCTTTCTACTTTAGTGGCTAGACTCCAGCTCAGATAGGTGTCACTGAACCTCCCCCAACTTTTTTTTTTGACATCAATAGGATCTCAGTGAGACCATGATCTCAGAGACATAAAAGACTAAGTAATTTTTTATTTTATTTTTAATTTTTAAAATTTTTTTTATTTAAAGATTTTATTTATTTATTTGACAGAGAGAGACACAGTGAGAGAGGGAACACAAGCAGGGGGAGTGGGAGAGGGAGAAGCAGGCTTCCCGCCGAGCAGGGAGCCCGACGTGGGGCTCGATCCCAGGACCCTGGGATCATGACCTGAGCCAAAGGCAGACGCTTAACGACTGAGCCACCCAGGCGCCCCTAAAAGACTAAGTAATTTTTTAGAGATGCCTCACTTTCCGGTTAGCTCACATTCCTTCCAAGTCATCATACATATACTTGCTAGCATGCTGGAAGGATTATGAAGAGTAGGTCTTTCAAGAATATTGAGCAACACTCCATATCAATGTCTATGAATTCACCTTATTGCTTCTACTTACCACCCATTACAACTGCCCACCCCCTGACCACAAGCTTTCTTTAAGACATTTGTGAGTCCTGGAATGCCTGGGTGGCTCAGTTGTTTAAGTGTCTGCCTTTGACTGAGGTCGTGATCTCAGGGTCCTGGGATCGAGTCCCGAATCTGGGGCTCCCTGCTCAGTGGGGACCCTGCTTCTCCCTCTCCCTTCTACTTCTCCTGCCTGTGCTCTCTGACAAATAAATAAAATCTTTAAAAAAAAAAGACATTTGTGAGTCCCTTAAACCCATTTAGAAGGCTTACAGGAGTTCTCTCCATCAAGCTAGGCATAAAGGTTTTTTTTAGTCCAGCTTCCTCAATAAAATTTCTACATTTACATGCTCTTCCCTTAGGGGAAGAGGAGGGAGAGAGGGAAAGAAGACTTGACATTTATTGAATACCCTCCATGTGTCAGACACTGAGCAAGATACTCTGCATATTTCTGTCATTTAATTCCCACAAACACGTTTTATCCCCATTTTGTGGATGAGGAAACCGAGGTGGAAATCACTTAGATAACTTATTCAAGTTCCTCAGTTAAGAAAGAGCAGAGCTGAGTCTGGTTTATAAAAATGTGTGCTCTTTCCACCCTCCTCAAACAGCCAAATGGGTCTTCCTCTCTGCTTGCCTTCCTCCTTCCTCCCCATTCCCTCCTCCCTCTCTCTCTCCTTCTTCCTTCCACCAATATTTTAGAATTGTAAAAGGCTATTGGAGAGATACACAGAATGCTCTGAAAGCTTCTATCAGGGGAAGCAGGCCTCGTATAGGAGGTGACAGAAGGTTCTAGAGGAAATGACATGCTAAGGGATGAGTAAGAAATAACCAGGTAGAGGGAGGAAGGTGGAGTGGCCAGTTTGGGCAGAGTAAACAGCATGAAGTGAAGGCCCCAAGGTGGCAAGGAGACCGGGTATCTGAGGAACAAAAGAGATGAAGGGCAGACAGTAAGAGGGAGGAGTGAAACTTGGCTGGTGAGGGAGACAGGGACAAGGAGAGCGAGTGTTTGCAGCTCGGGGAGAGGGTTCTGGCCCTTCCCTGAATGCACCTCCCCTCACCTGAAGCCCTGAGCAAGAGGAGTATTTTCAGTCTTTACAGAGAAAACATTTTTTATCTTTAGAGTAGTATTTTTTTAAATGAAGGCCTTTTGGCACTTTGGAGGTGATCATTCTTTTTCCAGGGCTGCTCTGTACATAGCTCCCACCCTGTTTCCAGGTACTAAATGCCAGGAGCACCTTCCCAGGCAGGCAGCGCGGTGATAACCTCGTACACCCCACAGTTTCTGAAACCCTTGGCAGTGACCCCTGCCTCCTACTGAGAACCAATACCCTCGTTGGGGCTGCCGTGGTGTCCCTGCCACCAACTTCATGACTGGGCTTTAGCCCTTCATCCACCGATAGCCAGACTCTTCTTTTGGTGGATGGCCTTCCCTACAGGTACCCCAGTGGTGCAGGTTTGTGTCTATGACATACTAGGAACATTTGTCATTCCATCAGGTAACTGTTGAGTCTCTGCTCTGTGCCAAGGTTGGGAGTAGAGATAGGCTAGTGACAGAGACAGAAGTGAAACGATTCATTATAACCTGGTGGGGGAAGTGCAGCCGAGGTTGCTTGTCCGGGAATTGGAGGTGGCGGAGGAGGTGGTGGCCTCTCCTGGCCAAGGAGGCAGAGAGGACAGCAGCACATTTTATGGAGGCAGCAAACACAGGTGAGCTTGGACGGCTATAAATAGCTTGGCATTGTTGAAGCATGAATTTCAAGTCCAGGTGTGGCAGGAAGACAGGTTGGAGAGGTAGGCGGCCCACACAGTTCACAAAGGGCCCCGTATGCCAAGCTAAGGCGCTTGGATAATATGCAAAATAAACTCCCAAATGTGTCTACTTGCAAATCTTCAGTCATCCTGAAATGGTAACATCTGGATGAGGTGTATAGGAATTTTCTGAAGAGGGTGCCTCTGTGTGGCTCAGCCGTTAAGCGTCTGCCTTTGGCCCAGGTCATGGTCCCAGGGTCCTGAGATCGAGCCCCTCATCAGGCTCCCTGCTCCACGGGGAACCTGCTTCTCCCTCTCCCACTCCCCCTGCTTGTGTTCCCTCTCTTGCTGGGTCTCTCTCTGTCAAATAAATAAATAAAATCTTTAAAAAAAAAAAAAAAAGAATTTTCTGAAGAGCTATACAGATCAGGTTATTGCAGCTGGGCCAAAGTTTCTCTCTGGCTCTTTAACGTCAATTATGAAGTTCTTGTGTGCCTTGGAGGATTTTGAAGATTCTTTTCATGTATGTTTTTTAACAGCTTTATTGAGCTGCAACTGACATAATAAATCACACAATTTGCCAAGTTTGACGTTTGTATGACATATTTATACTTCTGTGAAATGAGCCCACAATCAATGTATCCGTCAATCAAGAGAGGGAAGTGGGGGGGATGGGCTAGATGGATGATGGGGATTCAAGAGGGCCTTTGCTGTGATGAGCACTGGGTGTTCTATGTAGGTGGTGAATGAGCTGACTTGTACTCCTGAAACCAATATTGCACTGTTAACTAACTATAATTTAAATAAAACTGAAAAAATAAATTTAAAAAGATATATATATATCCATCAACACTAAAAACGTTCTTATGCCCCTTGGTAATCCTTCCCCCCAACCTGCACCCCAACCCCAGGCAATGAGTGATTTGCTTTCTGTCACTATATATTACTTTGCATTTTGTAGAATTTTATATAGATGTATACTCTTCTTTGGCTTATTTCAAATGGCGTAATTATTTTGAGATGCCTCCAGTTGGTTGCATGCATAAATAGCTATTGTTTATGGGTTTTTTATTTTATTTTTTTAAAATAAATTTTATTTATTTACTTATCTGAGAGAGAGAGAGAGAGTACTCATGAGTGAGTGGGCAGGGGAAGGGCAGAGGGGGAGGGAGAGGGACAAGTAGACTCTGCACCGAGCATAAGCCCCACAGGGGGCTCCATCTCACAACCTTGAGACCAGGACTCTGAAACCAAGAGTCGGTCGCCTAACCGACTGAGCTGCCCAGGTGTCCCAATCATTCAGTTTTTTTTTTTAAGCCTTCCACTTTGAGGTATGTCTTCCTATAGTATTTACTGTATCTCAACAAGTTTACTCCATGAGATGACAAAGCTCCATTTTCAGAGGGGCTTTGGGGGTAACAGGCACAAGAGATACCAGCTGGGGAAGAAATGATGAGGCATAGGTCCTGGTTTTCTAAGAATTCTCCAAAATATAAAATAGAGTACTGTGATAAACAAAATAATGGCTCCCAAAGATGCCTACATCTTAATCCCTGGAACCTGTGAATATCACTTTACAGGTCAGAAGAGACTTTGCAGGTGTGATTAAGTTAGGGGTTTTGAGGGGAGGAGGTTATCCTGAATTATCTGGGTGGACCCATTTTTGTAATCACAGGGGTCCTGTGAAGTGAAAGAGGGAGGTATGAGGGTCAGAGTCAAAAAGAGATTTGAAGATGGTGGGACGCCTGGGTGGCTCAGTGGGTTAAGCATCTGCCTTCGGCTCAGGTCATGATCCCGGGGTCCGGAATCGAGTCCCTCCTCAGCAGGGAGCCTGCTTCTCCCTCTGCCTGCCACTCCCCCTGCTTGTGCGCGCGCTCACACGTTCTCTCTGATAAATAAATAAAATCTTTAAAAAAGAGAGAGAGATTTGAAGACGTTGTGATGTTGGCTTTGAAAATGGAGGAAGACTACCGGGGCAAGGAATGCAGATCACGTTTAGAACTGGAAAAAGCGAGGGAATGGATTCTCCCCTAGAGCCTCCAGAAGGAATGCAGGCTGCTGACACCTTGCTTTCAGCCCACTGAGACCCGTTTTTGGACTTCTGACCTCCAGAACTGAAAGATAATAAATTAGTGTTGTTTTAAGCCACTAAGTTTGGGATAATTGGCCACAGCAGGAATAGAAAATTAATAACCAATCCTGTTAAAAAAAAAAAAGCTCTGTTGCTTCTGACCACTTCTATTTCTTCTTCCACTTTGTGACACGTGGTCTCATAGGAGTGGAAGCAAGTTGGCTTTGGAATCAGACTGAGCTGTCCTAGCTGCTCCTTTGAGCTCGTTTCCTTAGCCTACAGCGGGCATGATAAGAGTATTTATCTCAGGAGCCATGGAAAGGATTGATGAGATGAATCAATCCCAGCACGTAGTGCGCCCTCCATAAAACTGCTTTCTTTACTTTCCACTTAATACTAGAATCCAAGGGACAAATCCCCCCTGCTAGTGCCCCTCTGTGTAATTTTGACTAAATTGCTTTCTCTCTTTCAATCTGTTGAGGTTAAAGGGAAATACCTATTAAGTCTCTGAGAGTGTTTAGAGTTTGTAATGTGGCTGGATACTCGTGGTTAAAAAGTGTTATTTAGATGCAAAGCACTGTTATCTTTTGAGCTGGTAATTATTTCCTGGCCTAAATTGTTTACACTGTCCTGAGTTACCATTTCGGAGATGATGATATTGCTTGAGTGGTGAAGAAACACCTCATCTGGATATTGTGTGCCTTAATTGGGTTTATGAAGCCTACACAAGCCAATCATAATAGGCTGAATGCTAAGCATTATTTTCCTTTTGTATGGCTGTCACTTCTAGGATCTTAATATAGCAAGCAAAATTGTCCAATAAAAACTGGCATTTCAGCATTGGATTAGGTAATATTTACATCATAGTCATGTTGGGGGGAGTCTCTGGGCTTTTTATAAAGAAAGGGGTTAAGGAAGTAGTGCTATTATTTTTCTACAAGGACATAATTAATATTCTGGGCCCCCTTATCGCTGGGGGTTGCCAAACTTAAGCAAGAAAGTTTAGGGAAAGGACAAGGCTTTTTTTTTTTTTTTAAATAAAGCTTCTTTAAATCAATGTTCTTTAAAATTCGTGATTAAAATTATTTTTAGAAAATCAATTGGCAGGAGTTTTCTAACTGTTTCCAAAGCACAGCAAAGGTCTGTGCTTTACAGCACAAATTAGACCATCCAAGATGACTGCATGGCTATGTCAACGGGAAAACTGGATAAAGAGACAGCACTGACCCCCAACGGGGGGAGGACACCAAGCAAGGGCTGCTGGTAAAACACAGGGAGGAAGCTTCTCCAAATACTGTTCACTCACAGTTTCAAAAGCTTTTCGCTCAGAATTTTCAAATAGTTTCAGGGTAAATAATTTGTAACAGGTGGTCATCAGATTCATGCACACTTACCAAAGGCCTACATCTCCAAGGCGGGCTGTAAATAATATACCCATATGGGTCTCAAGGGAACACTGGGTTGATTTGTTGTTCCAACACAGTGTCTCCCTCCTGCCACTCAATGACAGGAGAAAACCAGACGGCCATGCTGAAAGGTGTATGGTTACAGCTATAGACACTGCTTTTGCGGGCACCCACACTTCTGAGATAAAGTTAGCTGAGAGCATTACAGCACATAATCAAATGCAGTCATTGCAGAGGTAATGTTTCACATTACCTTTGAAAATACTTGAATCCAGAAACACCATACACTGGATACAAAATCCATGAATACCTAGCCTCTGGGCGTGGCCTAGGACATATTATTCTGAACCATCTCCTATTTGCCTTCGTGGGTAAATAGACACCTGAGCTAGAAATAGAGGGAATTTGAAAAATAAAAGAGTCAAACTAAGTATTTTTGAATGCTCTTAAGAGACCACACACACACACACACACACACACACACACACACACACAAGTTTAGATCACATCAGAAGTTCCTTAGGTAGTCTTCAAAGTTAATTTCTTGCAATTGAAGGAACACGGAAGAAGCAGGCACACCATGATTTGGATGCTCAGTTTTTGTTCTATTTAATTGCAGCCAACTTCCTACTATTGAAAAAAAGAAAAATGATTTATAATTAAAAGATTGTTCATCTGTATCGAAAAGCTCAGGTTCACTCTATGATGTCCAGAGACCCTCAAGATGGAGGTGAGTTTCTATTGCTACCGCTATTGTTTTACCTCTTTGTGTTGACTGTGGCATGTGTTGGGTGAAGACTTAAAGCAGCATATTGCTCTAGGCGGAACAGTATATTGTTGCAGGGGCACCTGGCTAGCTCATTCAGTAGAGCATGCGACTCTTCATCTCAGTATTGCGAGTTTGAGCCCCACGTTGGGTGTAGAGATTACTTAAAAATAAAAAATAAAGATTTTATTTCTTTATTTATTTGAAAGAGAGAGCAGGCGGAGGGGCAGAAAGGGAGGGAGAGAGAGAACTCCAAGCAGACTCTGAGCTGAGCCCAATGTGGGGCTCGATCTCATAACCCTGAGATCATGACCTGAGCCAAAACCAAGAGTCAGATGCTTAACCAACTGAGCCACCCAGGTGCCCCCCAAATAAAAGAATCTTTTTAAAAAAAGATTTTGTTGGGCACCTGGGTGGCTCAGTTGCTTAAGCAACTGCCTTCGGCTCAGGTCATGATCCTGGAGTCCTGGGATCGAGTACCGCATCGGGCTCCCTGCTCGGCAGGGAGTCTGCTTCTCCCTCTGACCCTTCCCCTCTCATGCTCTCTGTCTCCCATTCTCTCTCTCAGATAAATAAATAAAATCTTAAAAAAAAAAAAAGATTTTGTTTATTTGAGAGAGAGAGAGAGCACAAGTGGGGGGAGGAAGGGCAGAGGGAGAGGGAGAAGCAGACTCCCTGATGAGCAGGAGCCCGACTTGGGACTTCATCCCAGTACCCTGATATCATGACCTGAGCCGAAGGCAGATGCTTAAACGGCTGAGCCACACAGGCACTGCAATAAAAAAATCTTAAAAAAAAAAAAATCATTGGATCATGAACTTAAAGCTCCTAACTCTAATCTATTCACATTTTTCCTGAGTGAGTAAGAAGAATTTGGATCCAACAGTCAACTATTTTTATTATACTTCATAGGGTTGATCTTAGAAGAGTGGGGTTCAAGACCTGAGTGTTAAGTGGTTCATACTTTAGTGGAGGGCATCTTGCAAGGGTGGGTAGAAACAATGTCTGCTTTTTCCTCTGCCTCTTGGGTCATAGCCTGTCTGGAAGCTAGCAAAGGTCTAAACACAGAACAGAGGGTATTAGGGATGAGATTAAGTGACTGTCACAGGCACCCGGTCCCACAGTTTTCCTTTAAAGATGGAAATAATCCTCCAATATAGAACATGATACATAACATTGTATTATCACTAAATGGGCTTAGTGAATAGAACAAACATCACCTACCACCCAGAAACAATGATTCGCTGACCATGTTTGACCTCTAACCAATAAGGAGTTTTGGTTTTGTCTCCTATAGACATTCTTAACTGATTCCATCAGATCCCTAGTCATCCCAACCATGGTTACCTTCTCTTAAACTGGACAAATTAGTGAGCATAAGTCAGCACTTCAACACCAAATTCAGACTTTATAAAAAAGTAAACCACACAAGGGATAGACATCAACATGGTGAGCACCTGTTGCTCAGGGCCCGGACTGAAGTGTTTTCACAGGGCTGGGTCACTGGGATGTGCTAGCCTCATATGCTCAGCGTTCAGGGTGATTTGTGAGCTATTGCTGAGCACATAATGGTCAGTATAGCTACATAAGCGGTCATGGCCCTAAATGTGTTCACCTGAACTCAGCAAATCAAATTGGGTCTACAGAAAGGTTCTGTTGGGTTCTGACCAGAATCTCTTTGGATTCGCCATTGGATTCTGAGATTGAGCTGGGTTTTGACATGAGAAGATGTTCTGGTTCCTTCCATCTACCTGTAAGAGGCCCTATAATTATAATGCTAAGGATGTAGATTGTCCTTTAACAGACAAAATCCTCTTGATATTTTGTGTACACACACACACACACACACACATAACAATAACAATAATAATATGAGAAGCTATTTTCCCATGTCTAATGAGAGAGTTCCTCAGGTTTCTGGCTTATCTTGGTAGTCTCTCTCTTTTTCTTTTTCTTAGCAAAAACTAAATTTTTATCAGTTTAAGTGGGATGATATTTGAGAAACTACGATCCGGCTAACAAAGGGTATTTTCTTAGCAAAAAGGGCTTAGAGGTCAGCAAAGTGTATCTCAAGATACAAAGAAGGCATGAGGATGAGTTTGGGGCCGTAGCTTGGGTCACTAAAAGTCCTGCAAGAGTAGAATTCATCTTTCTTTTCTCCTTTCTCTGTAGGCACTTAAAGATACTCTTTTTTCCCTCAGAAATCAGACTTTTCTATTGAAGTATATTTGGCACATAGTATCATGTAATTTTAAAGTGTACACATGTTAATTTGATACATTTATATATTGTAATATGACTGCCATTGTAGTGATAATTAGTACCTCTATCATATTACATGATTATTATTTCTTTTCTTTTTTTTAAAGATTTTATTTATTTATTTGACAGAGACAGAGATAGCGAGAGCGGGAACACAAGCAGCGGGAGTGGGAGAGGGAGAAGCAGGCCTCCCCCCGAGGAGGGAGCCCGATGTGGGACTCGATCCCAGGACCCTGGGATCATGACCTGAGCCGAAGGCAGACGCCCAACGACTGAGCCACCCAGGCGCCCCCATAATTATTATTTCTTTCTAGTGGTTGGAATAATTAAGTTTAGCAAGTTTTATGATTATAATACAATATTGTCTATATTCACTATGCTGTGCATTAGAGCTCTAGCACTTATTTACTATTCATTGAAAATTTATACCCTTAAAAAACATCTGTCCTATCCCTCCACCACCCATCCCCTAGTAACCACCATTTTACTCTCTGTATTTAGTAGTTTGGCTCTTTTAGATTCTACATCTAAGTGATATTATTCAGTATTTGCTTCTCTGATTGACTTATTTCACTTAGTATAATGTGCTCAAGGTCCATTCATATTGTTGTAAATGGAAGGATATCCTTCTTCCTCATTTTCTTTATCCACTCATTCACTGATGGGCACTTAGGTTGTTTCTATATCTTGGCTGTAGTGAATAATGCTGCAATAAACATGGAAGTGCATATATCTCTTTGGTATCCTGTTTTCACTTTCTTTATGTATATACCCAGAAGTAGAATTGCTGGATAATATGGTAGATCTATTTTAAATTTTTTTGAAGAATCTCCATATTGTTTTCCATAGTGGCTGAACCAATTTACATTCCCACCAACAGTGTTATAAGGGTTCTCTTTACTTCACATCCTCGCCAACATTTGTTGTTGTCTTCTTGATGATAGCCATTCTAACAGGTGTTAGATAGATATCTCATTGTGATTTTTATTTGCATTTCCCTGTTGATGAGTGATGTTGAATATCTTTTCATGTACCTGTCGGCCATTTGGATGTCTTGGACACATTCTATTTAAATTTATTTAGTGATAGTTTTCACCATCAAACAACATATTCGTTTACAGGTAGATTTTTAAAATAGTTTAAAACTCTTACAGAAATCATGTCTCAGATATGCTACTTCTTCCTTTAACCTTTAGATATACCCACAAATAGAGTACTTAGCCTTCCATATCTGGGCATTCTTCAGTATTCCAGCACTGAGATTGTTTTTGTTTTTCATTTTTAAACTATCATCTATTGAATGCTCACTCTGTGCCAAACACTATGCCAAGAGCTTTACATGCATGATCTCATGTTCTTCTAGCAATCCCGTGAACTAGGTATTATTCTGATTTTTCAGAAGAGGAAACTAAGACTCAGAAAAATTAAGTAACTGGCCCGATGGCATATAGCTAATGAGTAGAGAAGTCAGAATTCACATCTACATCTCTCAACTCTTGCTTTCCCACTGTGCTTTTGACTTTCCTGGGAAGCATTTTCCCTTGTTCTTCAATTTGGGTTGGAGTAACCTATGATTCTGTTCATGAAGATATACCTCACTTTACAGTAAATATTAGGCACTAAATAATTTAAAGTAATCCTGCAGTGTTTCTTCTTCTTCTTCTCCCATCCTTCTACTCTCCCTATTCCTTTCTCCCCTTCTTCTTCCTCTTCCTCTTCCCCTTCTTCCCTTCTTCCCCCTCCCTCCATTCCCCCTCCCCCCCTTGCTTTAAACAAAATATCTTTTTGATTTGAGTTCTCTAATTTTGGCACATATCTACAAATTAAGATTTTTGAACACGGTTCTGTAAGCGTCTTTACCGCATTTAGTTTGTACTCCTTTTTCT
The DNA here is from genome assembly GCF_002201575.2 of Neomonachus schauinslandi. Lineage (NCBI taxonomy): Eukaryota > Metazoa > Chordata > Mammalia > Carnivora > Phocidae > Neomonachus > Neomonachus schauinslandi. Next base: position 90,067,857 of record NC_058406.1, on the reverse strand, counting down.
TAGCTCATTTTTTTTGGTCAGACATATTATTTTAGACTTTCAGGTTATCTAATAAACCACAAGTTCACAGACTCATGAAAATTTAGAGGGGGAGACAGCTTCAGAGATCCGCTCATCCAACCCTGTCATTATATGGGCAAGGGAGGCAGCGGGTGGCTGCAGGACTCTGGTTGAGTCAGAGTCTCAGTTATTCCACCTAAAACTGGAGGAAATCTTACTGCTTCTAAGGAGTTGTTCCAAAAGTTCACAAATCAGGAGGAGATATCTAAATGGATGTTTTCAATTTTGTCTAAAAGAAAGAAAGACTGATACCAAGTGGCGGATGGTTTTGCTCTGATCATTTTCAGGAGGATCCCTAAGATACACTGCTACCACCAGGCTGTGGCAACCAGTCAGGACTGCTCAGAGCAAGGTAACCTCTCCGACTGGCTTCTGCTCGGGTTTTAATCAGAAGAGGGATGCTTGGCGGCAGACTGGCCTCTGGGTGTTCAAAAGGACTTTTTGTTCCTCGGTCATATTTCTATTAGTCTTTCTCTGCCTTTAACCTTCAAGAGAAAATCAGGAGAAGGGGACCAGAATGTCTGGAGGGACAGAAGAAAAAGCCCCAGAACAGAGAAGGCTGGTGGTTATGTTTGAGCTGAGCCAGCTTTCAGTAACACACAGTGTGGAGGCCTGTCAGTGATGTGTTGGACAAGTGACAGCCCTGGCATTTTAACGTAGCAATCCTTCACTTGCATCCTAAGCTCCTATTTTGGGAGAATAAATTCCAAATAGCATTTCCAAGGAGAGATTGATAAATATTTGGTCATTAACTAGAGACCAAATTCTCCCTCAAAATTTAATGAATAAGAAAATGTAAAACCTCCTCCCAACTTTTTTTTTTCTTTATTCCTTGCTTATATACCACTTGGCTGAGTGTTCTGCCTTATGTTTGTTAAATGAAAAGCATCCATTTTGTTCTGGCATAAACAGCAATATAAGCATAGTTTCATACATTATTCCAATGTATTTAACAACGAGGTTCTTCTCATTTTGCACAGAATAGGACACACAATGAAGACAATCAATGAAAACCAAAAGATCTACTGTTACAATTAAGAACATCAAGAATAGGCAGCAAGGGACGAAGGAGGTCAGGCTGCACATACATGGACAAAGCCAATTTCTTAGAAGATACAACTTCTAAGCAACAGAAAGATTTGCCTTCTGATGGGGATTTCTCCCAAATTAAGATATACAGTGATTACAATTTTACCTCAAAAAATGACATCCTTGATGTCTCAAATCAAATTCCTTTAACAGTAGATGACCTTCAAGAAAAGGCTACATATAAAGAGACTTGCAGAAATGCAGACATGGTCATGACTCTAGGTAAAATGACTAAAACTGTTATCAACAAAAACTATGATAAAGAGAAACAATCCACTGTAAATCTTGATATTCTGGCTAATGAAAGAGGCCCTTCCAAGTCAAACATTTCTGATATTTTACTCCATCATCTTTCCAATCAGGAATTCTTAAAAGGTCAAGGCATTAATTGTGAAACTTTCCCAGAGATTTCTAATGCTGACAGTGCTGATGAAGCTATTGTTAAAAATATTATTTTGCGCTATGTTAAGAATTCTTGGCCAAAAGAACAAACCTCAGAACTCACAGACCAACTGAGCCCCAAAAGGGGTGGTGAAAACAGCAATATGCCCTGTTGTTCACTAACTGTGACAGAAGGAAACGCCTCTGACTTAGAGGCTGCTGGAGAGAGCAGCCATCAAGAAACTTCACATTTTCTAACTAAAATCAAGAGTTCGCATGATAAACCAATAAGTTGCCAAGGGCAGCCACCCCAGAAACTGCAGACCGAAAAAGCAGTTTCAGGCACTGGGTTCAAACGTGGCCATAGTCTGGTTCATTACGAGTTATCTGATTTCCCTAAGGTTGCTCCCAAAGGGAAAGTCCCTAAAAATAAAACAATTAATAAACCACTTACAACAGATAAACAAGCCAGCTTTTCTCCTAAATTGAGAGATAAGTCAGCTATTGTGCAAGATATTTTAGAAAGCATGTCTAGGTCAAACTGTATTGAAAGACAAGGACAGAAAAGGAAAACTGCTGAACCTTCACAACAGATAGAGGTAAGTGAAAGTGGTCTCCAGGAAATGCATGATCGGGGCCACTTCTCATCCGTACAGTGTGGGTCTTTGCAAGGTGCATGGAACTGACCTAATCTTTGACCTCTCAGAAGCTCAGTGGGTGTCTTCCTGAGAAGAATCAGGGGCTGGACAAACAACAACACATCATAGAATAAACTCCAAATTCTTTGACCTGGAATTTGAGTTTCCCCATTTTTTTTTGGCTCCATCCTACCCTTATAAACCTCACTCTCATCCCCCAGGAGTCATCCTCAGTGAAGTGGCTGGTCCCCAAGCTCTCTGGGCCCGCACCCTTGGAGCTCCTGCCCCACATGGAACATTCCACCTCTGCTTGTCAAAGACGTGCGCATTTTCATGGCCCCCTTCAATTCCCCATTGGCTGGGGGACTTTCTGAGTCTCACTCCCACCCCCAGTCAGTCTTCACATCCTCTGTTGTTTAGGTTTCTGTCAGAGCATTTATTTATGTCAGCCTGCTTTGGATCATGATAATTTGGAAATATCCATTTCTTCCACTAGACTTGAGTACTCTGGAGGGCAGCAACTTTGTCTTCATCATTCTATTGCTCAATTCCCCCAGGGACCTGGCCTTCTGCCTTCCATATATTACATACTTAGTTATTAATGCTAAATCAAATCAAACTTAGGTCTTTAATAACATTCCAAGCTTCCTATATTGGCAACTATTTAGTAGCAGTTTTTTTAATGCTTACATTGGGATTTTCTTTATTTTTTTAAAGTAATCTCTACACCCAACATGGGGCTCAAACCCACCACCCCAAGATCAAGAGTCGCATGCTCTACCGACTGAGCCAGCCAGATGCCCCCGAAGCCCAAATTTTGTTAATGTTTAATTTATACTATTTCCCCTTTCCTCATCTTCCCATCCCCCCATCCCACTTCCCAACACATTGAGGCTTGGGACCTCATTGATTACTTGAGGTTCAGTAGTTAGGTAAATTCGCATTAATGATCAAAGTAAACATTTTAGTTCTCTGGCACTTTGCCCACACAGTATGATCTTTCCCTTAAGCTGTGTACGAAGGGTGATCTGAACTGGAAAACACTCTCTGCCTGTTTCCATTTCCACCCCTTCATGCTTCAGCCCTCTCTTTCAGCCGAATGCTCTGGGGAGCCTGTGCAGAACACCCACCCACGCCCACCCCCCACACACCTGAAGCCAGCAGCCCACCTGGCCTTGACTGGTGTGCTTCTCTGTGTCTGACACTGGCAAGTCTCAGGGGTCCTCATTCGGCTTGCAGGAAAACACCCCTGGGGATGCCCAGTCCTTGGGCCTGGAGATGAGTAGGAACAGATTGGATATTAGGTTCACCTCTCTCTGGCTGTGGCAGCCTAAAGTCAAGTGTCTGATTTTCTCTAGTCCTGTCGATTAAGGCTGGAGAATAGACTATCCATCATACCATTGAGGTATTCGTCATAACCAAAGTCTAGTTTGACCACCACCGTTGAGCGCTCGGGCACGAGCATGTTTCTGAGCTTTCTGTGTTGAGAACAGTGGGAAGACCTCAGCGTGAGTCACTCTGGAATTTAAGCTCCTGTCCTGTTAGTCTGTGGTGAGTAAACAATCACTATCTTGACTCACATTTTGGAACTTAATGCCTACAGTTTTTTATTATTCTCTAGAGCGTGGCTACTGTGTGCACAGTGTTAGTGAGAACACCGGCCACAGGGCTGGTGAGAAGACCAACAGTGGTCCCTGCCCTCATGGAGCTTATGGTCCAGTTTTGGGAGAAATGTTTCAGTAGTCCCCGTAATACTATCGAACATGGTAGTAGTAACAGCTGATGTGTCATGAATGCTTTAACCACGTGCCAGATCTTATGGTAATACCTAACATTTCATCCTCATAACAACCCTAGGAGGTAGGTTCTATTTCTATCCCTATCTTATTGCTGAGGAATTTGAGGTTCACAGTGATGAAGTAATTGTCTTGAGTCACCCAGCAGATGAGTGTCAGAGTGGAATTCAACCTTGGCATCAGGGACCCAGCTCTTGACACAACTCTGGGCCACCTCCATGATGACCACACATTTTGGATCTTTTTGAATAATGGCATTAACAATAAATAGTGTTTTCTTATCCTTTAATTGTACAGATGGAGCCCACAATACATATTCACCAAGAACATCTCACAGGTACTAATATTTGATTTGATTTGATTTTTTTATTTTTTTAGAGGGAGAGAGAGAGAGAGAGAGGAGATGGGAGGAGGGGCAGAGGGAGAGGGAGAGAGAAAATCTTAAGCAGGCTCCATGCCGAGCATGGAGCCTGATGTGGGGCTCGATTTCACGACTCTGAGCTCATGACCTGAGCCGAAATCAAGAGTCAGACGCTTAACTGACTGAGCCACCCAGGCATCCCAGGTACTAATATTTTTTTAAACCTTTTTGATTTAGATATACATTTTGAAAACTTTTGTTAAATAGCAAATGGTGGTCGTTGCCACGGACTTCTGTTTTTAGTACTTAATAAATCTGCAGTAAAATTGAGATGAATGGAAGCCAAAACTTACTCTTTCTTATACAGGAATAGAATCAGAGATGAGTCTCTTTAAGGTGTCATCAATGTCTCAGAAAGACATTTTCCCAAGTTCTTCTTCCATATTTCAGAAGATAACCCAGGGGAAACAGATGTGCCAGAAGTTAAAAGAACAGACTGATCAACTGAAGACTAAAGTAATGTTTTTAAAGCTTATTATGATGAATAGAAGTGACCAAATTCAGACATAACACATCTTGCCATTAATGAAATATTGCATTTTTTCACTGCAGGTACAAGAATTTTCCAAAAGCATAGCAGAGGACTCTCCCTATCATTTGCAAGATAAGAGGCTGGTAATAAATTTTATCCAGTTTTAAACATCTCTGTTAGGGAATTTGACTTGGGTAAATACAAATGACTTTATAGCACCATGTTTTCTCTACATTGGTGGGAGTAGAAATGTTCTGGTGGAAATACTTTGTTGAAGATTAAGGGCAGTGACCTCCAGAGGCCTGGCCTTGTGTCTTACATATATTATGCTTTTAATTATTAATGATGAATTAAGATCTTTAATAACATATTTCAAGCTTGATATATTTGGTAACTAGTATGAAATGTTGTTAGTGTTTAATTTACACTATTTCCACTTTCCCCATCTTCCCATCCCCCCACCAAGCCTCCCAACACACTGAGGCTGAGGATCTCTTTGGTTATTTGAGGCTTGGGGGCTTTGTGTTACAGGGGCTAAAAGAGCTTAGAATTCTATTTCTACATGTATTTAGCCCTCTCTCATTCTCAGGGGAATCTATTACCTATGGCTATTATTTCTTAGCAGTCACCCCACAATAAATCTGAGACCATGGTAGACTTAAGAGAATAACATGTCAGTTATAAAGGGCAAGTCCATCCAGAGTTGTTGAGTCCTGGGGGATACAGGTTATAAAATTTCCCAGTACCTGACAACTCAATATATAAAACTTTGAAAACTTAAAACTGATCTTAAAGCTATGCTTTTCAGATCAAAATCTGTGACTGTCACATCCTTGCTTGTTGTTGCATTTAATCAAATCACTAATTTATATTGTAACCACACAGCCTTGTTCATCAGTGCCAGGGTTGTGGGAAGTTGGGGTGGAGCATGGCAATGGGGCAGACAGCTGAGATTGCTAGAGCCAGAAATGTGCAGAGTCAAAGATGCTGTTCAGGCCATTAGGTCAGCAACAGGTGATCAGAAGGCAGGTGGTCAGAAGTCCCGATGTGAAGGACCACAAGCAAAGCTCAGGGCAGGCTGTGCAGTGGAAATCAGACAGCATAGACAAAAACCAGGAGGACTCAAATGTTAAGAGACACAATGCAACAGTGCATTATTCATTCGTTCTTCATATTAATTAAATAACTCATTCATTCATTCATTCAACAAACACTTATCAGGTACTTCCTATGTCCCAGACATTCTACCAGGTACTAGGGATTTGGAAATGAAGAAACAGTTTCAAGTGGCTTACAGTCTCCTAGGAACAACAGATTGATAAACAGATAAGCGGGGATGGGAGGATGGGTGAGCCTGGTGGTGGGTATTGAGGAGGGCACGTTCTGCATGGAGCACTGGGTGTTATGCACAAACAATGAATCATGGAACACTACATCTAAAACTAATGATGTAATGTATGGTGATTAACATAACAATAAAAAAATAAAAATAAATTAAAAAAAAGATAAACAGGTAAGCAACATGAAGCTCGAGAAATATTACATATAATGCTAATGGCAGCCTAGAAGAGGCTCACCCTTGCCAATTCGAGGGCACCTGGGAAGGCTCCCTGGAAGTGACTGACCTGTGAGCTTGACACTGTAGGATGAATATGTATGAGATTGGCAAAGTAGGGGCAGGAGGGTGTTCCAAGAAAAGGAATCAGCAGGTACAATGGCACAGGGGACAGGGAGTGCTGATAGTTTGAGGAACTGTATGGCACTGTAATTGGCCAGATGGAGCTCAGGGTAGTGTGGTGAAAAGAGAGAGAGGAAATGAGAGAGGGGTTAAGCACTACATCATGAAAGACCTTTAAACCATCCTAAGGAGCTTAGATTTTACCCTGAGGTTAAGTGATGGGGCAACATTGGAGGATTGAAAGCCAAGAAATGGTGAGCACACTGGGGGCAAGTCTGTAGCTAGGAAGCCATACTCCAGGTAGCAAGTTATGAGGGCCTGAACCAAAACTGGCAATGAGGATTGAGAGGGGAACACAGCTAAGAGTTTAACCAAGTGGTGGCAGATTAAGAGGAGTACATAAAGGAAGGGAGGAGGCTTGGATGAGTTTCAGATTTCTAGCTTGGGCAACCAAGGTCCGGACTAAAAATGGAAGATCCAGTTCCTAGTGGGTGTGGGAGGCGAGCAGGAGGCAAGGCACCAAGTTCATTTTGAGGTCCTTATAGGACATCCAATTGGAGAGATCCCGTAGGCAATTAGACCAATGGATCTGGGCCTCAGAGGGGTTGTTTGGGCAGAAATGTAAATTTGGGTATAGCTGTGGGTTGAAGCTATGAAGTATATGAGATTGCCCAGGCAACATGCAAAGTAAGCAGTAAAGAGGCACAAGGAAAGAATCAGCAAACAGGGGCAGGCAAAGGAAGAGGGAGTCAAAGGAGACTGACAAGGAGTGACCCGAAACATCAAGGCAGACCTACAAGGGGCAGAGCTGTTAAAGCCAAAAGAAAAGAAGGGGGCATGGCCACATCATCAGATGTTCAAATAAGGAGGAAAAAGTCAAGAAGTGCATCGGATTTGGCCAACAAGAGATCATGAGGGACCTTGGCAAGCCCAGTTTTAATGAAGTGGTAGATCTGTTGAAGCCAGATTGCCGGAGTTAAGGAGTGAATGATAAAGGAGATATAAAAAAAATCCTGGCTTTCAGGAACGGGGAGAACACAGATTTTTTTTATTGTATTTTTTATAAGGATTTTATTTGACAGAGAGTGCGCAAGCAAGGGGTAGTGGCAGAGGGAAAGGGAGAAGCAGGCTCCCTGCTGAGCAAGCCCGATGTGGGGCTCCATCCTAGGACTCCAAGATCATGACCTGAGCTGAAGGCAGATGCCCAACTGATTGAGCCACCCAGGCGCCCCGAACACAGATTTTTAAAGGGCTGAGCAAAGCAGAGGGAACTGGTACCAAGCATTAGTGTTCTGAGGCTTCAATCCAGGAAGTTTCTCCTTGATGCTAGATGATTTGTGGGGATTTGTGCTGGGATGGAGAGGAGAGTCAAGGTGACTCCTGACAGTGTCAGCCTTGGCCTGAGAGTTCCAGGCCCATTTGATTCAGTGCTAGAAGAAGGCCAGACAGGGCTAAAACTAACCTCAGGAAAAAAAAATCTAAAAAAAGGGGATGCCTGGGTGGCTCAGTTGTTAAGCGTCTGCCTTCAGCTCAGGTGATGATCCCAGAGTCCTGGGATCGAGCCCCGCATTGGGCTCCCTGCTCGGCGGGAAGCCTGCTTCTCCCTCTCCCACTCCCCCTGCTCGTGTTCTCTCTCTCACTGTCTCTTTCTCTGTCAAATAAATAAATTTAAAAAATCAAAAATCAAAAACTAAAACTAACCTCAGCACAACAGAATGGAAAGCACTTGGATGTTGGAGCAGACATTCTAGTTCTACATACTGGTTGTATGATCTAAGACATGAAGTGTGTCTTCCCACCCCAGAGTTGCTATGAGAATTAGAGGAAGTACATTTATGGCTAAAAAACACGCTCTATCTTCTTTGGAGATATAATACAATTTAAATCCCAAGATCTTAAATGATAATTTGTGATTGGCTTTCTCTCTTTTCTCTTTCCTTTGAACACCTAATTCCTTCTCACGGTTTTCACACTGCCGTCACCATCTACCAGTTCCTAAATTACTGGTCCTAACTTCTCATCTACAGCTCCAAATGTTTGTGTGTATCTTCACTTGGCTCTCCTGCTCTCACTGAAAATTCTACTCGTCCAACATTGACAGCTTCATTCACATCTGTTAGTCTTTTCAAATTCCTCGTTTTAAGTCAAGGGTTTCGCATTCTTTCCACCTCCCAAGCTAGAAACCAGAGCGTTATCTGTGAGATTTATAGTATCAGTCAGGGTCCTGGCAGGACCTTGACGGTTTACTCCAGTGGAGCAACTGAGGAGAGTTTAATAAGGCCTCATTTACAACAGTGCAGGCAAGGTTAGGGGAAACCAATAAGGGACAGAGAGCATCTCATAGAAGGAACAGTGGGGCAAATGGGATGGAGGAAGAGCAGATTTTGGAGCCCAGGGAGAGTAGCTATAGTGGTAGGAGAAGCTGATACAGGCAGGAGGACATCAGGGAAATAAAGACCCCTACCTCATCCTTCATTTCTCTCTTCTCCTGTTGTCTTCTACTGGCTGAAACCAATGCTGGGGCAAGGGAGCCTGTTGATGCAGTCCATTGAAGGTCAGCCTCCTGGCTGGGGCACAGAGAAAGATGGAGGATGCATCTGGGCAGGGGACATCGAAAATATCTACCACACCTGCCATTTTGTATGCCCTATGGCCAATATGTTTCCAAACTTGTTTATTCATTTTTAATAATCAGAAGTAATCATTATGATGACGATCCTGGCACTCAGCATTAACTCATTTAATTTTCACAGTATGAGGTGAGGGCTATTATTATCTCAGATGAGAAAACTGAAGTTTAGAGATCAAGTTGACTAAAATCATACAATTATTAGGTGATAGAGTCTGAACTTGAGCCCCAGGGTGTCTGATCCTGTAACCCCATTGTGCTATATGCAGTATCTCTCCAGTCACCCTTTCCTTCCCATGTTCATGAACACTGCCTGGCCCAGGCCCTCCTGGGCATTCTTTAAGCCTGACTTAGCTCTCACTTTTACTGAGCCATGGCAAAATCCTCGAATCCAGTCTCTTTTCCCAACTGGAATAAAATCCCCAAGACCAGGGGTGGTTGTGCCTGATGTAATTTTTGTATCTCTCATACGTTTGGCCCGGGGCCACACACAGGCAGTGCTCAGGGCTACAAGGCTGAAGCCTCTATGCATCAAGACCAGACCTTAACCTTCACGGCTTAAGTATTCATCTGCATGGCGCTGCATGTGTGGACGTCTCGAAGACCCATTTGAAGCTCTGGCTAAACTTCTTGGTGTTCCTTCCCCCATCTCACCCTCCAAGTGCCATAGACTCAAGCTCAGATCCTCTAATGTCAGTTCCTTTTAAGGTCTGTGTGGCTTCAGGCATACCTCCTAGAGCTCCAATTTCCTCCTGTATACAGCTGAGATAATAAAATCTATTCTGCAACATTTACGACATTGATGTGTGGATTAAATAAGACAATGCACGGGAAAGTAAGCTACAAATCATTCTGCAAAAGCACAGGATCACTGATATCCTATTAAGGAAGTTCAGAGGCCCCTAAGTGGGTTCTGGGAGAGAAATCAGGTCATTGTACTGAAAAAGCTGTGTGCTAGGAGGGTGTTGTAAACGTGGAGATGGCTCTTGGGTAGACCGTATTTTAGATGTCACACTCTGAAACAAAACAATGGCTGGGAGAAGGATTGTGGCTTTATTTTGAAACTACCGTAGAGTACACCGCCCTTGTATCTGGGGGAAACCAACCACAAGCAGAGGCTTCCATGTGCATGACTCCAGTGACTTTACTGCTGCAGGTCCTGGAGAAACTGCAGGGACATCTTGAACTGCTGGAGCAGGAGTTTCTGGACAACAAGGAGATGCATCTGACTTTGAAGCAAGTTCACAGGCATGAATCCCCAGCTGTCGGTGACTTTGATCCAGAAAGGTCAGGGTTAAACTGTGTGAGGTGGAGGGGGCAGAGGCGACCTCCTTCAGGTGGGATTCTGAGGTGGCTGCCGGCCTAGTGATTGCACAGCCCCCCTGGTCTAGGGTCAGCAAAAACTCTGCCACCAGTGAACAGGTGTTACCCCATGCGACAAGCAGTGTGGAATCCCCGCTACATATGAAGTCCTGGGCTGGGCACTGACCCAGACGGAGTCCTGGAAATGAACAATTGTCTCCTGGAGGAGAGATTTTGTACTACCATCTTGTCCTTTGTTGGATGTCAGAATTGGTTCTGAGACTCAGAACAACACGAGAAAACTCTAGAAAGGCTCACACGCTAACCCCAGAGGGCCTTCTCTCCAAGATCCTCGTGTCCTGCCCTTCACCCCACTCCTGCCTCTGTTTCCCCTGCCTGGTTCTTCTGTCCCCTTCTCTCCCCCTCCCCTTTTCTTTCCCATCCACAGACAATTCCACTGGGGCAGTGGACCGAAGGACCCACAAATCCCTGTAAAGGGAAAATGTTAAAGCTTAAAGTCAAAATGACTTCTGAGTTAGTTCACATTAGAAACTTGGAAGCAAACTCACTGAAGTTTCCAACTGGCCATTATTTTATGGCCCTGCGCTCCTTTCTCCAGTCCAAATAATTTTAAGATGTATTCCAGGACTCAAGGCTAGGATTGTTTCCATTTAATTTCCTGGTACGAATTAAAAGAATCCATTTAGGAGGCTTAATCTTTGTGAGTGCAGCTCTTTCTATTCATAGCATTTTCACATGGAATCATTATTGAGGCCAGATTACTTTAATGGTTTATATTTTGGCCCTAGTGTCCTGAGGTATTTCCCCCCCGCCCAAAGGACAATTTTACTTTTTCAAAATGAATGAAATCTCTGTCTACCGTTATTTCCATACTGAGTAATTAGACAGCAAGGATGAGGTTTTAATATTGATTTTTCCCCCCAAAGGCTTATTTTGTTTTCTGGGAAAAGAAAGATCTCTACATATTTTCACTATTTAAAAACTAATAGAGTAAGGATATTTATTTTCCAAGGAATCCCACTTCTCTGGGCAGTCATTTTAAAGTCAGGCCTCGGTGCACAGTGAGACCAAAGTTATGCAACGCCATATTTATATCCTAGTTACACCCACAGTGTGCTGGACCCAGTATAAATCAAAAGAGTTTCAACTGCAATTATATCCCAGATACAGGAAAAGCTTTCAATACTGGGGCAAGGGAAAGACCCAGTCTCTCCCAAAACCTGAGTTAAAACCAGCTCAGAGCAAGCAAGGCTCCTCAGCTTGACACTGGTCCTCTTGTTCTTGCATGGGCATAACGTGGCAATGAACAGAACCCCATACAATTGTCCAGAACCTTCTAAGTGTTGAATCCAAAGGACATTGTAGATGGCTTTCTGCAGGGGAAAGAATTCTGCTGATTCGTTGACGAATTACTTGTTTAAGTCCACTATGTGCTCATATTACCTTTAAAAGGTAATATGCAAAAATAGTTGTTTTATTTCATGTAGCTTGTTTGTCAGAATGTAGTCTGATAGTCATTTCACACGCTAATACCAGAAGCCAAGAGGTCAAGGAATGGGGTTCTTTCTCCACCAATCCCTTCTCTCTGATATTATGAGCATACAATCTTGTCTTCTGCTTTATGGAAAAGATCACAAATTCCCTCAAAAATGTCTTTTCTGGGGCACCTGGCTGGCTCAGTCAGAAAAGCATGCGACTCTTGATCTCAGGGTTGTGAGTTCAAGGCCCACATTGGGTGTAGATATTACTAAAAAATAAATAAACTTAAAAAAAAAAGTCTTTCCCCCATCTCCAGATCTACATGTTTTCACCTCCTCTTTCTTCCTTCACTCACTTCCAACCCATCTGGCCACGGTCCTTGAGCCCATTTCTTCCCACCACCTTCAGGCCTTGCTCCACCATTTCACTTCCTTCCGATTTTCAGCCTCTCTTTGTCCCCTGCCTAGTTCTTGTCCACCTGCCAGATTAGAGCATATTTTCCTATATTTTACTTGACTCTCGATAGGGTTTTCCATGCTTAAATCTTTGTACCACTGCTTACTGAGTAGAGCAGCCTTTCCCACTGGATGGAAAAGCCTCTTTTATCCTATAAAAAAAAAAACTCTCCACGTGTAGATGGGTCTGGTTCAATTCCATCCCATTGAGTTACGTTTCTATTTCCACCTTAACCACACCGTTTTAAATGACTATAGTCTAGTGTACATTTTGAAATATTTCTTCTTTAAAAGTTGTTAGCTGTTCTTGCACCTTCTTCTTACCAATAAACTTTATAATCAGCTCACCAAATTTCCTTCATGAAATTCCACTAGAATTTTGTTTAGAATAGTGTTGAATTTCCAGATTAGTTAGAAAAGTTAAAAACCTTTGCAACGAGTATTCCCATCCAAGAGCATGTTTTCTTCATGTAGATTTCATGAATGTTTTGTTAGACTTATTCCTAGCTATTTTATAGGTTTTCTGAGCATTAGTAATAGACGTTTTCTGTAATTGATATACAGGAAATAAAGAAAAATCGTCTATTTAACTTGTGCTGGGTTACCTTACACAAGTTTGTTTTTAGTGTTCTTTGATTATCCATTGATTGTCTTAGTTTTTAGGTGTGACAGTCATAGCATTTGAAAATAACTCCCCCCCCCAAATATTTATACTTTATTTTTTCTTCCCTCCAATTCTTATATATCACATTTCTTTTTATTGATTTATTTCATTTGCTAGGTTTTCCAAAACAATGATAAATAATACTAGCAAAAGCAATCATTCTTGTCATGTTCTGAACAGTAAGGGAATTTTTTCCAAGTATGATTACTTGCTGTGGTTTCAAGTAGATAGCTTTATCAAGATTCTACTCCTAGTTTACTAGGATTAGATTTTTTTTTTAAATTTAGGAAAATGTTTAATCAAGTGGGATTTAGAAATCTATTTATTTCCTAAATCTATTAATATAGATTAATTAACCTATAATTAATTAATATTAACATATTATTAAACATCCTAATGTTTATAGAATGATTTGGGAAATTTTCCTTTTCTTTTTATGTTCCAACTTAAAGTCTTTCTAGAACTCATTCCTAATCCCACTTGGATTTGGTGCCTTTTGGGGGGTAGATTTTCGATAATCTTTTCTATTTTTCTCTGGTTATTCAGATTTTCTACCTCTTTTTGAGTAGATTTTAATAATTTATGTTTTCCTAGAAACTTGTTCATTTTATCTAGATTATAAACTGTGTTGGTATAAAGTTGTTCAGTCCCATTTGATTAAAAATTTTTCTTCTGTTATCTTCCCTTTCTCGTTCTTAATGCTTTTCAGTCAGACTTTCCACTGGTTTATTTTATAGATATTTTCAAAGAAAATGTTTTATTGATCAAATTCTTTCCAGTTCCATTTATTTCTCCTTTTGGGGGGTTTATCTTGTGGTTTTTTTCTATCTTCCTGTTTTGAATATTTAGCTTATTGATTTTGAACTTTTCCCTCTAGTAAATGCCTTTTAAGCTATAAATTTTCCTCAGAGTACTGTACTAGCTACATTACATTGGTTTTACATGTTGTTTTCTCATTTATTATTCAGTTGTAGAGTATCCCTATTCTCTATTTTTATTTCCTAGTAACCCAAGAGTTATAAGGATGAGTGTTAAAATTCCCAATTAGTTTTTTTGTTGTTGCTGTATTTTTGTTATTAATTTCCAGTGATCAAAGAATGTGGGTGGTATAATTTTAAGACTTCTTAAGAATATCTTTAGCTTCACAGGAAAATTGAGAGGAAGATACAGAGATTTCCCATATACTTCTGCCTGCACACATGCACAGCCTCTCCCATTATCAACATCCCCCACCAGAGTGGTACATTTGTTACAACTGATGAACCTACACAGATAAATCATAATTGTCCAAAGCCCAGAGTTTGCATTGGGGTTTACTGTTGGTGCTGTACATTCTATAGTTTGGACAAATGTATAGTGACTTGTACCCATCTTTATGGCATCATACAGAGAATTTTCACTGTCCTGAAAATCCTTTGTACTCCACCAATTCATCTTTCCCCCCACCCAGCCTCTGGCAATCGCTGATCTTTTTACTGTTCCTATAGTTCTGCCTTTTCCAGAATGTCACATAGTTAGAATCATGCAATATGTAGACTTTTCAGATTGAGCTTCTTCTACTTAGTAATATGTATTTAAGGTTCCTACATGTCTTTTCATGACTTGAAAACTCATTTTTTAGTGATGAGTAATATTCCATTGTCTAGATGTGCCACAGTTTATTTAGCCATTCACCTACTGAAGGACATCTCGGTTGCTACCAAGTTTTGAAAAGTATGACTATAGATGCTATAAACATCTGTGTGCAGGTTTTTTCGGGTCAACATAAATTTTCAGCTCCTTTGGGCAAATACCAAGGAGTCTGATTGCTGGATTGTATGGTAAAAATATGTTTAGTTTTGAAAGAAACTGTCAAACTGTCTTCCAAAGTGGCTGTACCATTTTGTATTCCCACCAGCAATGATTGAGAGTTCCTATTGCTCCACATCATTGCCAGTATTTGGCTGTTAGCATTCCAGATTTTGGCGATTCCACTAATGTATAGTGGTATCTCATTGTTGTTTAAATTTGCATTTCCCTTATGACATATGTTGCGGAGCATCTTTTCATAAGCTTATTTCCCATCTGTATATTTTCTTTGGTGAGGTGTCTATTAAAGTCTGTAGCACATTTTAAAATTGGGTTGTTTTCTTATTGTTGCATTTTAAGGGTTCTTTGTATATTTTGGATAACGATCCTTTATCAGCCCTTTGCCAATATTTTCTCTTGGTCTGTGTCTTGTCTTCTCATTTTCTTGGCAGAATGGAAGTTTTGTTTTGTTTTGTTTTTTAAAGATTTTATTTATTTATTTGACAGAGAGAGAGAGATAGCGAGAGCAGGAACACAATCAGGGAGAGTGGGAGAGGGAGAAGCAGGCTTCCCGCCGAGCAGGGAGCCCGATGTGGGGCTTGATCCCAGGAGCCTGGGATCATGACCTGAGCCGAAGGCAGACGCTTAACAACTGAACCACCCAGGCGCCCCTACCCCTAGAAGTTTTAATTTTAATGACATCTAGCTCATCAATTATTTCTTTCATGGATGGTGTCTTTGGTTTTGTATCTCAAAAGTCATCACCATATCCAAGATTATCTAGGTATTCTACTATGTTATCTTTTAGGAGTTTTACACTTTTGCATTTTACATTAGGTCTGTGATCCATTTTGAGTTCATTTTTATGAAGGGTATAAAGTATGTGTCTAGATTCATTTTTTTGCATGTGGATATTCAGTTGTTCTAGCACCATTTGTTGAAAAGACTATCTTTGCTCCATTGTATTGCCTTTGCTCTTTTGTCAAAGATCGAGTGACTATAATTATGTGGGTCTATTTCTGGGTTCTCTATTCTGTTCCACTGATCTATTTGTATAGTCTTTCACCAATACCACACACTGCCTTGATTACTGTACCTTTATAGTAGGTCTCAAAGTTGGGTAGTGTCAGTCTTTCAACTTTGTTCTTGTCCTTCAATATTATGTTGGCTATTCTGAGTCTTTTGTCTCTTCATATAAACTTCAGAATCATTTTGTCAGTATCCACAAAAGAACTACTTGGAATTTTGACAGGGGTTGCCTTTAATCTATAGATCGGATTGGGAAGAACTGACATCTTGACAATATTGAGTCTTCTTATCCACAAACATGGAATATCTCTGCATTTATTTAGTTCTTCGATTTCATTCATCAGAGTTTTATAGTTTTCCTTATATAGATCTTGTACATATTTTGTTAAATCTATACCTAAATATTTCATTTTTTTGATCTTAATGTAAATGGTTTTGTCTTTAATTTCAAATTTCACTTGCTGATGGTATATAGCTAAGTGATTCACTTTTGTAATATTAACCTTGTATCCTGCAACCTCACTATAATTGCTTATTTGTTCTAGTTTTTCTGTTAATTCTTTTGGATTTTCATATGTGAAAAAAGACACTTTTATTTCTTCCTTTCCAATCTGTATACCTTATATTTTCTTTTCTTGTCTTATTACATTAGGTAGGATTTCCAGCACAATGTTGAAAAGGAGTGGTGAGAGGGACATCCTTGCCTTTTTCCTGATCTTAGTGAGAAAGCAGTGGCACAATTTTTAATGTTTTGGAATTTGGTGAGATTTTTCTTTGTGGATTAATATGAGGTAAATTTTTGTAAATGTAATGGCTTTGAGGAAATTGGGTTCTTTTTGGGTAAAATATTTATATTTATGTATACACTTACACATATACACTTGTTTAAACATGTATACATATATGTACATATGCCTATAGATCAAGCTTGTTAATCAAATGATTCCCCAGATATTTCATGTCCTTCCTCTTTTCAATTGATATAAATCATTACTTCCATAGAATCACAGCTCTTAGAACTGTAAGGGACCTCAAAATAATTAGATCCAGATGAGCAGAGTATTGTTATCCCCATGTTATAGTTGAGACACTGGAGGTACAGTAAGATGAGGTGATTTTCCCAAGGATGCACAGCTAATGAATAACAAAATGAGGATTAGAGCCCAGGCCTTTGGAGTGAGACTATAAACAGGATGCATGTCAGGGCGGGTGTCCATTATCCTTCCTGTCTGAAGGCAAACCACATTAATAATATAGATCAATGCTATATTCATGAACTGTTGTTACTAATTAGACTGTTGACTGCATATCCAGTAAGATGCCTGTTTATGTCTATTAGAGAAGTGGAAGGTGAAATCTTCAAGTTGGAGATGCTACTTGAGGATGTTAAAGAGAAAATTAATAAGGGCAAATGTACTTCAGCCGTTTCTCTTCCTGTGAGTTCTCCAATCATCTCGGATGACTTGGCATCCACATCCTCTCCACCCTCAAATGAGGTAATACGGCAACCTACAGCCTAATTTCATGCCAGGAAAAATGTTTTTTTCTGCATTTATAGAATCCTAATGCATGAAATCATGAATTCTATTTTAATATTTCATGAAAATTTAATTTTCCAAAGTCCCATGAATCATATTATTTAAAATGGAACCAGCTTTTAAAAATTAGAAGCTATTTTAAGTGTTGGTTTTTGAAAGATCTTATTAGTTTAAGATGTAACAATGCAGTTTAAAGTGATGAACCACTGAAAAGCTATTTCTTCTGGATGAGGAGCAACATTTTTGTGGATTGTGCCTGGAAGAAATAATTTCTCTTAATAGTTTTGTATTCCCTCTTCTACATAAAGAATAACACACTCAGTGGGAGGAACTATTTCCCATGGGTCCACTTCTGCATTTTCCTTCTCTCAAGTTAAATTCTTTTGGATTGTCTACATATGCAAGATTAGGAATTCAATCACTACTGTCTTTCTGCACTTTTTGTTTTTGTAGTTTCAACTATCAGAACATTTCAGACTAAATTAAAATTCTGAGAAACTGAATCATCTGGATAATTGCCTTAACGTGACTCTTTCGTTTCAGACAGCACTTGAAGTCACAGCCTGTGGCTGACACTCAAAATCTGAATGGGTTTTTGTCACAGTTAGGAACAAGATGTTGAAAGTTATATAAGTGCTAGCCCTGCCAAAAAAGTGTGTTTGCTCCTTCAAAACACTTAACCTTTCCAGCAAAATTTCATTCATGGCCCAGCTTCCGAGTTAGGCCATTTATATAACTTTGACACACAGTCCCCCACCTCAGGCAGAATTCTTTGCTCGGACCTCTGTGTCCCCTCAGTCGTGTGTCTCACTTGTCCCTGTGCCTTTGTACCTATCTTTGTATCACCGACATCTGACTGAGCCCCTGATATAGCATGAATGCTCAGTGTGGTAACCTCTGAGCCCTTGTGAATTTAACAGTCCCGATGCTTCCCAAGCTGTGAACCAGAATTAGCTTCCTGGTGGTGTGAGGGAGCCCAGAGAGTGAGCCTAGCCTTCCGCCCAGCAGCTCTCTCAGATCTGGGTTTGCTTTTCTTTACTGGGTCCCAAGTTTACCAGCAACTATTCTGGAATAATAAGAACTCTAGAATTTTGTGATGAGAGGCCCTGAAAAGACAGTCTACTGCTAGGATCATTCATTCATTCAACAAATATTTATTGCCAAATGCTAGGCACTTTTCTAGGTATTGGGGTATAACATAAACAAAGCAGACAAGTCACCCGCCCTCAAGATGCTTACATATCTCTAAGGGATCCATACAATGGACAAATAAATAAGTGCAATGCACTTAACATAATACATTCCTGTGACTCTGGAGCTGAACTGCCTGGGTCTGAGCACTGGCTCTGTCACTCATCAGCTTTGTGACCTTGGGCAAGTTATGTAACCTCTCTGTGCCTCAGTTTCCTCTGTAAAATAAAGATAATAATACCTACCTAAGCTTCCAACTCCTCTACTGTGAAAAATCTTTGCAAACTGTAAAGCCCTGAGCCAACAGAACTATTATTGTTTACTTCTCATTATAATTTTGTCATTATCATTTTAGACCTGTGGATTTTTAATCCCAGCACTTGGCAATTAATTTGTAATGAAATAATCTCAAGTGTGGTCCCCAGACCAAGAACACTGACATCACCTGGCAGCTTGTTAGAAACTGTTATGATGTTGTTATGGTGTTAAGTGAGTTAATATGGGTAAAGTGCTTGAAATGGGGCCTGGCTCATAGTTAAGCACACTAGCTGGGTGTTAGCGTTTGTGATGATTCAGTAATGGCATGTGACCAAAAGTCACTCACTGTGGGAGGGCCGAGTCACTCGGGAGACTTGGTCAGGGAAGGTAAGATTTGAACTGAGTTGGAGGGAGGGGTAAGAAGGAGGAAGATAGGTGGAGAGTTGGGGAAACAGAGCTACCCTATGACCCAGCAATTGCACTACTGGGTATTTACCCCAAAGACACAGATGTAGTGAAAAGAAGGGCCATATGCACCCCAACGTTCATAGCAGCAATGTCCACATAGCCAAAATGTGGAAAGAGCCGAGATGCCCTTCAACAGATGAATGGATAAAGAAGATATGGTCCAGATATACAATGCAATATTACTCAGCCATCAGAAAGGATGAATACCCAACTTTTACATCAACATGGATGGGACTGGAGGAGATTATGCTAAGTGAAATAAGTCAAGCAGAGAAAGTCAATTATCATATGCTTCCACTTATTTGTGGAACATAAGGAATAGCATGGAGGACATTCGGAGAAGGAAGGGAAAAATGAAGGGGAGGGAATCGGAGGGGGAGACGAACCATGAGAGACTATGGACTTTGAGAAAGAATCTGAGGGTTTCAGAGGGAAGGGGGTGGGGGGATGGGCTAGTCCGGTGATGGGTATTAAGGAGGGCACGTATTGAATGGAGCACTCGGTGTTATATGCAAACAATGACTCGTGGAACACTACATCAAAAACTAATGATGTACTGTATGGTGACTAACATAACATAATAAAATTAAAAAAAAAAAAAAAAAGGAACTCCAGGCAGGATGTGATGGTGCCTAGGGGTGCAGTGGGGATGCTGAACTGATCTGAGTCTCCCCGTGGAACTGCAGTTCTAAAGGCAGTCCCTCTGTGCGGCTCCGTGGATTCCTAAGGAACACCAGGGCGTCCTTCGGGGCAGCGACAGGCCCCTTCCTACACAGCTATCGCTGCGGAGGGAGGGCTTGACCAGTTCTGAGAGGAGAAAGGGAGAGCGGCCACAAGATGTCCCCACCACACTCTACCTCAGGTTGCTCCTTCCCATCGTCCCAGGAAGGCTGCAATTAAATTCCCGATGACTCTTAGCCAAAGAATCCCCCAAAGTGGGGCTCCCACAGAGCTCAAGAACTGATTCTAAATTCAAACTGCCTAAAAAAACAAAAAAACAACAAACAAACAAAACCCCCAAACCCCCAAAACAATGATAACACAGACCAACCAGATCAAATGGCCATGAGGTTGTCCTCTGATCCCAGGGTCATGTCCAGCAGCCCAGCCCTGCTCGGTTCAGTTCCTTCTGTTGGATCTCTGACCATAACCAGTGTTGCTGAGTATGGCTCTGAACCTGGCATCATCGTGATCACCTGGCTCTGAGCTTAACTAACACCGTGGATGTCAGTGCTGGTGACAGCTGCTGGTGTTGCTAATGTTTCCCACTCTCAGCGCTCGGGAGACACTTGCCTGGCGTACCTGTTCTAGATCAGGGCTTCTCCAGCCACAGTGCACCTAGAAATCCTGTGCAAATCTTACTGCACATAGGCTTTGATTCGGTGGGTCTGAGGTGAGCCTGCGTTTCGAACAAGCTCCCAGGTGACGCCAGTGTTGCTGGTCTGGGGACCACACCTTGAGATTATTTCATTACCAATGAGCTGGAAGTACTGGGATTAAAAACCCCTGGTCTAAGGGGGGGGGTGGCTGGGTGGTGGACATGGGGGAGGGTGTGTGCTGTGGCGAGCGCTGTGAATTGTGTGGGACTGACGAGTCACAGACCTGTACCCCTGAAACAAGTAATACATTATACGTTAATTTTAAAAAATGAGAAAAAAAAACCAAACCCTTGGTCTAAAAGGATAGTGACAAAATTATAATGTTGGTTCAGAGCTCACAGTTTGCAAAGACTTGGCAGAAGAACAGTTGGAAGCTTAGGAAGGTGAGGAGACTTAGGAAGGTGAGGACAAACGTTAGGGGACACTGGATCCCAGGCCTCCCAGTTCAGGTGGAGGGCACCTGCCTACATTCTGCTCACGTAAATCTACCTTATATGTGAAGTGCAGGGTACCTCTGTACCCCTAAAAGTGAGAAGTCATCAAAGAAAACACAGGGGCAAAGCCTTTTTTTAAATTATAAAAACAATTTATGCTTATTGCAAAACAAATCAGAAGACAGAAGTATAAAGAAGAACATTTCACAGAGAGAAAAATCATAGCTAATATGTTAGCGTGAATCTGTCGAGTCTTTTTTCTTCTCCACAGACACATACACATTTTTGAAAAACTGGGATCATGCTATATATATTGTTTTATGATGCTTTTTCTCTTTTAACATTCTATCGTGGGCATTTCAACAATCATGTAGAATAAACCTATGGCTTCATTTTTAAGGACTGCATTGTATTTCATTATACCAATTCATTTAACCAATCCCTTGTTGATGGACATTTGGTTTTTTCCAGTTCTTTGATATTACAAACACTGCTTTGGTGACATCATTTTATATGCAAGCTTTGGGCCATACTCGATTATTTCCTTAGACTAAAAATGTTAATGGTTCAAGAGGCAAGAGGCAAGAAAATTCTGATAAACTGGCGCTTAGCAAGGTGGTGTCATGGCCCAGCTGTGCATCAGAAAGGAGCCGTGTCCCCACCCCACCCCCAAGCCCACCCTGGGGATTTTTTTTTCTTTCCAACCTTCACCAAAGTGGTAAGTGAAACTGGTATCTCATTGTTTTCATCTGTATTTCTTGGACTGTTTGTGAAATTTAACTCATTTTCGTATGTTTCTCGGCCATTGCCACCTCCTCTTTGACATCATTAACATTTTAACTAATATTTGCAAAACCGACACCGAAGCCACTTTTTTTGAAAGGCAGACAAGTTGGACAATATTAAGAACAAATAACGCGCCATATTGAGATTTTTATTATACAAAGGGCTCTGACAGGTGACCAAAGGAGCAGGAAAATTGTGGTTAAGAACACAAGCAGAAGGGGAAAGGTTCAAATGCCAGGTCTGCCACTTACTCTCTGTGACCTTGCCAAGTTGCTGCAATTCTCTGAGCCTCAGGATGCCAGGAGGGCGAGAAGGAACCAAGCAGGTTGTATGAGGAGGACCTGGCACAATGAGCAGGCCACAAATGGTTGTTGTTAGTAAGGAAACACCGAAAATCTCCAAAAAAGTAATGGACAAAGGAGATGAACTGAAAGTCACAAGTAGGAAACACAGCCAATAAATAAGCACATGGCGAAATGTTTATCTCCTTTAATAACAGAGGCAATTAACACAAGGTGCCACCTCCCCGCTTTTTAAGTGAACAAAAATATTTCCGAGGATAATACCTGATGCAGCGGAAGGCGGGGTCAAACTGAGCTGCCCACATTGTTGGTGGCTGTGTCATCTTATAACGTTTGTGGAAAGCAATTTGGCAACAGGTATCATCACGCAAACATGTTCACGACCTTTGACCTAGACATTTCCTAAGGAAGTAATTCAAAATATGGAAAAAGCGATCTGTACAAGGACGTTTGTGCGAGCATTGTTTATAATGGGGAGAAGAGCACGTTTTCTGTTTACAGAAAGGGTAAAAACCATAGTAGAAAATACACTCTGGGTGGTGTCAGGCGTTTCCGTGAAGTAGTGTAATTTTTCTGTGTTAAAAAGGGACATATAAACAATAATTTCAGCCTCTAAATAGTCCTAAAGCCTGTTTTAATTCATAGTTGAATGCATTTCTTGGGAAAAGCTTGTAGAGCTCTACGAAGAGTGGTCAGATTGAGGGATTTAAACATTATCTTCCTAAATCTGTTCATCCTCCGGTGGAGCCTGGGGAAATTGGAAACTAAGGAAAGAAAAAAGGGGGAAAGTATTCTCTCATCTGTAAACTAGATTTTTAAATGTCTGGAGGAGGAGAGAGGCCAAGCCAGCATTGAAACCTTCTCTCTTTAAGCCCCAGGCCATCACAGCACGGACCCCGCGGAGCGAGAAATCAGAGCAAAGGAGTCCCAAAGCGGTGAGTTCAGCTGCCTGTGTGTGAGCAGCGGCGGGATGAGTCACTTCCTCGCTCACAGCCACATCTGTGTGTGCTTTGTGGCGCAGGAGAACCCCATCAACACCTCGGGAAGGCAGGACCACGCAGAGATGACCAGTCCAAGCTGTGCCTTTTGCCATGGGGTCCTTGAATGGTGAGGGCTTCTTGCTGCTAAATCCCCAGGGCAGGTGGGAACCAGTGCGGGGATAATAGCTCCAGGGAGAGTGGGCGTCAGCTTAAGCGAACAGGTGCCAGAAGCCGCTGGCCAAGTTACAGATCGCAGATCGCAGGGCTGGGCATGTCCCGCCTCCGTCCCGATTCACAAATCCCTCTCACGGTGGCTCTTGAGCGGGGTGAGCATCAGAGTCATCGGGAAGATTGTTAAATAATGCACACGCCTCACCCTCACCTACTGTGTCAGCCTCACCGGGGCTGGAGCCCTGGTAGGAATACTTCTTTTAAATCTGCTCAAGTGATTCTCAGAAGTCCCCTTGGTTAAGAATCATGGCTACAGCCCACGAAGGGTGGTTTGTCCTGTAGGCTCCGTCAGAACATTACCCAGACGGGAGGTGGTCGTGCACCATTCACAGAGCAGCTTCTTGTGATGAGTGAAAATCTGCCCCTTCCCTCCCTCTGTCCCCAGTCCCACTGGAAATAAACCCAATCCCACCTCTCGGGGTTCACTTCTCCCCGTTCTTGGGCAAGAAATCTTCCAGAGGTTAAGAAGCTGTAAACTGTGTCAAGAAAGCATCGATGCAAAATCCTAAGGAGAAATCCTTAATGTTCTTGAAACTTTCTTTGGATCAACTGTTAGCCCATGTGGATTCAGAATCATTTATTTGAAGCTTCTGTCTGTTAGTGAGAGGCACCACCTCCATGCTCTGGAGGCACCGTGGATGCGGGCCAAAGCTGGGCTAATTTACCTTGGAAAGGTCAAGAGTCAAGGAAGGAGGAGCTGTTTAGCAACCATTATTACATGTCCATAATGGGCTCTAATAGAAGCAGATGACAAGATCTGAAGCTCGAAAGGATTCCACCCCGGGAACTTGTCCTAAGTGTTCTATTGAGTGTCCGCCCCCTAAAAAGTGCATGGTGTTTGTGCTGAAAATGACCATGTGTTATCTGGTGTGGACCATTACTTTAAACCAACATGCCAGTCATTGGCTTTGACTCTCCTTTAAATATAAGGGGCAATAATGATGCCTACTCCCTGAGTCACCCCAGGCCCACTATTTTTATTTATTGAATGAAACCTCAGTTTTGGAATTTTAAAAATTGTATTAAGTATAATAAAAATAGTTTGACATTTAAAAAACATTTTGATAAAGCATTCGAGGTATTAAATACTTCTCTTCCAAATCCCTAGTCTAGACCCTACAGAGACTCTTAAGTATCAAGTCAGGGACTGGTGTTCCAGACTAAATTTTCTCTTTTATGACGGACAAGAGGGAAGGAAAAGCACAGCCAAGTGTGAAATCAGATCTAACAATGAATGTACCACTGGGGTGTGAAGTAGAGATACACATGATTTATAAATTGAAATCTTGGTAAACTACATAATACCTGAGGGATTAATTGAACAAAGGGCTACATATACTCTTTACTTTTCTAGAAGATTAGATATCTCTCAGATGGGACATGTGCTTTATGAGTTTGCTGATGTTTGAGGGATATTTATATATATGCAGATAAATGATATATGCTACAGATAAAATGCATATCCCTTTGTGCTATGTCTGATGCAGGATTTTGTATTTAAGAGTACGCTTCAGCTACTTTGTCTTCTTGGAAAACTGTCTTCTCAAGTAGAATTGCCCTTAGCTTTTATGTTTGGCAAGAAGATTTTAGTGCACAAAGAAGTTTAAAAGAGGCAGAAAAAGAAAGTCATGTGTGGGACTGAACTCCCTTGAAAGAGATCCAAGTTTTCCACTTTGGAGAGCAGATGTTCAAATGCCCCAAAGGTGGAAGGAGGAGACAGAAAATGAGGTGTTAGAAAATATGTGAGTCAGGAGGAAAGCATGTTTTTCCAAGGGGAGGGGAAGGGCCCAGCTTCTCAGCCCCCAGCCCCAACAACTCCAAGCACAGCGCCTGTCTCCATGGCAGCCAGCAGGCCTGGGCAAGGTTGGGGGTGCTGCATTCACCAAGCAAAGTCTGGAGCTTGTCCCCCCTTCCCTGCCCCCCCGGCCTCCCCTCCCCATCCCTCCCTCCAGGGGAATCAGTCTCTTTCCTCTTACCAGCTATGTCCGGGACATCAAGGGCACAGTGCCTTCCACACTAAGAATGAGCAATTTTCCTGGAGGGCTATTACTGTATCTCAGGGGCGTGTGAGGGCTTTATTAAGAATTGTGATTAATTAGAATTTTTCAGAAGGAGTTAGAATTTCTGTGAAGAAGGGAGGCTGAAGCAACAGACAGGTCAGAGAAAGTGTCCTGGTAGACAACTGGAAGGTATCTTTCTGATGCCCCCTGGTGGCCTTGTACAGCTAAAATTAACCCAATGTGCTCCCACCGCTTTGGGAACAAAGCGCCCCATACACACTGGACAAAATCCAGCTTGCTGGGCGTTCTGGACACACTCAGCTTGCACTTGTGGAGCCAAAGCCACATGACCTAGCACTGACATGGAGCACAGCTTCTTCCCCTGGTAAGAGTTGATTTTGAGACACGAATATGAAGAAAACCCCAAATCTTAAAATTCCGTATTTCAAATTTCTATATTGCATATGTGTGCATGGTGATTAGGTATCATCCTCTGGGAAACAAAACAGATTTGCTTTTTAACATTTAGTATACATATTCTTACCAGGCCAAGCGGTGCTGGGTGCGGTTTCTTATAGGAAGGCTCTCAAAAGGGCGGGCAGCTCTGTGTTGAGGACAAGACGCCACTCCTGTATCGTCCCAGGCCCTGATCTAAGAAATTTAACATTTCAGTTTTACCGGTACGCTCACAATCTCCAGGAGAAGTGGGCTAAAAGTTTATGGGATCTTATGCACCTTTTTCAGGAAGGAGAACATGGAGAAAAAAGGGCACAGAAACACCAACTGCGGAAGGTGTCCCCCTGCCATTCAAAAAAAGGCACAGCACGCAGGTTTGATTCTCAGTAAGTTGAGGGGCCCGGGGCTGTGGTCCGTCTCCATGGGTCTGCTCCCTGCAGGCAGCCCATCTGCCACACCAAACAGCTTTACCTAGACGAGGGTGTGGCCTATTGTATTTTTTTTTTTGCAATATGTAAAAAATTAAAAATGGAATAGATTCAAATGGATCAAATGTGGCCAGACAGGGTGAAAGTGCCCACCTGTGTTTGTGCAGGAGTCCCGGGACTCCATGCACTCAGTTGTGAGGTGGCCTCCACTCTGGGTGTCATCCTTCCAGCATGACCCAAAATCCCCACCTGGTGAGCTTCCTGGCCATGGGAGACTTGCTGCCGACTTGTCCATGCACATTTCACAGAAGCAAAGAAAATTGCTTCTCCTGGGAGGAGACTGGGAGAGCACGCAGGGCATGGAATTCAATGATTTTTAGTCAGAGGAGTTTTCCTCCAAAGGTAGTTTAAGCAGAAAAACATCCCGTGGCAGAACCACCCTGGTTGAGGAAGAGGTGAGGCCAAGGCTTGCCTGTTCAGGCAGCTCCTGAGCATGAGAGTCCCCACCCGAGTCTGGTCTACCCTGTTTATACACGAGAACCGGGGCCGGAGACCTAACGAGGCTTGTTTACGCTCATACAAGCTGTGGGCCAAGAGCCTTTCCTTTGACCCAGTGTTCTTTCTGTTCTGTCATGTGTAGTTCTACTTCTTCTCCGTAGACGATTCATTTTCTTCTTCTTTTTTAAAGATTTTATTTATTTGAGAGAGAGAGAGAGAGAGAACGAGCAGGGGGAGCAGCGGGGGCAGAGGGAGAATCAGACTCCCCGCTGAGCAGGGAGCCCGATGCGGGACTCGATCCCAGGACCCGGGGATCATGACCTGAGCCGAAGGCAGATGCTTAACCGACTGAGTCACCCAGGCTCCCCAAAGATTCATTTTCTCATAGTCATAGTAACGTTTCATCAATTGAATACCCACAACACCAGATGCCGTACCAGGACAGGCTTTCCAACTGTGGTCAGAAGGCTCTGGGGGTCCCTGAGACCCTTCTGGGGGGCTGTGAGACCCTCTCTTTCGCAGCTACATATCCGTGCAAGGCCAATACTGCAACTGACTGAATGCAGGTGCAGCCATCGAATCCAGCTGCCTTCTAGTAAGCCAGGTATTCAAGACACTTGCCAAAACATAAAATACTGCCACTCTTCTAATGCCTTTCATTTTTTTTTTTTTAAGGTTTTATTTATTTGACAGAGAGAAAGACAGCCAGAGAGGGAACACAAGCAGAGGGAGTGGGAGAGGGAGAAGCAGGCTTCCCGCAGGAGCCTGACACGGGGCTTGATCCCAGGACCCCGGGATCATGACCTGAGCCAAAGGCAGATGCTTAATGACTGAGCCACCCAGGCGCCCCATGCCTTTCATTTTTAAAAATAGCTTTTTTGCATTAAAAACCTGTTATTGTGGGGCGCCTGGGTGACTCAGTGAGTTGAGGGTTGGACTCTTGGTTTCAGCTCAGATCATGATCTCGGGGTCATGGGATGAAGCCCAGCATTGGGCCCTGTGCTCAGCACGGAGTCTGCTTGTCCCTCTCCCTCACCCTCTGCCCCTCCCCACTCTGCGAGCTCATGCACGCATGCTCTTTCTCTCTCTCTTAAATAAATGAATACAATTTTTAAAAAAACATTTTAAAAAGCCCGGGTGCCTGCGTGGCTCAGTCGGTTAAGCATCTGCCTTCAGCTCAGGTCATGATCTCAGGGTTCTGGGATCGAGTCCCGCGTCGGGATCCCTGCTCAGAAGGAAGTCTACTTCTCCCTCTCCCTCCCCTTCCGCTCCCCTTGTGCTCCCTCTCTGTCAATTAAATAAATAAAATCTTAAAAAAAATTTTTTTAAAAACCCTTATTTTATCAGCATAAAATGAATTTACTGTTGGTTTTAAATGACATAATAAAATATTTTTAAATGTTTCAGTTTAAAATTCTATTTAAAAAAAGCCTTACGACTTTCCTTTCAGTCTTGGGAAGATCTGAATGATTCTGCACAAGCAAAAATGACTTTAAATTTATAATAGATCCCTCTCTACCAGTCCATCTTCAACCGACTGAATGTCATATAATAGCTCTTCTCCAATGCAGGGTGAGATTTTTCACCACAGGTACAAAAAATGGCATATATTATGATACAGGATAGATAAAAACTATAATAAGTAAAGCTCTTTAGGGTTCTCAATTTTAAGAGTGTAAAAGGGTTCTGACATAAAAAATTTGAGAACTGCTGACATAGTGCATAATATTTAGCTATCCTTAAATCCCTGTAAGTAGGAATTATTATCTTCATTTTACAGATAAGGAAATGGAGGCTCAGAGAAATTCAGTAACTTGCCAAAGAGCTGGTGTATTTCTACTGCTGTATAGTGAAGTATCCCAAAATATAATGGTTCAAAACAACAAACATTTTCTTTTTTTTTTTTTTTAAAGATTTTATTGATTTATTTGACAGAGAGAGACACAGCGAGAGAGGGAACACAAGCAGGGGGGGTGGGACAGGGAGAAGGAGAAGCAGGCTTCCCGCCGAACAGGGAGCCCGATGCGGGGCTCGATCCCAGGACCCTGGGATCATGACCTGAGCCGAAGGCAGACGCTTAACGACTGAGCCACCCAGGCGCCCCAACAAACATTTTCTATCTCAGAATTTCTATGGGTCAGGTGTTTGGGAGCAGCTTAGCTGAGTGATTCAGCTCCAGTTCTCTGATGAGGTTGTAGTCAGATGCTGGCCAACACCACCATCAGCTGAAGGCCTGACCGGGACTGGAGAATCTGCCTCTATGATGGTTCACTCACATGGCCATTGGGAGGAGGTTTTAGTTCCTCACTGTGTGGGCCTCTCCAATAGGCTGTTTGAGTGTCATTATGACATGGCAGCCAAGTGATCCAAGAGAAAGACCAACATGGAAGCTTCAGTGTCTTTTATGACCTAGTTTTGGAAGTGATACATCATCATTATCACTTTATTTGTGACAGCAAGTCACTAAATCCAGCCCACACTCAAGGAGAGAAGAATTAGGCTCTACCTTCTGAAGAACATATCAAAGAATTTGTGGACATATTTTTAACCATCACTGCTAACTAATGGCAGGCCCAGACTTCAAACTCAGGTCTATCTGAACCTCATGCTCCATCCACCATACAGCCTTCCCAGGGAATGCCTTCAATCCTTTATTGCAATTTCCTTGAGTTATGGATTGAGAAGGAATTCAATGACTTTTTTTTTCAAGATTTTATTTATTTATTTGACAGAGAGAGAGAGAGCGAGAGCAGTAACACAAGCAGGGGGAATGGGAGAGGGAGAAGCAGGCTTCTTGCCGAGCAGGGAGCCCGATGTGGAGCTCGATCCCAGGACCCCGGGATCATGACCTGAGCCGAAGGCAGACGCTTAACGACTGAGCCACCCAGGCGCCCTCAATGACTATTTTTTTAAAGATTTTATTTATTCATTTATTTGAGAGAGAGAGAGAGTGCATGCACGAGTGGGAGGAAAGGAGCAGAGGGGAGGGAGAGAATCTCCAGCACACTCCACACTGAGCACGGAGCCCGACTCAGGGAGCTCAATCTCTTGACCCCGAGATCACAACCTGAGCCAAAACCAAGAGTCAGACGCTCCACCAACGGAGCCACCCAGGCGCCCCTCAATGACTACTGATGAGATATGGAAAAGAAAAAACATCCCTAGAGCTCACCCCATTGTGACTTACTCTTTGAAAGATAATGTTACAGGGGCGCCTGGGTGGCTCAGTCGTTAAGTGTCTGCCTTCGGCTCAGGTCATGATCCCAGGGTGCTGGGATCGAGCCCCGCATCGGGCTCCCTGCTCGGCGGGAAGCCTGCTTCTCCCTCTCCCACTCCGCCTGCTTGTGTTCCCTCTCCCGCTGTCTCTCTCTCTCTCTCTCTCTCAAAAAATAATAAAAATCTTTAAAAAAAAAAAAAAAAAGAAAGAAAGAAAGAAAGAAAGTGTTACAAATGAGCATAATCACCAGAGTAGCAAGGCAGGTAGCGTCGGCAGAGTCTTTGTCCCCTGGTCTCACTTCTCCTGGAGCCGAGATGTGCTCACTTGTCTGGCCCAGGCTCTCACACTCTAGCCTTACCTGGAGGGCTCCATCGCCCACAGCCTGCCAGGTCCTAGACCTGCACTAGACACACACGCTCTCTACTACTAGCCCCTCTGTGGCACAGATAACGGCAAAACTATAATTCAGTTTCCCATATCGGCTTATGGAATTGATGTAGAGAAAAACCATCTTTCCAACTGTCTGGGTGACAAAACACAAGCTCTTGGCCACAACAGGGTCTGAGAAAAGAATGAGGGTGTATCAGGGCAAATCTGGAAAAACATCGATCTTGCATTTGTAATTGGTTCAGTGGGCCACGTTCTCACGGACCCATCCATTCAGCAGACCTTCCCTAAGCACCTCCATGTGCGAGTAAATTCTTGAGGTTTTCCTATCAGATCTGCTACTTATCAAAACATTTCTCATTTGTCATACGGGGATTCCAAATGTCATTCCGAGGCTGGCAACTCCCCTTGGGAACACAACTGGGGAAGTGGACGCTTTGGTGCCGACTGGTTAGAGCTGCCACACTTTATGACTCTAGTGAAGAAACTCACACTTCCTTTGTCTAACTCGGGCTTTTCCAGGTTCTGCTGCAGGCCCCAGCTGCTCTTCTGCTTCTGGGACTGGATTGCAGAATAACAAATGTGAGAACTGTGGCACTAAGAGTCATAATTCCCGAAGAGTCTGTGGCAAAGAGCCACTTGAAGGTGAGCGTGACGCGGGGCCCTTGCACGGAAGGCGTAAGTGGGGACAGCTGCTGTCCGCGGCAATGAGTTGTATTTTTCATCTTTTCTTTTTAGAATTTCATTACAGATACAACATGCCGGGACAGAATTACTTAAATCCTAACGAAAGAAGTGCCTTTGTCAAACTCTACTTTTTAAACGAAAATAAAAATTCTTCACCTTGTAAGTACATCTGCTGCACGATCTCATCTTTGTAAGCAGGCTGGTCTCCCAGGCGTGCGGGACCCACATCACACCGGCCACTGTTTCCCTTCGTGGGGGGGGGGGGGCCCTGCCCTCTCCAGCCTGCTGCCTGGCTCTCCAGTACTCACCTGAGGCCCCCCGCATCCTGGATGGCCAGAGGCTGGGCTGGGGCTGGGAGATAGGAAATCCTAGCAATAAAGGACTCCGAAAGTTATTAAGTGCTAACTCAGTGTAGGTTGATAACAAATAATATTTGCTACACAAATGACCAACTGAAGAGTCACCACTAGTATTGCTATCATTCAGGAGTGGTGAAAGCTTTAAATATGTCCCTACTAAAAGTCGGCATGTAAAGAAACAGACTATTTTTATACTCCTTAAACATGCTAATTTCAATGCAAAATTTTGCTGTCTTTGGAAAAAATTAAAAGCCCACAAACATTTATTTATAAAGATGAATAAGACAAGGCTCCTCCCTCCCCAAGGAGTTCACCATTTATTGAAAGGAACTCGTATCCAAATAAGGGACGTTCGTGGCAAAATGCGGTGCTAGAATTAACAAAGTCAGAGTGTGCTGAGGGAACAAAAGGGAGGGAAGGAAATACTCTGTGCTTTGCTTCTGACCCACAGCCATATCTGGTTCTCTGACATCCTCTCCTTGTGGGAAAGTTCATACCTCCGGCACTTATCTGTGGACAGGGCATCAGGGAGACTGTTTATCTTTCACAATTGCCAATTTCCAAGATGAAGGAATGCCATTTCCCAGATTGAACTCAGCTGTGCGTCCCCTATGCACCCCCCCCCCTCAGCTGCCAAATCCTTCACGTGCATGTATTCTCTCGAGATGACAGCCACTAAAACTCTGCAGAAGCAACAGAGCAGATTTCTTTACTATCTCTTTGGCCTTTGGGTCTACAGTCCGTGAGACTTGTCATTCCAATATATGAGGGAATGAGGGATCAACTGAGTCATCTGAAGTGTGACTTTGAGCTGCATTAGTAAATATATAGTGGCCAAGAAGGTAGAAGTCATAAGGAGGCATTGCTCAGTGTTGAAAAGAACCTTCCAGAAATTGGAATGCAGTGGGTTGTTGTGGGAGGTCCTGAGCCCCATCTGTAGAGATGTCTCTACAGATCCCATCCGGAGACAATGTACTTTGTCAGGATGTTGCAAACCTGTAGACCAGACTAGAACTGGACAAGATGACCCTATGATCCTTCCCAACTCTGAGCTTCTATGTTTCAAATAAAATCCAGACTTATATTTGGAGACTAGCAAAAGATTAGGACTGAACTCTTTAGTACCTCTGCTCATCACGACTTAAGTTCGGGTGGTCAACATGACTAATTTGGACTTCCTGGCTTCTGCTCTGCCTTCCATGTCTGAGGGACAATGTCTTCCAGTTCCCTTGTCAAATGGGACCCTCCTGAGGGGGAATGAAGCCTAGTTACGAGAGATTGGTGAATAAGACAGGAGACCAGGGAAGGACAACCAGCAACAGAGAAGGCATATTTATTGGCCATCGACTCTCCTCTCTTCCTTTCCCTGGCTTTCTTCTTGTCTTCTGTGGTGTCTTTCCTATGTTTATCTTCTTTTCTGTTTAGTCTCTATTTTCTGGAATTGTCTTAGTCATGTAATTTAGTTTCTGACTCCTAGAAACCTTGCTCATGGGTTTGGAGAAGACTTCAATCCCCGTCAAAGGGATTATCTATACCTCCACTTGTCAGATGAAGTAGTTGAGTCCACAGAAGTTGGACAGCATGCTCAGATGTCACACAGCTAGCACCCAGCGAACCTAAACCTAGACTCCTGGTCTTGTGGCTACTGATAAAACTCCCTTTAAAAGTTGAATTTCTTAAAATAAATAAGTTGAATTTCTTTTCCTGAATTCAGAATACTTGATAGAAAGTTCTTTGTTTTCTATGTTCCCTAATTTTCTTACTTCTTAAAATTTCATGAAATATTTCCTTCATATAGAAAAGTTCGGGAAATGATACCCATATATCCACCATTTGGGGATCATTTGTAATGCTCTGAATTTAATCATAGCTAACATTTTTCAGCTTGTTCAAAACCAGAATGGATCTGTTCCCAGACATCGAATCCAAAATCCTCTCATGATGAACATGGGCCCATACCAGGAAAGTAAGTATTATTTTATTATTAGTAACAACAAAAATGACTACCAATCAGTTGGGTACATACAATGTGCTTAGTGCATGAAATTACTGGCCCAAGATCACCTAGATCATAAGTAGTAAAGCCAAGATTCAAACCAAAGTATGGCTGGTACTTCAAACATTCATTTATTCTTCAACAAGTATTTGAGTGTTAATAGCAGCCTCTTGTGCCGGGTTCTGAGGACACAGTGAAAAATTAAACTACTGTCCCTGCCCTCATGGAAGTTACTTTTTTGGTAGAAGAGCCAGTCTTTGTAAGTGCCAAAAAGGGGGTGTACTGAGTGCCATTACTTAATTTGGAGGTTCAGGGAAGCTGAACACCAAAGGATAAGTGTGAATCAACTAGCAAGGGGATGTAGAGGTAAGAGTGAAGACATTCCAGTCTAAGAGAGCTTGCTGGAATGGGAAGGCCCCTTGGCAAGTTCTGGATCAGTGTAGTACGCATGGCTGTGGGCCATGATGGGGCTGGTGAGGGGAAGCTGGTGGGATGGGTAGGGCCAGACCATGCAAGGGCTTGTCGGCTATAGGAAGGATTTCAGACTCTTGAGTATAATAAGCCAATGAAGGTGTTTGTAAAGTTTCCTAGTGTTTTAAAAGATCATTCTAACTACCAAAGGAGTGGGAATGGAGTAGAGGAGTAAAGGATTGGAGCACAAAGGCCAAGTAAGAGGCTGGTGCAATATTCCAGGTGAAATGATGGTAGCTTGGCCAAGGGTGGTAGAGAAGGAAAGAGAGAGGTCTAGTATTCAAGAGCTCTCTAGGAGGCAGAATCAATAGTGTAGCAGAGTGGTTAATAGTTCAGGCTCTGCACTCACTCACTCAGTCTGAACTCACTAGCTCCTACGATAATGCAGTGCAGTGTTTAAGAATGTGGCCTCTGGCGAGGTCTTGGGTTTGCATCTTGGTTCTGTGTCCTTGAGCTGGTTGCCTGACCTCTCTGTGCCTCCCTTTCCCCACCATTATTTCCCCATTATTCCCCAAACGGGAATCATAATAGTGCCAAACTCATTGAGGATTGGGTCAATACATATAAAGCACTTGGAAAGGTACCTGGCATTCAGCAAGTGATGGCTATTATTGTTGATCATGGTGACCGATTGGAGGTAGGGAGACAGAGGACTCTGAAGCCCACGCCCTTTCCACTGCACCACACTGCCCTGCTCTGCCTGGAGTTTTTCATTCGCTAGGGGCTCCTTATGCTCATGTTCTCTGATGCTCTCAACTGGACGATAGATCCAATGTGTTAAACTAACCTGTGGAACCAACTCATGTAAATATGGTGGTGGGGGTGGGGGGGGAGGATGAAGGGAGGCTTTGGGTCACAAGCATTTGAAGCCAGACTTTCTGGAGATGACTGCTACAAGTGTCCTATGTACCAACGAAGTAATGCTTAACAGAAGGAATCTCAAGCCAGGGGGACGTGAGGATGGCTTCATGGCCCACCTGTCAACAGGCAATGTCTTGTGGCATCTCTTAAGGCCACTACTCATTGTTGTGCAAAGCATAGCACCATGCAGTGCCCTTCGCATACACTGTGAACGAAACCTCCCAGAGCTATGCAGTGCGCAACTACAACAACCGTACGTGGTGACACTGGCCCCCCTTATTCACCCAGACCATCAAGAGACAGAGTCATACTTATAGTGTAGTAGGCAAGGGGAGCCTGCTTAAAGAGGTGCTGCTTTTATCTTTCTACTGCTGCTGCCTCCTTACTTTGTAAGCTCACTGGTGCTAGAATGAACTCAACTCAAAGTGCCTGCAATTGGCAGATTTGTGTGCATTTGTTTTATAAATATGCAGGGTAGAAGGTTGGCCCGAAAAGAATGAAAACCTAATAAAAATCAGAGTTTTGCCTCTTTCTGTGGCAATGGAAGAAGAGACAGATTCTGGGAGAAAACACCCTTCATGGTTGTGGAACAAACTATTTCTGTGGTCAGCCACAAAAGGACTATAGGCGAAAGGCAGAGAGAGCACAAACTCCTCACCCCCAACACACACACACACACACACACAGAGCCATTACTGAACCACCACGAGCTCGAGGGGAGAGGACAGTTTTATACAAATATGCTTTTGCCCTCCAGAAAAAATCTTAAGGTTTTCATGACCTACCATTCAGACCTTGCTACAACCTCACCCCATTTCCACTCCTGCAGGATTTCTGGAAGCAAATCCTTAAGCAACTTTGGCAGTATTGAAGAAACAGAATCTGAGGTGAGGACTTAGAAAAGAAAAACAAAAACATTCTAGAATCCTTGCAGCTTGTAAGTATGGTCTTGACCACAAAACCTTTTAAATTATCACAGTATGGGGGCACCAGAAAATGCTCCGCTAAACACAATTTGTGCTCAGCACTAACACAGACACACAGCCTGAGCAGTCACATGGTTTGTATTATTCCTAAATTGGTTCCAAGGGAAATTTCCTGGAGAAAGTGTTTTGTGGGTGGTGCCTTGGCTACAGGATCCCTTGGGCCAGGAGTGAAGGCAGCAGAGACTGTTTCCAGCCGCTCCCAAGTCTGTTCCAGTGACACTGGGGTTAGAACTGCCTGGTTCCCAATTATCCAGTCAAATCCCAGGCCACTTTCAAATGCTTCCAACGCAAGCACTAATCCCCCTGGGTGCCCTCTCAGGGGTTATGACTCCTCCGTCCCCTTCGACGACCCCCAAAGAGCTTGCCTTCTTTCTCACAGATCTCTTCCTCTGTGGCAGGGCAACAGCCTGGCAGGTTGCTGATCTCACCCTCTGATTCACACTCATCGGTCATGTGTTGGGTCTTTTTTTTTTCTGTCCCTTTCCCTAAAAAATATATTCCATCTCAGACTGGTTTCCTAGGAAACCAACTGTCAAAAACAGGAATAGACTGGGTGGGAAAAGAATACTCCAAAAATTCCACCTTGCAATGTTTAATAATGAGATAACCCAATTAACAGAAACAGTAACTTTAAACAAAATGTGTGGACTTTTCCTCTGTAGATTTTAAACTCGTCTTTGGATCATGCCCTGAGGACAGCAACCATTTTGAAAGACACTACTGATCGAATGATTAGAACTATTGCAGAAAATCTTGCCAAAGTACAGAGATGGAGGAATCAACTGAAATACTAGTTCGACCCAAGGCAACTGAGGACTTAAAAAAAAAGAGAAATGCAAAGAAAACTCATCTTCCCCCCAAAAGTATCTTATACCATTTAGGAAGGTGACTTTCTAGAGAAAATAGCAAAACTGTAAGAAATGGGGGGGCACCAAGTGCTTAAAAGGAAAAAACAATGGACCCCGATTCTTAAAATTGAAATCAACAAGTATTTATTTTAAAATAAATCTGTTATTCCTAACTCATAATAAAAGAAATCAAAGCAATAAACTAGGAGTGCCTGGCTGACTCCATGGGAAGAGCATGAGACTCTTGACCTCAGCCTCAGGGTCAAGAGTTCGAGCCCCACCTTGGGTGTAGAGATTACTTAAAAAAAAAAAAAAGGATAGAACCAAACTATACCTTTGCCTATAAGTATGGCAAAAACTAAAGTTTAGAAAAGCCAGTGTCAGCGAGGCTGGGGGTGACAGGTGCTCTTGTACCCTGGGGATGGAAGTGTAAATTGGTGTAACCTGGTGGGAAGGCAACTTGGTATCAAATCCTACAAATGTAAAAGCACTTGCCTTCTGAGCAGAAACCCCACTCTTAGCAATTACTTCATAGGTGACTCACACAATAGGCCATCGTATTACACATGGGTGGCCACTGGAGCACTGAGGGAAAGAGCCCCCAAGTGGAACGATCTAATACTCTGTGGGGATTCATAAGTAACGACAGGCATACAGTTAGTGCTCTGCACCACTGGAAAAAAATGAGGTGGATAATCTTGCAAGATAGTGAAAAAAAGCAAGACAACTAATAATATATGTAGTGTGACCTCATTTGTGTATGTTTTTCAAAGGGCATATGTATTTTCTGGAACGATACACAAAAATATTCAGTGGACCTCCAGGAAATGGAAACTGGGCATCATTCAGGGAAGGAAGAATCTTTACTTTTACTTTCTGTATGGTATGAAATTCTTACAATATGTTTATAATATAAATTACATGAAGATCTCTTGAAGTCAGATGCAAAAATGTTAGTCCTAGATTAATGAATTTGGGACAAAGTGAAGACAATTCCTAAAACTATGTACTGGGGATTAACTAAATGTATAGCATTTCATGTAGAATGTCAGAACAAGATTTTGATTTGCTTCTTTAAGACTGCTTTATAACCTCTTTAATGACAGAGCAGCACATGATTGGCTCTTTCCCTGCTTCCTGAGGTGTCTATTTACTCGAAACAGTCAACAAATGGTTTCCCAATCCCCAGAGCTTTGCTCAGTGGTAAAGAGAGTTGAATCCATTCCCACTTTGAAGATTTTTGTGGCCAAGGCAGCTGCTATTTGTCTAGCTGGCTGGAGAATGGGCTATTTTTAACTTTGGGGCTTGGAAATTGGTTTAGGGTGCCTTAGAAGAGATAAAGCAGAGGCCAGGCTGAAGATGTCTCTGACTTTGTGGCTGAAGGTACTTGGTACTTTAAGTCTTGGCACCATAAGGTAGAGAGTGAAGACTGGTAGTAGCATTTTTTTTTTTTTAAGATTTTATTTATTTGATAGACATTGCGAGAGAGGGAACACAAGCAGGGGGAGTAGGAGAGGGAGAAGCAGGCTTCCCGCTGAGCAGGGAGCCGGATGTGGGGCTCGATCCCAGGATTCTGGGATCACAACCTGAGCCAAAGGCAGACGCTTAACCAACTGAACCACCCAGGCGTCCGTGGTAGTAGCATTTTAAGAGGAAAAAAAAGGGAGCTTTAACTGTGTATATGCTAAGAGGCTTCTAGATTCATCACTTACCTAAATTTAATCACAAGTTGATAACCTGCTTTGTGTGCCAAGCATCACTATCCTGTCCCCAAGTTTAAAATTACACTTCCCTGGCTTGAAGGGTTCTCGTATGATTCATTAGTTCTTAATCTTTTCTGGGTTCAACCGTCTTTGAGAAACTGAAGAAAGCTATGGAGTCTCCCTCCCCCATGGTCCCCTCTTGCAGGGAAAAGGGATATAAGAACACACACAATTTTTAAAAGTTCATGGACACCTAAAGCAAACCCACGGAACCCAGGTTAGAAAGGACCACCATAAATGAATGTTCCTAAACCCTCAACTAACCTTTAGAGAAACATTAACTATTATAATCATTTATTTAAAAATATGGCTCATCTCTGCTTTATTAAACTATATCCTAAATGTAATTTTACATTTCCTTAATGATTGAGGATTATTATGAACCATCACTGCAACGTGCTTAATCCAAGACACAGAAACAGGGCAATGTCCTTAAGAATTTCTGGAAAAGTGCTAGGCTCTGATTTACAAAATAACTTTATGTTTACTGATCCTGTAGCCTTGGCTGTCTCCTCCCTTCTTTGTGTAAATTTTGACAGATCTCTCTTCTAATTCTGCTGCAGTAACAGACCAGAAAAACAAGTTCATTAGCGAAAAGTAATTGTATTTCTAATGCTGAGTCAAGGGGCTCACCATTGCTGAGAGCAGGGGGATGGCAGCATCCACCGTCCAGAGGCCTCGTTCTGTGTACTTCCAACAGGTAGTGGTGCTCCGGTGGCTTGAGGCTGCCAGGAGCAAGAAGCAGGATGAGGGGCAATGCTTTTAACTCTTAAAAAAAAAAAAAAAGTCCTAGCCATCCACTTTATTCGATTATACAAATGAAAACTCATCTTTTAATCACTCCTTTCAACTGTAATCTTACGGTTAAGGATTTAAAATAGACCTAATTCATACTAAATTTGAATATGTTTATTTTTAATACTCAAAATGTTGTTTTGGTAGTAGAAATTTTACTGTGGGATGAAGACTTTGTTGCTCCTTTGATTTTTAAAAGAAAACTGCCTGCAACCTGACAATTCACAAAGGGTTACAAATACCTGAGTTATGGGGGCATCACATCTTACAAAATAAACTGTCAGGATCTGGACCTTTGTGGCTCAAATCCAAGAATTTTTGTATCTTTGTGAACGGCTGATATTCTTATTTTTTTGTGAATATGGCTGAACAATGTGAATCCACTATACTTTATAAACCAAGCGCATTTCAACAGGAAGCAAGCGTGGGCTTCCGAGATAGCGAATAAATGGTTTCAGTTAGTTCTAACAGCAAAATATCTTTTTCGGGGTCTTATCAGAATCCGTAATTGCTAATTCTGGAGGTGGAATCAGTTTATACCAGGAATTTATGTGAGATGACAACTTATGTCTTCAAATTCAGCAAGAGATTTAGGAAGCACGATCTAATTCTAAGCCTAAAGTATATGTAGGGTGGAGGCCTCAAAGGATCTCACATCACTGTGATAGGACAAAGTCATCAGTGAGGTGTTAAGTGACTGAATGGGCCAGTGTGTGCTGCCACCACTCTTGGTTCCACCTGTCACAGGGCACTGGATCAGTGTAAATCTCTGTTCCACATACATACTAACTCTGGACAGACAGTAACCAAGGTATACAAGGGCCTCAGATAAAACGCAGACACCAAAAACCAACCCTTTCACTGGCAATGAACTGTTCCCATGTTCGATGCATGAAGAGAGACAAGCCTTTCGTCTCCACACGCACACCCAGGTTAAATTACATAACCTTTTCGTGCCCTAGTTTTCTCGGCTTTCAAATGAAGACGATGATGATAATAGTGCCTATCCTCACAGGATTAAGTAAGAAGATTAAATGAGGTAATATAAGCACTTTGAAACACTGCCTGGCACATATAAAGCTCTAAGTAAGCACCTGCATATTATTATTTTGTTATCACTACCTAGTAAACTAGCAAGTTATGAAATTAATATATCAAAAAATAACATTCCTATATAAAAGATGTTTGAAAATAAGGTAAAAAGATCCAATTCATATGGAACCACAGAAGACAGATATGGCAACTGCAGTACCTATATGAAGAAAATAAAGGTTTTGAAGGTCATAAAGATTTAGGTAAATAAAAAGACATTCTATATTCCTGAATTTCAAGTTTCAATATTATAGAGCTGTCAATTTTTTTAGAGATTTTATCTATTTATTTGAGAGAGAAAGTGAGCAGGGTGAGGCGCAGAGGGAGAAGCAGACTCCCCGCTGAGCAGGGAGCCCAATATGGGACTCGATCCCAGGACCCTGGGATCATGACCTGAGCCGAAGGCAGATGCTTAACCGACTGAGCCACCTAGGAGCCCCGAGGTGTCAATGCCTCTTAAATTAACCTATAAATGTATTGCAAACCTAATGAAAATACCAAAATAAGTTTTGGTATTAACAAAATGATACTAAAGTTCATTTAGAAAAATGTAATAGTTAGAAAATCTCTGAAAAATAAGTGATTTAGGTGTGAGTGGAGATTATATCTGTCACACATTAAAATATAGCATGAATTAGGGGTGTCTGGCTGACTCAGTTGGTGAAGCATGCCACTCTTGATCTTGAGGTCATGAGTGCAAGCCCCATGTGTGGCATGGAGCTTAAAATTATTTTTTAGACTTTTTTTAAAAAAATATTTTATTTATTTATTTGACAGAGAGAGAGGAAAAAAAGAGAGCACAAGCAGTGGGGCGCGTCAGGGAGAGGGAGAGGGAGAAGCAGGCTCCCCGCTGAGCAGGGAGCCCAAGCCGGGGCTCAATCCCAGGACCCTGGGATCATGACCTGAGCCAAAGGCTGATGAGACACTTAACCAACTAGCCACCCAGGCACCCCTAAAAATTTTTTAAAATAAAATATAGCATGAATTAAAATAGGGAAAAAGACATATGAACTATAGGTCATAAAAGAGAATTCAGAAATAGACCAAAATACAAATATAAATTTAGTCTATGATAAAGGTAGTATTTCAGACTAGACGGGGAAAGAGGGATTACCCAATGAAATCTGTACAATATCTGGCTGTTTAGGAAGAAAGCTGGATCCCTGTTAAATACTGTATCAGTCAGGGTTCACTGTAGGAAAAGAAAATCCGCAGGTATTTCAAAGAACAGAAATGAACACAGGTCCTTAAAAATCAGAGAAAAAGGGGTGCCTGGGTGGCTCGCTTGGTTAAACATCTGACTTTGGCTCAGGTCATGATCTCCGGGGTCTTGAGATTGAGCCCGGTGTTGGGTTCTGCGCTCAGCGGGGAGTCTGCTTCTCCCTCTGCCCCTCCCCCTGCTTGTTCTCGGTCTCTTTCAAATAAATAAATAAATACTATCTTTTTTCTTTTTTTTTAAAGATTTATTTATTTATTTGAGAGAGCGAGAATGAGAGAGAGAGAGAGAGAGAGAGAGTACATGAGAGGGGGGAGGGTCAGAGGACAGCAGACCCCCTGCTGAGCAGGGAGCCCGATGTGGGACTCGATCCCGGGACTCCAGGATCATGACCTGAGCCGAAGGCAGTCGCCCAACCAACTGAGCCACCCAGGCGCCCCTATCTTTTTTAAAAACTCAGAGAAAAAGCTGAAGGGGCAGAAACTGGGGGCCAACACAGCTTTCAGACTCGGGCTGTATCATCTTCTGGGGCGCAGGGCACAGGAAGTCAGCACCGTTGCAGCCACCAGCACTGCCTCAAGCCCATGCAGCAGGTGACAGACACTGAGACACGGCGTCTAGTTGCTACAAACAACTTCAGGTGGCCGGAGCTTGCTTGTCCACTAGTACAGCATGGCAGATGGTCTCTACCTTCCAAATCTTGACCAAACGCCAATCACCGGCAGAACCTAACCAGTTCTGAACCCTGCTTATCTTTGAGTCTGCAAAACTTCATTTTTAGCCTTTCATCCCCTGTGGTATGAGATGGGGAGGCATGGGACATAATGCCAAGTGCTAAGAGACAATACCTGGCACACACTGTCACACTAAAGTCAATTCCAGATGGATGAATTACCTGTAAAAATAAAATGAACCTATTGAAATGTTCTAGAAGAAACAATGAATTTATCGTTTTGGTTGTAAAAGGTTATTTCTAAGTACAACATATAATTCAGAAACCAAAAAGGAAAAGTGATGGGTTTATCTACATAAAAATTTAAAATGGTGGTATCTATCAACATGTTGACTCTTGGACAACACGGGTTTGAACTGCACAGGTCCACTTACACAGATTTTTTGGACAAATATAGTACAATACTGTAAATGTATTTTCTTAACATTTTTTCTCCCACTTTATTGTAAGAATATAATAAATAATACATACAACACAAAATTTGTGTTAACCGACTTTATGTTTTCAGTAAGGCTTCTGGTCAACAGTACGTTATTAGTAAAGTTTTTGAGGAGTAAACAGTTTCTCAACAGATTTTCAACTGCATGGTTGGGGCTGGGGGGCAGGGGTCCGCTAAACCCATGTTGTTCAAAAGTCAACTATATTTAAATGCACAAATACTCTGACCAGCTATGCCATTGCTAGAAGATATTATAGAAGTATTTGTGTGTGTTTGCAAAAGTATGTACCCAAACAATGCAGCATTATATATGAGCAAAACTCTGAAGATGAGTAATATATAAGATTATGAGGCCACTATGAGGCCAGGTAAAAG
Source organism: Neomonachus schauinslandi (assembly GCF_002201575.2). Taxonomy (NCBI): domain Eukaryota; kingdom Metazoa; phylum Chordata; class Mammalia; order Carnivora; family Phocidae; genus Neomonachus; species Neomonachus schauinslandi. The sequence goes on along the minus strand of NC_058406.1, from coordinate 90,024,781 downwards.
GAGAGATTTGAAACGAACACATTCCCTTTGTGTAACGCATGTGCAGACATATCCTTTTATTATCCAACCTTATACAAATATTACATTGTTTTTATAAAAAGTCAACAGGGGCTATCTTGGTGGGAAGATTATGGTGCATTCTTTTTCTTTTTTGTAACTCTCTGATTTAGAACTTTTAAACTTCCCAACTTCCCCTTCCTCCCCTGCCCCCCAAAAATTAACTTTTGTAACTATACATTTATTTTCTCTTAGAATATTCACACTTATTTTTGGTTTTCTACTTTAAACATACATGATTTTGAAATTATATAAAACTGTTCTTTAGAAGTATCTGGGAAGACAGTATACCCTGTGAAATTATTCTATTTCTATTAATGACAATGATTTTACACATAAAAGAAATTATGAATTTCAACTAAAAAACTCCACTTAGAGAAAATCATGACATACACAGTTTTTACTTTTACAGCCTTTTCATTTAAAATCAGTTCTTTCCCAAAAAACTATACTTGAGTGTAAGACAGATAAGTATCTGATAAGTAATTAGTATGTACATAGGTAGTTGTGAAGAATTACCCACAATTCTAATATATTCAGTTCCAAAGGTGAAAAATTTCCTTTTAGAAAGCATTTTAACATTTCTGCTCATCATCTACAAAGCAGCAACACCATTTAAATTATTAAAAATGGCAAACCCAATGATATGTAACCATGAAGTCCCTTAAGAAATAGATTTGAAAAATCATTATTCCATAAAATATTTACATTGTTTAAATTACATGATAGCAATCTTGTCTTATTTTAGTTGAACATGTTAATAAGAATCTCCAAAAAAAAAAAAAAAATCATTATTCATCCTTAATAAAGGAGACTTTATCCTTGGGTTTATTTAGCATCTTTATATCATCCAAAAGCTTTCTGGGTGTTAAAATATGCGTAGAACCTGGTAGGAGAAAAGATAAAATTTCAGAGGCCAGAACTTAATTGGCTAAGTATATTGCTCTGTCCCTCAAATTTGCAAAGTGCCACAGCTTGGGGCAATTTAACAAAATTTCTACAGGACACATTCCTGGCATCTGCCTATACCACAGTATTTCAGGCCCTCCTCTTCATTGCACAGCACGCTCAGTAAACCACTGCTAGTACTTTGTCTACTCTGTGCAATACATTGATACGCTGACGATCAAAACTGGACGCTACTATCCCTGTGGCAGAACAGAAGAATCACTGCTCAGTCACAGGATCATTAAGCTGTGCTGCAGATTTACAGCTGGTGTACAAATGTTGCATTCCATAGAGGAGGAGAGTTTCCATATCAGTGGCTTTGACTGAAGTTCTTAAAACTAAATTCCATATAGGACTTGCCAATGTCAGGTTCACATCCACAAAAACATTCAAAGTACTTCTGTAGTAGAAATGTATTTATGTCTCAAAAATTATTTAATAATAAGGGCAAGTCCGGAATATAATATTTTAAAGGACATTTTTAATAATATCTAAATAATAAAATATTTTGAAGCTTATTCCCTCAAAATCAGAATCTTTAAAAATCAAATTATCAAAAAAGTCAACCAGGAAAAAACTCTAGTACATCAGATAAAACACACTATGATTAGTAAGTTTTTTTGCACTCAACAATTTAGACCTACATGTAACTTTCAACATAAAGTTTTGCATTTAGTTTGCTTAAAAAAAACTGAAAAGAGGAAAACATGTCTTACCAATAATAACTTCACAGGATTTATGTGCCTGAGAAACTTCATAAGCACAACGCATTTCAGAGTATGTAATTCCTCCGATTACAAAAACAATCAGCTTTGACCCATTTTTTCGGTCCTCTAAGTAATTAGTTCTGGGTTTCTGGCGAGCACTAAAAAATAAACATACACAAACATGTTAAAAGCTTTTCCAAAGCCATAGTGCTTGTAGAGTTTTTAAAAAGCCTAACTCAAGCAAACTCAAATCTGGCACCAATTACCCTGATGTTATGGAAAGGACTTAACTATGGTATGACTGGAGAACCAAGACAGGTTAGGTAGGACAGCCCCACTTCAAGTTTAATTTTGATCTAATAGGGAGTTTGGACAAATCACTCATAACCTAGTTCAGCACTTTTACTCTATATACCTGAAAAGTCTGTGACTTACCATTTTTTTAAAGATTTATTTATTTTAGAGAGACAGTGTGTAAGGGGGAGGAGTAGAGGAAGGGGGAGAAAGAAACTCAAGCAGACTCCATGCTGAGCACAGAGCCCGACATGGGGCTTGATCCCAGGACCCTGAGATCATGACCTGAGCCAAAACCAAGAGTCAGACGCTTAACGGAGGCACGCAGGTGCCCCAAAAGTCTATGACTTTCTGAAGTCTTTAAAACCCTCGTTTCAGTGTCACTCCCATTTTTTTAACTTCAGAAAGTCATAGACTTCTCAAGTATGTTATTTCTTCATATGAAATAAAAGAGTGTCAGCTCTATTTTATAGGTACAGGGAGGGAAGCACCGGATTTGGAGCTGATGTGGTACCAGGACATCCCATGCTGAAACTCACTGAGGTAGGACGGTAGGAGGTACTGAAGACATATGTGCATTCCTGTGTTCACTGCAGCATTACTCACAATAGCCAAAACACGGACAACACTTAAATGGCCATTGGTGGAGAGATGGATAAAGAAAATGTAGTGTATATATGCAGTGGAATATTATTCAGCCTTTAAAAAAAAAGAAGGAAAGGGGTGCCTGGGTGGCTCAGTCAGTTTAGCGTCTGCTTACGGCTCAGGTCATGATCTCAGGGCCCTGGAACTGAGCCCTGAGGTGGGCTCCCTGCTCAGTGGGGAATCTGCTTTCAGAATAATGTTCTTGTCTAGATAATTTCCATCTGCCATCCCCTCTCCCTCTACCCCTCCCCCTCCCCTGTGCTTGCACGCTCTCTCAAATAAATAAATAAAATCTTTTAAAAAAATAAAAATTAAATAAAAATTTAAAAAAGAAGGAAATTCTGCTAAGTGCAACAACATGGATGAACCTGAAGGACATTATGCTAAGTGAAATTACATTGGACTCAGAAAGACAAACACTGCATGATCTTACTTCTATGTGGCATCTGAAACAGTCAAATTCATAAGGCAGAGAATAGAATGTTGGTTGCCAGGGGCTGGGCGGGGAGGGGAAATGAGGTAGTGTTGGTCAAAGGACACAAAGTTTCAGTTATACAAGATGAATTAATTCTGGAGATCTAACGTACTGCATGGTGACTACAGTTACCAAAAATTATATTGTATGCTTGAAATCTGCTAAAAGAGTAGATCTTAAATTATTAAATTAAGCCTTCTCACCACACACACACACACACACACAAAAGAAAGAAAATGGTAAGTTTGTGGAGGTGATGAATATATTAATTAGCTTGTGGTGATCATTTTACAATGTACATGTATCAAAACACCAAGTTGTAGATCTTAAACATATACAGTGCTGTTAAGTCAATTACACCTCAAAAAAAGACCTGGTTACAACTCTGATTCTGCTTCTTTCTAATTCAGTAAGACTTTCGGCAAGTTACTGAACCTCTCTCTAATAGTCAAGGGTTGTTTTCAGGATTAAATGAAATAATGCAGAGGATACACGAAGCATGGAATCTGGTACCAAGGAAGCACTCAATAAATAATAGCTAATGTTTCTATCATTTCCTCCCCCAGATGCTCTAGATCAGCATTGTCTAATACAGCAGCCACTAGCTACATGAGGCTATTTAAATTTAAATTAATTAAAATTAAAAACGCAGTCACACTAGCCACATATCAAGTGCTCAACAGCTCCACGTGGCTACTGACTCATATTGGAGAGGGCAGATACATGACACTTCCATTACTGAAAGAAAGTTCTATGCGGTAGCACTGCTCAAGATCATAGGAATCACTTTTTTTGATCTCACACTCCACTGGTAAAAAATTTTGAGCTTTTACGTGAAAAGTAAATATTTCAAAATAAAAATTTATGTACTTCTATTAAAAATATATATTAGTTTATAAATTAGATATGTATACTGGTGTCTATTAATAAAGTTTAATTTCTCCCTTTTTCAGGTAAAAATAAATATCCCCCCCCCAAATCACCTTGTTACCCATTTTGGAAACCATGTTCTTTCTAGAGGACCTCTAAGACCCTGAAATGTAGGATCCCATGGTAAACTTTTAATAATGTTCTTGTCTAGATAATTTCCATTTGCCATCTTAAGAAATGATGAGGGAGTAAACAATAGGAAGAAAGTAAAGAGAATCAGTAACTGGTTTTGAAAGATGAAACAGGAATAAGATACACTCATGATTCCCATATAAAACAAATCAAGGAGATTCTAAAAGTGCAATTTTGGTTTAAAAACTATTTCAAGGGGGCACCTAGGTGGCCCAGATGGTTGAGTATCCAACTCGATTTCGGCTCAGGTCATGATCTCAGGGTTACGAGATCAAGCCCTGTGTCAGCTCTGTGCTCAGTGGAGAGTCTGCTTGAGATTCTTTCCCTCTGCCTCTATCCCCACTCTTGCACACACACACTCTCTTTCTCTAAAATAAATAAATCTTAAAAAAAATTTTTTTTCAAAAGAAAAACAGAAGAGAAATAGAGTAAGAACAAAAAAAGGGAGATAACACTGCTTAAACAATTATGTGACTAACAATTTTTAAATTTCTGAATAGCAATTTTAGGACAATGGGATTATATTTAATTTGTTTCACATACATGTATAAGATGTGCTAGTGTTTTACATTCTGATAGATATAAAAATAATAATTAAAGCCCTAGATTCTGAAAATCTCACTCTAGAAAGCACCTAGAAGCTTTGGTTAAAATAAGAGTGAACTTTTTTTCACTCTTTATTTATTTAAAAATTTTTTAAAATTTAAATTCAATTAATTAACATATAATGTATTATTTGTTTCGGGGTATAGGTCTGTGATTCATCAGTCTTACATAATACCCAGTGCTCATTACAACACATACCCTCCCCAATGTCCATCATCCAGTTACCCCAACCTTCCACCCCTGTCCCCTCCAGCAACCCTCCATTTGTTTCCTATGCTTAAGAGTCTCTTATGGTTTGTCTCCCTCTCTGGTTTCATCTTGTTTCATTTTTAAGAGTGAACTTCTTTTTAAAAGCACAGTGAAAGTAAACAAATAAGAGAAATCTCCAAAGGCTAGCAATAAAGAGGAAGCTAAAAACTAGAGTGGTAAACTGAGTTGAGGCTTGGTCTGCCTTGTGGAGAGTTAGTCTAATCTTAGCAAACAAGACTTGGGTGTTTACCCGTTTAATGAAGCCTTGGTATTGTGCAAAGTAGGGAGGGACTGGGAGTTGACACCCCTGCATAAGGTAGGGCACTCATTTTTTTATGATAAAGTACATTTTCATACTGCTTACTTGGACTCATTTAAAATAGGTTGCAGTTAAAGAAACACTGCCTTTTAAGTGACTATGCCTCCAGGAGAGTTGCCAGTATAAGAGAGTTCCTTCTGTACCATTTCAATTATTAGTCTGCAATATCATACTGACAATTTCAATTGATAGGTTTTACCTTACAGCTCCTGAGCCATTCCATACTGCTGGATACTGGGAACAATATGGCCATTCTTTTGAATCTAATCTATTATCAATGGCATCCTAGGGAAGAAAAGAATTGACACCATTAAAAAAATGTACATTCTAGGATTTTAAAAATTTGTATATTTTGCATAAGACTCAAAACTTGTGTTTACAATTAAGGAGCCTAAGATATGTAAATATTTAATAAAATAAGGTTAGCCCTCTCTCTGAAACTTATAAAACTTCACTTGCTTCAAAAATTAATGCAATCCTTTACTTTCTTATTAAACCAATATTTACTGAATGTCTACATTTCTTCATTTGGAGCATCTCCATATTGGTTTAAGGACTGCAGAGACCTTAATCTCTAGAGTGCTCAGGGTTTCTAAATACCCATCCTAGTCCTGACATACCTCTTAGGCTATTGGAGAGTTCACCTTGCCCTTCATTGCAGTGGCTCTAAAATAGGATGTGCATCCCTGACCTAGGGGTAATCAAAACAATCCAATGGGATGAGAGAAGTTTTCCTTTTTGTTTAAAAAAATTTTCTATTTTAGGGTTACATTTTATGATATACTTATGTGTACAGCATGTGCTACATATAAAGATTATGCTTCACCAGTACAGTAATACACAGTTTGTAAATAATCATATACTACAAGCTCACGTTCACAATTTTTATGGTTAAGTATGCATGATTAAAACAGTTTGGAGACCACTGCTGTACAGCACAGTAGTATAAAAGGTATTATTAATAAGTGGGCCTAAGGAATGAGCACAAGGTACTTAGTAGTAGTAGTCCAAGAATATTTCATTAAAACTGTAAGAAGCAAAAAAATCAAGTTTCAGGAGAAATCCTGAAGGCCGTGGAATGCCACTGGGCCAAAACTGGATTTTCTTTTTTTAAAATTAATATGCAAATCGTTGTTACAGGGTTCAGGAAGTCAATTCTTATTTTAAAAGTACTATCCAAGAAAGACTACTTAGCTACATCCTTGTTATGGGTAGGGAAAAAAATCTTATGTTGTAGAAAACAAAGTCTAGATTCTTTAAACTTTTCATCTATGATTAAGAATGTGTGAATGACATAAAATTAGCCAAGCAAAACAGGAAAATCATAGTCATAAATTGCACACATTTAGCTCCCAAAGCAAAGCAGAAAAGGGTTTAAGTCAAAGGAAAACTGGAATAAATGAAACTATATTATTATAATTGAAAAACCAATGTCATGATTTTATTGCTCATAATACAATTTTTACAGTTCATTTTCTAATTTCCCATAATTGAATATTAATTTCTAAAAGCAAACAGTACTAAAGGCATAAACCATCTGTTGGACAGAATAGCAAACTATAGTTTACAATTTACAATTTAATAACACAAATACTTTTCCAAGAACACTGGAGTCTAACACTTTCTAACAGTGGTCATATGCAAATGTTGTTTTGTTGAACTTTCATTCAAATAAATTATACTTCTGCTACATATAGTTATTTAAAACAAGTTTTTTTTTTCCCATAAGGCAGTTATGTATGCTTACTTTCATTTATTTTGAGGCAGTCAGTGTGTAAGTTTATTTGAGATCTACACGGAAAGAATCTTCAAATTTCCTTTCTGCCCTTGACCCCTGATACAGCCTTCTTTTGTGAACCCTCCCAGTACTGCATACATTCCTGACCAATAGATATGCTCAGACTGACAGATAAACATACAGAAAGTAAAGAATACTCTACAGAAAGGCACTTAGGGTTTAAGTAAAATTTAATGAACTTTACCTCCAAAATATCTTTGATAAAAGGTGTCCATCGAGAGAGTTGAAAAGTTTCTTCTGTAGACCTATCCTTTCTTAATGGTTTGCTTTGTTGAGACTAATACAAATAGAGGAAAAAAATTTAAAACCTGTAATTTTATTTAGTAAGATTCTCTTATTACATTTTCTTTAAAAAATATTTAAATTACAGCAAATACTATGTTGTATTTGACTTAAAACTAAGAGTGGAGGGGGCACCTGGGTGGCTCAGTCAGTTAAGTGTCTACTTTCGGCTCAGGTCATGATCTCAGGGTCCTAGGATCAAGCCCCATGTTGGGCTCCCTGCTCAGTGGGGAGTCTGCTTCTCCCTCTTCCCCTGTCCCCTCACTCATGCTTCCTCTTTATCTCAAATAAATAAATAAAATCTTAAAAAAAAAACCCCAAAACAAAAAACTAAGAGTGGAAATGCTTACTCAAAAAATCTGAATAGATGGGGTCACATAAATTCACCATATTTTGTGCTCGAATGATAAAATGTATAACAGTATCAGAAAATATATTTACTCAAAAGTGCTATAAAACTTGATGGGAAAGAGAGAGATTCTAAACAGAGTTCTTTCAAAATTTGCTATAAAGGGAATCATAGAGAAAAGCATAAAGAGCAAATTACAACAGAAGACATAAGATATAAATTCACTAGAAAAATGTATTTGTCCAAATTACTCATTTATGGAAAAGAAAACAAAATTAAAAATTTTTTACTTACCAAATCTATACAGTGAAATTAAGAAGACTATGTGGATTCCCATATAAGAAAACATATTTAATGCAAACAACCACATACGTACAGATACGAATATATACTGAATGTAAGATTTCTTACTGGGGGGACAATGGGAACACCAAGGTAACTCCAGTTACGGATCATGTCGCTGTCATTTTCTATCTTTACATTCTGGATCAACCTGTCCAAATTTTCTTCTGTAGTTCCTTAGATAAAAATACGAGTGCACAGTCACACAATTGCTACCACAATCATGTCTAGGTTTCAGGTTGTACCCATGAATAAAGCTTATTAAAGAAAAAGCAAATGTTTAATTATATACCCTTCGGGTCTTCTCCCAATGTCCTGTTTTTCCTCACATTCCTTACTTTCTTACCCAACGTCAGCTACTACCTTTGAATTTTCTAAGACTCTCTTATGATCAATAGTAAATTACTTATTATACAGTGATTTTAGAGCTCAGTATTTTAATATATTGATGAAAATAAAGTCTCTATTACCATTAATACTGAAGATGTAAAGTAGAATCGCTCTTATTTTATCATAATTATCATGATTTTTGTTGAGTAGAACTGGAAGAAGTACTCGCATAGAATCTTTCACCTTCTGTCCTTCTGCATCAGTTCCAAGTGCCAGGTCCTTAATGACAATTAAATATAGTCAGTGGCCTATAATCCAAATTCACTTTTCAGTTAAAAGTATCTTAAATCCTGGGGCGTCTGGCTGGCTCAGTCAGTACAGCATGTGACTCTTGATCTCAGGGTCGTAAGTTCAAGCCCCACGTTGGGTGTAGAGATTACTTAAAAATAAAATCTTTAAGGGCGCCTGGGTGGCTCAGTTGGTTGAGCGACTGCCTTCGGCTCAGGTCATGATCCTGGAGTCCCGGGATCGAGTCCCACGTCGGGCTCCCTGCTCGGCAGGGAGTCTGCTTCTTCCTCTGACCCTCCCCCCTCTCATGTGCTCTCTCTCTCAAATAAATAAATAAAATCTTTAAAAAAAAAAAAAATAAATAAAATAAAATCTTTAAAAAAATACCTTAAATCTTGCCAAATTTTAATGTAACACTGATGATACTTCAAATGTAGGCATCAATTGTAAACTACCGATTGTACAAAATATAAAAAGTCAAAAAATAATTCAGAGAGAAAATCATTAATCTAAACCTATGCTAATATGGTAACCCTGAGCTACATGTGGCTAATGAGCATTTGAAATGTGGCTAGCCTGAATTAAGATGTGCTTATAAGTGAAAACACCAGATTTCTTGACGACTTGGTGTGAAAAAGGAATGTAAATTAGGGCACCTGGGTGGCTCAGTCATTAAGTGTCTGCCTTCAGCTCAGGTCATGATCCCAGGGTTCTGGGATCGAGTCCCACATCGGGCTCCCTGCTCGGCAGGAAGCCTGCTTCTCCCTCTCCCACTCCCCCTGCTTGTGTTCCTGCTCTCGCTATCTCTCTCTCTGTCAAATAAATAAATAAAATCTTGAAAAAAAAAAAGGAATGTAAATTATTTCACTAACAATTTTTATACTGATTACATGTTGAAATGCTAAGGTTTCGAAAGCATTAGGTTAAGTCAAATGTATTATTAAAATTAACCACCTTTGTTTCTTTTTACCTTTTTATGTGACTACAATTGACCCTTGAGTAGCACAGGTTTGAAGTGTGTGGATCCACTTATACATGGATTTTTTTCAATAAATACAGCACAGTACTTTAAATGTATTTTCTCTTCCCTATGATTTTTTTTAGAAACATTTCATTTTCTCTAGCTTACATTACTATAAGAATATAGTATAATACATATAACATACAAAATGTGTGTTAATCAACTGTTTATGTTATCAGTAAGGCTTCTGGTCAACAGAAGGTTATTAGTGTGGGGGAGTCAAGTTTTGGGGGAGTCAAAATTAGACATGGATATTTTACTGTGGGGGGTCAGTACCCCGATCCTCATTCAAGAGTCAGCTATACTGTAATATTTAAAATTACATATGGCTTGGGGTACCTAGGTGGCTCAGTTGGTTAAGCTTCAGACTCTTGATTTGGGCTCAGGTCATGGTCTCAAGGTCATGGGATTGAGACCCTATAGCTTAAGATTCTCTCTCCCTCTCCCTCTGCCCTTCCCCTGCTCAAACTCTCTTGCTCTCTGTCTCAAAATAAATAAATAAAACCACATAGGGCTTGCATTCTATTTCCTTACCACTGGTCTAAACATTTATGACATTACGGGGCGGGGGGGGCTCTAAAACAAGTTAAATGTGCCAATGCAGTATGCTGCAGGATGCTGCATTAAATGTTGCACCTACTCAGAAAGGCCTGACGATAGAGCTACTCTGAAATAATGTTCCGAACACTGAAATTATCACATTTAACCAAATATGTACAATCACAGATTAGGAGGGACGGCTTACTATGATACTTATAGCTACCTGATAATGTTGGTGGGAAGTGATGTATTTATTTTTATTTCTTAAGTAAGCTCCATGCTCAGTGTGGAGCCCAACATGGGGCTTGAACTCGACCCTGCAGAGATCAAGACCTGAGCTAAGATAAAAAGTCGGGTGCTTAACTGACTGAGCCACCCAGGTGCTCTGGGAGTTATATATTTAAATACTGCCTAGTTGAGCCCCCTTCTAAGAGAGATTCTGCGATTTAGTGCACCTTACAAAGTTCAATCCGAAAATTTATGATGATATAGTACTTCTGACTCTGCACATACCTGTTCACTTTTGCAGAGTTTTTCTATATTAGGCTTGAATTTATTCATGCAATCTTCTGCTAAGTTAAGATGGACAACTTGCTGAAAAACAAAAGAAATCAATCGCTTAAATCATTTTAATTTCTTTTTGTGCAACTGATAGTATTAAACTTGTGAGATAGGCCTGAAGGAAATTATGAGCTGAGGTGGAAAGGAGGTACCATGTAAAGCAAGGAAAGTAGCTCAAGAAAAAGGAAAAAGTGAGAATTAACATGGTCCACAGGGAATAATCAACAGACAGCAAAAAATAGAAGGGCTGAATATATGTTTAAGAGTACTGAAAAAGAAGGTTAGAAAAATAAAAAGCTAAGTCCTGAAAGTCCAGCAGAAAAAAGTTTTTGGATTTATATTATTGGTTTTTTTTTTTTTTTTAAAGATTTCATTTATATTTGACAGAGAGACACAGTGAGGGAGGGAACACAAGCAGGGGGAGTGGGAGAGGGAGAAGCAGGCTTCCTGCGGAGCAGGGAGCCTGATGTGGGGCTCGATCCCAGGACCCCGGGATCATGACCTGAGCTGAAGGCAGACGCTTAACGACTGAGCCACCCAGGCGCCCCTATTATTGGTTCTTGATTAGGGTGCTATACGATAAAAAATGAGTTAAGACTATTTAGATAATGACTCATAGGAAAGACTGATACAGCAAAAAGAACAGTTTACCTGCCAACACGCTTAACTGCTCTTAACTACTAAGATGTAACTATTAAAGAACCAAGTAGAATAACAACTGCTGGTTAATACAATGTTGAATTTTCTTATTAAGTTGATAAATACAAAATTCTCTGGCTATTGAAGACAAAGATATAAAAAGCTAACGCTGGATTTGGATGAATCTAGATTACATACAGAGAACACTATTGAGAAGCTTAGATTTTTGGAATATTTCTCAGACCTAGAGTAAAATTTTAGAGGATAACTAACACCAAGTATTCCATGACACCCACTACTAAACCTCACTATAGAACTGGAAGGACTAATAAACTAAAAATGATAAAGTATCTCATATACAATACTTACCTTAGTAATCTGTTTACGGAAATGAGGCATCTTTTTCATCAATTGGGCAAGAGCACTAAGCGATGTCTAGAAAAAAAAGTCAAACATTTTTAAAGCAAACTTATAATTCAGGTATTCTATATAACAATTTTTGTAGTTTCTTATTTTTTTTAAAGATTTATTTTATTTATTTGAGAGAGAGAGCGCATGCGAGTGCATGCCCAGAGTGGGGGGCAGAGGGAGAGTCTTAAGCAGATTCCATGCTGAGTGTGGAGCACGAAGTAGGACTCAATCTCACGACCCTGAGATCACGACCTGAGCTAAAACCAAGAATTGGACGCTTAACTGACTGTGTCACCCAGGCGCCCCTCTATATAACAATTTTTTAAATCCCGTAGTTTTATTGCCAATTTTCTAAATATTTGGCAAATTAAAAAAAAATAAATCCAAGAGACTTTCAGTTTCAGTCACAATAAAGTAGCCGATATCAAAATTATTCTCCCCCCATAAACAAAAACAGAACTGGACAAAATAAATAAGCCAACAGTTCTCAGGCAATGGATAAGAAAAAGAGCTCACAGCTAAGATACTTGAACAAAAGAAAGCACAGGTGATCCTTGCACTCACCCTGGCTTTTCCCTGGGACACTTTCCAAAACACAGTGAAAGGAAGTAGAATTCAAGTAAAAAGCACTAGTCTCTCTGGGCAGAGGAAAAAGAGATCAGAGTTTGGGGCTGGTGAGGTAGGGCCTGGGGGGCAAGGTGCTAGAGAGAAAGAGCCAGTCAGTTGCAACATAATTCAAAGATAAAACTCAAAGAGGTATTGCCTTTGGATCCCTGGCTGCGTGTGTAAAGGGCAAAACTCTTAAAGGCCTAGCATGGAACAACTGCTGGGTGGCTAAATGCTAGACAGAGATTTCAGAGGGGTCTTAGTGCTAAGAAAATACTGGTATTCTTTGATCCAAAGAAGAGAGTGCCAAGTGAACATCCCAGACATTCAGTACTAGGACTGTCTTTGGACCAAGTGCAAAAGGAAAATACACTCACCATAACAACACCTGGCATGAAGTCTCAACAGAATTAAGGTTATTTATCAGCAAATTAAATGCCTGCCAGAACAGAAATCAATACTCTTTGCAGAGAGAACATCATCTAGTGCCTCTGCAATATGTTATCTGCAATGTCTAACATACACTAAAATATTACTGGTCATGTAAGACAGAAAAAAGTGGTCAATACCAAAGTTATAAAATAAGTCAATAAACACAGACCCAAGACAAAGAAGATGTGGTATATATACACAACAGAATATTATTCAGACATAAAAAAGAATGACATCTTGCCATTTGCAACAACATGGATGGATCTAGAGAGTCTAATGCTAGTGAAATAAGTCAGTCAGAAAAAGACAAATACCATATGGATTTCACTCATGTGGAATCTAAGAAACAAAACAAATGAACAGAGAATAAAAGAGATAAACCAAAAAGCAGACTCTTAACTACAGGGAACAAACTGATGGTTACAAAAGGGTAGGTGGGTAGGGGGATGGGTGAAATAGGTGATGGGGATTAAGAATGTACTTATCATGACGAACACTGAGTAATGTATGGAACTGTCGACTCACTATATTTTATACCTAAAACTAATATAACACTGTATGTTAACTATACTGGAATTAAAAAAAAAAAAAAAGAGGTTGACCCAAGACAATCTAGATGTTGGAAGTTAACAAACAAGAAATTAAAAAATAACACATTTATGTTAAAGAAAACAGGAAAAGATGGAATACATGGATGAAAAGATATAGTATTTCAACAGAAAATTAGAATTTATTTTAAAACTTCAATGTCTTAGAACTAAATGCAATATTAGAAATTAAAAATACAAAAAAAAGAGAAAGAAATTAAAAATACAGTGATTCTCCTACATTGCTGGCGGGACTATAAAATGGTATAGCCACAACAGTATGGAATCTTCTTATAAAGTTAAACATACATTTTACTATATAACCCTGCAATCCCTTTTTTTTTCCTCAAAGGTTTTATCAATTTATTTGAGAGACAGAGCACACAAGCGAAGGGAAGAGGTAGAGAGAGAAGGAGGCTCCTCGCTGAGCAGGGAGCCCAACGTGGGGCTTGATCCCAGGGTCCCGTGATTATGGCCTGAGCTGAAGGCAGACGCTTAACAGACTGAGCCACCCAAGTGCCCTCCAGCAATCCCACTCTTAATTATTTACCCAAGTGAATGAAAACATCTGTTTACACAAAACCTGAATGTTTTATAGTGGCTTTATTCATAATTGCCAACAACCTGAAAAAAAAGTATTCAGCAACTGAGCCACCCAGGTGCCCCCAAAAATAACATCTTAAGTTTATAAACATATGTTGAGTAAAATATATAACAACAATAGCACAAAAGATGAAGGGGGTAAATGCAGCTAAACTGTTATAAGGTTGAATTATTCAGGACATGGAAAATTATAGTCTACTTTAAGGTAGACTATAATAATGATACGTTTTGGGGTGCCTGGGTGGCTCAGTTGGTTGAGCACCCGACTCTATTTTAGCTTAGGTCATGATCTCAACGTTGTGAGATCAAGCCCCGAGTTGGGCTCCTCGAGCTCAGTGCAGAGTCTGCTTGAGATTCTTCCTCTCCTTCTGCCCCTCCCCCGCTTGCACATGCCTCTCTCTAAATAAATAAATAAAGTCTTAAAAAAAAAAAAAAAGGAATATTACAGGGACTTATTTCTCATAAACCTGGAATCAAATATCCTAAGCAAAATATTAGCAAAGAGATTCAGTGATATAGGAAAAGGATAATGCATCAAGACCGGTGCAACTTATTCCAGGAATGTATGGTTGGTTTGTTATCATATTAACAGAAAAAAGGAGAAAAAAAATAATTTCAATAGATGCATGTGATGAAATCCAACACCTATTCTGATTACAAAAACCAAAACCACAACCTGTTTTGCAAATTAAGAATAGAAGGGGTAATCCAGATAAAGGATGTATCAAGGGGCGCCTGGGTGGCTCAGTCAGTTGAGCATCCAACTCTTGATTTCGGTTCACATCATGATCTCAGGGTCATGTGATGGAGCCCTGCACTGGGCTCCACTCTGGGTGTGGAGCCTACTTGGGATTCTCTCTCTCCCTTGCCCTCTGCCTGCCCTGCCCACCCTTGTGCTCTCTCTCTCTCTCTCAGAAAAAAAAGAAAAAGAAAAAAAAGGATGTATCTAAAATAACCTAAGTCTAACACAACACTCAGTGGTATAATATCAAACATGTTTCTCCTGGGGGAATGTGACAAGGATATCCTCTATCATCAATTCTATGCTACATTATAGAGCTAGGAAATATTAACAACTAAGAAAACTATTTTAAAATGTATAAAGATTGGAAAGGATCAGGCTAAATTTTCTTTATTCACAGATGATATTATTGTGTAATATTTTGGAATGATGGAAATGTTCTCTATCTTGATTTAGGTGGTGGTTCCAAATATATATATAAAATAGTTACTCAGTACTCACTTAAGATTTGTGCACTTAGGTAAATTACACCTTGAAATAAAAAAAATCTAGCAAAAATGCACTGATGACATTGGCTAAATGGCTTTTTAAAAATAAACTCAATGAAGCAAGAGAGACAAAATTGTTGGGACTAGATAATGGGTACATGGGAGTTCATTTTCTCTACTTTTGTGTATGTTATAAATTTCCCAAAATGGAATATTAAAAAGATAAAATAAAAATTTTAACACATTTTAAAATTCACCATCATTATTTTGAGTGTTAAATAAAAGTCTTACCTTTCCTTCTGTTGCTTTCTTCGTTGATGAAATTTCCTTCATTAGTTTGGGAATTTCCCTGTCAAATTTAAGAAAATTCTTTAGATTTCTGAGGTGTTACTCTTTACAGAAATATTCTAAGATTATAAAATTTACTTTCATGTACTTAGTGCCTAAAAAATATGGAATAAAAATTAAAATGGGTTCACATACTCTAATACAACTGCAATATGCCGATGTCGAATTCTGACCCAGAGGTCATCATCTTCTTCAAGGATTGCCTCCTTTTCCTTCCCATCTGTTTTGTATCTACAAGTAGACAGAAATATAAATCTTTTGGATTATCCCCCACCAAAAGTAGAAGAAACATTTTTACAATCAATAATTTTAAGACACAACTCAAGAAATTAAACAATACATACATTCAACCCAGTATTTTAGGATGATAATGAATACCTACTTTAATTAAGGCATATTGCTTGCTATCCTTACATTAAAAATCAAAGTGCTATGTCTACCAAGACGTTTTTGCTTTCAAATATTAGGGTTTAGCTCAGCAAAATGTTATTTTATGGAACAAAAATTCAACATTCTACAATCAACTCTAAGAACAAGACTAAATTTATATTAACAACGTCTTCTAATTGCTTAAAATACTATTTTGATGTGTTCATAACCATCAGCACAACTATCAAACACTCATTAAGAACAGAAATGTCACCTCCAATGTAGCCTATTAAATACTGAAGGTGTTTCAGAGTTAACATTTTCATAAACATGTATCCAAGTAAATAAATTCATAAACATGTATCACCTGTTTCTATATTCTTCCCTAATCCTACAACCACACGTCCTTTGAAGAATGGGAAAGGAAATGAGAAAACAAATGTAGTCATAAAAAATTGTGATTGCTTTCATGAGTACTACTGACGTAAGAAGCAATTCATTATTCATAAATACAATACATACAGTAGAAAAAAGATCTTTTCATCTATCAAGCGTTCATGAAATTACTCAAAATGGGCTTCCTGACTGCCTCCCCAAATGTAATTTCTCCCTTCTCTTTTTATGCAGATAGCCTCCTTCCATCTGTGGAGCTAAGGAGATTCAATCACCCCTGCAACTCTCAATTTCCTGAGCCAAGATTAGGAAGGACAGCTTTGAACTTTCCCAACTCTAGATTACAGACAATAAATGTAGATTTCTACTGTATGAGTACAATCACTTTCCTAACTCCCAAAATTACAGGCCCCACCTATAAAACCATTTACCTATGCAGTCTTAAGTGCAGATAGCCAAATGAAGAATGACTGTGCTTAACCAGAACACACTAAGGACAGAAGCAGCCCATTTGCCATTTAAAAATGCCACTTTGTACTTACATAACATCTTTAACCTTTGATTTATACACAAAGATTAAGGCAGCAAGCCTAACAATACTAAAAGATGATGACAACTCCATTTTAAGAGTACATTTAAAGAGATCACCAAGATAAAAAATAGAATATGGATACTCAGAATTTCCTGCTTTGTAATGTTTCCAATTAACAATTGTAATGGAGCACAAACCATAGGGAGTTCAAGCTTCCATCTTATCTCTGGACTTTGCTGATTCATAATAGAGAGTATTGCTGGGTTTTTTTACTTATTTATTTATTTATTTATTATTATTATTTTTTAAAGATTTTATTTATTTATTTGAGAGAGAGAGAATGAGAGACAGAGAGCATGAGAGGGAGGAGGGTCAGAGGGAGAAGCAGACTCCCCGCCGAGCAGGGAGCCCGATGTGGGACCCGATCCCGGGACTCCAGGATCATGACCTGAGCCGAAGGCAGTCGCTTAACCAACTGAGCCACCCAGGCGCCCCTGGCTTTTTTTTTTTTTAAATAAGTCTCTCCCTTACTCTTAAAAAAATTAAACTTACTTTCCTTGCCAGCAAACATAGGGAGATAATTTTTTTTTTAAGTAGGTTCCATGCCCAGCACAGAGCCATTGCAATGAGGGGCTTGAAGGGAGATTTAATATTTTATTTATTTATTTTTGGAGAGGGAGGGGCAAAAAGAGGGAGAGAATCTTAAAGCAGGCTCCACACCCAGAGCGGACCCCAACATGGGGCCTGATCTGACCTGAGCTGAAATCAACAGTTGGGACGTTTTAACCGACTGAGCCACCCAGGCGTCCCGAGAGATAAATACTTTAAATAGTAGGTTAGAAATGTCTGACATGTATGTCTACGGTCTGGAACCAAAGGATTTAGCGTCCATCAGTTTAATTCTTTTTTTCTTTTTTTTTTTTTTTAGTTTAATTTTTTTCTAAATCTCTTGAGCAATGCAGGTTTAGAGACCTAAAGGACAAGAGAGATAAATAGTATCTCTTCTGAAAATTCTGAATAAACTGCTTGAAACTACTTTTGTATTAGAAAAAATAGCAATACTGATTTCTCTATGTCACCAGACATTAATATAAACTACACAGAGAAAAATTCAGAAGACAGGATTTGACCAGAATGCAAATAAACATACAAGAGAAAATACATAAATACAATACATACAGTAGAAAAAAGATCTTTTCATCTATTAAAATTACTAAATTAATTTAAACATAAAATTTCAGAAAAATGACTAATTTTCCTTTTCACCACTATTCTTAAACAGTAAATCATAGATGAAAAATGCCAATTTGGGGGCGCCTGGGTGGCTCAGATGGTTAAGCGTCTGCCTTCGGCTCAGGTCATGATCCCAGCGTCCTGGGATCGAGTCCCGCATCGGGCTCCCTGCTCCTTGGGAGCCTGCTTATCCCTCTGCCTCTCTCTCTCTCTCTGTCTCTCATGAATAAATAAATAAAATCTTAAAAAAAAAAAAAAAAATGCCAATTTGGACTTAAGGGATTATGATATCGACATGTAAATATATAGATGTATGTACACCTATATACACTCATAATGATTCACAATAATACAGTAAAATGGTTCCTTGATAGAAAAGTTATTTCACTTTTCATTTAGCTCTCTATTTGGCATTACTTTTAAAGTAAATATGCTTATATCAGAGTTAAGAGGTACCAAATTAGCAACATTATGCCTATTCTCAATAGTTATCCTATTCAGTTTTCTAGTCTTCTAATCTTCTTAAATAAAATCACACACTTTTGCGTGTGTGATTCAGAATAATTAGAGCCTAACAGCCTAACAAGTTTGAATATAGTTTCTACTTCACTAAATATAGTCATGGGCCTGGTACTTACTCTTAACATAAGCAAAAAGTCCAAATTCCACCTGTTTAAATGTAGCTTTGTTATAGACATAGTTAAGGAAGCAACCATACCAAAAGAAGCTTCAAAGCAGTCAAATTACCCATTAACTTACAAGGTCAAGATATTTTTAATACGTTCTGATTATAGGGTAAGAGGATGATAAAGTTTCTGAATATCAAATTACAGGGGCTTTCGATTTCTGGTGCCTACACGAATCATTAAATGCTCATATCCTATATATCCTGTTTGTATATGCCCCTTATATGCCCTTCAAGTTATACTTGCTTGTATGTATCATTCTCAATTGGCAGTAGATCATATGCCATTGCCTGAAAGGTCAGTTCATGCAGGACAGTGGACACAGGATCAAAGCCACGATCAATTATTATGAGCTGGGAATGAGTTTTACCCTGGAATAACAAGATAAAATTATCTTCAGAAACGTCAATTTCTTTGTATGAACACCTTATTAATATCTCAGAAAACAAAAGCAGACTTTTCCTAAGTTCTGTCTCATTCTTAAGAACGTGAAGTTCTATTAAAATAGAAAAATCAGAGTAGCACAGTAAGGGAAAAAAAAACAAGACTACAAAAACGAAAGCTTTCATAATTAGATTAAGGGGCTATATTCAATAAAACAATATTGTGAAAATTCATTTTAAAAAAGTAACATTTGCCTTGTGCTAAAATTCATTTTTTTAGGAATTCAGCTCCATAAACCCTAAAACTGATATAAATTATGAACAGTAGTTACTACTAAAGCTCTAAGCACATGTGCTAAGCAAAAAATAAGTTACAGCAACCCTGTGAGGCAGGTATTATTATCTCCATTTGATGAGGGCATTAAAGCTTAAAATTCAGTAACTTGCCCAAATCACATAGCTAGTAAGTGGCAGGATGGAGATTCCAACCCAGGTCAGTTTCACTCCATACCTGTGCTCTTAACTGTTATGCTATTTAAAAAGATTATATTGATGCCAACTAAGATGGCAAATCAAAATGAAAGCCTTGTTATTAATTCACAAACAGCACTAATCATTAAACAGTGAATAATAGTGCTGGGAAAAGTATTGTTACTATCAGTATCTTTCATACTTCATTTCAGAAAGTAATAAATTCTTTGAATTATTATTTAAAGCAGTAAGAAATAACCACAACTCCACGCAAGTAATGAATCACTAAATTCTGCCCCTGAAACTAATACTACACTATATGTTAACTTGAATTTAAATAAGATCTTGCAAGAAAAATAAATAACTACAAACTCATTAAACAAACATTTCCTATTTATTTACATATATGAGACATAGGTAAATTAAGATAGACCTTTAAAAAAATGTTTAATTAACAATTTACTCATTTAAACTCATTTGAGCCAGTATGGTACAGTGGTTAAAAGCACAGCTTCTGGAATAACATAGATCCAGGTATGAGTCCAGTCTTGACCATTATCTTGCTGTTAAGACTTTGGACAAACTGTTTTAACTTGTTAGTATCTCAGTATTCCCATTTGTAAAACAAAATATAACCACAACCTCTGCTGTAGAAGATTATTGTAAAGATTTAATGTAATAACACCATAATACATTTAGTACCTAGCACTTAGTAAGCTTTCAATACATCTAAGTTATAAGTCCTCAAAAAGACAAATAAGAAAAAGATAGTACAATATAAGTGTTATATCAAGGGTTGGGGTTATGACAATATGTGGAAGGAAGTCATTTGACCTGAAGAGTCAGGAAATGCTTCAGAAAGGAGGTGACACTTCATCATGTCCTTAAATGAAAGAAAAGTATCAAGTATCTGAAGGATGTATAATTTCCCAGGCAGAAAAATGGAAAGGACAAGTTTGTTTTTCGTGGATTTTGCCTTTTTTTCCCCCACTGAAGTTATGAAGGACAAAAGGATATTTACTAACATACTGATCATGTATCTCTTCCCTCATTCAACATACATTTATTGACTATTACTATGCTACACACTGAGCCACATTGAGCTTACTTCAAAACCCATATCAAAACTGTTTTCCTAACTACAACCAGAACAGCTTTCACCAGACCACTAGTAACTTTTAGAGTTCTAAACTAACATTACATCTAAGCTTACACCCGCCCACTCCAGTGCAGTTGTTTGTGAATTTCCCTTTTTCATTATGCCTCTGCCAAAGAATCTGGTTATCTAAGCAACAAAGTCCCTCTTTCATAATGTTGTACTTATTCTTTAAGTTAAAGAGCCTCTTCCTCTGGGGTGCCTTCCAAGATTCCAGTTAGAAAAAGATTAAGCCCCTGCCTATACTCCCATTACATTCCCATTACATTCTATGTATTATTCTTTTCATTCCACTTACTAAAAACACTGTATCAGTCATTTCCTTGCCCTTCTCCTCTTAGTTCTAAATTAGCAACAATTTCTTCCATTCATTTCATATGGCTCTCTAGACCCCTGGCCCCACCTCCTTCAGTCTCCTCAGACTCTTCATTCTCCAACCCAAGCCTCAATGCTGGTATTCTCCAGGTCCCAACCTTAGTCTCTGATTACTTTATACTATCTTCTTAAGATAAATAACAGCTGCCATTTATTAAACTCCTGTATGTGCCAGACATGTTAATTCACCTAATCTTCATACCAACCAAGCAAGCTATGTTTATCTCATCCATTTTATAGACGAAAATACAACTCAAAGTAGATAATTTGTGCAAAGTCAGAGCTAGTAATAACAAGAATAGCTATATTTATTGTTTACTCAGTAGTACGCATCATTATAAGAACTTTAAAAGTAGTAACTCCTTTAACCCTCTACTTTATAAAATAGATATTCTTATTATCCTCATTTTACAGATAAAAAAATTTAGGCACAGAGAAGCTACATAATTTGCCCAAACTGACATATCTATGAATTAAATGGCAGAGCCAGGCTTTGGACACAGTGCTTACTTCAAAACCCATATCAAAAAAAACAAAAACAAAAACAAACAAAAAAACCAAAATCATATCTTCCCCACAAAACCTCACTATTAAGCTTTCAGCTACCATCTACGTTAATGATTCCCAAATTAGTACTGGACAATGAACAATAGTTTTTTTGCTTTGTGAAGAGATAAGACAGACTTTGTGCATAATCACTATTTGCCTTTTATACATTACCTTTATTAGGCTCTTTTCGTCAATCTTGTAGTAGTTTTCAAGTTTTTTTTCAACAAG
Organism: Neomonachus schauinslandi; assembly: GCF_002201575.2. Classification (NCBI taxonomy): domain Eukaryota; kingdom Metazoa; phylum Chordata; class Mammalia; order Carnivora; family Phocidae; genus Neomonachus; species Neomonachus schauinslandi. The sequence goes on along the minus strand of NC_058406.1, from coordinate 90,002,677 downwards.
CTGGGCAAGCTTACTGGCATTATCTAGAGGTTTGCTGAAAGTGAAAAAAATGTTCAAACAATTATCTTTCTTTCAAAACATGTTACAATATCATAAAGCTGAATTCTAAAATTAAACCATGTAACAATTTATTAATTTAAAAGAGTTTATAAACACAGAGAAGTTCTATACCAATTTGTATGGATTTTACAAATGTAAATCTTATATGTGCTTCAGATTTTCTTAATGTAAAGAAAATAATATAAATAAAATTGCAGTTCCCTTTATTTCCTTCCCAATTCCTAGGCTTCTCTTCTACCTCTACCCAACCCCCAATTGCAACCACTATCATGAATTCAGTGTGTATTCTTCCTATCAATACTGTTATATATATTTACTATTTTATATGTTTAATAGTAGTATATTTATATATGTGCTTGAGACCTATGTTGACACATATATATCAAATTTATTCATTTTATTTCTATATAGTATTCCATCATATAATTATACTGGATTCTATGTATTCATTCCCTTAAGGATAGACAGACATTTAAGTCATTCTCAATTTTATACTATTTCAAAAAACACTGAAACAAATATTTTGTAAATAAATCTCCATGTACATTTCTCTACTCTAAAAGTATAACTGCCGAGTCATAAAGTACATTTTTTACTTTTTTAGATATTAGCATATTACTCTCCAAATCAGTTGATTAATTATCCTTCCCACTAGCAGTGTGAGATTTCCCGTGTTCTCTAACCTCTAATCAGTTTTCCAATATAATCTTTTGCATAAAATCTTATATATCCCTCTCTACTAAAATGATAAAATCATAGTCTGAATTACATCTTCATGACCAGTGGCATTAGTATAACTTTTGGGTCTACAAGAAAAATGCTGGAAAACGCTCCTCAATTAGCCCACCAACCTCAAAAATGGAGGGTCTCATTGTGAGGCCTTCAAAGAGTAAAAGACTCTTTAGGTTTAATACCTTAAAAATAAATAAAGCAGCAACTATAAAGAATAATTTATTACACATTTTGCTTTAAAATATTTTCAAAAGGAAGTAATTTTATGTTTGAATCATACTTTAACAGTCCATAAGATATAAAGGAATGCTTTGAGAAAGTACAAGTAGGATTCTATTCTATTTTTTTTTAAAGATTTTAATTATTCACTTGACAGAGAGAGACACAGCGAGAGAGGGAACACAAGCAACGGGAGTGGGAGAGAGAGAAGCAGACCTCCCACCGGGCAGGGAGCCCGACGCGGGGCTCGATCCCAGGACCCCGGGATCATGACCTGAGCCAAAGGCAGACGCTTAACGACTGAGCCACCCAGGTGCCCCTACAAGTAGGATTTTAAAAGCCTGGATTATTCGTTAACTATTGCAGTAACTCAAAACAGGTCCACTGGTGAGCTTTTAAATTATTAATTGGTTATATTTACTCATCCTGAACAGAGTCAACACCAAGAACAGAAACTTGAACAGCAACTGAACTCTAGCAGAAGACAAACCACTTAGCTCTGTTCCCCTGAGTTCAGAATGTAATTAGTACATCACCTATAAGAAAAAGAAAGTTTTCAATACCTGATGTATGTATGAGTAGAGCTTATTAGGTAGCATCTGAATTAAGGAGAATTGCTATATTTTTCTAAGTAATTAATAGATTTTTTAAGTGGTTAACAGTAATGCAACTTAAAGTATCACATGAATTTGAAATTAAACAGTTTAGCCAAGTAACCTGATCAATGCCAAAGTTCAAATTAAAGAAAGTTCTAAAAGAGAAATGAGTGATAATACTTATTATTTGTACACTACATCAAAAACTAATGATGTGGGGTGCCTGGGTGGCTCAGATGGTTAAGCGTCTACTTTCGGCTCAGGTCATGATCCCAGGGTCCTGGGATCAAGCCCCACATCGGGCTCCTGGCTCAGCGGGGAGCCTGCTTCTCCCTTTCCCTTCCCTCTGCCTCTCCCCCTGTTCATGCTCTCTCTCTATCTCTGTGTCTCAAATGAATAAATAAAATCTTAAAAAAAAAAACCAAACACAACTAATGATGTACTGTATGGTGACTAACATAACAGAATAAAAAATAAAAAATAGGGGCGCCTGGGTGGCTCAGTTGGTTCAGCGACTGCCTTCGGCTCAGGTCATGATCCTGGAGTCCCGGGATTGAGTCCCGCATCGGGCTCCCTGCTCGGCAGGGAGTCTGCTTCTCCCTCTGACCCTCCCCCCTCTCATGTGCTCTCTCTCATTCTCTCTCTCTCAAATAAATAAATAAAATCTTTAAAAAAATAAAATAAAATAAAAATACTTATTAGTTGTACCACAGTATATTTACTACTATCATTTTACTGGTGCCATGCACTATTCTGAATGCTTTACAGAGTTCTAACAACTTTTTAAGATGGGTATTATTATCATTCCCATTTCATAGATAAGGAAACTGAGGGCAGAAGGGTCACACAGCTAGCAATTAGCAGAGATTAAAATCCAAGCTGCCTGGTTACACACAACACAGAGGACTCTCAGAACATAATGTTGAATAAAGAAGCCAGAAACAAAAAATATCACATGATTCCATTTTTACCAAGTTCAACATCAAGCAAAACTAAAATGTGTTAGAAGTCAGCAGTGACCTCTGGGGAGGAGAGGGGGCTGGTGATCAAGGGGGCTCATGAGCAGAACCTCTGAGATGTCATCTATGTTCTATTTCTTGACCTTGGTGGGGTCAGCAGGATATGTTCACTTAGAACATATCCGTACAGTCGTACGGATATGACAAGGTACAGTCATTCATTTTTCTGAACATAACACATAACCAACAGCAGCAGGCTGAATGTGGACTGAAATTTAACCATAGCTAATTCACTTATGTCTGTGTTGCTCAAAGTCTTGGCTGTTGTATTAACTTCCCAAAAAGCACTTCTCATAGTACACTATCATACCACGGTAGATAATATTATCTGTTCAAAAATACTGCCCTGGGGTGCCTGGATAGCTCAATCGGTTAAGAGTTTATCAAGCCATACACATATAATTTATGCACTTCACATACACAAGAATTTATCAAGCCATACACATATAATTTATGCACTTCACAGTAAATTTTATTTTTAAAAAGCAAATAAAGGTACACAGTATTAAAGTCAAACTTTATTCTTAAAAAAAACCAAAACCCAATAATCTATTTAAAATAGCCACTGGAATTAGAGGGAGACCTGGGTGGCTCAGTCGGGTTTGGTGTCTGCCTTCAGCTCAGGTCATGATCCCAGGGTCCTGGGATAGAGCCCAGCATGAGGCTCTCTGCTCAGCGGGGAGCCTGCTTCTCCCTCTGCCTGCCACTCCCCCTGCTTGTGCTCTCCCTCTCCGACAAATAAATAAATAAATAAATAAATAAATAAATAAATAAATAAATAAAATCTTAAATAAATACATACATACATACTTTGACACTAAAACCACTATTCAGATAATATGGCCATTCAAATTTGGTGAAAATTTAACAAAACATTAATTGTAAGACTGTATGTATTCTCTATATGACAATAAAGACATTTCCCCTAAGCATTCCTTAAACTCATGAAAGTGTTTGCAAATCATACCAAATTTAAGCACTGAAATTTAGTAACAGAGGCTATTAGTTGCTCTGAAATTTCAACCTTAAACTTTAAATCTCCTATATATACAGCATAATTTTAGATGGAAAATAAACTGCAAACCAATAAACACAAGCACAGAGACATTACTTACCTCTACACTGGAGATCAAATAGAAAGCATAACATATACAGACACTATTGAGTGTCTTACCTTTTGTATCTTACTCCAGGATTTTCATCCAGGGTAGCGCACACTGTAACTATCTGCTCAGCCATTTCTTCCATAATGGCATCTTTTCCATTTGCATTACTAGGGTCTGGACTGTAACAGTAATAGAATGCATCTGGTACATCAAGAGTATAAACCTAAGTTAGGCCGAAAAAAAAAAAGGTCACACTGTCAATTTGGTGACTTAATGAAAAAAAAATCAATCAAGAAAAATGCAGCTATTATTTGGACATCAAAAGAAATTACTTGCACTAACCATGCTGTTTCCTGAGACCACTGTGTCTTTACCTTATCAACTCTCATTTTCTCTCTGTCCTCTTGATTTCATCCTTATTTCTTTTCTCACTCTCCTTTCCTGCTTAGTCTACCTCTCTCCTTCAATTCTTGTTTCATATACAGGTTGTACTGTTTGTTTTTCACTGTGCAACAGATGAAGGAATCTGAGGTAGTCAAACTAAAATAAAAATCTAATACCTAGCACAAATACAACAAAGCCAAAATTGGTCTATATATTTGACATACATTAAAAATCTTAATCCTTTAGAGAATAACCTAGAAATTTTCCATAGTTGAGATGTTTCTTCAATTCTTTAGCTTATATTCTTCATGTCCTTAAAATAGAAACATATTTTCCAAAAACACAGTATTGTGGCAGACATAGTAATTGGTCTAACCACAGATACACTGAAACCTCAAAGATACATTTATTCAACTAACAAAAGCATTTACTTATGTACAAAGAACTGGATTAGAGATTTACTGTTATTGTGTTACTTGAAGAGTACAAAGGAAGAAGCTCTCTAACTGGGTTAGAGAAGCTCTCTAACCAATTTTTATTGTTTTTTTTTTTTTTTAAAACAATGATAGCAATCCCGCTTAGCCTAGGATAATGTATTGAGTGTAAAAGTAGGTATGTAATAAATATTATAGGTTAACTATTGAATTATGAATAAGCTTCCTTGCGAGTTTCCTTTCACCGTACAGTCATTCATTTTTCTGAACATAACACATAACCAACAGCAGCAGGCTGAATGTGGACTGAAATTTAACCATAGCTAATTCACTTATGTCTGTGTTGCTCAAAGTCTTGGCTGTTGTATTAACTTCCCAAAAAGCACTTCTCATAGTACACTATCATACCACGGTAGATAACATTATCTGTTCAAAAATACTGCCCTGGGGTGCCTGGATAGCTCAATCGGTTAAGAGTCCAACTCGATTTGGCTCAGGTCATGATCTCAGGTTGTGAGATCTCTGCACTGAGTGTGGAGCCTCCTTCAGATTCTCTCTCTCTCCCTCTGCTGCTCCAACATCCCCACTCTCTATCTCTTTCTCTCAACAAACAAAAAATACTGCCCTTCCCTAAAGGGCTTCTCACTCACTCAGCCTTGGCTATGGTCATTGGAATATGAGTAGAAGTGACTCTCCACAAAAGCTTTAAAAGCCATTGTGCGTATGTGGGTGGGGGGAGCCATTGTGTGACTCCACCATTTCTCTTTTCCCTCTGCTATGTCTCAGACAAGGGCTGTTCCTTCAGCTTCAGTCCTGGAATGAAGAGAATATAGAGCAAAGCCCCAGGCAAACCACAATGGATAATAACATGAATGAGAAATAAACTTGGCTGTTGTAATGTACTGAGATTTAGGGAGTTGTTACCACAGTTTAAATTCATCTAAGCTATCTAATACTCCAATGAACCAAAGAGAATTTTGGAGCTGGTTTTTATTCTACACTCACATTTCTTTCCTTCCTCCTCCTCTTCTCCACTTTTCATCACCACCATTACATGTTCCTTTAGACTATCACTGAATACTTTCTTCAACTTTATGACCCATAATCAGCTCCTTAAAGACTCTCTCGACCCGTACCACTTCCATCTACTTTTCTTGCTAATCTATAGCTGGTTTAGCTCTATTTCTACCTAGACACCATCTAGTACCCTCTCTGCTAACTACACCAGACTCTTTGTACTCCCTAAGGTCCACTGTAATCAAACTCCCCTACATTCTTGAATGCTTTCCATCTAACTGCCTTAATGTATATGTGATAGCACTAATTATCTTAAACCCTGGGGAGGGAAAGAGAGAGGTTTCTTTGACTCAAATTCAAGAGTGAATGAACCTCCTTCCTCTCCATGCAACCTCTAAATGTGCTGAACGTCCAACTTTTCTTTGGAGCACTATCATATCTGATTTTGACAATCTCTCCCCAATGATCTCCTGACTTCTATCTTTCCTTAAAGACATTAGGACCAGTTCCATGGTCTTCTGCATCAGTGCATTTTCTGCCATTATTCTTGGTGGAACCTGGAGCCTCCTACAACACAGTCCCAACCTACCTACAGAGACAGACTTATCTATCATATCTTCACCCCTTATAATCCACACTTCTGCTGTTCTGCACTTTTCTGCTTCTGTATCTTTGCATCCAGGCTATTCTCACCTTCCTCTTCTTTTTCGTGTCATTATTACCTTATGAAATTCTATCCATTCATCAAATATTTTCTCATTCTCCTAGTATGAATTAATCTCTCTTCTCTTGTGGTAGACTGTGAGCTGCCTCCCCCAAAACCATTCTTCCCTTACTTTTCAGTAACCATACCAATTCTTTGGGGGAAGCAGTCACATAAGACTACATAAAAGACTACATTTATACACTTAAGTGTACCCATGTGACTTAATTTTAGCTAACAAGATATAAATGAAATCTATATACTTCTTTCTTTCTCTCTTTCATCCTGCTCCCTCAAACGAGGACGAAATGATTCTACAGTTACCCTGGATCATGAGGGTCATGCCTAGAGTAGGCCCTTGACAATTTTGTAGACCCAGCATCCCAACCATACATAACCCATTTCCTGACTTCTTTTATATTAGAAAGAAATAAATTTCCATCTTGTTTTTTTTTTTTTTTTTAAGATTTTATTTATTTGACAGAGAGAGACACAGTCAGAGAGGGAACACAAGCAGGGAGAGTGGGAGAGGAAGAAGCAGGCTTCCCGCCGAGCAGGGAGCCCAATGCAGGGCTCAACTGAGGACCCTGGGATCATGACCTGAGCCGAAGGCACATGCTTAACCGACCGAGCCACCCAGGCGCCCCTCCATCTTGTTTAAGCTACTGAAAGAAAATTTTTCTATTATATGCAGCTTTAAACCTAATCTTAGTTGATATCATTTTGAAGATGTATAATTCTTTGGATTCCTTTCACAGCATTCACGTGAGTATAGGGCATATATCATGCCCAGCACAGCAAACCACTCTGCATCTAGCAGACAATGTCCACTGCACATGATCTTGATAAATGCTCATATAGGCCTTTGCTCATAGCTCAAACCACTTAGTAGTATTTCATTTACATCTTCACTAGCAAATGGACAAGAGTTCAAAATATTTTCACTATAATTTCTCCATAACAGTTAAATTTACTGAGTAAACCCTCTTAAGATATTTATCAAGGAAATAAAGGCAAAAACTTTATAGGAGAAAAACAAAGCATACAGGACTTTAAATAATCACAACATTTTGCAAAGACCAGTAAGAAGATTCTCATGAGATTTCTCTATACAGACAAAGACAAGTTATTTCCATCAACAATCAAATTGGTCAGAGAGCTACACAAATCTCTCCTTCAAATACAGCAACTGCTGAATTTTAATGAATTCTGAAACTAAAATTATATTTACCATCTGTACAGCAGATGCTCTGGATATGCTTGTAATATTTCTCACACTACTGTTTATATCCCACATCACTTAGGAAGCCCATATTACCTTACATTAACCTTACATATCACATTAAAAGGAACAGGTCTAAAGGTAACCTTTGGAAACAGTCTAATGTTAAACAGGTATCTTAAAATTTTACAATTTGGATTATAATTTTTCTTTGCCCAAAACAGCAACAGCTTAAAAGAAAAATCCCTTTTCTAGGACCTTCCTGTCTCTTAAAATATTGACCTTATAGTTCCAAACAACAGTGAGCTATTACAATTCTATGAAATGCTAGAATCCAAACACAGAGAACAGAGCACATCAAAGCTGAACAATGCACTAGCTGTGTGATTTGGGGCAAGTTACTTAACTTTTTTGATTTCCCCATCTTTAAAATGAAGATAGGATTACTATCTACTCATAGAACTATTATGAGGATTTACATAAATATATTTATGGAAAACATTTAGGAAAGTGTCTGGCACATGGAGAATACTATGTAGGTGTTTCCTATCACCATTATTATTATTAATTGAAGGTTTAAAACTATTCTAAAGTCAAAACGAATTTTAAAAATTAAAAATTTTATAAATTAAGATAATCTCTGTAATGTTATATAAAACATTTACTGAAGAACATTTGCTTTAATATCACAAATGGTCATAGAAGCTAAAACGATTTCTTTTGAGTCATCTAACATAGACGGCTCAAAATCTTTTGCTTTCATAATCTCATAGTGCTGTAAAACTTGACCTACACAGGACTTAGTGGCAGCCATGAAATTTAAGCTTCACTTTCATAATATTCTATTCCAATTTATGCTCTTCTTTCCTTCATCATGAGAAATGTTTGTGGATTGTTCAAAATCACCAAATACACAGTACATAAAATCCATTATGAACTAAAATTAAAAATAAAAAAAGAAAGTACCTGAGATTCAAGTGGAATGAAGGAAATATTTATTTCTTTACATCTTCTTATTGACTTGGAGCAAGAAGCTTTAATTTTGTTAAAGAGACTATCAGGGCAAACTGAGAGAGAGAAAAGAAATCAAAGCATGTAACTCCAGCTAAGTTTTTATTCTTCTCAATAAATCATTTCAACATCCAAGAATATTTATTTTTTACATATAATTAGTGACTTTCACAAAATAATTTACTATGAGGATGAGATAATATGTAAATATTCTTCTTCACTTTACACAGCAGATGTATTCTAGCCAAGAGGGCTGTGATAGAAATTCCATTTTTCAAATTCATAGGCACCATAAGCTAAGATTATTTCCTTAGAGAGCTGCTTACACAGCAAACTAAAATTATCAGGAAGGAAAATCAGGTCCAAACCCATGACTTAATAAACTTTTACAGGACTTTCAGAACTTCTTAGGAATTTATACTACTTTTCTAAATCTGGCACTAAGTGCAACCATACCACACAAATTTCCTTGTATGTATTACAAGAACTTCTCTAATGTCAGGAAATCCTGAGACTAATAAATTCTGGACCTTAGAGCCTATTCCCCCAACCCGACCTTTAATCTAGGTTGGAACATCAACCATTGGGTCCTAGTGTCCTTTAACATGATGTTCTTTGGCCTCAAGATTCCTTAAGAGGCTTCACATTCATTAAATTTTATCAATTCCATAAACATGAATTTCTGTATAATAGTTATTTAAAAGATAAATAGTTATGGCATGATATTTTTAAAATGCAAACTACTACAGGCATGAGATAAATAATAATTTACAGGAAAAACAATATATTACTTAAAATGATGAATCTCTAATAGCACAGACCAAGACTGCACTTAGATGAAGGGCATTTTCATTTTGCAGTATAATTATGTAAGGCATAACATAAAGCAGAATTATATGTGTTTCTAGACTTCTCTGTGATTCTTTAGTTTAGCTGCTTTCTATTTGAACATATGGCATGGTAAGAGAAATGTGACAGATGCTCTCCATTAATATTTGCCAAACAGATGGCAATTTCTTCAGTACTCTCCCAAAGGGTCTTATTTTTGATTATATAATCAAATCCCCAATTAAAACTCTGATTTTAAAAAAATTCCTCCTGGGGCGCCTGGGTGGCTCAGTTGGTTAAGCGACTGCCTTCGGCTCAGGTCATGATCCCAGGGTCCTGGGATCGAGTCCCATATCGGGCTCCCGGCTCAGCGGGGAGCCTGCTTCTCCCTCTGACCCTCTCCTCTCCCATGCTGTTTCTCTCTCGCTCGCTCTCTAATAAATAAATAAAATATTAAAAAAAAAAAAATTCCTCCTGTTATCAGCATAAAATTTGAGGGACAGTTCTCACCACCAACCCCCCACCACTGTATACCAGCAAAAACGACTAGTTCAGAATTTAATTTTCTATCACCTTAATATGAATTAGGATAGATATGATCTCATATCTTTAGATTCTTTCTAACCTAATTAGAATAAGCAATAAATAGAAAAGCATAGTATTATAAGAAATACTTTAAAATTAATAGGATTATTTTATTTTATAATGTTATGTCAATCACCATACATTACATCATTAGGTTTTGATCTAGTGTTCCATGATTCATTGTTTGCATATAACACCCAGTGCTCCATGCAGAATGTGCCCTCCTCAATACCCACCACCAGGCTAACCCATCCTCCCACCGCCCTCCCCTCTAGAACCCTGTTTGTTTTTCAGAGTCCATCGTCTCTCATGGTTCGTCTCCCCCTCCGATTTTCCCCCCTTCATTCTTCCCTTCCTACTATCTTCTTTTTTTTAACATATAACGTATTATTTGTTTCAGAGGTACAGGTCTGTGATTCAACAGTCTTACACAATTCACAATGAAACAATACTGCTACAAAGCTACTTACAGTCAGTGAAGTATATATATGCTGCTTTGTATTTGTTCTCAGATTTACTTGCAAAATCACGTAAAAAACAGTCTACAGACTTAAAAAAGGTTAGATGTTAATATACATTTAACCAAATACTGATTTAAATATGCTAGCTTTTGAAATAACTAAGATTATTCTTTTTAATAAAATAAAACTTTTAACTTTCTAAAAGTTTACTTTATAAACTGATTTCTTTTTAAATGCTATGTTGTCTAGACAGTAATAGCTAAAAACCTAAGTAGTAAGGTATTATGTATGAACAGAGTACAGTTTCAGCAATGAGAAGATCCAGGAACAATTCAGTGAGAGAGAAGCTAGAAGCCATACATAAGACCATCAGAAGGTAATAAATCAAGGAGCTGAGAAGCCAATGAACATACTGGAAATGTTATCTTATCTGGATAATGAAACCATTGAGACTATGATTGAAGAGGTGCTGAAGAGAGTAACAGTGAGCTAGGAGTAAAACTGTCAAGGGATAATGAAAGACCCAGAGGTTGGGAAATGACTGCAAGGAGGAGGAATGGCAGGTAATACAGTCTGGTAGTTCTTACATGCCTCAGTGCTGGTAGTTTTAAAGATACAATGATCTGGAAGCAAAAATGAACACAGAATTTAATGATCTCTCCTCCATCTGTTTCTTTATCTCCTTCTGGAAGTCCTAGAACTATTTCTGTTAGATCTCATGGCTCATCCAGCAAGTCTTCTATCTTTCCCCCATAATTTCCATGACTTTGTTTTTTTGCTTTGAGATATTCCATTTTGACCTTCTAGGCTATTAATTCAAATTTCAATGAGGATTATCCTTTTCTGCAATTAACTGTTTAATTGAGAAATCACATTTTTGAACTTCAGTAAGTTTTTTATGTGCTATACTCGACTCTCCTTATGTGTGTTATTTTTCTGTTCAGGTCATCATCCTTCTCTCCAAGCAGCTGTATTTTATAAGCTGTGTATTTTCTTCATTCTTAGTGAACTTCCTCTCTCTGGCAGCTGACCCACTTAGATGTGTCAATGCTTTCCTTTGTCAACTCATTGAGGCTTAGGTTTGTTGTTGAAGAACCCTAAATACAGGCAGTTCCACAAAAGGAGGAAGGCAAAAAGATTTCCCCTCCTGAGGGCTGTAGGTATATAAGCAAACAAACCACCAGGGCTTCTCTTTTTCACCAACTGACCTTTCCCCTCGGGTTCAGAAAATCTCTTATAGCCAAACTCTTCCTGAAATCTGTCATTTTATGACCCCTGGTTGGGTACATGCTGACACTGGTCTCCAGGGGCTCACCAAGCCACTGAGGAAAGAAGTCTCTCACTAGTTTCTCCACTAGTGTCCAACAAGCCCAAGCCCTTACTGGTACCCACAGGGCTGGAGGACACAGGTAATCGACTCAGGACTGAAAGAGAAACTAGAGTTGGTTATAGTAGAAAAAGGAGCCACATTCAGGTACCATTTTCTCTGAGTCCTTTGCTTCTTTACTAAATACACAATTCTGTATCCTGCTTCTGTCACTTAACATTAAAAATGAACAATTACTTAAATCACTAAAATTTCCTAGAAATCTCATTTTCAATGGCCACATAGTCTTTCATACCATTATCTGTTAATGCTAAGAATTAGCATTAGGATATAAAATGTCATTGAAACCCACTAGCAGCCAGGAGCGCCTGGGTGCCTCAGTGGGTTAAGCATCTGACTCTTGGTTTTGGCTCAGGTCGTGATCCCAGGGTCCTGAGAGCAAGACCCACATCAGGCTCCCTTCTCAGTGCGGAGTCTGCTTAGGTTTCTCTCGCCCTCTCCCCCTCCTTCCCACTCTCTTTCTCTCTAAAATAAATAAATATTTAAAAAAAGAAAAAAACACCAGCAGCCAATATGCAGAGACAAAAACAGTGAATGTCTGATTTTTTTTCCTGCTGTCTAACAGAATCAGAAGAAATGAAACTGGAATTGCCAACTTAACATTCTGAGTGGGAATATGCCAAAGGATGTATTGGAAAATTCTCAGATATTATGGTATTTACTTGGCTCTAAAAGTTTGGCTTTAAGTATGAGCTCAATTACAGATCACAGACTAAGATACTCCTTTGACATATAAAACATATTTACACACACGCTTAGATGCATACATACATGTGTGTATATGTATACATAAATGTACGCTATAGAGAAGTCACTAAGATAAAGGATTAAACCAAGACTGTTTCTTTTATGTATATTTCTGTCGTCCCAAAAAATATGGTTGCACAGGAACAGCACTGAGTAACAAATTACTCAAAGAAACTACTGTTTTATACAATTAAATTCTGCTTTCATATATGGGGGAGGGGGGATTTTTCACTTAATATATTCTCATCGAGAAGAGTGCAAATGAAACGATTTTCTAACATAGAAAAACTTTCCTAAGCAAACTAGTTTATGGCACTATTTTCCTAATAAAGAATGTTTTATTTGAATTTTCTATGAGAAAATGATGTCAGTGGTGAATGATGAACATGCCTTTTAAAGATTAAAAATACTCACCTTTGATGTTGGAGAGATAAAATAAAGAGCTTTCATTTGTCTGACAGGTTCTCGATTCTTATAAATATTCTCCACAACTAATAAAAAAAAAGTAATTTTATATAACCAAGTATTTATACATTTGAAACAATTTTAAAATAAGCTTTACTTCTTATTTATAATAGGGAAACATATTTACATATACTGGGTTTAACATTTTCTTTGTCTCCATTTGATAAATTTAAAAATCCCAAAAATGGGGGCGCCTGGGTGGCTCAGTCATTAAGCATCTGCTTTTGGCTCAGGTCATGATCCCAGGGTACTGGGATCGAGCCCTGCATCGGGCTCCCTGCTTGGAGGGTAGCCTGCTTCTCCCTCTCCTGCTCCCCCTGCTTGTGTTCCTGCTCTCGTTATCTCTGTCAAAAAAAAAAATCTTTAAAAATCCCAAAAATGTAGGGATGCCTCAGTGACTCAGTCGATTAAGTGTCCAACTCTTGATTGTGGCTCAGGTCATGATCTCAGGGTCCTGGGACTGAGTCCCACATCAGGCTCCATGCTCAGCACAGAGTCTGCTTGTCCCTTTCCCTCCCCCTCTGCCACTTGCACTCTCTCTCAAATAAATAAATAAAATCTTAAAAAAAAAAAAATCCCCAAACTGTATCTTCCCTAAAACTAAACTCTGGGCTAAGTGCTCATCATGAGAAAAAAAAAGATAAAGCAGCTATTTCATAGTTAGGTCTACCAGCATAAGCAAGCAACAAGCCATGAAGAAAGCAAGAAAATGCATTAAAAATGAAAGTATGTATTTCTTCTTAAAGATATTCTACTATAATAGCAAATATGATACCAGATATCAGGCTAAGCACTTAACATGAATTATCTATTAAACCTTACAGTAAGTATTATATAACAAACCTATAAAGTAAGTATTTTACAAATAAGGAAACTGAGGCTTGAAGTTGTTAGGTAACTTGTCCAAGTTACACAGCCAGAGAGCAGAACAGGTAAGATTCCAACCCAGATCTGTTTGACTCCAGAATCCAAGTTTTTAACCACTATAATATTCTTTTTTTTTTTTTTTTTTTGACAGAGAGAGACACAGCAAGAGAGGGAACACAAGCAGTGGGAGTGGGAGAGGGAGAAGCAGGCTTCCTGCAGAGCAGGGAGCCCAACGCGGGCCTTGATCCCAGGACCCTGGGATCATGACCCGAGCCGAAGGCAGACGCTTAACGACTTAGCCACCCAGGTGCACCTTAACTACTATAATATTCTTTAAATAAACTGCTAATTAACTCTTATTCTTTTAAAACTATGCAATATTTATATTTTTAAAATGAAATATCACAATTTACTCAATTATAGTTTTATTATTGAAATTAAGAAGTTCATAAGGTTAACTTACGTAAAGTGAAGTAAATTTAAAACTAGTAAACTCTAAATTGTCAAATTAACTGTTAAAGCTATATTAAAAAAAAAAAACTAAAGTATCATTCTACAAATCAAGAGAACCATCTTTTAAGACTAAAGTTGGCAAAGGTCCTGGAAAGAATTAAAAAGATTAAACTTGGGGTGCCTGGGTGATTCAGTCAGTTGAGCATCCAATTCTTGATTTCGGCTTAGGTCATGATCTCAGGGTTAAGGGATCAAGCCCCGTGTGGGGCTCTGTCCTCAGTGGGGTGTCTGCTTGAGATTCTCTCTCTCTCTCCCCCTCTGCCCCACCCCCCACTTGTGTGCAGGCACACTCTTGCTAATAAATAAATAAATATCTTAAAAAAAAAGATTAATCTGACAGGCAAGGGAGGCTACTGTTGGACTTCTCTGATAAATATGGCGATTCACCTTTTTATTCCTATATTTATACTAGTAAAGTATAGGTTTATCATAGCTTCTATTAGGATATCAAATAAGGTTTCCAAGGAAATATTTAATTTTATTTTTATCTCCATTCCCAACAATTATAATTTCACCTTTAAAAGATTAAGGGTTAGGGGTGCCTGGGTGGCACAGTCAGTTAAGCAATCGACTCTTGGTTTCAGCTCAGGTAGTGAACTTGGCGTTCTGAGATCAGGGCCCAAGACTGGCCTCACACTGAGTCTGCTTCAGATTCTCTCTCCCTTTCCCTCTGCCCCTCCTGCTTGTGCTCTTTCTTTCTCTCTCTCAAATAAATAAATAAATCTTAAAAAAAAAAAAAAAAGATTAAGGTTAAATCTGTATAAACTTACTTTTATTGCTTAATACTCAAAATCAAGTGTCTTACAGTCATCTTATGCTATATATACTATTATGTTTGGTGGGTAATGTACATGTTAATGTGTGAAAATACTATGATATGATTTAGAATACAGACTTTGAAAATACTCTTAAATGTCTGGTTATTAATAGCACAAAGTGCCACTTCTTCAATTCCCTGGAAAATGGATATCTATAAGAGATTTTTAAAAAAGATTTTTATGATTATTCCTATACAGTGACAAAGGAATAATCTAACTCCCAGTCCATTTTTTAAAAGGGTTCTACTTTTTCTCATCAATTTTTTAAAACTTCTAAGTCAGTACTGAATATTTTCACAAATGACCTGAATGATGACAGAATGTATGATCACTGAACCTGCAGTGCCAAGTCTAATCAAGGGAATCTCAATTTGAGAGCCCATGTGGGACTCAAAGGACTGGGACAAGTTCAAGTTGGTAGATATGATGATGATTAAACCAGAGCAAACCAAGGTGAGCACATATAAAGAAGCAATGTTCTCCATGATAAACAGTCCTTATGAAATGCTTCTCAAAAAAAAAAAAAAAAAGACTTCCTGTGGTCAAATAAATTTAGAAAACTGAGTACTACACCTGAACCCAGGGGATCCACATACCTGCTGGCACAGAAAAAAATCTCTGGAAAGTCCTAAAGAAACCTGTTTAGCTTTGTCTAATGCTATCTCCCAAACGTACTTGCCAACAGAATCTTTTCCTTGAAGAATATCTATCAACGCCGAACACACAGTAAGAAACACTGGTCTACAAAAGTTCAATAAAACCTCCTTACAGTGCAAAATGTTTCTGTAGTTTCACAGAGTTTTCATACACATTAGCAAATGGTTCTCACTCTAGTTGCAAATCAGAATGACCTCTGGAAACTTAAACTTCGTGGCTTAATCAATATTACATTTGTCCAATAGTAGAAAAATCAAGGCTTTAATCTTCTAATTTTTTTTTTTTATGGTTAAAATGTCAAGCTTTTTTTTTTTTTTTTTTTTTTAAGATTTTATTTATTTATTTGAGACAGAGAGAATGAGAGACAGAGAGCATGAGAGGGAGGAGGGTCAGAGGGAGAAGCAGACTCCCTGCCGAGCAGGGAGCCCGATGCGGGACTCGATCCCGGGACTCCAGGATCATGACCTGAGCCGAAGGCAGTCACTTAACCAACTGAGCCACCCAGGCGCCCTGGCTTTTTTTTTTTTTAAGATTTTATTTATTTATTCATGAGAGACACAGAGAGAGAGAGAGAAGCAGAGGGAGAAGCAGGCTTCCCGCTAAGCAGGGAGCCTGATGCGGGACTCGATCCCAGGACCCTGGGATCATGACCTGAGCCGAAGGCAGATGCTTAACCATCTGAGCCACCCAGGCGCCCTTAATCTTCTAATTTCTAGTTGAGAGTTTTTCCACCGAGAAGACCATAAATACCACAAAGACAAACTGAATATATAATCAATAATAAAAGATTACATATTAAAGATTTTATATTTAGGGGTGCCTGGGTGGCTCAGTCGGTTAGGCGGCTGCCTTCGGCTCAGGTCATGATCCCAGAGTCCTGGGATGGAGCCCTGCATCAGACTCCCTGCTCCGCAGGAAGCCTGCTTCTCCCTCTCCCCACACCCCCTGCTTGTGTTCCTTCTCTCGCTGTGTCTCTCTCTCTCTGTCAAATAAATAAACTCTTAAAAAAAAAAAAAGATTTTATACATAAGTATCAAAATAAACATATAAAAGCTTTTAGATAATCTTCCCCTTGTACACAATGCTCAGGTTTTCTTGAAAATACTGGTGTACATTTGAACCTAACAAGTAGCAGTGACAGAGGGTACACATCCTACATTAAGTTCCAAAATATAAAAGAATTATATTTGACTTTTAAAAACTTTTATTTATTTATTTGAGAGAGAGAGTGAAAGCTAGAGAGAGAGTGAGCACACACAGAAGGAGGAGAAGCAGACTCCCCACTGGGCAGGGAGCCTGATGCAGGGCTCGATCCCAGGACCCTGGTATCATGACCTGAGCTGAAGGCAGACACTTAGCCGACTGAGCCACCCAGGCACCTCTATATTTAACTCTGAGTCTCAGTTTCCTCATTATCAGTGAGGGTATTTAAGATCTCTTTAAAGGGTTGTCATGGGGTGCCTTGATTTTATAACACAATCTTACTATCCACTTAAAGCAATACGTGAAAACCAGCAATATTTATAAAAACACTGAGGTTAACCCAGTGTGTCAACATTCAAAACCATTATCAAATATGTAAGAGTTAAAAATTTCAATAACAAACTCAACAAGGCAACTGACTTAGTTTTGGTCAGGAGCACTGAATTATAATCTCAGCTGAAGAAAAAACTTCCAGGGCTTATTCTGAAGACTCACAGAGAAAAGAATGTCCAGTGTAATTATTATGGCTAGCATTATAAAAATAAAACATAACCTGTTCAGAAACACAATGACTAAAATTTATTAATACTTCAAACTTTCCCAATCACAATAAAAAACGTTTTCATGGTGAGTATTAGTAACACTTACCAGTTATACCCTCGGCTAGAAGATCTGTCATTTTGCAACATGATGCCAAAAGCTTAGTGGTAAATTCATCTAAAAGCATTATCTTAAAATGAATATCAATTAAGAAATAGTATAAGTACTTGATTGCCAAGAATTCACAAAAGATAGAATTTAATACATTAAACCTACTCAAACATAGACCTTTTATGACATAAAATGAAAATATTAGGGCAGCAGGCAAAATTATCTCAACTCACCTTTTAACTTGTATGACCTGGAGATTTATTTTCTCAATATACATACATATAATATCATACATAAGTAAGCAAAAAGAAACATTTCCATTTTGAAGCAGAGAACTTGTTCATTTTATTTACTTATTTGAGAACTTTTTCATTTTAAATGTATCTTGTGTTTAACATCAAATTTTCTTAAAATTATAAAATTCCACTTCTGGAATAATAAATGTTCCAGGTGCTGTTGTAATCATTTGCCATGGATTAATTCATTTAATCTTTACAACCAAACTATGAGGTAATACTATCCCTATTTTATAAACAAGGAACAGAGAGATCAAGGAATTTATCCAAGAAGCCACAGCTATCAAGTGGTGAAGCTGGGATTTGAACGCAATCAGTACGGTTCCAGACTCTATACTGTTACAGAAGTATAATAAGGACAATATATTGATGTCCTCAATTAAAGGGCAAAATATGCAAATTCTACCTTCCATTCGCCTTCTTTCTTGCAGTCATCAAACACTGTTGCTTTTATCTCTGCCAAAAAAAAAAAAAAAGAATTATTTATAAATCTTAACAGTTAGAAATATAATAATAGAATAACTACTCAAAAGATCAAAAACATTGGGGAAGCATCCAACTTGAAAATCTGCTAACCTATATAAAAAGTATATATACTTGTTAAACTCTAGGTGAAAATCCAGTTATCTTTAATACCTAACATTTATTTATTTATTTTTAGAGCGAGAGAGCACACACTCACACACTCATACCAAATCGGGGGAAGGGCAGAGGGAAAGAGAATCTCAAGCAGACTCCCTCCCCACTCCCCCCATCCCTGGGCCAGGAGCTCAGCTGGGGCCTCCATCCCCTGATCCTCAGATCATGACCTGAGCCAAAATAAAGAGTGGGATGCTCAATTGACTGAGCCACCCAGGCACCCCCTACCTATATTTAAACTGTAATATGTTTTTAAACTTTTGAGAATAAAAGTATTATGAAAGACTAATATACTTAAGAATATATTTAAGTTTATATCTGGAAAATATTTCTGAAACTATTAACTGATTTGCTTTTTCCTATTCTACTTAAATCCCAAGTAAACAAGATGAAAACAAAACCCACAGGAAAATCCCTAACTAGCCCATTGCTAAATTATATCTGATAATCGAAACTAGGTACTTTTCTTCCTGGTTTAATGCAATACAATTTTCAACAATTTATATTCTAGCACTAGATACAAATATTCAGCCTTGATTTATAATCAATAAATATTAACATTTTCCTTGCAATGATTTTCAAAATTGATCTAAATATATTTTTCAAATTAGTTCACTGATTTACAAAAACTTTTTTCTTATATATTAAATAATACACATAGCAATTCATACAAATACCTGTTGTTCTACTTCATAATTCCCCACATTTAATGTTTCATTAATTTTCAATTTTGAAAATACATAGTATGTAATAAATAAAATATAATTAAAATATAAATTATAGTAACTTCTAATTTCACTAATTCCTGGTACTGAGATGTTTATATAATTCATTTAAACTTTTCTAATTTATATTTAAGTTAATGTTTGTAGAAATATACCATCAATTTTTGGCATCACATTAAAAAAATGACATGTTCAAGCAAAGGATATATTTAATAAGGATTATTAATAATCATCATAAGAAGTATGATCTGGAAGGTTTTACTGTAATTGGGAAGCCTTGAAAGTGTTAAGAAATACTAGTAAAGGTGCTTATATATGTTTGCTAGGAAGATTATAATGTTAAATGAGAATTATGGCAAAAGCCTAGAGTGTTGAATGCTAGTTTAAGCCTAACGCACTGGTTTCTTCTACTCTATAGGCAGAGATGAAGGATTTTCTCAGGCAGAGTTCAGACACTAAAATACTATGCTACTTCCCTTTCTAAGCTTGCGTTATTTCTATATACCTCAAGCAGGCTGCAAATCAAAGAAATAAATGCTCATGAATTTATGACTGAGCAGCTTGAAGAGTTTCCTAGGAAGAACTCATCTCATCATAGTCTTTAAAACCTTAGAAACTACACTGACCTATATGGTAGAAACTAGTCGCATGTCACTACTGAGCACTTAAAATGTGGCTAGCCCCTGAACTGGGATGTCCTGAAAGTATAAAAGTTGCTAAAGTAGGGGCACCTGGGTGGCTCAGTTGTTAAGCGTCTGCCTTCGGCTCAGGTGGTGATCCCAGGGTCCTGGGATCACCAGATTTCAAAGACTTAGTACAAAAAAAAAGGAATGGAAAATACTAATTTTTTATATTTACATGTTTAAATGATAACATTTTAGAAATTTATTATTAAAATGATCCTCATCCATTTCCTTTTACTTTTTTTTAGTGTGGCTATTAGAAAATTTTAAATTATATATGTTGCTTGCATTCTATTTCTACTGGATAGTGCTGCCTTGGAATCCAAAGGCAAATACCCAAATACCCAGACAGTGTTAGCATCTTAAAAATAAACAATAAAGAAATAACCAGCTTTGTGGACTAGAAATTAGGGGCATCCATGAAAAGTGATATGGTCACAGGTAAAGTATGTTTGGAAGGTAATCAAAGGAAATCACATCAACTAATATTACAGAACTAAAGAGGCATTTCCTCCAAATACTAATGAAAATTATTTGACCTTACATACGTTTCTCTAGCACCCCAAATATGGATATATCTCAAAGACTCAATTCCCTTAGTCCACTTGCTCTACTCTCTCCCTCAGAAACCATATTCATCCTTGAAAGTTTCATCTATCAGATCCATCCTTCACTTTTGCCAACATTATTGAGATATAACTGACACAAAACACAACTTTAAGATACACAATGTGCTGATCTGATATACATATACTGCAGTATAATTACCACTGTAATGTTACTTAACATCTCCAACACCTCACATAATTACCATTCTTTTAGTAATTTTGGGACATAAGAACATTTAAGATCTATCTACTTTAGCAACTTTTTTTTTTTTTTTAAGATTTTATTTATTTGACAGAGAGAGACACAGTGAGAGAGGGAACACAAGCAGGGGGAGTGGGAGAGGGAGAAGCAGGCCTCCCGCGGAGCAGGGAGCCCGATGCGGGGCTCGATCCCAGGACCCTGGGATCATGACCTGAGCCGAAGGCAGACGCTTAATGACTGAGCCACCCAGGCGCCCCTACTTTAGCAACTTTTTTAAAAAAAATTTTTATTTATTTATTTGAGAGAGAGAGAGAATGAGAGAGAGCACATGAGAGGGGGGAGGGTCAGAGGGAGAAGCAGACTCCCTGCCGAGCAGGGAGCCCGATGCGGGACTCGATCCCGGGACTCCAGGATCATGACCTGAGCCGAAGGCAGACGCTTAACCAACTGAGCCACCCAGGCGCCATACTTTAGCAATTTTTAAGTATATAGTACAGTGTTGTTATCTATAATCATAATACTGTGCATTAGATCCCCAGAACTTACTCATCTTCTAACTGTAAGTTTGTACTCTCTGACCAACTTCTCCCCATATCCCCGAACCCCCAGCAGTCCTTCAATTTTCTACAAATCTTACAGCCTATCTCTCCTTCATTCAATTATACAGTACAGGTTTAAGCACTTATATGCCTCAAATTGAGATTATAGTTTCCTAAAAACTGCTCTAGACTTCTCTAAGAGTTTTATTGGCATGTTCTTAGTCACAGTCTTTGGATATTTCCTCCATCCCCCAGATCCAATAATCAGACAGTGTTGATTGTTCTTTCTGGTGACTGCCACTATCCCCAACATTGCCTTGATTCTCATCATCTCTCACTGAACTACTGCAATAGTCACCTACCTGGATTTCCTGCTTTCTACCTCCAACCCCTTTGCCATTTCAATCCATTTTTTCACACTGCTGTCAGTTATCTTCCTGAAGCACAATTTGTTTATATCAAAGCCCACCTCGAAATTCCTTCAAGTGCTCACTCCTGCCTACAAAATAAAATCTAGATTTTACTATTCAACATCCTCTACCAAGTAGCCTCTGACTACTCTCTAAGTTGATCTTCCACCAGTCCAAATGCTAGCCAAAAAACGACTTCTTAATACCAACTACTCTGCTTTGCTCATTCTTTCTCCTAAATGCAAAAGGAAATGGATTTAAAACTAATACCAAAGAGAAAATGAAAACATCGAAGGGAAAATGAGAGTAGAGCTAACTTAGTGTACAGCATCAGCAATGTGGAAGGTATACTTGCACAACTCTCTTAAATCACACAGAAACTATTAATAAACCTGGCGACAATACAAGAGAAACTGGTTTGTCTGGAAAATAGGAAATCATCTATGAATAACAGTTGTTGTTTTCTTTTAAGATTTTATTTATTTATTTGACAGAGACCCAGCGAGAGAGGGAACACAAGCAGGGAGAGTTGGAGAGGGAGAAGCAGGCTTCCCGCTGAGCAGGGCTCGATCCCAGGACCCTGGGATCATGACCTGAGCCAAAGGCAGACGCTTAACGACTGAGCCACCCAGGCACCCCTAAATAACAGTTTTTATGGAAACCAAAAAGCCTAGCAATGTGTAAATCATAAAGAAGGAAGTAAGAGGGGAAAAATACCAGTACTAACGACAATCTCAACATGGATCTGGAAAAAGGTACCCTTCTCTCTTTATCTGCTCTTATCTAAATCCAGGTCTCAAATTCAGCTCCCTTTTCTGTGATTTATACGTATGTATCTCCACCTGCTCACTAGATACCGCAGCTTTCACTTAACACTATGTTCTAAATCTAAACTATTTTTTTCCCTCCAAAACTGTTCCTTCTCTTTCCCTTTACCAATAAACAGCATCAGGTCTCCTAGACTTGAATCCTACTATAGGATGACTCTCCCCCAGCTTAAATCTTATTTATTCTATCTCCAGAATCTTTGTCATACTCTCCATCCATCTTCTATCTCCTTTGCCACATTTTGGCCTTCTTTCTTGGACCAACACCATAACAGTACCAGTCTCTTTGCCTCCCACTCCAATTTATCACCCAAGTGCACATCCTCTTCTAACGTCTATGAGGTTTTTTTCTAATAATCAAATTATTACAAAAATGGAATCAACACATATATATTACTCCGTCACTTGCTTGTTTTCACTAAATATACATTACAGATACCCTTTATACAGAATATAAGCACATAGATACAAATCTTCTCTTTGATAGCTATATTACATTCCTTAGTACAGGTACACCATAACTTATTCAATTATTCTCCTATATGACAAGTAGTCATCCTGGTTCCATTTTTGCCACATTATATAATGTTGCAATGAAGATCTTTATACATATATCTTTTTTTTTTTTTTAACACTTTATTTATTTGAGGGCGCCTCAGTCAGTTAAGCATACGCCTTCAGCTCAGGTCATGATTCCAGGGTCCTGGGATTGAGTCCCACACTGGGCTCCCTGCTCACCAAGGAGTCTGCTTCTCCCTCTACCCCTCCCTCTGCTGTGCACGCTCTCTCTAATAAATAAAATCTTTTTTAAAAAAGACTTTGAGAGAGAGAGGAGAGAGAGAGAGTTCATGTACTAGAAGGCGGAGGAGCAGAGGGACAAGCAGACTCTCTGCTGAGCACGGAGACCATCTCAGGGCTCCATCCCACAACCCCGAGATCATGACCCAAGCCGAAGTCAGATGCTTAACCAACTGAGCCACCCAGGCACCCCTATACATATATCTTTATTTACCATTACTTTTATTTCTGAAGGCGAAGTTCCCATAAGTGAGATTGCTGGCATCAAAAGATACGTGTCTCTTATTTTACTGTATGTTGCCAAATGCTTTCTCAAAATGCTTTTTAACCATTCACATTCCCACCAGCAAGCTTCCCAATTACAGCATATCAATCTGATGGGTCAAAAAAAGGAATTAGTCTTGATTTCCATTTCCACTAAAAAACAATCAATTCAATGTCCTAATCTGCAAAACAACTGTTTCCATCCTTTAGTGCTCTATTGAGTCATTATCTTCTATTTATCAATTTGCAGAAACTCTGTATATTAACCCTTTCTTCCTATGTGTGGTCAATATTTTCTTCAAATCTATAGGTTTAGCTGGTGTCTTCTACCATATAGGAATTTACAATTTTTATTTAATCAAGTCTTTTTTTAAAAAAAAAATGGGATTTGGGTTACCAGTTAGTTTTTTCAAAAGTCTAACTCCTGCTAGCCTGTACTTTCTCCAGATTTTATTGTTTTACTTTTTACACTTTAGATCTCTAATACATATGGAATTCATTTTAACTTGCTAAAGCTGGACTAAAACCATGCCTAAGCAAATAACAAGGAGCAAAGAATCATGCTAAGCAGATGTCAGAGCAAAATGCCTTAAGACACAAATGATTTGTAAAATGTCATTAGACAATGAAAACCTAATAATAAATATTTATGACCTAAACAAAACAACACAAAAGAAAAACTATGGCATAAGAGAAAACTATGAGGAATGCAAGTTGTCAGGATGCCTGGGTGGCTCAGTTGGTTAAACGTCTGACTGCCTTCAGCTCAGGTCATGATCCTGGGGTCCTGGAATCGAGCCTTGAATGGGGCTCCCTGCTCAGTGGGGAGCCTGTTCCTCCCTCTGCCTGCCACTACCCCTGCTTGTGCACATGCTCTCTCTCTCTGACAAATAAATCTTTAAAAAAAAAAAAAAAGGAATGCAAGTGGAAATAAAGAAAATATAACAAAATGAAGATCTAAAAATGGAATCATAAAGAATTCAAGCTAAAAAATCTTAAAGAACATGTAATCCAAACTCCTCATTCTTTAGGCTGGGAAAGGTAAGTATAATCTGGAGTGGAAACCAAGTCTTCTCTTAGTCCAATGAGGAGAAATAATAAACTAGTCTTTTATAAGTAATGCATAATGACAATGTGTTTGAAAAATCAAAAAGCCAAGAGTCAAAAGCAGACTTGTAGGCCATAAAGAAATGTACATTCTCAGAAAACTTATACGTGTTACTAAATTCCTAATTAGGATTCCAGCAGATTCTGCTGACCTGTGGCCTAAGTTATTTAGTGAACAGGTAAGAATTTTTTTTTTTTTAAATAGGCTCCAGGCCCAGCATGGAACCCAACGCAGGGCTTGAACTCATGACCCTGAGATGAAGACCTGGGCTGAGATCAAGAGTCAGATCTTAACTGAATGAGCCACCCAGGCATCCCAGGTAAGAATCTTTATAAAGGTAAATCCAGGGGCCTGGGGCAGGAACAAATGCAATACTCATTATTAGTCAGCTGAATAAAACAGATTGAACTGCACATGGGAAAAACCACTTAGGGCTTTCAAGGTACACTGTTTAAAAACTGTATGAAAGTAGAACATATGAAAACTGAGGACTACTTTAGACCAACTAAATGTATACAAAGGCAAATATCAAAGTGCTAATATTTCTAGGTAGCGACTTAGTAATTTCTGTATTTAGTTCTGTAAAGAAAACACTTAACAGTGTAAGGTCTGGAGGGTTTCTCTCTTAAATATAAAGGTGTAAAAATAAAAAGCTACTGTTAACAAAATTATTTAATGGCAATATAAGTCAGAATAGTAATTATTCTGGGGAAGAGGGTAGGATTTGGACTGGGAAGGGTTATGGGGTACTTGGAAACATTCTCTATCGTGATCTAGGTGGTAGTTACGTGGATAAAAATTCATCCAGCTGTACACTTAGCATTAGCACACTTTACCATATGCTTAATGAAATCTTAGAGTCATTTCCCTTCAAAACAGAAATAAGAAAACAACTTCCTTTCAGCATTGTTTCAACAGAATCTCAAAAATGCTAGTGATTTTTTTTTTTGCTAATGACTGATATTTGAGAGAAAAAAAATTTTCCTTTTTAATGGTTCTTCACTATGTCTAAACTATTTAGCTCCAACCTACCTTTTAGTCTTCATCACCCTATTCCTTGCAAAAGGAATTGTTCCCTCTCCCATAAAAATTGTACTTTTTTGGGGCACCTGGGTGGTTCAGTCATTAAGCGTCTGCCTTCGGCTCAGGTCATGATCCCAGGGTCTTGGGATCGAGCCGAGCCCTGCATCGGGCTCCCTGCTCAACGGGAAGCCCGCTTCTCCCTCTCCCTCTGCCTACTGCTTGTGTTCCCTCTCTCGCTCTCTCTCTGTGTCAAATAAATAAATAAAATCTTTAAAAAAAAAAAAATTGTACTTTTTCATGTTAGGCCATGGTTCAGATTTCCCTCTGTCTGGCAAAATCCTACTATATTTCAATTGCACTTCCTCTTTGTGGAGTCTTCCTTGACTGACTCCCAGAGAGGAAATGATTCCTTTTTTTTTCTCTTCTCCCACGAAACCTTTTTGCACTAATATAGCACGTGCTACTTGTGTGCCATCACCTCCCACTGAACTGTGAATTCCAGGAAGTCAAGATATATGCACCTAAAATAGTGTGCAGCATAGATACTCAATTAATACTGATTAATATGACTGTGCAAATATCCAAAAATTAAAAGAATACAATTTTGCTTGATAAGATAAACTTAAAATGACCAGAATAAAAATATACATAAAACAAAAACAATTGATTAAAACAGAAATATATTTTATACGTCCTTACATTTGCATGGAAAACTTGTAGAAGAATTTGTAAGAAACCTAAGAGTGGCTGTATCTGGAAAGGGAGGCTGGGACAATCTTCTGCTATCAAAATTTTTTTGCCACATCAAGGTATTTAGACACTTAAAAATGTTAATAGCAAAGATTAAGAAATAGCATGGAAAATGCTATGTCAGTATTAGGCATTTAAAAAAAGGAAGTCACTGATATCATAAATTCTTTTATGTTGTGACTTAAAACATCTATTAGATTTGCATATAAATGTTATGTTGTTTTCCTAAGGGATAAATAGAGGTTTTAGGCTGATCTTTGAAAATATTTCTCCGTAAAAAACATTTTGTGTGTGTGGATAATTTTTACTAGTAATAAATTACAAGATAATTTTGAAAAATAAAAAAATAAGTAAAAAAAGGAAGTCACAGAATGACGAATAAGAAAAAATATATCTGTAGCTATATAAGGACTAAAAGGAAAATGTGAAAAAGGGGAAAAGCTTATGATTAAACGTGTAAAGGACTGGCTTAAATACATTCCGATTACTTTTATTTGTAATTTTTCTAGATCAACTTTCTCTTAACATTTCCTATAAAATAAGTGCTATGAATCACAGACATCAGACTACTATTTACAGACAAGAAAAAAAGACTGCGTTAAGGAAAAAAAAAATGCCACAGGTGGCTTAAGCTTGCTTGGCGGTTGATTTAATTACTCGTTTTGCTGCTTTTTTTTTTTTTTTTGCTGCTTTATTTTTTAAATAAACTTCATCAAATTTTTATTTAAAACCTTTTATCAGGGGGCGCCTGGGTGGCTCAGTCGTTAAGCGTCTGCCTTCGACTCAGGTCATGGTCCTAGGGTCCTGGGATAGAGCCCCGCATCGGGCTCCCCGCTCGGCGGAAGGCCTACTTCTCCCTCTCCCACTCCCCCCTGCTTGTGTTCCCTCTCTTGCTGTATCTATCTCTGTCAAATGAATAAATAAAAGCTTAATAAATAAATAAATAAAACCTTTTATCAGTGATATTTTTGCTACTGCTTTCCTGTAGCAAAAAGTTTCAAATGAGCAATACCAAGCATCAGAAACTAACTGATTTTAAGTACGGATATTAGTTTTGTAAATAAATATAGCCTTTGCACTCAAAATAGTAAAGCCTTTTTTTAAAAAAGTGTTTTTAAGACAGTCCCTAAAGGCTGATCCCTTCTCATGGTTTCGGTCTCAGCTCAAATGTCACCTACTCAGAGAAACCTTTCCTGATCCATCTAGTTAAAGTAGCCCCCCGCATATATAGATCACAAACTGAAATGTTTATTTTTTGTTTACCTTTTTATTTCTTATTATTCCCTACTTGAATGCAAGCTTCGAGAAGGCTGGGAACTTGTCTGCCTTCTATTGCTGTATTCCCATAGGAATTCAGTAGTATTTATTGAATAAATGGGGAAAACTTTGGGTAGCAAAAAAATGGAGAAAATTATAAAGCTAATCTACTGTTTACTGTTAACAAGCATTTGCATTTTGCTAGAGCCTGTTTGGAATTTAAAGCTCTAAAAGACACAATAGTGGACCCAACTTTAAAAAGCTTATCAAGACACATTAGGCAGTAGTAAAAAGTGCCATTTGAGAAGGATAAACCAAATGCTACAGAAATATAAGAGGCTGGGTTAAAATAAGAAGCCATTATGGAGATAGTAGCCCCATCTGAGCCAAGACTTGAAGGCTAGCTAAAATTTGGATAGGTGAAGAACAGGCATAAGGGGAGCATTCTTGACCGAAATTGGCATAAAGATGGAGAAGATTTCAAGAAGAGTCAACAGTATAGACTAGTTGAACATCAAGAGCATACAAGGGAAAGGTAAATAAGGTAGGTTAAGGTCAGGTTATAAGTCTTCAAAAGCAGACTAAGTATTTGAAATCATCTCTAGACAACAGGAGAGGTCTCTCTCCACAGGTCTTCAAGCAGGAGATCAGCATGATCACAGCACTGCACTGTTAGAAGAATTCTGGCAGCTACTGGCCAGATAGACTGAGAACAAGGGCTTGGAGGGTTAGTTAGGAGGCAGAGGCTATTGCAAAAGACTGGGCATAAGATAAGCCTCCGAACTAAGGTTTAAATTAAACATTATAGAAAATCACAGACACGTGACATGTTAACTCTGCAGCCAGAAAGATCTGGGTGTGAATACTAAGTCTATATTTAATAGCTCTTTCAGGTTTCTAAAAAATAGCTTTATTGAGATAATTTGTATACCATGTAATTCACCCAAAGTGTACAATTAAATAGCTTTTAGTATACTCAGAGTTGTGCATCCACCACCATAATCAATTTTAGAACCTTTTCATTACTCCAAAAGGAAACCATCCCCTTAGCCATCATCCCTGAGTCTCCCCATCTGCTCCTCCCCCCAGACATACACAGCTGCTAATCTACTTTCTGTCTCTATATATTTCTCAATTATGGACATTTAATGTAAATGGAGTTATACAATATGTGGTTATTTGTGCATGGCTTCTTTCATCTGGCACAACTTTTTCAAGATTCCTCAATATTGTCGCATCTATCAGTACTTCATTTCTTTTTATTGCCTAATAGTCCTTGTCATTTACCTATTCATCAATCCATAGGTATTTGGGTTGTTTGATTTTTTTTGGCTATTATGAATAATACAGCTATGGTAATAGCTGTATCAGTTTTAACATATATGAAATAAAGATAATAATTCTTACCAAATTTTAATAGATGTAAAGAATAATGCCTGGCACAGAATAAATGTTCAAGAAATAGTAGTTTCCTTCTCCCTACATTTTGGGTAAATTGAAGGTTAAGTTATTTAGCTTTCTACCATGACCTAACTGTATTATCTTCAATCTAACAAAACCCTTCCCTAGTCAAATGTAGGATTCCCCTACCTCTTAGGAGATTCCTTCATCATTTCTTACAGACTCCATCATCTTTTGCTAACAGAACTCAGAGTCCCTCTTCTGTGTCTCTACTTTACTACCAAATGCTGAATGAATGTCATCTTGTTTTTTAGTTATGTTTCTATTTATACAAAGATTCAAAGAACTATTTTTTAACCGTGATATTTCTTTCCTTCCTTTCAGTCTCCCGTCTTATCTTACACTCCATCTGACATCCTGGTGCAATCTCAAGTTAACAGCACTAGACGGAAATTTTGTTATCTCTAAACTCTCCCTCTTGCCCAGTTTCCACACTATCAAAACTGATGTTACTATCATTAACTGTTTTTTTCTTATAAATGCTGATGTTAAGGAGCATATATATCTTGGAAATTATTTATACAATGCAATTCACTACCCATTTTCTTATAAATGCACTTAAATACCATTGTGATCGAAAAATATTACCAAATCTTAAGTCACCCATGCAAATCTTAAAAAACAGAATGCCAAACTTATAATTATCAAATTTTTAAAAACATGTTATCATAACTTATTTTCCCCCTTCTATTATACGGTCGTTTTTAGTATCTAGTATGTTCAGCAATATGCCAGTTACTGATTTGGTTTTAATTTTACACAAGGAACTCTGTAACTCCCAGAATTTTGTTAACTCAAGTCACTTCTATCCTTTGCTTAACAAGCTAGAGTCAGAAATACTAATTAGATGTTACTCCCTTTTCCACTACTAGGCCATAATTAATTTGAACTCAGCAAGCCCAACAATGATGGTTCCTCCTGTTTGGTGGTTTCATTCCTTCTCTAACCTGGCAGACCTCGGTTTGGAGCGATTTTTATGAAATCGTAGATGATAAGGCAGAAGAGCAAAACATCAGTAACTAACAAGCAGTAAGTAGTACAGTCCTAACAGCAGGGAGTGGCCCGGAGAGTGTAGAGAGAGAAGTGAAGGTACAGCTTTTGTCCCGAGATTTAATCATTCAAATGGTTCTTTCTCAAGAACTCTTTAGAAAATGGGCTCCTCTAGGAATACAGGAATAAGGATCTATTTAACAGAAAGGTTTTGTTTTTCTTTTAGAGGACACCGAAAAGTGTAGTTATAAAACGCTGCTTGGTACTAAAACGAATGTGCAGAATAAGCAGTCTTTGGAAACAAGTGTGGGGAGAAGGGGAGGGGCGGGTTACAGAAACAGTGCACAGACTGTCCGGGGTGGAGAGACATCACCGACTGGTGGGGCTCCGGGCGGAGCCGAGGAGCGTAGGGAGCACCGCCGAAGACAGGCACAAGGGCCGCGGGAGAAAAAGCCAGGCTAGGGGCCGCCGCTCACCCAGGGCGGGGCCTCGGGGCCCAAGCCAGGCCGAGGCGAGGGGGTGCCCCAGGAGAGGAGGAAGGCCACTTGCTCCCGCACCCTGCCCATCCCTGGTGCTGGCAAGAAAGAGGGGTGGGAAGGAAAGCAAGAAAAAGTCCTAACAGGGACGCAGGTCCCAAAGCAACAAGTGCCCGCGGCGGCTCCCCAAGAGACTGCTGGTCCGGGGCAGGAAAGCAAGGCACGGTGCGGCGGCCTCCTGGCCTTCCCTCTCTCAGCCCCTGCCCCACCGCACTCACTCTGCCACACGACGCTCTTCAGCCCCCGTTCCGTCACCGGCGGCGCCATCTTCCCAACACTGCAGAAGAGCAGCGGCCGCCTCCCACCCGCAACCTACTTTAGCAGGGAGAAAGAAACTAGGGTGGCTCCGCCCCCACTCAGAGGCCTCGCCCTCCGGTGACGACACGCGCGACTGCGTGGGGATTTCCGCCCACCCCTGGACGGAGGCTGCGCAGTGAGGGCGAAATCTGCCTGGGCAGTCGTGCGCCCCCTAACGGAAGGCTCGGTCAAGCAGAAGTTCGTCGACCTGTGAGGTCAAAAAGCGCAATGGTGCCTGTGGGTTGAGCGATAACGCGATGTTAGAAATTCCGAATTCAAGCATACAGTACTTGAAGAAGTACTTCCTTCTCTTTGCAAAAGAAGTCTCCACTTTGCGAAGCCATTCATAATACACTCAGTAGCCAGCTCAACTATCGAATAGAAAATTTATCCCTTAAAGGTTTTTTTATTCATTTTTCGAGGACATAATAATTGTAGAGAACTCTGAGGTCCCCTTCCGTGTGCCCCGAACTATGCAAGACTTTCAGGGCACTCAAATCAATGAAAGACCCACTTCTGAAGAATTTTAAATCTCCTTTGAGATCTCCATTCCTGGCATGTTGAGGGTAGTCAAAAGTTGATTCAAAAAGTAAATGCCTTGGGATGCCTGGGTGGTTTAGTAGGTCAAGCCTCTGTCTTGGGCTCAGGTCATGATCTTAGGGTCCTGGGATCGAGTCCCACTTCCCCTGTGTGTGTGCGCATTCGTGCTCTCTCACTAACAAGTAAGGGGAAAAAAATTTTTTTTTAAGAAATTTTTGGCACTGAGGTATTTCCTGAGAGGGTTCTTTTGAGGTGAAATCAAAGTAATCAATCACAAAATAAATCAGTTTAGTTGCTGAGAGCCCCACTGTGACATAGCCATCATATACATTCAGAAAGTAGACTTTCCTGCAGATTTGCAAAGAACCAATAGTCTTAATAGGAAAGTGGAAATGGTTAGTTACTATACTCGTAATAATAATGGCTAATATTTACTGAGTGCTATTATATGCAAGGTATCCTGGTAAGTGGATCATCTCACTGATCTCAAAGCAACCCTTAAAGACAGGGAAACTGATACTCAGCTTGTGGTGCAGTGAGGACTAGGATAAGGCATAAGCTACACAGAAAGCAATAGAGTAGTCTATGGGATAATTTGCAATATATGCTCTGTAGGAGAGAAAAGGAGAATGAAGAATAAAAGCAGCCATAAAATGGGTTCAAGCACAACCTGTGGCATTAATGGTTTTTCCATTCATGGATTATATGGGAATGGAAGCTGGAACCCTGGCCTCTTAAACCTACATTAAATGGACTCAGCTGCTCGAATCTTAAAACAGAGTTTGTTGCATCAGAGAGCACCACAGAGTAGGGCTGAGTTTAATTCACTTTTGTTCTTAAACACCAGTATATGAATAGGAGCTGAACCAGCCAGGTTTGAGAAACTTAAAAGGTTTGCATTGGTGACCTCTTCCCTGAAGCAAAATTTTAGGCTAAGAAGTGTTAAAAGATAAACTGGGGCATATTAAACATTTTAAGAATTTGAACAGAACCTGATTTTAATTTAGTAGCACCAAACCTGAAGTGGTTAGGAGCACTCTGTCAGGATCTCAAGGAAAGACCTTCATAAAGAAGAGATAGAAGGAAAGCAAGGATATTATTTGATTGGCTATAGCTTAAGGGTTTCCATATTTGAGAAAGCCTATTTGGCTGTTTGGTTGTCCTTAGATTCTGATTTTTTTTTTCTTAAGACTTTATTTATTTGAGAGAGAGAGAGAGAGAGCAAGCGTGAGCACAAGTAGGGGGAGGGAAAGCAAGAAGCACACTCTCCTGTTAAGCAGGGAGCCTGACGCGGGGCTTGATCCCAGGACCCTGGGATCATGACATAAGCTGAAGGTAGATGCTTAACCGAGCCACCCAGGAGCCCCAGATTTTGATTTCTTAACCTTGAGACACTCTAGGCTTAGGTTTTGGTTTGCTTACACAGGCTGCTAAGACATTAGAACCACCTCAGTTTAATGGCCTCTTTGTTTAATTTAACAGAAGATAGAGGGCTGTGACATGTGAGGAAAGATTGGTGAGAAGATCTGGAGGGCTCTATGAGGTTCAGAGTGGGTCCATGCCATGTGAGAGCAACCATGAACTGGGGCAGCATTCTGGGCTGTGGTGCAGGGCCCATGTGAGACTGTGCTGAGCCCACTTGCCAGCAGGTGTTCTCTCCAAATAGAGCTATGTCCATGGCTGACTGGAATGGCCAAAGAGCCAAGGGCTAAGGCCAAATGAAGGTCAGAATCCCTGGTTCTAGGACACTAGGGAGCTGGGACCATTACACCTATACCTTATGAAGACAGAAAATGAAATGACCATTTACTTTACCCAGGCATCTGAGGCTGGGCTGTTTTGGTCAGAATTCCACAGAAGACAAGATGGTCGACACTGGGTGAACATAAAACCAAAACATGGATGTAGCACATGTGCTTCTAGGTGATTTCCACATACTCAGTTCATTTTCAGAACAACTTTATGAGCTAGATAATATTATTCTTTTATACAGATAAGAAATATGAGACTCAGAAAAGTCAAGTAACTCACTCATGTTTACACAGCTAACCGGTTGAAACAAAATTCTCAAGGGGCCAAGTAAATATGTAGCATTGATGAGACCTACTAATCCATGATATTTTTATGGAGACTATTTCTCTGGATTATCATGATTAAGTCATCAGTTATTAATGAAGAAGACCTGGGAATAAGATGGTGAGTGAGTGATCTGCCCTAACTTAAGAGCTTTTGGTTATTATGATTAGTTTTCTTTTTTCAAATTCTTTCCCAACATCATAGGCAGATGTTTTGCCTCTGACCAGTGTTGTTGGATTTTACCTTACATTCTGCCATGTCATGTTCAGGAGACTCAAATTCCTTGTTCAATTTGCCTAGGCAAACAAACTAGAAGAGACAGACAGCTCAGGGAGTTTATACAAAATTAGTGGAGCAAGGGAGGGTATGCAATATGCTACAACGGAAAGGGCAATGGTCTTGGAGCCATTCCAACGTCTGACATGATTTATTTAACTTCTGAATCTCAGTTTTCACATCTGTAAAATGGCAATCAGTGTTTTCATCTTGTTGGGCGGTATGAGGTTTTATCATAGTTAACACATAAATGCAATGAAACTGAAGTATTTAGGGGCGCCTGGGTGGCTCAGATGGTTAAGCGTCTGCCTTCGGCTCAGGTCATGATCCCAGGGTCCTGGGATCGAGTCCCGCGTCGGGCTCCCGGCTCAGCGGGGAGCCTGCTTCTCCCTCTGACCCTCTTCCCTCTCATGCTGTTTCTCTCTCGCTCGCTCTCTAAAAAATAAATAAAATCTTTAAAAAAAAAAAAAAAAGAAACTGAAGTATTTGAAGTCACACTGCTACTAAGAGGCAGAGCCAGGATTTTAGGTTGTGGACCTGTATCTTTGTGAAGCTAAGGCACACATTTGTTCCACTGTAACACACTGCCACCTTGGAATCTAGCCTTCAGGGGCATGAGCCACAGCTGTATCCCATGTGATCCAAGTCAAACTTCCAAGCCCAGAGGGCCTTTCTGTGTCATTCCCTGGCACCTGGAGGCACTTCACCCACCTCATTCCTCTGTCTTGGTTTGACTCTTTAGGGTAAGGAGCTCCATTTCAGAAAGGTGAGTCTGCACAGTCATGTCTTCTTCTTATGGGTTGGGGCCCACGTGTCACTTGGCAAGTTTGTTAAAACTAGATTCCCAAGCCTGGTCCCAGATGTACTGAATTAGAATCTCCAGAGGTGATGTCTGGAAATCCCTATTAAGCAATGAGTTCTCTAAGTGATGTAGATGCACCTAATTCAGCTCCTGTTCATATACTGGTGTTTAAGAACAAAAGTGAATTAAACTCAGCCCTACTCTGTGGTGCTCTCTGATGCAACAAACTCTGTTTTTCCTACTCACACTATTTTTTAAAAAAGATTTAATTAATTTATTTATTTATTGGACAGAGAAAGAGAGACAAAGAGCATAAGCAGGAGGAGCAACAGAGGGAGAGGAAGAAACAGGCTCCCATGCTGAGCAGGGAGCGTGATGCGGAGACTCAATACCAGGACCCCAGGATCATGACCTGAGCCGAAGGCAGACACTTAACTGGCTGAGGCACCCAGGTGCCCCTACTCACACTATTTTTTAATAAGCCTTCAAAGGACAAACATTTTTCTAGGTACAACAGATTTATATTATATATCATTGTCTTTCCTCTCCAAAGATGAAAATAATGCAGTGTGAGTGGGGGATGTGACCAACAAGATTGATGGTCCTCCCCGCAAAAGATGTGTGCATGTCAGTCTGCCACTGAGGAAGGCTTTGCCTTGGCTGTCCCTCCATTGACGTCTTTGCTCACTCACAACCTTGACTGCAATCCTTCCAGCAACAGGCCAGCAGCTCTGCTTGCCCAGATGCTCACGCAGAGGTAACATCACATGATGCTCTGGTTTGGCGAACACTACAAAGGCTGTCCTGGAAGCTGCTTTCTCCAACCCACGCCGAGGTCCCGCTGGAGGTGTGTCTTGAGATGAGCCGGGTCTCCGCGTGGTGGCTTGATTTCAAGCTCTCCGGGAGTGAACATTTGCAGCCCTTGAATGGCAAGAAGGCTGCATGGCAAGTGCCGATGTCCATGAAATAGCTATGAAGTGCATGTGTGGAAGTCTGTGTGGTGTTTGGATATGAAATCTGAGAGACAGTTTCTGCGAAGCAGACCTTTTTACGTTTCCAGAACTTTTCCAGTGTGCGAGCTCACTGTGGCGGTCTTCCAGAGCACTTTCGGGATTAATTTCTCTACTGAGTCATCTCCATAGCAGATCTTGAACTCCTGTGCAGGTGAGGACACACTTGACCTTGCCTGCCTTCAGGAAGTGGAGTCAGAGTTGTCCTTCCAGAGGCCAAGAGAGCTTATTCTACCCTAGAGACATTGTTGTATTCTAATAGAGCTTTCCCCCTCTAATCACACTAACAAGTGAATCAACCCTGCAAAAGATATGGGAAGAATTTTTTAAAAACAAAGCCAAAAAACTTTGCCTTTGACTCATACTCTTTCAATTTAAGTTACTCACTAGGTTAAGCCTCTGTTTTTATCGGTGGCTCACTGTGTCATTCTGGGCATTTCTTTTCCCTCTGTAAATCACTGAAAGGGCAAGGAAAGGGAAGAAGCCACAAGATACATTAAATACACAGACATTTTCTTAAAAAGTCCTCAAATGTCTCTGAGAGTTAGCTTGGTGTTTTGATTTGAATTGCTGTTTTTGTAGCACTTCATGGCAAGAAAACAGGAAATTAAGACAATCTGAACTATTCAAAGGGCAAGAAGAAACTGACCAGTAGGTTCCAACTAACCAGGGTGCTTTAGGAAATGACCCCACCCACAGGCTCTTAGAGCTCAGACTGCCTACTCAGGACAAAGAATTTCCTCTCTATCCCCAGGCCAATTTGTTGTGTTCTCAGACAGCTCCCACGTTTTACTGATTCAAGGGGCTGTGTAGGGACAACATAATAACCCCATTTAACTGCTGAGGTAGTTCTGGGGAGGAAATTCCCCTGCAAGTGCAGGTGAGGCTGGATGCTGAGGACAAAGAATGCCTCCACGGAGTGATGTCAGGCTACCTCCTGTTAGAGCCCCCTTGCCTCAGGGAGATTGTTTTCCCTTTCTTTTCCAACCTGAATCAAATTTCCAGCATCGTAGTAGCTTCTTTGAATTAGGGCTGTGGTTCTCAAACGTTAGCGTGCATCAGAATCACTCAGAGGGCTTGTTAAAACAAAGATTGCTGGGCCCCAAGCCTGGAATTTCTGACTCATCACTCATTAGGTCTATGGTGCAGCCCCACAAATTGTATTTCTAAGAGGTTCCCAGATGTTGCTCATGCTGTTGGCCCTGGGACCATGCTTTGAGAACCAATGAATTAGGGTATTATGAGAACTGAGGTTACAATGCAAATATCTTTTAGAAGTAGCAACTTAAAATGTTAATAACTGGCACATAATAGAGCATGAGATAAGCTTAAATGGATCCTGAATTAATAATAACTACCATTTATTAAGTGCTTTCTAGGGACGCCTAGGTGGCTCAGTCGTTGAGCGTCTGCCTTATCCCACCTCAACAGGCCTGGGCATCTTCATTTTTTAAAAGTAATCTCTACACCCAACATAGGGCTCAAACTCAGGACCCCAAGATCAAGAGTCGCATGCTCTACCGACTGAGCCAGCCAGGCATCCCTCTACATTCCTTACCAGCTCTCCAAGGGATTCTGATATACATCAAAGTTTGAGAATTAATACCTAAGCAGTATTTCTCAAATTTGAATATGCATATGAATCACCTCAGGATTTAATAAATCAGAGTGGGGCCTAAGATTGCACATTTATAAAACATTTTTCTGAAGATTTTTTTTTAACTAATCTCTACACCCAAGGTGGGGCTTGAACTCACAACCCCTGAGGTCAAGAGTCACATGCTTTTCTGACTGAGCCAGCCAGGTGCCCCCTGAGACTATACATTTTGAACAAGCTTTCTGGTGATGCTGATGAGTAGCAAAGTCTGTGAGTGATGGTTTTCAAGCATTTTTTTTTAAAAGCATTGCAACTCTGTCTTTAACAAAATTTTAGGGAAGGCCTCTATAACACAATACTTGTCTCCTGCCAGGGGCCCCAAGTCACGTCTATTACCCCTCTGCGGCTCAGGGGAACACTGGTTAAATACTGTCCCAATACTGGACAGTTTCCAAAAATGCAGACCCAGGCCTGTGTACGTTTCACTGAAGACCAGGGCTTGTGGTCATGAGTCCTCTGGGAGTTTTATAAAGCAATTTTTTTTTATAATTTAGAAGTTTCCTCAGTTTGTTTTTAATAAGCTAGGCTGGTTTCCCGATAGTCGCTGGAAACAAAAACCTTTTAAAAATGAATGGGGCTTGGGACGCCTGGTGGCTCAGTCAGTTTAAGCGTCTGCCTTCGGCTCAGGTCATGATCCCAGGATCCTGGGATCAGGCCCCACATCTGGCTCCCTGCTCAACAGGGAGCCTGCTTCTCCCTCTGCCTGCCGCTCCCCCTGCTTGTTCTCTCTCTTTCTGACAAATAAATAAAATCTTAAAAAAAAAAAATGAATGGGGCTTGTGCTTATTTCAGACCTGCTGGTGGACAAGAATTGGAAAGCATGTGTCCTGCTATCCTCAGAGAAGCAATGGACCAGGAAAGGAAAGAGAATAAGGCAGTGGAGGGAGACTCCAGACCCAATTCCTGCCAGTGGAAGTGTTGGATGGAGAGCTGGCCCAAACTGGGAGGCTCTCCTGTGGGATTTACTGATAGGAAGACTTCATTTCCACTCCGAGCCTCTGAGGTCAGCCATGTCTGACTGGGAATGTGGTTCTGTGTGTGTGTGTGTGTCCATCCTGTCTGTAGTTTGGGGTTGATAATATTCCCTGGGGGTTTTCCCAAAGCCCCAGACCAAGCAGGTCCCTAGAAGACATGGCAAGGATTCCTCGTGAAGCAGCCCATGCTACTCACTGGGTCAGCACTCACAGCTCCGTGGTCATCCCTGCAGCCATTCCCAGGAGTAGCCTCCATGTGCGGCTAGTAGCCTCCTACCTGAGATCAGTCCTGAGCATAGGACTTAACCTTACTCCAACTCCCCTTTAGCACCCCCATTTCCCCCACGGGGCATATCCACCCTTGCAAACTAGAAGCAGACATGTTGGCTCTTTGCAAGTGTTAACAGATTCCCTCTAACACCTGGCTACTGCAAGTGTGGTCAGACACGCAGCCTCGATGTCACTGGCATCACCTGAACCTTGTTAAAAGTGCAAAGTCTCAGATCCTCCCACACCTACCAAATCAGAATCTAGTTTTAACAAGGCCCCAGGTGACTTGTATGCACAATAAAGTTTGAGAAGGTCTGCTGGAAAGCTGCAGCTCTCCAGCTTGGCTCTGCTTTAGAATCACCTAAGGAGCTTTGAAAAATCCCGATGCCCAGACTTACCCCAGACCAATTAAATAAGATTTTGTGGGGATAAAGACCAGACATCAATTACTTTTAAGCTCTCGAGGTGACTCACTGTCCAGCAGGGCTGGGAACCAGTCTCTGAAGTGAAGGATGAAACAGCTGCCTCTACTGAACCGGATTTACATTCTCCTGTGGGACCCTAGGAGACTGAAAAGACTTCCGACTGCAAAGGAATCCATCTCAACTGGCGGAATCTGAGGGGAGGTATTCTAGTAGGGGAGAAAAGTTGTGGGAGGGGAGGCCAAGAACCTCTCACATCACCGAGTCAGCTTTGATTCCTACTTCATTACATCACCCGAAAGAGCAACAACAAAAATTCTCTTCTATTTTATCCATGAGAAAAATGACTTACCCATTCCAAGTGTACTTCCAGAGCAGGTTACTGGAATGAATAACAACAAAAGCATTTAAAACGTATTAACTGACATACGTAAGATGGTGAAGATATTTTTTTAAAAAGATGGTGAAGATATAACTTAAAGAATAATGGGTTAGTCAACCAAAGAATGAATAAGAACCAGCTTGAGTGATAAGAGGAGATAGCTACCAGCAGTATGACTTGGGGAAGTCACTTCACTTTTCTGTGTTTTAGTCTATCTGTAAAGTGGGAAGAATTAGAACACCAACCTCATAAGGTGGTTACAGGATCAACTGAGTTAGTATACGTAAAGCCCTTAGGCTAGTGCCAGGCACATACCCTCAATAAATAATAGTCATTAGTATCATTTATAGTATTGTCCTAACTATCAAAGGAAGGCATCACTGATATTGAAAAAAGGAAACCCAAAAAACAAAACCAAAAAATTTCCCCCAGACACCTGGTTTTTACCAGAGAGATGGATTCCCTAACTTGAGTCTAGACACCCAATCCTTAACTAAAGTGGAATGATGGCAGCCTTGAGATGGCATCCCACCAGAGGGTATTAGAGCTCTAGCTAACAGGGACTTCTGGTGGCTAACATCTGGCTGTAGGATCATAGGCAAACACAGAAACTCATAAAATATACTGGGTGATAGTTATGTGCTATGTGTCGAGAGTCCAGAGATGACCATTTATTAGGGAAAGTAACACATTTTCAACTCACAGTCATATGGTGTGGTAAAGATGCGGGTCATATGGGGTCATAAAGGAGGGAGCAAGAAGATGAAATCAGCCTCTAGGAATTGGAGAAGACTTCACAGAGGAGAGGAGATTTGTGCTGGTGGAGTTCCCTTGGTGGAGGTGAAATTCCAGGCAAAGAGGAGAGTACTGCATGAGCTCAGAAGCATGATACGGCATGGAATATGTGTGTGGTGAGGGCAGATGTGTGTGAATGATCATGACCTGAGCCAAAGGCAGACACTTAACCGATTGAGCCACCCAGGCACCCCTATTTTTAATTTTTTTAATGTGGGTACTAGAAAATTTAAATCTTTTCTTTTTTAAAGATTTTATTTATTTATCTGACAGAGAGAGAGAGAGCGACAGCAGGAACACAAGCAGGGGGAGTGAAAGAGGGAGAAGCAGGCTTCTCTCCGAGCAGGGAGCCCGACGCAGGGCTCGATCCCAAGACCCCGGGATCATGACCTGAGCCAAAGGCAGACGCTTAATGACTGAGCCACCCAGGCGCCCCATTTAAATCTTTTCATACATGGCTTGCATTAAATATCTATTGCACAATGCAGGTGTAGGAAGACCAACTACAGACAAACTAGGAGGAGCCTTGAATGCCACGCTCAAAGTACTGACTTTTATCCTATTGGGCAATGGAACACTTTGAGGACTCTGAAGCATAGAATAAACACAATCAGATCAGTGTCCTGGAATGACAACTCTGGTAATAGTATGGAGGCTGGCATGAGCTCAGGAAGACAAGTATTCTAGGGTAGAAGTGGTGAGGACCTATCATGTAACTGTAGGTGTAGAAGAGAGAAGAGAATTTGGATTTAAAAGCCATCATGAGGGCTGACTGGGTGGCTCAGTTGGTCTAGCGGCTGCCTTTGGCTCAGGTCATGACCTTAGGGTCCTGGGATTGAGCCCCCCATCGGGCTCCCTGCTCAGCGGGGAGTCTAATTCTCTCTGCCCCTCCCCCTCTTCATCTGCTCTCTCTCTCTCTCTCTCTCTCGCTCTCAAATAAATAAAAAAATCTTTGAAAAAAATAAATAAAAACCATCATGGGGGGTGCTTGGCTGGCTCAGTTGGAAGAGCATGTGACCCTTGAATTTGGAGTTGTGAGTTTGAACCCCATGTTGGGTGCAGAGATTACTTAAAAAGTTAAAAAAAAAACCATCATGAAGTGAACAGGACAGGACTTGGAGACCCCTGAGATATGGAGGGTGAGGGAGAGGGAAGCTGGTTTCCAGCTCTCATACCCGAAACAAGGATGCCGGGAGGAAGATTAGAAATTGCAGGAGAAGATCAGGAGTTCCCTTTGGCCCTGAGGAGTTGAAGTGCCTGGGGCACCTCCAGGTAGAGGTATAGGAATATGAATTTAGGGGTTAGAAGAGAAGTGTTGGGATGCTGGGTGGCTTAGTCGGTTAAGCATCTGCCTTCCGCTCAGGTCATGATCCCAGGTCCTGGGATGGAGCCCTGCATCAGCCTCCCTGCTCAGTGGGGAGTCTGCTTCTCCCTCTGCCCCTCCTCCACTTGTGCTTTCCCTCTCTCTGACAAATAAATAAATGAAGGGTTATAGATAGAGATATGGGAGCCTGGAAACTTTGGTTTTTTCATTTATAAATTGGAGATAATAAAATTTGTTGAACCTAACCATAGAGTTATTTTGAACATTCAATGAGATACCGAATGTGAAAACACTTGATAAACTATAAAACATAATGCAGATATGATGAAGTGCTGTTATTGAGCAAAAGTCTCTTTTTCCTGAAGAGCTGATCCTCACCCCAAGAAGCTATTCCTATCCCTTCCCATAGGGCAGTACTTTGGGCCAGCTTGTCCTGTGGACAAGATAATGAAAAAACAAGGAATCAGAGCATGGCAGCCAAGGGCAGCAAGAACACCAGCAAGAGGAGCTGGCCTGGTTCTGTCCAGGGGCCACTTGCATCTTCTTGTCACCTACACATAATTGGGAATTTTAGATTCTGGTTATCAGTAAAGATTTCTTTTTTTATAAGATTTATTTATTTATTTGAGAGAGAGAAAGAAAGCACGAGTAGGGGGGAAGGGCAGGGGGAGAAGCAGGCTCCCCGCTGAGCAGGGAGCCCGATGTGGGACTCGATCCCAGGACCCCAGGATCATGACCTGAGCTGAAGGCAGATGCCCAACCAACTGAGCCACCCAGGTGCCCCATCAGTAAAGATTTCTGAGCCCATACTTATTCCTCTTCCTGTGATCACCTATAAGATTCTAGGGCCTTATCATCTCTTTTCTTTAAAAATTTTTTTTAGAAATGTATGAAAAAATATATGACTATGCCCTGGGCAAGGTAGCAGAAGGAGCTGGTATACAGAGCAGGAGAACTGCTAATGTTTCTCCACCAGCTCTGGTGACATGGCAGTTGCTGACAGTCTTGTTTTGTGATCACAGACTGCCTGCCCACTCATATTTCCAAACCTAGCTTATGATTTATAAATTCATTTTTTTCCTGATCCTCCGACTTCTCCTCAGTCATAAGTCTGAACTTGTGCAAACAAAGATTCAAGTCTCTTAATTTCCAACATTTCAGGGTGTCTTTCATTATCTCTGAGACTATGTTAAAAATCTATTCCCAAATCTCAAAGCAGAAGATCATTTTAAATCTGCTTTACTATTTAAACAGCAAGCATCTGGTCCACTTTCTGAAAAAGAAAGGGACAGCTGAGAGAGGAGTGTCTCCGAATCACATA
This sequence comes from Neomonachus schauinslandi, assembly GCF_002201575.2. Lineage (NCBI taxonomy): Eukaryota > Metazoa > Chordata > Mammalia > Carnivora > Phocidae > Neomonachus > Neomonachus schauinslandi. The sequence goes on along the minus strand of NC_058406.1, from coordinate 89,959,730 downwards.
AGAAAGCATCACAATTCCAAAGAAGCTTGAGGTCCCCATAGCCAGAATCCACCCGCAGGATGTCAAAAGTTCCCACCTTTTTGACCTTCCTACATAGCAAATAAGTGTGATTGCTCTAAGTCTTAACTCACAGACTGAGTTCAGAGTTAGTTTTAAATAAAGGGTTGTAACTTGATCTACCTGAATATATTTTTTGGGGGCAGAAAGTAAGCTTCAGTCCTGTCTCAGCAACTGGTGAGACCATCACGGTATATACATCCCCACAGGGTATCTCGGTGACATCACAAAAACTGAGGCCAGCGCTTGGGGCACACGTGAAAATGCCTTTGGAACCATGGAGGTCAGTGCTGTAATTGAAAGAGCCCCTGGAGGCTTGCCAGTAGATCCGAATGCCATTAGGGCCCAGCCTGTATAATTTCACTCCCAAAGGGCAGCAGGCACCTGAAGGATAAAAACAAACAGACACAAATCACTTACTCCACCATCAGATAAATGTGGCCCTTATTACTATGGGGAAAGAATATAAATAACCTAAATAATATAGGATTAGAGCATTCTTTGAAGGGGTACTCAGGTTCTTTCCATGATTAGAAATCCATGTGTACTGGTGAGGTGGGCCATGCATTTTTAATAGACAACAGTGGTGAGTCCAAAAGTCCCCACTTGGCAGATACATATTGCATCTCAAACTATGTGAGTCAAATGCACAGGATCCTTGTCTAGAGCTTTCATAGTGCCCTAGTTCCATACGACTTTAGTGGCATTGAATTTAAATTAACTGCATTCTGCTTTAATTGGAAAGACCTATTTTGCTAGCTGAGTAGCATGACACCTGGGAAGCAGTCGCTTACACAGCGGTCCAGTGACCAGGCTTCGCTCATCCACACTTTGTCCATGCGGGCTCACTAGGTCCTTCTTTTTTTCTTTTCTAAATGCCTTGAGCAGGTCACACATTGTGTGTCAAGCAGGGCACCAAATGGTGGGTTACTCAGTAAGTAAGATAAAAATGTTGTATAATGGGGCGCCTGGGTGGCTCAGTTGGTTAAGCAACTGCCTTCAGCTCAGGTCATGATCCTGGAGTCCCGGGATCGAGTCCCACATTGGGCTCCCTGCTCGGCGGGGAGTCTGCTCCCTCTGACCCTCCCCCCTCTCATGCTCTCCCTCTCTCTCTCATTCTTTCTCAAATAAGTAAATAAAATCTTTAAAAAAAAATGTTGTATAATGATTAAAAAATTCAGTTATAGATAATCAGGTTCATTGGATTTAGTCTTTCCTTTAAAAAAAAAAAAAGTTTTTTTTACATGTGAAGATAAGCAGTGGGCCATATTCCCAGAACTGGATATCAGGGTTAGAATTTAGGTAGCAAATCTAATGGAAAAAAAAGGGATCCAAAGAAAGTATGAAACAGCTTACTTGTGTATAGCATGTTATAAATGCTTTCATACTATAGTTATTACTATTTCTCTTACCACTGAGGAAACAGGGTCAGGGAAGATAAGGCAACGTAGCTTATAAGAAGCCACGTCCTTAGGCCCTGGTTGAAGACTCTTTCTACTGCCCCTGGGGTGGCAAAATTATATTTCAGCTCTCCCATTCCATGCCCTGGGGCAGATACAACTAACTGATCATTGTACTCTTTCTCGTTAAAAAGGCATTTTTAGGAGTTTTCTTTTCTCTTCTTTTCTTTTTCCTTTCCATTCCTTTTCTTGTTTCTTTTCCAAAACAGTGTTCCAAGCAGCCACTTCAGTGGGCCAGAATCATACAAGAGAATCTTATTTGCCAACCCTGTACCACTTCTTCCTCCCCCTGCTACTCCCTAATGATTTGGTCTTTGTGAAGAACAAGATCCAAAACTGTCAGTAGACAGTGCTCTTTTAGCCTGTTGAAATAAGAAACCAGAGAAGGGACTGGCGTGGTTTAGAAGAGAGAGGTAGTAGCATAATATAATGAGAAGAAATGAATTCAAGCCAAACAGAATGTGTGACCTCAATGCTTTCTGAAAACTCTGACAGACTGAGTTACTCTGTGCTGCGGGGAACCGTGCCATACAAAAATCGGTCCTCCCTTCAGGAAAAATATACCTGAACTGTGTTACCAAGGGAATCGATTCACCAACCACCAACAGAAGCCTCTGAAACTTTGAGGTTCTAAGTGAGGAGGAAAACTGTAAACATTTTATTTTTTTTAAAGATTTTATTTATTTGACAGAAAGAGCACAAGCAGAGGGAGAGAGAGGGAGAAGCAGGCTCCCTGCTGAGCAAGGAGCCCGATGTGGGACTCGATCCCAGGACCCTGGGATCATGACCTTGGCTGAAGGCAGCCGCTTAACCGACTGAGCCACCCAGGCGTCCCAAAACTGTAAACATTTTAGAAAGTAATCTAAATTGATAAAGCTAGCTAGCTGGAGAGGTAGCATCTTTTTAGATGAGAAGGAGGGGCGTGTGTCTGGATTTATAATAGTCAAAATCCTTACTGGTACTCCAGAGCTGGGGTTTAGAAGTCACTTACTGGAGGAATAACTTTGGTAGGTGCAGTCTGCAGTCAACCCAGTGGCACTAATCGCTTTTAATGCCACCGTGTAATTGACGCCACAGGAGATGCATCCCAGGAGGCACTGGTTTTGATGGGTGAGACACTTCGACTGTCCGGTGTGCGACTCCAGAACTGTCATATAGGTTTGGGCCCCGGTCCCAACAGTCCAGCTCACATTGATTACTGACTGGGTGACCTGAGTTACTGTCAGACCAGCTGGACAGCATGGCGCTTAGATGGGGAAAAAGAGAAAGAATTGGGGATTTATTGTGGAAAACAACCAAGAATGGTATTTTGTCTGTATTTCATTCAATATCCTAAATTTCTCAAACCTTCCATTGTTAAGCAAAATCTCATTCCCTCAGATACGTTATTTAACATCAAGTGTACATAGGGGATGCTTTTCTCAAGAAGGTGGAGCACTAACTAGCTGTGGGTAATGTGAGCTCCAATTTTTTTCAGAATAAGGAAGAAATCCTTTGCTGTTCCCCAACCTTAGCGATCTCAGTTGCAAATTTCAAAGCAATGGCTGCATTCACCTCTTCTCTCAATGTAACATTTTATAGCCTTTATAATTAAATGTATTTTGCCTTTTTCATGCATTTCATAGTGCATTATTGATATAAAAGCTTGTAGTATTTTTAGCCACCTAAGAATATCACAGCCAATTCTCAATTTTTCAGGGGCCCATGATTCAGGTTATAGGTTATCTAGAATCTTCCTGAACATTGGGCATTGTCTCTGTTCTGCTGCTTTTTATGTTCCAACTTTTATAGTCCAAAGTGCCATCCTTTGTACATAAGAGAAAATAATGTCCAAAGGCTTTAAGTAATTTGCTAAATTTGCCTTACACCCAGCAGTATGAAGCAGGAACAGCATGCTCTTACCAAGCTCTTACTATGTATCAGGCACCTTGCTAAGTGCTTGCAGCATTAACATTCACACCCCGCCCCATGCCGTGCCCTCCTCCCAGGAACCCATGATCCCCTTTTTACCAATTAGAAAACTGAAACTCAGAAAGCATTTTCTACAGAAAGATTTGAAAGGGCTGAGCCAAAGAAATAAAAAATAAGCCAGCTCATTTGGCCGCTTGCTAGCTGTTTTGGGAGGTTATGTCACGGAGGAGTATGAATTCAAACGCATGTTTTGTAGAGTCCATGTACCCCTCCTTTGAGGTCAGCATATGACTATATTAGAGTCTTCTGATGACATTTTTACAGAAACCGTGTCCCAGGGTTGCAAATCTTATTTTCTGAGACTGGAGCTGTTTTTGAGTTTAACGTATTTCTGTCACACTCCGGGAAGATCAAATGAGAGAGTTCACATCTTAGAACAGTATCCAAGGACCACACTGAAGTCAACATTCAGGCTGGAGGCTGCTACCGACCTGTTTCTAGGGGCACGCTGTAGCTGGGCAGGCTCCGGCCGGCCTGTGTCTCGGCCACCGCGGTGATGGAGAACACCGAGCCACAGGGCAAGCCCGCCATGGCGCAGGACTCTCCCCTGCTGCTGCACCAAAACAGCCCTGTCTCCCCCTGGGCTGTCACCGTGTAAGTGGCATCATCATTGGTGGGTCGCCAGTGCACGTTAATTGTGGAGAATGCATCCTTCGAAACGCTTTTTATCTCAGGACTGCAAGGAGCTAAGAGAGTTTATTCATTGGAACAGTGTGAGTCAGAAATATCAGGTGTGCCATTTGATCGAAAACTGATCTTTCCCCCAAATGAGATCATCACTACTTTCAACCAGACCAAGCACGGAGGACAGAGTCCTAGAGCCTTTGTGGGGAAACATGGTATTAGCTTCCTATAGCGTCAGACTCACTAGAAAAGGTTAAGAGGCATTTTGAACTCCAAAAGCAAAAGCAATTAAGACAAACATTTGGGGTCTTGAGGCGCCTGGGTGGCTCAGTTGGTTAAGTGTCCAACTCTGTTTTGTTTTTTTTTTAAGATTTTATTTATTTATTTGAGAGAGAGAGAGAGAGCGCGCGCACAAGCAGGGGGGAGGGGCAGAGGGAGAGGGCGAAGCAGACCCCCCCGCTGAGCAGGGAGCATGACACGGGGCTTGATCTCAGGACCCCGAGATCACAACCTGAGTTGAAGGCAGACACTGAACCGATTGAGCCACCCAGGCACCCAGCATCCAACTCTTTTTTTTTTTTCTTAATTAAAGAGTGGAAATTTATTTTTATATCCTTCAACTTGGGAAGTTTATGGGCAATCTGAACTTTTTTTATTGGATCTTCAGATGCGTCCAACTCTTGATTTAGGCTCAGGTCATGATCTCAGGGCTGTGAGATCAAGCCCCGTGTGGGGCTCTGAGCTAGGTGTGGAGCCTGCTTAAGACTCTCTCTCTCCCTCTCCCTCTACCCCTCCCCCCTACTAGCTCGCTCTCTCTCTTTCTCTCTCCCTCTCTAAAAAAAGAAAGAAAGACAAATATTTGTGGGCTTAACCGTCATCGTGTGACTACGGATAAGCCCCCCCAAAGTCAGAGGAACTGAATGGCTGAAGTCATCACTGGGGAAACCTTCCACTCTTCCCATGACCTCCTTTTTGGTTTTCTTTTCTTCCCACTTCCCCTCTTCTACCTTCTCTTCGGCCTCTTTGTAGTAAGACAGGGGCTCTAATGGTCCCCACAGAGTGGCTTTACAGTTCTTACTGAATGCCCATCCCGAGGGGCGTAGCTGGGGTGAATTGTTCAAAGGTCAGTGAAGGAAGTCATAGCTGCCTCATACCTGTGGTTATAAATTGGGAAGTACAGGACATATTGCTGCCCCGGACTTCGCTGAAGGAGTAGACTGTGATGTTGTACTTGGTGTCGCACTCTAGAGCTGAGAGGGTGCAAGCAGGAGCAGTGTCATTGCACTCAGCCACGGTGAACCCATCTGCAGCCTTGGTTTCATAAAGTTCGGCACCGCGGACAGGAGACCAGACGATCTCTACTCTGTCACTGGACACCAACACAGGGTTGATGTCGGTAGGACAACAGGGAGCTGGACGCAGGAGCAGAGAGAGAATGGAGGTCAGTAAAGGAGCAATGATGTCAGAGGGACCCGACCTCCCGGTGCCCAGAGCCTCTGCCACCACTCTCATAAATTGCTGCAAGAATCTCCACAGGGCGCCTGGGTGGCTCAGTCAGTTAGGCGTCAGATTCTTGATTTTGGCTCAGGTCATGATCTCAGCGTCATGAGATCGAGCCTGGCGTTGGGCTCCAGCCTGGGTGTGGAGCCTGCTTAAGATTCTCTCTCCGGGAGACAAACCATAAGAGACTCTTAGCCTCAGGAAACAAACTGAGGGTTGCTGGAGTGGAGGGGGTGGGAGGGATGGGGTGGCTGGGGGATGGACATTGGGGAGGGTATGTGCTTTGGTGAGTGCTGTGAATTGTGTAAGACATAATACATTATATGTTAATAAAATAAAATAAAATCCAAAGTGGGGGGAAGAGTCTCTCTCTCCCTCTCTCCCTCCCCTCCCTCTCCCTCTCAAAAAAAAAAAAAAAAGAGAGAGAGAGAATCTCCTACAGGTCTGTCCAGCTCTGATCTTGGCCTAACACCCACTAAATAGAGGATAATTCCCCTATGCATGTGACGTCCAAGGTCATTACAAGCTGCATCCAGTCTACATGTTGAGCTGTGCCTCCCCATCGCCTGCCACACCAATCTTCTTTCTTCTCTCTCTTTTTTTTAAGGTTCTATTTATTTGAGAGAGAGAGAGAGAGTGAGAGAGAGAGACAGTGAGCGAGAGAGAGAGAGAGCATGAGCAGGAAGGAGGGGTAGAGGGAGAGAGAGAAGCAGACTCCCCACTGAGCAGGGAGCCTAATGCGGGACTTGATCCCAGGACACTGGGATCATAACCTGAGCTGAAGGCAGATGCTTAACCATCTGAATCACCCAGGCACCCTCACACCAGTCTTCTCAATTCCCTACTCCACATATGCTCTCGTTTCCCTATGCCTCAAAGGCTGCTAACCCTATACTGGAATGTTGTTTCCCTCTTCTGCATGAGAAAAATCATACCTGGTCTAGCTTCTGGATCCTATCAGTCTTTCCTGACACTAACCAGATAAAACTGACGGCTGGAGGAGGGGGAAGCATGATTGTATTAGTAGATCTTAGAAGAGACCCTATATCATGTCATGGATGAATTCTGACGAATGTCTAACTCAGCTTGAACTTTCTCTAGGATGCCCTTGCCCCACCTACATTCCATTCACCTTTCAATATCCAGGTCAAGGCCACTCCTTCTGGAAAGCCCTCCTATGCTCTTGAGACTTGATTGGTAGCCCTTAACCCATATTCCAAAAGCACCAATTATTTGATTCCTTCATCTTGGTAAAATTCATTGTAATCCAGCTAGTAGTGTTATGTACATAATGATATTATAGTGTTCTTATTTGTCAGCATGGTTAATTTCAAGTCACTCGCTCCATTCATTCTTCAGAAATCAAGGCTCTCCTATAGGCTGATCACACTATGATAAGCACTGAGGATGAAGAGGTAAATAAAACATTCCCTGCTCTAGAGAAGATTCAAGCCTAGTGGTGGAGAATAACAGTAATAAGGATGCTAATAAAAATACTTTGCGCTGTGCTTGACCACATACAAAGACCTTTTCATATTCATGCTCTCATTGTTTGTCCCATTTTGCAGTGGAGTAGACTAAGAAACTAACAAGGTAAACGTCATTATCTTCATTTTACAAATGAGTTAGTGGTCAAGTTAGGCCTTAAACACAGGTGTCCTGCTGCAGAGCCTTCCACACCATGCCTTTGCAATTGCATCTCCGGTTTTGGGTCTTGGGGAAAGAGTGAACTCCTGAGATGGGAGGACTGCATCCCCTTCGGCACCCTGCACAGGGGGCTGAACACTGAATAGATCTTGGTGGAGGTTTTAATTTCTCAGAGCAGGTGTGAACGACTGTATTCTTTGCTCTCTTTTCACTCCTAAGCCTTGCATTCTTGTCAAGGTTGAGGCCAGGAAGCCAAAATTTCCTGATGGGGGAGAGAATGTGAGAGCCCAGGTAGTCTATGTAAGTCAATTAGTGCAATAGGTGATCTATGCTGCTGCAGAGTTTAGTGACCTCAGCACTCCCTTTACAAGCATCAAGTGCAACTTACCTGTGGTGTAATTGAACACATCGCCCAGAGGACTCTGCCCTGCCTTGTTATAGGCAAAAACACTGATAAAGTAAGTGAAGCCACATTCAGATAAGAAATTGCACTGGGTGAGGGATGTGTTGCAGTGGACTTCCAAGCCATCATCACTCTTCACAAAGGCCACGTAGTAATCGCCCAGATCCACATCGGACCAAGCCACAGACAGGTGGCCTGGAGGATCTTCTCGGATGGTCACTCTTCCAGGGGCACAAGCAACTAGGAAACGGTACATAATGAACAGCTATGAGAGTGCTGCAGGAGATTTCCTTTGCATCTTTGCAATTGTCCGGGATACCACAGGCGACGGACAAGGAATAAATCAAATAGCACATGCACAGCAACGAGACGTTCTCATGTGTTGTAAAACTTATCTCACACGGTACATGCTAGACCATGTCAGAAGTAGGCACGGATCCCCTTGGTTAATACTGCCACGGTTCCGTGTGAAGGCAATGCCAGGATCAGCGCAGCGTGAAGGAAGGAATTCAAAGGAAGCTTGTTCTCTACGCTTTTAAGATTTTAGCCATCTCTAGTGGCAGTCTTCCTAAAATAAATTTCACAATTCTGGAACCCAGGAAACACATAGCACTTTCTAAACATAGTTCTTTTATTGATCAGTGTGGGCCGTGCCCATGATCCTGACTGATTGTTCTACACGATGTGCAGTGGTGTCTCCCGACCGTAAATGTGCAGGATTCCTTCCATGGCGCTTTACCCCAGCTGCACGTTAGAATTAACTGAGGCACTTTTACAAACTAGTCAGACCCAGACTCCATTCCCAGCAGCTCCGATTTCATTGGTCTTGGGTGGATTTTTAAAAAACTCCCCAGATTCTCTTAATGTGCATCCAGGATTGGGAAACACTGCATGGTTCTCTCCTGCATGAAATGACTGACTTGGATCTGCTGCGCTTTTGAAAGTGTATTCTTATCTCTTCCTTCACGCTCAGCTATCCTGACCTCATAACCATTTCTAATGTGCCATCCAGAGTACATTATAGCTGTCAAAAGAGAAGCCAAATCACCAGGTGTGCTATCAGTGACCTCAAGTTAAGAACCATAAGAAACCGTGGATCTGAGAGCTTGGCTGTACTTTTTCCCTGAGAAACACAGTGCATCAGCTTGGGGATGGCTCTTTTCCTCTCTGTTCAGAAGCCTTTTATGCTTAGAGTGATATAGTTCTGGCTGTTGGGTAAAATGAACATTACTGTGATTATCTACATTTTCTTTGGCTTAGAGGACGAAAATCAGGCAATCCTGGGCTTGAATCCTAGCTCTAGCACTTATTATTGGTATGCCTTTGGAAAAATTACTTCACTTCTCAGACCTAAAGTTGTTCTATCTGAAAAAGGAGACAATAGAGCCTACCTCATTGAGATGTCATGAAAATTAGCTAAAATAAAGTACTTATAGTGCCTGGTACGTAGAAGGTCATCACTCAGTGCTAGTTCCCATCACCAAAACATACAGATGTCTTTAACTAGACGAGTAAACCTCCACATATGTAAGTCTTTATTTCTCTGATAAGATGAAAATGGGAAGATATTTAAACACATACTAAGAATTATAGACCGCCCGTCTTTATCTTAAAAAATACCTCCCACCAGGTCTAGGTCTGTGAAGCATGAGCTAAGGAAGAGGCCGCTCTCTGTACTGCACAGTTAGAGTTGTGTATCACTCCACCTGGAGCTTAGACTCTGTACAACTTCACAAAGGATATGGGAAATTAATTACTGATAGACTAGAATAGGAGCCTGGACTCCTACCAATTTTCGAAGAAGTGCTATTTCCAATGCCTGATATCTGCTGTCACTATCACATTATTAAAACTCATGAGAATGTCCAATTCAATGCTTTCATTCGGACCAGGCTTTCATGTTCACTGCTTCCAGAGTGTTCTGGAACATCACCGGGTGATTCTTTGTTTCCCTTCTTGCCATCGCCCTGGGTCGCCAGCCCCACGGTGATCTCACATTTGTTTACGTACCAGTTTTCAGGGCCTCCGCGGACGTGGATTTGCTAGACCCAGCATCATTACTTGCTACAAGTGAAATGAGGTACTCAGTCCCACACTGGAGCGAGGAGATGGTACAGGTGTTGAGAGTTGTACGGCAGCTCAGCTCTGAAGAGTTGCTCCAAGCCATCACGGTATAGTTGAAAGCTCCTTCCGCTGGGGCCCATGAAACAGAGGCCTTCAGAGTCCCACTGTCAAAAGAGACTTGAATGTTGGCAGGAGCCCGAGGACCTAGATTTTTGAGAAACAATTACGATTTTGCAGTAGCCTCAAGAACCCAAGTAAGATCTGGCCTAACAACCAACATTGCAGAGCTTGGAGGATGAGGCACCACGGTAGAAGGAGAATTGCTAGTGTTTAGAGCATAACGTTGGGATTTAGGGTAACGCATCTGCCATTGACTGTGCAAACTCATGACTAGCTATGTGACCTTGGCCATGGTATTTACTCTATTTCATTTTTTTTATCGTCTGTAAAATGGATCTAGTAAGATCAGTCCCTAGCACATATAGATGGTAAATAAGCATAATTTGAATGAATGAATCAGTGAATGCACAGCACAATAAGTGATTGAATAATTAAATGAAATTATAAATGTGTAGGGCCAAAAGGGCCATGTGGGTATGTTATTGCTAAGTGGTAGGTCAAATATTCTATTATTGATTAATGAAGCTGAACGGATTGGGCTTCAACAACGTCCCTTCTTTACTTTTTATTTTTTCTTTATTTCTTAAAGATTTATTTATTTCTTTTAGAGAGACAGAGAAAGAGTGCTAGTGGGGGGAGGAGGGGCAGAGGGAGAGAATCTCAAGCAGACTCCCCGCTGAGACTCCCCGCCTGATGTGGGGCTCCATCCCATGACCCTGAGATCATGACCTGAGCCAAAATCAAGAGTTGGCCACTTACCTGACTATAGATTAGTCTCTACACCCAACTTGGGGCTCAAACTTACAACCCCAAGATCAGGAGTCATATGCTCTACCAACTGAGCCAGCCAGACACCCCTCCCTTCTATAGTTTTGACACCTGCTAAGACTTTTTCTGTAAAAACTTTTAGGTTATAACTGTTTCTAGAAGAGCAGACTTTCATTCCATTCTAAATCAAAGGGCAGGAAGGAACGTATCAAGTGTGATGGTCACACATTGAGACAGTCATTTTAGTATCTCCAAAAACACTTCCCTCTACATCCTCAGAAATGTGCCTTCCTTTTTTTCAGGGTTATCCTCTTGAAAAAGCTTGAGGAGTGTCCTCTTGGGCTGGAAGGAGAGAAATTGGCCTCAGTTCTCCAGAATCTGTGCTGTAATGAGGCCCACCTGGCAGGCATTCGCGATCTCCATGCATAGCATATGAGCAGAAAGCAGGACCTTCTGGACCCAGGGAAGGCCCCATTCGAGGAAACAGACTCAACTCATGCTCTGTCATGTTCCCCCAATAGGCCATCTTCACAGGACCCTTCCCCTGTTTCATGGTGAGCTTAGCTGCAGATGCAGATCTGCTCTGGGGTAATTCTGGGCCCAAGGCTAGTAAGGGTCACCTGCAGCATTTTAGGACAACCTGCCCTTCCCTCATGGGGCATGAGAGAAGGAGGAAAAATGAGTAGAGTAGTCGGGGGCTGTTAGGGGCTGAACTGAGTCCTCTCAAAACTCACATGTCAAAGTCTTAACCCCTAGTGCCTCCAACTGTCATCTTACTTGAAAACAGGTCATAGTAGATGCTATTAGGTAGATGAGATCATTAGGGTGGGCCCTATCCAATATGACTGGTGTCCTTATAAAGACAGTTAATTTTGTCCTCACTTCAGCAGCAAATATACTAAAATTGGAATGATATGGATTAGCATGGCCCCTGCACAAGGATGACATGCAAAATCATGAAGCACTTCATAAAAATAAATAAATAAAAATAAAATAATAAAAAGAGGAAGTCTGTACCCAGGCATACACTTCCAGGGGAAATGCCATGTGACTGTGAAGGATGCCTTCTTCTTTTTTTTTTTTAAAGATTTTATTTATTTATTTGACAGAGAGAGACACAGCGACAGAGGGAACACAAGCAGAGGGAGTGGGAGAGGGAGAAGCAGGCTTCCCGCCGAGCAGAGAGCCCGATTCGGGGCTCGATCCCAGGACCCCGGGATCATGACCTGAGCCGAAGGCAGACGCTTAACGACTGAGCCACCCAGGCGCCCCTGAAGGGTGCCTTCTACAAGCCAAGGAGAAAGGCCTGGAACAGATCCTTCCCTCACAGCCCTGAAGGAGCCAACTATGCCGACACTTTGATTTCGGACTTCTGGCTTCCAAAACCGGGAGACAATACATTTTTGTTGTTTAAGTCGGTTTGAGGTACTTTGTTACGACAGCCCTCGCAAACTAATAGAAAGGCTAAATCTAAACTTTACACAATATTGGGATGCCTGGGTGGCTCAGTCGGTTAAGCGTCTGCCTTTGGCTCAGGTCATGATCCCAGGGTCCTGGGATCGAGCCCCGCATCGGGCTCCCTGCTCAGCAGGGAACCTGCTTCTCCCTCTGCCTCTGCCTGCCACCCCCCTGCTTGTGCTCTCTCTCTCTCTCTCTGACAAATAAATGAATAAAATCTAAAAAAATAAATAAATAAATAAACTTTACACAATTTTAAAACATGGAAACAAATGAAGAGGAAGACTTAAAGAAAATAGTCACTTGTCAGAGAAGGCTGTCCCTGTCCCCAGTCAGATGGAGAGGCTTCCTCCCGAGCTGCTCTGTGCCTGCAAATCCTTCTCTCAAAGCTCTTATTACATGGAACTGTAACCACTGATTTATACATTGGTCTCTCCCAAGACACACTCAGTTCTCTGAGTGTAGGGATTATGCTTTTTTGTTTCCCCATCAGCTAAACTACGTCCAGCACATAGTGGGCCCTTGATCATTGTTTGTGGAAAGAAAGAATGAATGAACGTCTAGGAAAAGGCCCAGGGATACTGGTTTATCACAGACATCCTGACTCCCTGGGCCCATCCTGAATCACCTTCGGGCCACCTTGCTAGGATTTCACCAGAGAGAAGTATTATAAAAGGCAAACCCTTTTCTCCCTGAATTTCTGTCTTGACCCATAGACCATGGGGCTTCCTCTCCCCTCCAAACTTAAGAAATGTTGGAGACAACATTTCTGGTTTCTTTCCACCCTTTCCTTGGTCCTCTCCAAGGGATGAAATAGCTTATCTGGTTGGTGAGAGTCTAGCATGTACTAGACCATATTGTCAGTGGATGGCTTACTCTGCCTTGAGAGAAGGAAAAAAAATCTCCCTCCTTCCCTCTCTCTCTCCTTCTCATTCTTTTAGCTTGCTCCAGCAATGCAGTGTGGGCTTCCACTTAGGAAGTGGGATCCCTTGGCTGGGGCTCCCCTGCCATGGGGATGGGGAGAGAACACACACCATGCTCCAGCTTCTCAACCTTCAACTGGAGGGGAGGTGATGGGAAACCCCGTGTTGACCTCAGGTCTAAGTTGAGGTTTTGGGAAATATATCTGAACCTCTGATTCCCACCACAGCATTAAGTACCGTAACAACAGGAACTTTGTTTTGTTTGCTGCTGGATCTCTAGAACAATGCCCACTCAAAGTTGGCACACACTCACTAAATGTCTACTGAATAAATGAATTCCTGTTTGTCCCAATTCTTTTTGTTTACGCGGTTGGTCTGAACCTAGAAAGGGTATGGGAAGCTGGTAAGCCTACCACAAATCATCTCCTGCTGTGTGATACTGAATGTGTATGCTTGAAAGTAAGTTGGCGGGCGCCTGGGTGGCTCAGTTGGTTTAGCGACTGCCTTCGGCTCAGGTCATGATCCTGGAGTCCTGGGATCGAGTCCCTCATCAGGCTCCCTGCTTGGCAGGGAGTCTGCTTCTCCCTCTGACCCTCCCCCCTCTCATGCTCTATCTCATTCTCTCTCTCAAATAAATAAATAAAATCTTTAAAAAAAAAAAAAAGTAAGTTGGCTATCAGGGAGGGAGAAGCCACGCTCTGTGTATGCTGAGCAGCACGTCTTTATACATGCAGTCAGCATTTAAACCACCGAGGAGGAACAGTCAAGGCACTGTACATAAACTCATAATAAATTTAAATATCTGTTAAGTGTACTTGTCACTTAATGCCACTCCTGACGGCTACAATGCAGAGCCCCTCTCATTCATCAAAAGGGAGGTTGCTGGGGGCTGCGCTGGGAAGTCCTTACTTGTTCTCTGATTGCAGGTAGAGTCATCCCCAGGTGTTCCATTGGCATTCCACGCGTAGGCCTTTATGGTGTAGAGAGTCCCAGCTTCTAAACTGGTAAACGTCAAGGAGGTGCTTGTGGTATTCTCTTTCCATATTCTACCCAAACCATTCGCTTGCATGATGGACACAGAGAATCCGATTGCCATGTATGCAGCTTCCCACTGCACGAGGATAGAGTCTGGACTTGGAGAGCTTACTTCTAGAATCGGTGCAGCCAGCACTATGAGGACAAGAACGCATGTGTTTGAGATGGAGGACAATTCAAATTTAGGAAGAAGGAATTTGAAGTTGATCGTCCATGTTATGAAATAATTATTTGCTTTGAAGGGTTGTCAGCAGAGTCCCCTTAAATAATGGTTATCTAAATGTAAATTAATCATAAATGGTGCGGCAGAGGAATGGGGAACAGAAAAACTCTACTATTAGGCATTACTTTCAACTGGAGGTTTGTAAGAAATTATATAAAACATCCCTGTAATTATAGTATAACTCAATGGGGGAAATGGTGGTTTATAATATTTTAATGTGCACACAACCTTTTGGAAATATGCCTAGGTACAACTTTCTCAACTCAATTTAAGTAATGCTGATGACAAACTCTAAATGTGTTCATTTTAAGTAAATCAAAATGTAGCAAAATCCCTTCTATGTGTTCTTTATTTAGCATGGTCTTTACGGATAACTGAGGTTAAAAACAGAAATCCCTTTTTCAGAGATTTAAAAGCAGGGGTGTTCTTAAAGATACCCAGAAATGGGTTTTATTTTCCAAAGCATCTGGAATTTAAATACCACCTCCTCCAGGGCGCCTGGGTGGCTCAGTTGGTTAAGTGACTGCCTTCGGCTCAGGTCATGATCCTGGAGTCCCGGGATCGAGTCCCACGTCGGGCTCCCTGCTCAGCAGGGAGTCTGCCTCTCTCTCTGACCCTCCCCCCTCTCATGTGCTCTCTCTCATTCTCTCTCTCAAATAAATAAATAAAATCTTTAAAAAATAATAAATAAATAAATACCACCTCCTCCACAGATACCTGAATTGCCAAAAACATCATTTGGTGGCTTTCGCCTCTGGGCCCTGAATCATAGGCACTCACATGACACAAAATTATATCATGTACTTGAAGCCTCCCTATAAGTGATCCAGGTCACAAACAATAGCTCAACAGAGGATAAGCATCCTGCTACCTGTCTTTGCCTGCTTCGGAGGCGATGCTTGGCTTCTCCCAGTGGCACTGATGGATCTGACAGTGATTTGGTACAAGGTCGCAGCCTTCAGGCCTGTCACAGTGCCTGGGGAATTGGCTACCATGGTTTCAATGACAGTGTCTCCATCTTCAGCCATGAGGAGGTAACTGGTGGCCCCTGGCACTGTGGCCCATTCCACAGTGATACTGTTGCTGATTTTTGAATAGGCCTGATCAATAGTGGGTATTTCAGGAGCTGAAAGAGATTTTGAAGATTTTATGTATTTATGTATTTATTTATTTTAGAAGGGGGAGAGAGAGCTCGAGTGGGGGGTGGGGCAGAGGGAGGGAGAGAATCTCAAGTGGACTACACGCTGAGCATGAGCCCCGCACAGGGTTCCATCTCACAATCCTGATATCATGACCTGATGGAAATCAAGAGCCAGACGCCTAACCAACTGAGCCACCCAGGTGCCCGTTGGAAGAGATTTTGAAGTGGTACATTAGCTAGGATACCTATGAAGATTATTTCTTCATCATTTTACTTCTCAGACTAAATCATTTTCATGTCATCCTTTAAACATAAACTTTGCCCTCATTTTCTTTTTTTAAAAAGATTTCATTTTTAGGGGCACCTGGGTGGTGCAGTTGGTTAAGCATCCAACTCTTGGTTTCAGCTCAGGTCATGATCTCAGGGTCCTGGGATTAAGCCCTGCACCAGGCTCCATGCTCAGCCGGGAGTCTGCTTGAGATTCTCTCTCTCTCTTTTCCTCTGCCCTCCCCCTGCTTGCACTCTCTCTAGCTCTCCCTCTAAATAAGTAAATAAATAAATCTTTTTAAAAAAAGATTTTATTTTTGGGGCACCTGGGTGGCTCAGTTGTTAAGCATCTGCCTTCGGCTCAGGTCATGATCCCAGGGTCCTGGGATAGAGCCCCGCGTTGGACTCCCTGCTTGGTGGGGAAGCCTGCTTCTCCCTCTCCCACTCCCCCTGCTTGTGTTCCCTCTCTCGCTGTCTCTCTCTCTGTCAAATAAACTAAAAATAATAATAATAATTTTTTTAAAAAGATTGTATTTTTAAATAATCTCTACACCCAACATGGGGCTCGAACTCACAACCCCAAGATCAGGAGTCCCATGCTCTACCGACTGAGTCAGTCAGGCACCCTTGCCCTTCAGGATCGAGACAAAACAGAGAAAAAGAAAGGCAGAGCTATTTTCCAGAAGAGAGCCAGAAAGCTCAAACCTCTCATTCAGGAAAAGGATTTCAAAAAGAGATTTTTCCCAGTTGCCTCTAGTATATTTTGCACTTTTTGTACTTCTCAAAGAGTTAAATCAGAGTGGGGCTAAAAGGGTGGGGCCCCTGCCTGGCTCAGTTGGTGGAGCACACAAGCCTTGATCTTGGGGTTGTGAGTTCAAGCCCTACATTGGGCGTGGAGCCTACTTTAAAAAAAGAGTGGGATGTGATTGTGGGAAGGAACTCTGAGAGAAAGGAGAGAGTCACCGAGGGGCTTTATTCTAGAGGCTTCTCCTCTGGCTTGGCACTCCTGAATTCCCAGGCCTGCTCTGCCACAGCCAGTGTCCCCTCCCTGCCCCTCACCCATGCTGCACTCCCTCCTCCCGATGGCCAGGGTCCCACCCCTGCTGGGGCTGTGTCTCCATCCCATGCACTTGCACATTTCCCACAGGGTTTTTAAACTAAATGGAAGAAGGGGGGTGCCTGGGTGGCTCAGATGGTTAAGCATCTGCCTTCGGCTTGGGTCGTGGTCCCAGGGTCCTGGGATCGAGTCCCGTGTTGGGCTCCCTGCTCAGTGGGAGGCCTGCTTCTCCCTCTCCCGCTCCCCCTGCTGGTGTTCCCTCTCTTGCTCTCTCTCTGTCAAATAAATAAATAAAATCTTAAAAAAAAAAAAACTAAATGGAAGAAGAGGGAGAATTGAGTTGTTTTAGGATTGCTCCATTGTACTTCCATATTATCAGAGTAGAACCATTTTTAGATTCTTCCACATAAAATAAAAATAAACTTTATTCTCCCCTTCTTCATCAAAACATCTGCCTCAGCATAAGAATGAGACGCTGTGGCCCCTCATTTGGGCCAGGCCACGGTCTGTCTGAGGGATATGAATGCTTTGTCAAGAGTGTATACATTCCTACACTTTGGGGCAGGGGTAGGTGATACAGCATGGTGAGAAGATTTACTATATTGCAAAAATCCACAGACACAGAGAATGCCCTGGGTATAAGAGGTCCAAGTGGAAGGAAAGGTCACATAAAAATGGCTGGTTTTAAGTTTGGAACTCAGCCTTTTCTGTTCAATGATACTGCATTTGTTGGGGAAAACCCCTATATACGAAATTCCAAACTAAACTATAGGGCAAAGAGGAGAAAAAGTAAATACAGACCACACGTGTGATTTACCAGTATCAACTCCCTCCCCCCAGCAGACCCCCACTGGCCGAATCCCAGTGTGCATGACACAGACAATCTTCTGTTTCTGCACCAATAGCCCAGAGAGTTGGCTTTGGCAGCGACTCAGAAATAACCATGCTGCAAGATCGAACAAAGTCTCCACTGTGCACTGGCCAGACATTCCTTGAACATCACCCAGGACTGTCTCCTTTGCCATCAAAAGAAAACTATGAGAGTTATATATGCTGGGGAAAAGCATAAGGTGACTCTGCAAGAAGCATCCATGTCCTCTCGCCCCCACTGCAGGATAGAAAGCCCCAGCAAGGGGCGCGTGAGTGGCGCGGTTAGTTAAGCATCTGACTCTTGGTTTCAGCTCGGGTCATGATCTCAGGGTCGTGGGATCGAACCCCGCATCCAGCTCCTTCCTCTGTGCGGAGTCTGCTTAAAATGACCTCTCCCTTTTCCCTGCCCGGCCGCACTCTCTCTCTCTCTCTGAAGTAAATAAATAAATCTTTAAAAAAATATATTAAAAAAAAAGAAAGCCCCAGCAAGGGCCCCCACTTTCATCCCTCCCACACATTCATCCCTTTTCTGCTCCCAGTTACTTGTCCTGTGTTATTTGCCTTCTTTCCTCTAACTAACTTTGTGAAGTCTTGCAACTCCTTTTTCCTTTGTCCCCACAGTTTATCTTCTCTCCTGTGAGGCCTGGCTGCATTCACAGAGTGGTTTGAGAGGCATCTGAAAGGCTGGCAGGACATAGGCTATCTCCTCACAGGCCCGCCAAGGGGCCTGAGGGCGTCACAAAACCTGGCCCCTTGACGTGAGCTGGGAGAGGCACCTTTGCTCAGAAGGGGTAATGCGTGAAGCGGTGTCGGCAGGATGAAACACAGGTGGAAACAGCACAGGATTTGGATCCAGGAGCTCCCGGTTGGAGCCCCGGCTCTGCCATTTACTTTTGCATGGGAACGTGTACAAGTCATTTAACCTCTTCTGGCCTCCGTTTTCTCCCTTGAGCATGCAGAATATTAATCATATTTACATCTTAGGATTTACTTTGAAATGTAAAATATTAAAAAAAATGTGAAATATCTATGTCTTAGGATTGTTGTAATGATTAAGTAAGATAGTGTGTGCAAGGGCACTTTGAAAGGTGGGAAGGGCTCGTGTGTGCATGTGTGTGTGTGCATGTGTGTGTGTGTGTGTACCAGGAAGAGCAAGTTTTGGGTTTGGAAGAGCTGACCACATGGCACAGCCATGGACAAGTGCCGGGGAAGGTGAAATTCTGGTGGAGTCTGGGGTAAGCACAGGAGAGACAGATTGCCTGTGATCCTAGGGCAGGATATGACCAGCAACAGCAGTGAGAGATCAACACCTCTGTACCATGCTTCCCTTAAAGAGATGAAAAGCCCGAGTGGGATAGGTAAGGCTCAGGAAATTAGCAGCAAGTCTTCCTTCTTTCTGAGTCCTGTGTTTGGCCCACTTACTGCTTTGATGAAAGAGATAACTTTATTCTCTAGATTTGCAAGCAACCACTCTGATCAGTGAAAAGTAAAACCCTTGCTTCTCAGCATCTGTGCATTCTACCAACTCACGGAGATCTAAATTAGCCTGCGCAGCCCCAGTGGCCAAACACAGATACAGAGCCTATTTCAGAGCTGGAAGAGAACCATAATACACACACCCAGAAGGAAACCTCCTTTACAATGTCAATAAAACACATCCCATTTATTGGAAAGCCGGGTTGAATCAATTAACAGCACCACCTCAGCCTGCTCCGTTCTTTCTCTCCAATGGTGTGGAGAGTGTGGGACTAAAAAAGGACCTGCTCTGAGGGCTCAGTGTGTCCTGTGTGTCCTGGAACCTTCTAAGAGACGCAGAACTAGATTTTGTCCACCTAAAGGCCACTTCTAAAAAAAAGTTACTTTGTATCAGGCCAACCACTCCTTTTCATTGCTTCATGGTCACTCCTGAAGGTTTCTCAAGAATAAGGTAAGTAAATAAAAATAAAGCACGAGATAATTTTTGAAAACTTATTGCACATGCATGGATTTTATGGGTCAGTCATACGTAACTATGCCAAATTTTAATATTTTATTTATTTATTTTTTTAAATATGCCCAATTTGCGGCGGGGGCGGGGCGCACCTGATCTTGTGGTTGTGAGTTCAAGGTCCACATTAGGTGTAGAGATTACTTTAAAATTAAAAAAAAAAAATTCTTAAAAAAAACCACCCAATTTTTAAATTGCCTTATTTGCACTTCCTTTCCTGTGGTATAGACAAAATAATAAATAAAAATTGTTCTCATTTTAGTTGAATTGCCATGAGACTTTATTGTTGATATAATCAATATTACATGGGTCCTCCAGATAATCAAAATCTCACTGAATATACATTTCCTTTCAGGGGACTTAGATTTCTAGAATGGAGGAGCTAGGCAAGGTCTCTAGAGATATTATCTTTGCCTTTAGTCATTTATTTAGGAAAAATGATAAAATCTTTTTAAAGGAAAGCCTTTTTCTAGCTCTGAGTTACCTTTTTCTGTGTTTTAAGGATGCACTATTACAAGTGTAAAATCCTTTCTTATTAAAGTAGAGAATCTTGAACCTGTACTCAAAAACATTTCTGTTTTCTCCTCTAATTCTTCAGAAGACAAATAGGAAAAATTATATAAATTAGACTCTTCACTATTTATGCTTAAAACTTTATTTCTTTGACTAGAATGATAATCATCATAATATTCTACTGATGGCTAAATGTATTTGAGAAAATACATGACTACATGACTTTCTTTTTTTTTTTTTTTTTTTAAAGATTTTATTTATTTATTTGAGACAGAGAGAATGAGATACAGAGAGCATGAAAGGGAGGAGGGTCAGAGGGAGAAGCAGACTCCCTGCCGAGCAGGGAGCCCGATGCGGGACTCGATCCCGGGACTCCAGGATCGTGACCTGAGCCGAAGGCAGTCGCTTAACCAACTGAGCCACCCAGGCGCCCTGACTACATGACTTTCTATCCATCTCAGTACTCAGTAGGAATATATTATGAGGATTTCTAAGTTTGATCCATGTATTTATTGTCTTACCAGTTAGATTCACAGTGTGAGTGCTCAGAAGATGTTAAATATTTTTCCTGGTATAGCTTTTCCATTTCAGGGTAGCCCAAGAATTAGCAATGGAAATTAACATCAAATATGGGGAGGGAAAGCTTGTGTTTCAAAAAATTTTACCTGTTTTTGCTGAAGCAACCTGAAAAGGAAAGTTTACAAAAATTAGAACCATGAAGAAAACAACCATTTGGGGAAACATAAAACATAAATCAGAGCAGTAATAAATTTATCACAACATTTTAATGCATAATGTGAGCAATATTTGAATCCATACAGAGTATTTATTTGCACAAATCATTTCCTAAACTCAAATCTACCACAAAGGAATCCTAAATAGAATTTAGAGGCTGGAGGCAGATCACATTACTATTTCATTTTTCTCCCTGAATCTGCCTATTGAACTAAGTCAGTAGCTGCTGACAGATTTTTCAAAAATCTTTGTTCTTAAAATATAATGATAATCTTGTTTTCTTTCTCTAGTAAACTGCATTAAATTTCAAACATGCAAACATATACAATCTTCGTATGGTTATTTTGTTTTCGATCTCCCACTCCCTAGTCTCTCTCAAAAAAAAAAAAAAAAGAGGTAATAAATGTCTTTTTTTTTTTTCCTAAATAGTTGCAAGTAGGTCGGAATGTTGAACTCACCATTTTAAGACAGATAAGACTGAATCCAATCAAAGGCCAACATTTCTTGGGTCCACCAGCCATCCTGTTGGACATAGCACTCACATGGCACACAACAGAGTGATCAAGGTCCTCTTTGGTCCCCAGGAGGGCAGCACTGTTGGTTGCTGGGTTGCTGGGCAGCGATCCTGGGAAGTAGCTCCTCCCCTTTAGAGTGGAGCTGACCTGTTACTGGGGGGCCCTTGGAGACTGGCAGGGACAGGTATTGCAAGACTGAAAAAAAAAAAAAAGAGTTGAAGAAAACCACACCAAACTGGTCAAAAAGCTACTGTAACCTGGGTTTCAAGGTAATATGTAGAAGGCTCTCTTCTTTATTTTTTTTAAGTCTTTTTTTTTTTTTAAGATTTTATTTATTTATTTGAGAGAGAGAGAGAGCACTAGCAGAGGGAAGGGCAGAGGGAGAAGAACAAGCAGACTCCCTGCTGAGCCTGAGGAGTTTGACAAGGGGCTCGATCCCAGGACTCTTGGATCATGACCTAAGCCCAAGGCAGATGCTTAACGAACTGAGCTACCCAGGCATCCCGCTCTCTTTTTTAAAGAATTTGTTTTGAAATAAAATTTTACAAAGCTGCATAGAAAACTTTTGATATAATGGAATGATCGCCCTAAACTGGGAGGTTCTGACCAGTTTTAAAAATTCTTTTCCACCTTTATTTTGTCATTCTCACTGTTGTTGTTGCAGTACAAAGTGATAAGTCCTGCTGTCGGAGCAATTTGCTGCAAAGCTTCAATATCTAAGATGAAAGGTCAGGGGCCTGAGAGGCAGGGGAATTGGGGAGATGTTTAAGGTTATAAACTTACAACGAATAGATAAATAAGTCCTGGGGATCTAATGGACAGCATAGTGATTATAGTCAATGATATTATATTATGAACCTCAAAGTTGCTAAGCGACTAAATCTTAACCATTCTTAACACACAAAAAAATGATGAGTATATGATGTGATAGAGGTGTTAACTAATGCTGTTGGAGTAATCATATTGCAATACATGTACTAAACCAACACAGAGTATACCTCAGACTTACACAATGTTATATGTCAATTTTATTAAAAAAAAAAAAAAAAGATGGAAGGGGCAAGAGGATGTCCCTGTGCAGAGAAAGATAGCAGAGTCTGTCCCCCGTTCCACCCTGTAGTTCCAGTACTTTTTATTTCCAGAGCCGTCATCCTAGTTCAAGCTCTTTATAAGCATTTAACCCAAACACTGTAATATTTAATTCTAGTAATAAACAAGTACGTAAATGAGTAATAAACATTATTAACTGGCTTGTATGGAATCACACAAGTATTACGTGGTGGAGCTGGGATTAAAATTCATCAGTCTGACCTCTGTTTCCAACCAAAATAGGGTAAAAGGGAGTGGATTTACCACCCATGACTTCAACTTATTATAAAGCTACAGTAATTAAGACAGGATTAATTAATTATAAGGATTGGCATCAAGATGGATAAAAAGATCAATGGAACAGCACAGAGTCCAGAAATAGACCCATACATGTATAGACAATTGATTTTCAACAAAGGTACAAAGGCAATCTAATCAAGAAAGGATAGTCTTTTCAACTAATTTTACTGAAATGATTAAATAACCACATGCAAAGAACATGAGTTTTGATCCATATCTTACACTATATAAAAATTAATTCAGAATGGATTATAGACCTAAATATGACCTAAAACTATAAAACTTCCAGAGAAAAAATAGAAAAAAATCTCTGTGGCTTTAGGTTAGGCAAAGATTTGTTAGATACCATACTAAAAGCATGATCCATTTAAAAATTTGATAAATTGGACTTCATCAAAATCAAGAAGTTCTGTACTATTAAGAGAATGGAAAGACAAACCACAGATTGGGGGGAAATATTTGCAAATCACATATTTATTTTTAATTAAAAATTTTTAAAAATATCTATGTATATATGTATATATTCTCAGAACCTAATAAGAAAACAAACAACTCAAAAAAAAAAATGAGCAAAAGATTTGAACAAACACTTCGCATAAGATATATACCTGGACATACTTGTGTGTACAACATACACCTAGTATATGACCCACTCATTTCACCCCTAAGTATGTACGAAGAGAAGTGAAAGCATATGTGCATACAAAAATGTATATACACAGAGAAAGACAATTACCATACGATCTCACTCATATGTGGAATATAAGAAACAAAACAGAGGATCATAGGGGAAGGGAGGGAAAAATAAAACAAGATGAAATCAGAGAGGGAGACAAACCATTAAGAGACTCTTAATCATAGGAAACAAACTGAGGGTTGCTGGAGGGGAAGGGGGTCGGGGGATGGGATAATGGGGGGTGATGGGCATTAAGGAGGGCATGTGATGTGATGAGCATTGGGTGTTATATAAGACTGATGAATCACTGAACTCTTACCTCTGAAACTAATAATACACTAAATGTTAATTAATTGAATTTAAATAAAAAATAAATTTTAAAAAACCCCAAAACTTATACACAGATATTCATAGTAGCATTAATTTTTTACTGTTTTTATTGCTCATGTTTATCATTAAAATTTTGAAAAAAAACAAACAAAATGAAAAGGAAAAATACATAACCCTGGATTATTAATTTTTTATCTCTCTCCTTCTTTATGTATACTTTGTTGTTATTGTCATAGTTACATATACAGAAAATGCTAGTTTTCTGTGTTTGACAATGACAGTAAAATAATAGACATTAGTATGTTCTGTGATCATCTTTCCACAACATTAAATACCTGCCTATATTTATCATTCTTTAGTGCTAATTATAATTTATGTAACCAGTACCACATTGTAGGACTTTAGGAGGTTTCCAGGTTTATTTTGCTCTTAAAAACAAGGTGGCAATAAACAACAGATAGAAACTTGGAACCCAGTGGGATGCTCAATTATAAGAATCTCAAATAGAATATTTACATAGCAGTACATGAGAAGTGCCATCTCACAGGGGTCATGAGTTGGAGAAAGAACAGAGGGCTGTGTGTTTGGAAGAATTGTAGAGAAGGGTCTGGAGCTGAGCCTAGGAGATAGTTGGGGTTTGTTTTGTTTGAAAGTAAAGGAAGAGCATTTCATGAGGGGGATACAGCATGATTCCTTTTTATTTATGAAATGATAGCCTTCTAACAATGATGCATGACCATGCAAAGCTTTTTTGTGTGTTTTGTTTTTGTTTTTGCGAAAACTACCATCCAGTTCTATTAATCTGGGAGTGGATCTTTTTTTTTTTTTTTTTAAAGATTTTATTCATTTATTTGACAGAGAGAGACACAGCGAAAGAGGGAACACAAGCAGAGGGAGTGGGAGAGGGAGAAGCAGGCTTCCGGCAGAGCGGGGAGCCCGATGAGGGACTTGATCCCAGGACCCCGGGATCATGACCTGAGCTGAAGGCAGACACTTAACCATCTGAACAACCCAGGCACCCGGGAGTGGATCTTTTTATATGTGGCCCATCTTACCATAAATGTGTGATTGTTCTAATTCCTATTTAAATGAGCTTATATATCAAGCAGAAAGCTTTTATTATAAGATAGCTCATAATTTTCCAGAAGGTATAAGTCCTCCTGGAGTTACCAGAAATTTTGTTTCTCTTTTTGTAAACTTAATTTCACAGATACCAACTTTTTCTTTCTTAAAGAGGCCAGGGAACTGTTTAAGGTTAATGGGAATCTTAATTTTGAAAGTTTTCAGTTGTTGTGTTTTTTTTCTTAAATGAATCTGGCTGTGGCATAATTGAACCCATGTTTTGCCACTGTGAAAACTTAATAGTTGAAAAAGTTTCCAATGTTCAGGGATAAGTTAGGAAAAATATGTCCTGTAGTATTTATTTGATGCATACCATAAGTAGCTACCAAGATACAGGTATTCCCTGAATATGACTAAGACCATGAGCATTGCTGCATATTGAAACATAAAAAGCCTTTTCCCATGAATGGTTAAACATGGAATACTATCCATCAATAAGAAGGAATAACAAATAAACTATTGATACACACAGCAACTTGGATGAACCTCAACAAAATTATGCTGAATGAGGAGCCAGTCTCAAAAAGATACATACCTCATGATTCCACTGATGTAACATTTGTGAAATAACATAATTATAGAGGTAGGGAACAGATTAGCAGTTGTCAGGAGTTAGGGATAGGGAGAGGAGGTGGGTCTGGATATAAAGGGAGCCTCATCGTGATTATACAGTTGAGCATCACTGTTTTTTAAGATTTATTTATTTATTTGAGAGAGATAGAGAGTGGGGGGCAGCGCAGAGGGAGAGGGAAACAAGCAGACTCCCCACTGAGTGGGAAGCCTGACGTGGGGCTCAATGCCAGGACCATGTGACCACGACCTGAGCCAAAATCAAGAGTGGGCACTCAACCAACCGAGCGACCTAGGTGCCCCCAATTGAGCATATCAATTGTGGTGATGGTTATGAATGTGATAAAATTGCCTAGAGCTGCTCACACGCACGTGGGTGTTCCTGTGCCTGCATAGCTGGTGACATCTGAATAAGAGCTATGGATTGTAGCAGTGTCAGTTGCTTGGCTTCGCTGCTGTCCCATCCGTGTGTAAGATGTTACTCCTATTGACAGAAACTGGACGAAGTGTATGGGATTTCTCTGTACATTTCTTTGCAACCTCCTGTAAATTTATAATTACTTCAGAATGAAATGTTTGAAAAAGAAAAACAAATCTTTCCCAAAAGGACTAAGAAGGACTAAGAAGAGAGACTACACAGTGGAGGGAGAGCTTTTCAGAAAGAAAATTTCTTGACTGCACTCCTGATCTAGGCAGGCTCAATACTCCTCAGAAGCAAGTTAAGAAAAAATAAAAGAATAGTTATCAGGAGCCTCTGAAAGAAAGGTACCATTAGAATTAGAAGCCAAGTGTTTCTCTAACTAGATGGCAATTCCTATTAACATTTTTTTTTTTTTTTTTTTTTTTGGAGAGGGGGAGAGGATGGCGGGGGGGCGGGGTGCTGCAGAGGGAGAGGGAGAGAGAGAATCCCAGGCAGGCTCCATGCCCAGCACAGAGCCCAACATGGGGCTCAATTCCATGACTCTGAGATCATGACCTGAGCCAAAATCAAGAGTGGGAGCTTAACCGACTGAGCCACCCAGGTGTCCCCCACCAATTAACATTTTTTAAAAGTAAGCTACAATATGAGTTCTTGGTTATAACAAGGGATGGAGGTATTTAGCATATTTCTAACAGAATTCTGAACTGAGCTATGTAGAGACAAAGTCCATTTCCCCATTTGTGTAATAAAATAGGGTCAAGTTCAATAATGTGGGCGAGGGGAGGACTTTGCCTTACATCATTTATAAGAAGTGGGTTATACAAGCAGAAACTTCTCTGACTAGGAAAAGTGAAAACTAAGCACCTAAATATAAGATATTTTACATGTTTTACTCCTAAGAAAGACATGTAGAAAAGTGTGTATGTGCGGGTGAGATCGAAGTGCTGCTTTTTTATATAGAAGTCTATACACATATTTATAAGACCACAAATATATATGTATGTCAATTACATCTCAATAAAGTTTTTTAAAAAACCAGTCTAACTCCAACACTCTGAGATCCTTCCCCTAAACCACTCTAGGGGCGCCTGGTGGCTCAGTCAGTTAAGTGTCTGCTTTTGGCTCAGGTCATGATCTCAGGGGTCTGGGATTGAGCCCATGTTGTTGTTGGGAATCCCTGCTCAGTGGGGAATCTGCTTCTCCCTCTCCCTTTTCCCCTCCCCCCAACTCATGTTCTCTCAAATGAATAAAATATTTTAAAAAATAATAAATAAATAAACCACTCAGCTTTCTATGAGTGAACTACTATGAATTCAAGGCATTTTTGTTTGTGCATTCAACAAGTATATATTGAGTACTTACTGTATAGCAAGATCTATTCTGGGCACTGGGTACATAAACAGAAGCAAACCAAAGCCCTGTACTCATGGAGCATACACTCTGGTAGAAAAAGGCCAAAATAAGCAGCTAAAGTAATAAATATTTACTATTTCAGGTGTTGCTAAATGTTATGAAGAAAAAACAGCAACAGAAAAGAATATTGAGGGACAGAGTTTATTTACTGTGGTCAGGGAAGATTTCTCTAGCAATGAGGTGCTTGAGCAGAGGCCTCAGGGAAGTGAGGAAGAGCCCTTGGAAACCTGGGGAAAGAGTTTGCCAGGCAGAGGGAAGTGAAAGGGCAAAGGCCCTGAGGAGCACGGGGGCTTGGCTAGAGCCAAGCCAGCACCCATCCCCTAAGCTGTGGGGAGTGTTGGTTGTGGACGGCTCCAGCTGAGTCTCTCAGACTTGCCCTTGGCTAAAAGCTGCCTGGCTCAAAGTCGCACCCTCTTCCACATCCAATGAACTGGGAGGCGGAGGAAGAGAAGTGCCCGTGGCCTGAATGTAGTGGGAGAGGGGAATGGCGCACTTCGGCATCCACCAGGGCTGGGTGAGGGTGAGGTTAGAGAGGCACTCATGCTCAGGTTCACAGGCACCCAGAGCCCCGGAGGCTTATTGTCATGAGTTTAAGAGAGGCCAGTCAGCATGATTGTAAGTGTTCTCCAGTCATGTCCAGCCACAGGCACAGAAAAGGCTGTGGGTTGGGTTCAAGTAGGACTAGGAAATTGCTAGACGAGTACGATGGAGAGAGGCTGCAGCAAGGGAAACAAGGTGCTTACAAGAAGTGCTGGGTAATATCCGCCTGGGGAACTAGGCTGGTGGACAAGGAAGGGAGGCTGAAGGGACTGCAATGGAGGGTGGAGGGCTGGCAGGGATAACACACTGGAGGGCCCAACAGAGTTAGAGAAGTGGTGGAAAGGGTATTAGAGGAAAGCAAACAGAAAATGTGGGTGTTGGCAATGAGAGAATGGGATCTGTGGTCAAGCTTCAGTTATTGACAATGGTCAGTTCTTGGATGTAACCACCCAAACTGGCGGCTGAGGTCGGGTGGATGAAGAAAAATCACTGGAGGTCAGGAGCTCAGGAGGTTGAGAGTTCTGAGTATTGGAAAGATTATTCAGTGGATATTGGAATCACTAAGAATCATGGCAGGAGGAGTGAGGAAAGAGGTATCAAGACACGTTTTAGACTAAGTGTTAAAATTTTAGGGGAGTATCCCTCAAGGTCTGTGGATGACAAGAATTTTAGAGGAGCTGGGAGGTTCAGAGAAGCCACAGAAGCAGTGTCTGGAGGTACAATGATTTTATGCTACCGACTGGGTTCTGGCTACCGTCAACTTCTTGTTGTCAAAATAGGTGATGAGTGTTACTGATGAGCAGTTCCACTGGTAAACAGTGCAAATAAAGCAGTTGTTTTGTAACATAAATTTACTTTAAAACTTCGCATTTCTAAATTTGCCAGCTGTCTGTAATTCTTTCAGGACCGGAGTTCTGCAAAGCAGTAAATGCTGGAGTTTAGGTCCTGAGGAGTATGGAGCTAAGGCAACTAGAGGGGAAGTGGCTGCAAGAGCGAGTCTGTTTAAACATTCTTAGTGTGCTAATAGGGTAATGCCAGGAAAATTAAATTAGTTAAGAATCCAAAGGCCTGGAGAGGAGCTGAAAATAAAAGATAAAGACAAATGTCTGTAATGAGAGATAGAAAAATGTTCGGCTGCTGCATATCAAGAGGCATAAACTTTCTAGCTCACAATACCTCTGTCTATGCTTCCTGACATCCAGCCTCCTTTACTAAGCTAATGTTAAATATTTTAGGCTTTGTCCCTTGGTGTATAATTACAGATATCAAAACTAATGTTAGGATTATGCTTTTCTGAGAGTGACAAAAAAACATTAAAAAAGTGGCTTAAACAGAAGTTTTTCTGATATGTGGAGGTAGAGCATCCAGGGCTACTACGGCAATTCTATTTCATGGGAGTCTGCAGAGACCCAGGCTCCTTTCAATTTTGTAGTCTGCCATTGTGAGGATGAAGCTCTCCTTTTCTAGGTCCAAAATAAAGCTCCAGTTATCATATCAAAGTTCTAAGCAGCAGAATTCAGTTAGGTGGGGGTGCGGGGGTGGGGAAGGGGAGATGAACTTTATGCCAGCAAGCTCTTAAGGAAGGTTCCTGCTGCCGGTGATATCCCATTGGGCAGAAGTTGGTCTCATGGCTGTCAAGCTGAAAGAGAAAAAAAGGCATACACAGTCAAAACATTCTATTGCTATGGAAGAAGGGAAGAATGGATATTGGACTGTTGGCAGTCTTGTCCACACGAATGTAGAAGTAAAAGTGTAGGGCAGAATTTACAACACTTAAAGAAGGATAAAAAGTAAGAGAGGTGAGGAGAAAAACAGGATAGACGTGACCGCAGTTAATGTTGTAGTTTGGGGGAGAGATGACAGTGAGTTGAGGGATTTTTTTACCTGATAGCCTCGGTATATGAAGGGAGAATTAGTATGGAGGTGGAGTAAGGGACTTTAGAATCTAGTGAGGATTTGAAATAGCCATTATAGGGGAAATAAAAAAGTTGTTTAGTGACATAGAAGGAACATGGAATAAGACTGATCGTCCTGGAAAAAAATTGGACACTGTGAGATTTACAGTGGCCCTAATTCATACTCCATTTTTCTTCCTACCTATACATCCCCCTTCTGCCCTTGGGCAGACCACTTCTGCCAAGGAAAAGCAATTGCACTGAGAACTTCTTTGTTGACTTCTTTGCCAGGTCCAATCAAGTAGATGACATTTTCCTACTGGTGCTGAGCACAGATAAGAATTAAATGTCAAGGAAATGCCAGGAAGACAGAACTTCACTGATCAGGGATCTCTGATGGTTACGATTAAAGAAACCAGTCAGGCTTGTGGGTCCCAAGGAAGAGAAACTCAGGTCGTCTTAAGGAAAGCAGAAATCACAAGCATATCCAGTGACCAGACAAAAAACAAAAAAACAAAAAACAACGAAAAAGTCAGCAGGAAGCAAGGCAGCCAGAGGGTATTCATTGTGCCATCTCTTTCACATGGCCATCTTTCTGTGACAACCACACAAGTCTTATCCATACTTCTAAGGACTGGACTATTCCTAGTTCTCAGTCAAAATTCTGTTAAGAAGCCAGTTTGGGGTGCCTGGGTGGCTCAGTTGGTTAAGCGACTGCCTTCCGCTCAGGTCATGATCCTGGAGTCCCAGGATGGAGTCCCCCATCGGGCTCTCTGCTCAGGAGGGAATCTGCTTCTCCCTCTGACCCTTCCCCCTCTCATGTGCTCTCTCTCTCTCTCATTCTCTCTCTGAAATAAATAAAATCTAAAAAAAAAAAAAAAGGCCAGTCTGACACCATACACAAAGATAAACTCAAAATGGATGAAAGACCTCAATGTGAGACAGGAATCCATCAAAATCCTAGAGGAGAACATAGGCAGTAACCTCTTTGACATCACCCACAGCAACTTCTTTCAAGATCCATCTCCAAAAGCTAGTGAAACAAAAGCAAAAATGAACTTTTGGGACTTCATCAAGATAAAAAGCTTCTGCACAGCAAAGGAAACAATCAACAAAACAGAGGCAACCCACAGAATGGGAGAAGATATTTGCAAATGACATTACAAAGGGCTGGTATCCAAAATCTATAAAGAACTTCTCAAACTCAACACCCAAGAAATAAATAATCAAGTCAGAAAATGGGCAGAAGACATGAACAGACAGTTCTCTGAAGAAGACATACAAATGGCTAACAGCCACATGAAAAAATGTTCATCATCATTAGCCATCAGGGAAATTCAAATCAAAACCACATTGAGATACCACCTTACGCCAGTTAGAATGGCAAAAATTGACAGGGCAAGAAACAACAAATGTTGGAGAGGTTGTGGAGAAAGGGGAACCCTCTTACCCTGTTGGTGGGAATGCAAGTTGGTACAGCCACTTTGGAAAACAGTATGGAGGTGCCTCAAAAAGTTAAAAATAGAGCTACCCTATGACCCTGCAATTGCACTACTGGGTATTTACCCCAAAGACACAGATGTAGTGAAAAGAAGGGCCATATGTACCCCAATATTCATAGTAGGAAATGTCCGCAATAGCCAAACTGTGGAAAGAGCCGAGATGCCCTTCAACAGATGAATGGATAAAGAAGATGTGGCCCATATATACAATGGAATATTACTCAGCCATCAGGAAGGATGAATACCCAACTTTTACATCAAATGGATGGGACTGGAGGAGATTATGCTAAGTGAAATAAGTCAAGCAGAGAAAGTCAATTATCATATGGTTTCACTTATTTGTGGAACATAAGAAATAGCATGGAGGACATTAGGAGAAGGAAGGGAAAAATGAAGGGGGAGAAATCGGAGGGGGAGACGAACATGAGAGACTATGGACTCTGAGAAGCAAACTGAGGGTTTTAGAGGGGAGGGGGTGGGGGAATGGGTTAGCCTGGTGATGGGTATTAAGGAGGGCATGTACTGCATGGAGCACTGGGTGTTATATGAAAACAATCAATCTTGGATCACCACATCAAAAACTAATTATGTATTGTATGGTGACTGACATAATAATAATTTTAAAAAGCCAGTCTGATTCACCACACAGTTTTCAGCAAACTTAACGGGCTGAGCGCTTTATACTACACTACATTAGGGGTTATCAACCAGCCTACTGAGGTGGGTACCCTTATGATTGGTATCTTAATCCACTGTACCAGTCAGGGCCCAGTTCAAACCTGAGACACAGTAATTTGAACAGGCAAAGTGTGGTATAGAGAACGAGTACCCAGTCACAGGGGATTAATTACTAAGGGTAAAGAGAACTCAATACAGCAATAGTGGCTGTAGGAGCAGTCATTGTGTCTACGGCTGAGGCAAGTGCCCCCAAGTAAGGAACACATCTGGGACAGGTTCCTTGGCAAGACTGAGTCAGGGCGCCTGGGTGGCTCAGTCATTAAGCGTCTGCCTTCGGCTCAGGTCATGATCCCAGGGTCCTGGGATCGAGCCCCGCATCGGGCTCCCTGCTCAGCGGGAAGCCTGCTTCTCCCTCTCCCACTCCCCCTGCTTGTGTTCCTGCTCTCACTATCTCTGTCTCTGTCAAATAAATAAAATCTTAAAAAAAAAACAACAACTGAGAGTCAGACTGTTGGAGAGGGTGTGGATGTGACCCACTGTTTGCTACTGAAGCCCGGGGCTGGAGAGGAGAGGGTGTCAACAAAACTAGTTTGGAAGCAACCCACTGGGCTGCCAAAGAGCCTTGCTGGAAAGTTGCCTGAAGACTTGCTGGGAAGTTGGCAGGAGGACCAGTGCACTTGCTGGGAAGCATTCTCCCAGAAGGTGCCCCTGCCCCCCCCCCCCCCCCCCCCCCCACTATAGAAACAAGAAAAAAGAAAACACACCAGAACCAGGATGAGAAGCTCCTTTCTTCTGCAGCATCCCTCCAGTATCCTATCCTGAGAAGTTGAATATTTTGCTAGCAGGCAAAAAGAAATGTTTGGAGGGCACAGCCCAAGCAACACAAAGCAGAACAAAGAGGGATTTGGGAACTGAGGATAAACTGATAAATGGCATGTCCACTATCAGTGGCAGTCCCTGCACAAGGCTCTGCATAACTCAACTTCCCAAAACAGGGATCAGGGAGAAGAGCATCATTCTAGAAGGAATGCTGACTGAACCAGTACTTGGACTGGCTGAATGAGCCCAGCACTTGAGAAATTTCACCTCTGGGTACTATTAAGGACACTGGTGACTTCAGAATTTCTAAATAGGAGAGAAGTAGAGCAGGCAAGAGGACTTCTCTTGCATTTGCTCAGCAAGCACTTTTTCTCTCACCTAGACTTGTATATTTACTGAGGATATTAGGCGGCCACGGCTAGTGGAATTGGCAGGGAGTGACTAAATCCAAGGACCCAATGAAGAAATAATTCAGCTTCAGAATGGCCAGAACAAGCACGGACCAAGGAAAATTAGCTTTAGACTAGTGGATTTTAGGTATTTGCACATCAGGGAAGCTTAAGTGAAGATTTCCTTATGATGGCTTTTTTCTGATCTTTGTGATAAAAAAAAAAAAACCCTCATGGTTTGTGTGTTATAAAATGCTTTAAGGTCAACTGCTCTATTTGAGCAAATAGAACTCAATTTTTGCAACATGTTGAAGACAACCTTCCCTACCCTGAATACATTCTACGTGTGCAATACATTATGTGGATCAAGACTATGTAAAAGAAATTTGACAATTAATGCTCTGAGAAACAATGGATTTTAAGTCGGCTACGTAACATTTTTCAGTTTTTATTCACTGTCATGATTCCTACAGTAACACATGGTGATAGCCGGTGATCCTAAAATGAAAAATGCCACTTCAGTAGTATCTGTGAAGTGCTGTGATATCCCACAGGATGGAATTTCAAAAGAAATTTCGAAGAAATGTTTCCTTTTCCATAAAAACAAGCTCTCCCCATAATTAGATTAGTTGCTCAAGGCTGACTACAGCATTTCCATGATAGAATCAGATTAGGACTGTAACTAAATTTTAAGTCCATTCATTGGCCAGGGACGCCTGGGTTGCTCAGTTGGTTAAGCATCTGCCTTCAGCTCAGGTCGTGATCCCAGGGTCCTGGAACCGAGTCCTGCATCGGGCTCCTGCTCAGGGGGGAGCCTGCTTCTTCCTCTGCCCCTCCTCCCTGCTCATGCACTCTCTCAAAAATAAAATCTTTAAAATAAAATAAAGTCCATTAGTTGACTACTATAACCAGTGAGAACTGGCCAACTAATCAGTTGTATAATCCAGGTTGCACCCTGGAATCAGTTGAAAAATGTATAAACTGCCTGTCTGGGCCTCATCTTTGCCCAAACTAAAAACTATGTTCATAAAGGACAACTTTTGAGGAAGATAATTGAGTACCATTAAGCTTTTATCCCCATTTCACCTTTTAAGCAAAAAACCAATAACCAAAAACCACCCAAAAGCTATTGCCTTTGGTACTCTCAGGAGTTCATTCCCAACTACTACTGTTCACCTAATCAGAGCTTTAAAAAAAAAAGTAAACAGCACAAAAACCCTACGGCAGTTTAGCTCTTTTGAAATTGCATGCAAGTTTTAGAGTACTTTTATTTTTCCAGACATGATTTGTAGCTTTCATTAGATTCCTAAAAAGCCCATAACTCAAAGGTTAAAAACCACTGCCTCAGAGGAACTAAGGCACTAAACCCAACAAACATTATAAATTGGGCATTAAAATGAAGATTTTATGGGTGCCTGGGTGGCTCAGTCGTTAAGCATCTGCCTTTGGCAGAGGTCATGATCCCAGGGTCCTGCGATCGAGCCCCGCATCGGGCTCCCTGCTCAGCGGGAAGCCTGCTTCTCCCTCTCCACTCCCCCTGCTTGTGTTCCCTCTCTCGCTGTGTCTGTCTCTGTCAAATAAATAAATAAAATCTTTAAAAAAAAATGAAGATTTTATATTAAAATTTCAAGACTGATAATATACTAGCCCATGTATAGTATTTAACTGCAAATGGAACATTAGAAAACAGATGAAAGATATTAATACACGAAAAGGTGGCCATTTCAGTAAGCCGAGAACAAACATTGGATGGAGGCTGCTATTTATAACGTTCTATCAAAAGCTTTTCAAGTTTGCTCATGTTGTAAGAAATAATTGAGAGGTCTTTTGCAGTCACTTGTTTTCCCAGTCTTTCAGGAAGCCACTCTCCAAATTAAACCATGCATATATTTGGCAACAATTAGTACTATTAACATGTTCTACTACTTATCAAAATGTTCAAACGAGCAAACAACATTAAAAATCATAAATCAAATACAGCCTATGACAGTACTTTCATCTAAATTCTTTCCACACTTTACCTAAAATACAGTTAAATTAACATTTCGGGTTGAACTATATTCAGGAGTAGCACCATAATTTAGGTATGCTAAAAATATTTTCAATGTAAGATTAATCTTTCATTACTTGAAAATACTTTTCTATGTCTAGTGTCAATTCACTTGATGCTCAAATAAAAGGCAAGATGACTGATCTACTTATTAAAAAAAAAGCATAGCATTTTTTCAGAGAGGAATTCCTTCATTTAATGAGATTTTTCTGGAGTTAGGTAGGTACAAATGTTAAGCCCACATATGAAGGACTCTTCCAAATATACTTGTCTGCCCCATTTAACACTTTTGCAAGGTGGCTTGCGAGTGCCCATCACGCTGGCCAATATAAACAGTGAGATAAAACATGTTAATATGGTATACACTGGAACACTCACTTTTAGTCTTGGCACTGACTGAACACATCACCTTGCACCTCAATTTCTTGTTCTAAAAAAAATTGGATGAGTTATCTTATAAAACTTCAAGTCCAAATTTTAAATGATTCTAATATGTAATCCAAGTGCAAAGAATCTCAATAAGCACCTTTGATGTGAAAACTAAGTGATCACCCAATCGAAAGAACAACCTAATGACACACAGAACACCCACTGACAAAGGGAACTGCCAATATTAAGAACTCTAGTAAGGATTATTGACTATCACCTATGTCCAATTCTAGTCTACACGTTTAAAATTCACTTATCTGGCCACTGAGATATCCATCCCTCTACACAAAGTGACTCTAACACTGTACCAATTTCCACAATAAAAATACTTTAAAAAATGCTGACAAATGGGGGAAAAGCCAACACCCAGAATAAAGGATTTAATCCAGTATTTATTCCACACTCATGATCGTTCTCTGTAATCAGAATACAAGTCATAAGAACAATCTATCAAATAATTTGTTGATAATCTTAAATAATGCAGCGCATTACTTTTAATACTTCTCTGTTCTAGATTAAGTTTAAAAACACAAACAGCAATCTTCATTATCAATAAAAAAAGTTTTGAATTTTAAAAAAAGGACACTATATCAAGCTGTCTCATAATTTAAGTTTTTTCCATTTATAAAAATGCTTTGGAAGCTTGAGGCTTGAATCTATTTCTCTACTCATCTGCCCCACCCTCTCCCAATTTCACGTTAGTATAGGGTTGCTGCAAGAATGCTAGGCTTTAGACATTAATTTTTTCCTTTAATATAGTACTTTAAAATCTGAGAAATTCAAGAAAAAAAGATTACAGGTCATGTATTTTTTCAAATAAAGAAGGAAAACTAAGTGAATAAATTTTAGGCATACTAACAGCGTCCCTTTGAGGTAGAATGCTAAAAGGACTTTTGATCAAATCACAGCCTAATTGAAACCTCTGCATCAGAAACTAACTTGTCATGAATCTCTCTAAAGTTAACTGTGGAGAATATTAAGTGTAACACATTCACAAGAGCCTTCCAAGATAATATACAGTGGACATTCAGAATGTTAATCCTACAACTGCTGCCTTCATGTACACTGAAAGCACAAAATTCTCCTATAATAGACATCCAAGATCCATTCTCAAAGTCTTTAGCATTCTATTATGAAAAGCACATCCATGCTAACTTCAGTACACAAACCATAATCCCACACCTACAAAACAAAAATAGAATTAGTGGCAGTTTATTGCCTTATACAAATTTAACCAACATGGCAACCATGCCAAAGGAATTAAAACATTTTCAGGACATATGTACAGACTGTACATCTCAAAAACAATTAAACAATAAAAATGCAAGAACAATCTGTGCATCATGTATCAAACTCAACAATTGGGTGAAAACATCAATGCAATAACTGGGATTACAAAGGCACTTCCCTACACAAAAGAGGAAATGAAAACGCAGCCTACAGGGAGCTTGAAGTGTGTGTAACTACTGCACAATCTCAACTTGGGAGGAAGAAAAAGAAAGCAGATTTAATCAAACATTTATAGGATTCAATGTGATCCACTTTTACAAAAAAAATTTCACACAGTCTCATCTTTGTTTTTATGTTGTTTTTCTTGGCTCTCTGGTTCTATACTTTGGCTCCTTCGACGATCATGTTTGTCAGACTGGTCCTTACTATCACTGTGATCTCGTTTATGGGAACGTTCTTTGCTTCTGCTACGCTTTCTAGACTTTTCTTTGCTGGGGCTATGTTCCCGTTTTCTTGATTTTTCAACACTGTCAGTTCTTCCTTGACTGCCACTTCTACTTCGTTTATTTGATTTTTCTTTACTTTCATTTTTATGTTTACTTGATTTCTCTTTGCTCCTGCTTCTGCTTCGTTTCCCTGCATTTCTACTTCTACTCCTACTTCTGTGTTTCCTTTCTCTGCTTCTACTCCTACTGTGTTTTTTCTCCTTCTTAGAATCTTTTTTGTCATCTCTATGCCGCCTATCATCTTTATCTTCTTTGTGTTTCTTCTCTTCTACCTCACCCCTACTTCTCCGTTCCTTGGACCGTTCTCTTGATCGCTCTCGCTCCTTTTCTCGGTCATTACCTCTTTCCTTATCATAGTCACGATCTCGTCTTCTACCTCTCTCATTTTCTTTCTCTCTTTCTCGATCCCTGTCCCTTCGATCCCCTTTCCTATCCCGACTTCGACTACGACTTCTATGCCTTTCCCTACTCCTGCTACTCCGCCTGCGTTCCAATCCCCGATCAATACTTCGGGATCTCCGCCTTTCTTTCTCCCTTTCTTTGGCTTCACGCTCTAGTCGCTGGCGTTCTTTCTCTCTTTCTAATTCTCGATCAAAACTAGAAGACCCATGGCCCTCCCGATGATGGCTTCTACTTCTTGATCTTCTTGGGGACCTCCGTGGACTCAGTGACCTCCTTGGAGACCTAATATTTAAGAAAGGAAGAAGAAAATGTCAATGAACAAAACATATCCTAAAAATTTAACTTTCACGTTATTTATTTAGATCCCCCACTTACACAGACATGTTAGGAACAATTAAAGGCCCTAAAAGGCATAAAATGACCTTTTGGGGTTGAAAGTGACAAACTCATAAAATGAACAGCATACACAGAATTTCCTGAGAATTTGCCACTGATTTCCAAGGACCTTTGTAAAAAGCCTATTTTTAAAGTAATTCCAAGAGGTACGTTACCTTGAACGCCTGCGTTCAACGTGTCTGTCTATTTCCTCAGCACCTTCCTTCCCATCTTTCTTGATTTTTCTAGGCCGGGTTTTAATCTGTTGATCAATATTCTTCTGAACTGGAACCGGAATTCTTGGAAACAGGGTAGAAAACCACTCCAGTTTTGTGAGAAAAGACCGTAGCATTTCTCCAATGGTCATTACACAGCCTCCACCAGCCTTCACATCTAGGTCCTACAAAAACACAAAAGATACCCTAGCCGTCAAAAAAAAAAATTCAACATATACATGAATACTATAAAAATATTACCATCTTTGGAATCTCAAATACAAAAAAACTCTAACAAAAATTGTAATTTGTGTACCCTACTAATCTGGTAATGAATGATACAGAGAAATATTTGGGCTTAGTGTGTGCATGCAGGTGAGAACAAATCCTGCAGCCTCATGGGCATAAAAGAGCACTGATCTCACTCAGTTAAACAGGAATATGAAACAGCCCCTTACATTACTAAACTCTGTGGAATAATAAACTTAAATTAACATTCCACATACCTACTAAGTATGTATTTCTTTCTGTGGACACGTTTGCACACATCATTCCTAGCACTGTAGCCTAACTACGTATAAACTACTTCAGACAATCCTGTCTAAAGGTTATCTTTTAACAGCTCTAATATAAAATGAAGCCCTAATAAAACTGGAAGCAATAGCAAACCAACTGCCATGAAGCAGTGAGGTTTCTAATTTAGAGTTATGTAGAAAATAAATAAATAAACAAATAATTGGAAACGCATAATCCATGATGACCATTGTCTCTGAAAAGGGTCATTACCGCATGAAGGCCTTCTTGCTATGCCCTCTCACAGCTCAGGACATGTTAGTCAGCTATTGTCAGTCCCAAACCTATAGTGCAAGCACACAAGGAAAGTGAGATTTGTTATCTAAACAGGAAAACAAGAGCTAAAGGTAAAACTGCTTGCACTCACACACATTTAAGTGTTCAGATATACAGTATTTCCAAATATAATCGCTGCAGATATCTAAGGAAGAAAACAATAAGTTAGCTTAAATAGAGATCCTCAGGTTTGTAAATACAATAAAAAACAGATTAAATAGAAGCATTCAGAAACAAACCTAATACAATACCAATTATGAAGAGGGACATGCTTTTTAAATATAGAAGGGAGCAGTGCTTTGGCCTGAAAAATCTCATCTAAAAAGAAAAACAACTTTAAAGACTGTGCTTTATCACCTAATACATTTTTTTGCTTCTTCAGAAATACTAATTCAGTAAACAGCCCCTGCCAAAAAAACGCAGACAAAATTTTCCATTTCTACAAGAGTGAGATGTTTTTAGATGTGCACATAATAAAAACACACCAGAAAGATCTCTATTAGAACTATCCTTTAATTCAACAAATTCTTTGGGATAAATGTTTTAAATGAGACTACTGAGGTAT
Organism: Neomonachus schauinslandi; assembly: GCF_002201575.2. NCBI lineage: Eukaryota > Metazoa > Chordata > Mammalia > Carnivora > Phocidae > Neomonachus > Neomonachus schauinslandi. The sequence continues at coordinate 89,920,027 of NC_058406.1, read as the reverse complement.
GGCACTCAGTTTACTTTATGAACCTTAAAATACAAAGTGGTGGGGGCATATGTATGGACAATACAGGTATGTATTAAGTACCTTTTGAGATCTTGGACTTTATTGTGTAAGCATATTAATACATATATGATTTAAATCTGACACAGCAATGTTTCTGAAAGTAACTTTTGTTTCCTGAACATATGTAACAAGCTCAACCTTGTTAAGCTTGAGTGGCAAACCAGATTTATAATTAAACAAAAAGGGGCACCCGGCTGCCTCAGTCTTAGAGTATGTGACTCTTGACCTTGGGACCATGGGTTCAAGCCCCCCACTGGGTGTAGAGGTTACTTTAAAAAAATTTTTTTAAATTAAGAAACAAGAACCTAAAGTACTAATTTTAAGGTTTTCTTCTGGCTTTATAAATAACATATTAGGAATCAGAAAGCTAGAATTTTGATCATTTTGAATAAATCCTCTAAACTCTCACCCTATTTAAATCCCACCCAGCTCTTCAATTTTGTACTTCTACGCAAGTGGGAGTATTAAAATGTGGAAAAAAGAGCGTGGAGAGCTGAAAAGTTCCAAAAGAATAAAGCGCTATAATTAGTACTGTATGCGCATGTCTTAACACCTCAATCTTGAGCACGGCCCACTTAAAAAGTCACTATCAACTTTACAAGTCAAGATCAATGCAATATACAAAACATAATTAGAAAGAAAAAAATTTCAATAGTTACCAAAACCATCTAAACAACTAAGAAATAAGAAACTTTAAGAAAGTTAACCTAAGATATATAAAATCCACTACGTCTTAGTAAAAGGACAGCAATTCCAAAAGTATGAGTGAATTTAACTACAGAAAATTCTGAAAAACATTAAACTTCCAATAAATAAAAGATATTAAAAACATGAGAGTAATCAGAAGAAAACTAATTATTACCCTTGTTGACATACCTCTTCATCATCAAGGAAGGATTCAAACCAGTCCCATAGATCTGTAGGGGGCTGTGTGTACCTAGAATTACAAAAGATCAATTAGCCTTATGTGATTTAAAATGATGGATTTAATGGAAATGTAGATAAATGCATGCTTACCTTATATACATAAATCCAAGGGCTCTAATATATGGAGAGTCTGTGTGTGTTATGAGACCCATCACTTGCTTGCGAGTTAGCTTCAAAGTAAATAATTTGTATAACAAGCAGAAAGCTGTAGAAACAATTCCTCCTGTTCCAACACCTCGAACCTTTAGGGGAAACAGGTAAGAAAAAGTAGTAAAATAACTAACAGATATTTAACACCAACTGATTAATCCTATTAGGTATTAATAACAAGATACAATCCAGAACTAAGAATGGAGCATTAATAAAAGAGCAACTTTCTAACCCCATTCACCAGACACTTGAATTTAGATAAAAACAAAATAAAACAAACTTCTAAGCTTTGCCAACTGTCATTTGAGTAACTGTCACTTTTAGTTTCCTAATTTTAAACTTAGTTATCAGACACAGAAAAACTGAAAAATGCACGTACTTCTACTTACCCCTCCGCACATCCCCGTTTGGCCTGCTGTTTTCCTGCTTCCTTTCTCCCACGGTTCAACATGCGTGACCTGAAATAGAAAAGAGGAACACAACAAACATTCATACTTCGAATTTTTTAAAAAACTATGATTAAAGTAAACCCAAGTCCATAATAGAGCAGCTTCTTCCAAAAGTTTGGAAGCTGATTTTGACATGATGCATATATTTTGTTTACATACATTATGTAAACCATCTTTGAAAAAATGCTTAGCTTTTAAAAAGCACCAATAAAACTGCCAGAGTTTAACAAAACCTCAACAGTTTTATGAGCAGAAATCCCATTAAAATAGGCTTTGTAGAGAGCTGATACTTGTGGAGCCAAGAGATTTCTAGGAGTCTCATATACTTGTAAAAAAAATTCGATATCAATTTTGTATCTTATTATGAGTCGTTAAAAAAATTCTCATTTTAAAATGTATTTAAGCCTCCAACTTGAAGCAAAAAGTATCAATGAAGTTTTAGTATTTATTTCAAAAAAAATTTAATACCCTTAACTTTATGGTGATTTAAAATTCTACATCATAAAATAAAGAAAAATGACTTGAAGTATGTATGTTAAAACAGTAACAAGTTACTTCTAATGCAAAACTATGGAACTTTATCTGTACGTTTTTTTTTTTTTTTACCATGAACAGGCATTATGTTCATTCCTGATTAGAGATGAAATTACAAGGGCCACACCTACACAGAACATTCTTGTTAGTAATTCATTTTCAGCCTAATTATGTGAACCAATTCAATTTTTCCCCAGAAAATAAACTGTTAAAAGTGTGAGTGTGACTAGTCATTATATTATGTTTAATCGATACAGTATCATCTTTGTTGAAGTGAGTACCCTATAAAAACCACATACTTTACCTAAAAATAGCAAAGAAAGAATTTTAGCTCGATAACATAAAACTCAAGGTCTTTTAGAAAGATCTGTATTTCTTAATTTAAAACAAAATCAAAATAAAATCCTGTTTTTCAGTATGCATTTCTAAAACTATATTTTTGCCCACCCATGGTTGCATTTTTATAGTCTGTGGCTTCAGACAGAAAAGCATGCATTTAAATGTAAGCACTACACTATTATGCTCAGCACTGCTTTACGGTTTCATTTCCTTCCCCCAGTTTGCTGTATGAAAGATGTTTCAATTCCTTAAAGGCTAGCCAAAGGGGCGGATACAACACGAAATCAAAACTAGAAGCCTACATATTTCAATGATTATTTAATCTGGACATCTTGATAACAAAGCCTGGATCTTTAGTTTTATAACTAAATTTAAATAATTTCTAGTACAGTCTTAAATTGTTTCAAAACACAATATTTGAATTTGAAAACGAGCTTCTCCTCTATCACATTAACATCTGCCTGTATTATTAAACAGAACCTGCTACAAAAAAAGCAGGAACCCAATTTTCAATTGTCTGAAGTTTACTACACAAAGCTAAGAATATTCACCATACTGTATTCATGCTGAAAAAGGCCTTACCTTTTAACAACTAAAAAACCTAGTTCACAGTATTACACTTACAATATTCTTGTTAAAAGGATAACAAAATTTCAGTGTACTTTACATACCCAAAGTTGAACTGTATTCTCAAAATGATTTTCTATCAAACAACAACTAGTATCTCAAAAATCCTTCAATAACCTAATCGCTTAAGGGCGTGGGGTGGGGGGAGGACTGTGGACAAAATAGAACCTAAAAGCAAATAAAGAGAATTACCTCTTGCTAACACCTCTACAGGTATGTTCAGATCACAGAAAGTACTTTATGTGGTCTGTCAAATGTTTTGAGAGTCAAATACACAAAACAGATGGTATAGATGCTCTGACTAAAATATTTAAAGATCATTAAGACTGTTATTAATATTCCTTAAAACATTAATTAACCTTAAGAGGCCTGGAAGATATTTTTAAAACTACATAATTTGCAGGGAAGTGGAGAAAACCTATCTAGTTGGTGTAGAAAAGCCCAAAACCAATGGCCAAAAAATACCTAATTAGCCGTTCATTTAACCAGGGAAATGCATTTATGGCGATTGAGCATGATTAATAGTGCATACCTCTACCTGCGACCCTGGGCTGCTCCGAGCCTCGCTGCAAGACTGAGTCAATCCTGCTAACGAAACAAGAACTGAGACAAGAGTGCAGTGAGGAGGCGCCAGGTGAGCTCCCCAGCACAGCCAAGCCAGCACCGACCCTGCCGCAGAAGCCCAGGGCCCAGATAATTCTAAACAAGCCCAATGCACAAGTAACTGAGACCACTTACTCCTGACTTCCTGCTGGGAAAATTTCCAGGCCTTCTGTACACCTCTTGCCCTGGCACCTCTCCACCCTCAACCCTCCCACCCCCACCCGACACACGCACTGACCATTTCCCTGTCTGGATCGGATTGAGAATACCAACAACACGAGGCCAATATTGAAGTCAATGCACGCCCTGGCCCAGGGTGAGCGGGAGAAGCACCAACAAGTTGGCGCTGAGTAGATCCACGTCAAAAGGAATAATTTTAAAGCTGCAAACTGGAGAGGATTCAGTTACTCTTTTCTCCCCTCCCCCACCCCTCCCGTCCAACTCCCCCCAGGGGTGGGCAGGAGGTTGGGGGAGGAGAGTTCAACACAGGCGGGCTCTCCCAGCCTTAAAAATCTGAAAAAGAAATGAGAGGGCGGCCCCAGTTTGACCCCTCCCAGGCAGACTACCGACCACCGCTCCCCCACCCAACCTTCCCGCACCTACAAATGCTCAGACCTCAAGGGCCGCCTCCGCCCGTTTCCTCTAACCCCTCCTCGGAACTTAACCCGCCCGCCCCCTGGCCCCCCAGGCCTAGACTCTTCGTACCTTAAAGTAGATCTCGTCCACCACCTCGTGGTAGGTCTTGAGCTCGTAGAGCTGCACTTTGAAGTAAGGCGACGACAGGATATTGGTCAAGATCATGGGGTTGAGGTTCATAGTCTTCTCGTTGCCCCAGAGCGGCAGCACATTTCCCTGCTTGCCCGAGACCGCCGGCTTGGTGGCGCCGCCGCCGCCACCGCCGCACTGCTGCTGCTGCTGGGCCGCGGCCGCGGCCGCCTGGTGCTGCGGCTGCGAGTTGCCTGTCAGCGCGGGGCTGTTGTTAGCCATGTTGCGGCGGAAGGAAGGAGGGAGGGAGAAGGGAGGGGGAAGGGGCCAAGCTCGATCTCGCTCTTCGGGACAACGGTCCGGGACCCTACTCCATGGAACGCCGTCAGGAGAGGGGGGCCACCTCGCTGTCCCCCAGCTGGATCAAGGAGGGCAACGGGGACGCCGACAAAAGGACCCTGGATCGAAAGCAAACGCCGAGACGCGGGCCGCGAGAACTCCCGGCAGAAGGCGAGCCGGCGGCCACGGAGTGCGATCTCTTCCGCCAACTGCCCCTGGGAACAAGATGGCGGGCCCGGCGGATGTGACGTCGCAGGCCCCAGAATTCCAAGCTGAGCCGGCAGCCAATCAGACACGCCTAGCAGGGCTGGAAATTCCTGTTCCTAGTTCCGCACGTTCTGTGCACGCTGCGGCCGCTGCGGTGGTTTCCAGTGTCCGACTCTTAGGATGTTTCCCCTGGGAATTTGGGGGCAGCGGAAGGGGTTGAAGGCCCAATTCGTGTGTTTTAGAATCTCGGTTGGGGGCCCAGTTTCTCCTCTTGAAAGCCGGGCAGGAGAGGGTTCGCATGGATATATGCTTGCGAATTCGTGACTCTGGCTTCTACGGAGTATCCTAGTCTCTTGGGTTCACAATTTTAAGAATCTCTGGAAGGAGGGGCGCCTGGGTGGCTCAGTTGGTTAAGCGACTGCCTTCGGCTCAGGTCATGATCCTGGAGTCCCAGGATCGAGTCCCGCATCGGGCTCCCTGCTCGGCAGGGAGTCTGCTTCTCCCTCTGACCCTCCTCCCTCTCATGCTCTCTGTCTCTCATTCTCTCTGTCTCAAATAAAAAAAAAAAAAAAAAAGAATCTCTGGAAGGGATGATGTTCGGGACTTCATTCCTCCATGTGATTCCGATGCAATAGTTACATCTTTCTATCTGCCGGCTGTAGTGTACGGCCGGAAGTTTTATTGTTTGAGCCCAAATTTATTCAGCTGTAAGATTGGAAAACATCGTTCTGGGCTGTTAAAACATCGGAGCATTCAAAGAACTACTATACCTGTAGAGCCTAGTAGAATTCCACAAGCTTTTGTTTGGTGCCTTTCTTTCCTCCCTACTCGAGTTCATCCATTCTGCAGATGCATTCTGAGTGGTAAACACTGGGCGAGGCACTGAACGGGGGAGGAGGGAGGCAAGCGGGAGGAGGTGTAAAAATGAGTCAGAATCGGTCTCGTCACTCAGAAGCTATTGTTAACCTAGAGGAGATTCGTGGTATTTGGGAATTAAAAGAAGGCTGCAAGAAGCACTTAAGTTTATACAGATAACTGTCAGGCTGGGCAGTTTTATCAGCAGAGAACAGCCTGAGGATATGTAGAAGCAGGAAAGATCAGGCTTGTTAGACGGTAAATGGTCCAGTTAGACGGTAAATGGTCCAGTACAGGAGCCACGAAATGTGCTGATGGGGGAGTAATGGCTGGGGTGGAATTGGGCCACTGTTTAGTGCCTGGAATGCCAAGATGAAACATAAGAATTTAATGACATTTAAATCTAAGGATTACGTAATTACACCTATGACCCCCAAATCTACTTATAGATATTATTATTCCTAATATTTTCTGGCTCCAATCCATTCTTTAGAGTACTGCCAGATTCTTCATTCCAAAAGTGTAACACTCCTACTCAAAACCTTGGATGGCTCACTTAGTGACATCCTAATTGCCATTGCCAAAATTCAGTGACCTTTTTCACTCTTCATCCTATTTGATTTCTGTGGCACTTTTTTTTAAAGTTTTATTTAAGTAATCTCTACACCTGGGTCTCAAACTCACCACCCAAGAAGAGCAACAGTTGCATGCTCTTTGGCCTAAGCCAGCCAGGTGCCCCTGTGGCACTTTTTGTCATTTACTCTTTCCTAGAAACTATTGGGGTTGGAAGTTTGAAAGTGGAAATCTTAATTTTTAGTGGCTTATACACAGGAGGAAGGGAAAATCCACACCTGGATGAAGATGAAACAGCAGGAGAGAAAAGACAGAAGTAGGAGGTAAACAGGGATACTGTGGTAAGACAGAATGCAAGGAAGGATAAATGATAAATAAATGAATGGTTGGAGGGGTACCTGGGTGGCTCAGTTGGTTACGCCTTTGCCTTCTGTTCAGGTCAATGATCTCAGAGTCCTGGGATGGAGCCAGGTGTAGGGCTCCCTGCTCCCTCCCTCTGCCTCTGCCTCTGCCCCTCCCCCTGCTCAGGCTCTCCCTCTCTCCCAAATAGTTAAAATCTTTTTTTAAATAATAAGTAAATAAATGAATGGTTGGAATGACATTTAGAGTTAGATAGACAGTACATGAGTGATCGTTCTTTCTAGTTTATTTTACATTAAAAACAAGCTTTGAGATAAGTGGTTTTCACTTCCTAGTAGATCTTGTTTTTCTATACATTAGATTAGAAGTACCAATGTACTTCCCAAGGAAAACTGATGATTCCAACCTCTAATGAATTACCAAGTTAAAAATACAATGAAAAAGAATTTTGAACCCTATTCTTCCTTTATTTTATGTGTATTTTTCTGTCTGCCTAAGTTTATTGAGTTTACCTAGTGACACTCCAATTGCCAAATTCTATGATCTTTTAAAAATTCCTTACCACATGTGATCTGTGTAGTCTTAGATACTCATTTACCCCTAGACTCTGAGTGAAATGTGCTCAGTAGAGAGGTTGAGGTTTAATATCCAAGTCTCAAGAGCACCAAACTAAGGGAGCCAGGTATAAAGTGCTTAGCATAGTCAATGAATCCCTACAATGGCCTGAAGATATTATTATTATCCCCCATTAAAAATAAACATTATTGGTATTTAACTTAGGAACACTACACTGTATATAGATAAAGCTGGGAAATTTGGTTTGATCTGATTGACACGTGCACACCCATTGTCTTAGTCCATTCATGCTGTTATAACAAAATAACCACAAATGGGATAGCTTATAAATATCAGTAATTTATTTCTCACAGTTCTGAATGCTAAAGAGTCCAAGATCAAGGGACATGCTCTTCTTGGGTCATAGTTGGCACCTTCTAGATGCACTTACGTGGATGAAAGGGTGGGGAACTTCCTGGGGTCTTTTTCATAAGAGCACTAATCCCACGTAAGAGCTCATGATTTAAACATCTGAAGGCCTCACCTCCTAACAGGGTCACTTTGGAGGTTAGAATTTCAACATACAAATTTTGCAGGGATACATTCAGACCACAGCACTCATTAAATCATCACCACAATCAAGATAACAGTCTTGCATCACCTCCAAAAGTTCTCCTGTGCCTTTTGCAATCCGCGTCTCCCTCCAACTCCATGCCCAGGCAGCCAATTTCTGTCAGTTTTCATTTTCTTGAATTTTAAATAAATGGAATCGTACACTTAGTTCCCTTTTTGCCTGGCTTCTTCAGCTCAGCATAAGCTTGAGATTTATTCTTACTGCTTTTATCAACAGGTTATGGGTTTTGTTTTGTTTTTATTACTGAGTAGTATTCCATTGTGGGATTTCCTATAATTTGTTCAATCATCTGTTGATGGGCATTTGGGTATCTAATTTTGGGCTATTATAAATATAGCTGCTGTCAACTCAAGTCAGTTAAGCATCTGACTCTTGATTTTTGGCTTAGGTCAGGGATCTCTCCTGGTGGGATTGAGCCCTGCCTCAGGCTCTGCACTCAGCACTCAGAGGAGTCGGCTTGTCCCTCCCTCTCCACCTCCCCCTGCGTTTACTCTTTCTCTCTCTAAATAAATAAAACCTTTTAAAAAAATAAATATGTATCACTCGTGAATAAATGAGTAAAGAATTAAAATAACTGCCATGTGTAACTAAAATAAATGTTCTGGTGTTTTAAACATTTTACTATTTAGAACAACTGCAAATCTAGAGTAACATAAGAAGCCATTGACTGAAGTACCCAAGAACTGAAAATCTGATATAATGTATGCACATTCAGGGGTGTTGTTGATATGAACAATCAAGGATGTTTATTGGTTATGATTTCAAAGCACTACTCAGAAGAGGTATGAGTTGAGATTTAAAAATTATTAGGGGTCCCTGGCTGGCTCAGTCCATAGAGCACATAACTCTTGAACTCGGGTTGTGAGTTTGGCCCCCTGTTGGGTATAGAGATTACCTAAAAAAATTTTAGGAGTTAACTAGGCAAATACAAGGGAAAGGATATTCTAGTTAAGGCTAGCCTGTGCAAAGACTCTGAGGCGTGAAAGAACAAATGTATTTGGGGAACTATTTGTCACTATTGCACTAAATTTTTTTTTCAAGGGTGATATGAAAAATTGGTACAGCCATACAAATGTATACTGGCTGAATATTAATTCTGAATACACTGTAATTATCTGCTGGTTTGTCATCTTCAGCCACCAGAGGGAGGGTCTGTGCCTTTCAGTGAATCATTCCCAGCACTAGGCATAAGGATGGACACATAGTAGGTACTAAGTAAATAGTTAAAAGAAAACTTTCCCTACTCGCTTTTGACACAATGTGTGGGTTCCCCCGCTAAACTCACAATGTGTGGGTTCCCCCGCTTCTGCCCCAACACATACACCAACCAATTTTCAAACTCTAGACACCAGCTGCGTGTTCTATAACTTAATTTGATTCTGATAGTAACTACTCAGAGTTAGCACAGACTGCATAGTTAAGGGCTCAGTTCCCCAAGATTGCCCCAACTTCAGACACCAATTACAAATAGTGGGTCCCTTATTCCTACCATCTTCCAGAGTTCTCTACAGTGAGGGTTGTTACAGAATGTTTTTTTTCTTCTCTTGTTCTCTATATAAATGCAAACTTTCTTCTCTTGATACATTTTTTTTAAAGGTAAGAACTTTTTTTTTTTTAAGATTTTATTTATTTGACAGAGAAATACACAGCCAGAGAGGGAACACAAGCAGGGGGAGTGGGAGAGGGAGAAGCAGGCCTCCCGCTGAGCAGGGAGCCCGATGCGGGGCTCAATCCCAGGACCCCGGGATCATGACCTCAGCCGAAGGCAGATGTTTAATGACTGAGCCACCCAGGCGCCCCCTGGGTTTAAATTGTCTCCATTGTTTTGATTTAAACAAGTTATTTCACTTTTCTCTGCTTTCATTATCTCATCTGTTAGAATGGGGGATGTTATTATTACCTACTTCATCAGATTTTATGTGAATCAAATTTAGGATGTGTTAATGCTTAGAACAGGACTTAGCACATACTGTGACCTTAAGTGTTTTCCATTACTGTTTTCTAAATAGCATTTAACATTTTTATTAAATTCTAAATTCACCTTTAAAATGTTATTGCAGTCTTATTTTCTAAATCTAACTGTTAACTTTTTACTTCCCATTAGGAATCTAATTCTGATACAGTGTTTTGCCAGAGATAGTTCTGTGTGGCTGCCAACTGTAGAGCACAGCCAGGATTACAGATGGGATTGATCTCCTCAGCAGATGGGTCATAAACTTGATACCAGATTTATTTTAAGCTGTTAACAAGAAATAAGGAATATTTCAGAGGTTATATCTCAAAAACTTTGAAAATCATATGAGAGAATAACTGTGAATAACAGCCCCTTCTCTGTATGGCTTTGGCATACCTATTGCCCCTTCTAAGTGTAATTGTCTTATTCCTAGTGCTGTTGACAGGGCAACCCTGTGTGACCATGATTTATACCAAGTGACCTTGGCTGTCTGGCCAGAGGGAGTACTGATCCACATGCTAACCAGTGACCTGTGATCTGACTCCCTCTGAATGAGATGAGCCGGGGCATCCAGATCCTTGCTGGAATTTGAATGGGGAACATAGAATCAAGCAGTTAGCCGTAGGCCCCAAAGCAAAAAGAATGTGTTTTTTGTTTTGTTTGTTTTGTTTTGTTTTTAGGTAGGCTCCATGGCCATCATGGGGCTTAAACTCACAACCCTGAGATTAAGAGTCCCGGGCTCTACCAACTGAGCCAGCCAGGCACCCCAATTAAAGAATGGAGTGAGATAGGGAAGGAGTCATGTGGATTCAGCCAGGTTCATACCCAGATTCTGAGGAAGCAAAAAAAAAAAAAAGAGCAAGTATCTGTTGGAAACAACAGGCCCAAAATGGAGTCACTTGTGCTAAGCCTCACCAAGATTTAATAGCTAATGCAGTTTCAGCCTCTTCTAGGAGCAGAATTTTATTTATTTATTTATTTATTTATTTATTATGTTTCAAATTTTTATTTAAATTTAACATATAGTATAATATTATTTTCAGGAGTATAATTTAGTGATTCATCACTTACATATAACACCCAGTGCTCATCACAAGCACCCTCCTTAATCCCCATCACCCATTTAGCCCATCCCTCCACCCAAATCCCCTCCAGCCACCCTCACGTTGCTTTCTATAGTTAAAGAGTCTTTCTAGGGGTGCCTGGGTGGCTCAGATGGTTGGGCGTGTCTGCCTTCCACTCAGGTCCTGATCTGGGATCGAGCCCCGAGTTGGGCTCCCTGCTCAGTGCAGAGCCTGCTTATCCCTCTCCCTCTGCCAGTCCCTCTGCTTGTGCTCTCTGGGTCTCTCTCTCTGTCAAATAAATAAAATAAAATCTTAAAAAAAAAAAGAGTCTGTCTAGGAGTGGAATTTTAAACCAATCAGTCTGGAATTTCCTGATCAGCACTTGTAAGCTCATCAGCCTGGTAAGACCCCTGCCCTGTAAGCTTGCTTGAAAGAATCAATCTTTTAACTTTCTTGTCCCACACTCTATCTGCCTATGAAAGCCTTCTATTTTGTACAACTCCTAGGACCTCCTTTCATTTTGCTAGATGGGATACTGCCCCATTTATGGATCCTTGGAAAAAAGCTAACTAGACCTTTAAATTTACTCAGTTGGGGGTACCTGGGTGGCTTAGTCAGTCAAGTGTCCAACTCTTGGTTTTGGCTCAGGTCATGATCTCAGAATTGTGAGATTGAGCCCCATGCAGGGTGTGGACCCTGCTTAAGATTTTCCAAAATGGAACATTTTGATATATTTTGATACATTTTGATACATTATCCTCTAAAAATTCCTTAAGTATACAATTCATATGGTTTTATGAGGTCGGCCTGGATGCATGGACATTCAGATTGTTTTAAAATTCACTTTCCAGATTCCCACTTTAAAAAAATTTTTTTTAGATTTTATTTATTTATTTGAGAGAAAGCAAGGAGCACAAGTGGAGGGGGAGGGGCAAGGGGAGAGGGAGAAGCAGACTCTCTGCTGAGCAGGGAGCCATATGCGGGACTTGATCCCAGGACCCTGGAATCATGACCTGAGCTGAAGTAGACCCTTCACCGACTGAGCCACCCAGGCGTCCTCCCCCACCAAAAAAAATAGGTGTATATATATATATATATATCATCTCATTGAAAGATATATTTCCAACAAAATGTTGCCTTATGTTTTTAATACTTATCAATTTTTATAATACATCTCTCCTATTTTGATCAGTTGTGTACTAACAGTAACTGTTAAAACAGTCATACAGAAGAAAATAAGTTTTAAAACTTAGAGCTTTATACTCTTAGGAAATTTAAAATTTTTTTAACATATAGTTCTATTTACAGAGAAATACAATCATTTGACCAATAAAAGACGTGTGAACATAAAAATGTTGTGAGGATAAAATTTTATGAGGGAAGTGAAATGAAATACTAGATCAAGGAGAAAAAGTAATGAGATAAAATTTCTCACTTCCAAACCAGCTTCATGTGTTTTTAAAATGCCTAATTTCATTGACTTTCTTTAAAGAAGTAGTGTATTATTTTTTTTTAAAGATTTTATTTATTTATTTGACAGAGAGAGAGATAGCGAGAGAGGGAACACAAGCAGGGGGGAGTGGGAGAGGTTAGAAGCAGGCTTCCCGCTAAGTAGGGAGCCCGATGCGGGACTCGATCCCAGGACCCTGGGATCATGACCTGAGCCGAAGGCAGACGCTTAATGACTGAGCCACCCAGGTGCCCAGAAGTAGTGTATTATTGTCAAAAGTCAATATTTATAAATCACAGCAAATTATATCCATTACAACCACTTAAGCTTTTGATGAAAAATTTTAGAAATATCAATTAAAAAAGGTGTAAGAGATCAAGAGAATGAGAAGACAAGCCACAGCTGGGAGAAAATATTTGTAAAAGACACACCTAATAAAGGACTATTATCCAAAATATACAAAGGCTTTAAAAGTGAACAAAAAGAAGGGGCACCTGACTAGCTCAGTCAGTAGAGCATGTGACCCTTAATCTCAGGGTCCTGAGTTCAAGTCCCAAGTTGGGTGTGGGACTTAATTAAAAAAAAAAAAGTCAAGGGGCGTCTGGCTGGCTCTGTCAGTAAAGCATCCAACTCTTGATCTCAGGGTTGTGATTTCGAGCCCCATGTTGGGTATAGAGATTACTTAAATAAAACTTAAAATTAAAAACACAAACAAACCGATTAACAGACAACCTCATCAAAGAAAATGTAGGATGGCAAATAAGCATATGAAAAGATGTTCAACACCATATGTCATCAGGGAAATGCAAATTAAAATAATGAGATACCACTACACGTCTGTAGCTGGGGCACTGGGGAGCAAGTTTGAAGTTCTCTTTCACACCTCTCAGAATGGCCAAAATCCAGAACGCTACCACCACCACCAAATGCTCAGGAGGCTATGGAGCAGCAGGAACTCTCATTCATTGCTGATGATAATAGCCACTTTGAAAGACAGTGGCAGTTTCTTATAAAACTAAACACACTCTTGGGGCACCTGGGTGGCTCAGTCGTTAAGCGTCTGCCTTCGGCTCAGGTCATGATCCCGGAGTCCTGGGATCGAGCCCCACATCCGGCTCCTTGCTCAGCGGGAGGCCTGCTTCTCCCTCTCCCACTCCCCCTGCTTGTGTTCCCTCTCTCGCTGTCTCTCTCTCTCTGTCAAAAAATAAATAAAATCTTTAAAAAAAAAAAAAAACTAAACACACTCTTACCCTATGATCTAGCAATTGCCCTCCTGCGTATATATCCAAAAGAACTGAAAGCTATATTCACCTAAAAACTGCTCATAGCTGTTTCTCGCAGCTTTAACTCATAGTTGCCAAAGCCTGGAAACAACCAGGTAGGTAAATGGATAATCTGTGGTACATTCAGACAATGAAATATTATTCAGCACTAAGAAGAAATGAGCTATCCGGCCATGAGAAGACATGGAAGAAACTTAAATGCATATTACTATGTAGCAAAAGCCATTCGCTAAAGGCTACTGTATGATTCCAAATGTATGACATCCGGAAAAGTCAAACTATGAAGGCAGGAGAAAGATCAGCAGTTTCCAAGAGATACATGGAGCACAGAGGATTATTAGAGCGGTGAAAATAGTCTGTATGATACTACAGCGGTGTATACACGTCGTATACATTTGTTAAAACCCTTAGAATATACAATAACAAGAGTGAACCTTAATGTAAACTATGAACTTTGGGTGACAATGATGTGTTAATGTGGATTCATTGATTGTAATAAATGTTCTGCTGTGATGTGGAACATTGCTAGGAAGTAATATTATGAGTATGGTGACAAGGGTTTTATGGGAACACTATAATTTCTGCTCATTTTTGCTGCGAACCTAAAACTGCTCTGAAAAATAAAATATCTTTAAAAATAATTTTTTAGTTTTTGGGTCCTGATGCCAAGGTGACCAAGAAAAGGAGCAATGGTTGTGCCAAAAAGGACCCTGGTCACGTGCCATTTGTGAGTTATCACAACTTGTTATTGGAGGAATTTAAGCACGTTCTTTGGGACTCAGCTGGAAGAGGACCCTGGAAGTTTTGTGCCTGGCTTGCCCCAGATTTTGCCCCATGTGTTTTTCCCTTTGCTGATTGTGCTTTCCTTTCACTGTAATAAATCAGAGCCATGACTACCACTATATGCTGGGTCCTGTGAGTCTTCCTACTGAGTTACCCAACCTTGAGAGTGATCTTGGGAACCCTCAACATATTAGCTTTTTCCTCGTGTCTGTTTGGAATGCTCTCCTGCTCTGGGAATCTGTTGACAGTTTTCAGCACGAGAGAGAATAAAATGCTAGTGTTTCTTTATAAAAAGAAGGGGGCCCTGGCTGGCTGAGTTGGTAGAACATGCGACTCTCAATCCCAGGGTGTTGAGTTCAAGCCCCATGTTGGGAATAGAGTTTACTTAATAAAAAAATAAGTAAGTAAAAATGTAAAAAAGAAAAAGAAGTCTAGGTCATGAGTGCAGAGAAGCCTTATCTGCTCACCAATCTCAGAATTGTCCTAAGTATCACTCAGATAATCAGAATTCTGTTTGTGTGGGGAGTCCCTAAGCCCCACCTGGCACATCCTAACAGGTCTATGAGATTAGTGGTGACAGGATTGAGCTAGTTATTTTAGAATGGAGAGCTCATCCCAAGTCAACAAGAATATTCAAGGGGTGCCTGGATGGCTCAGTTGTTAAGCGTCTGCCTTCAGCTCAGGTCATGATCCCAGGATCCTGGGATCGAGCCCCACATCTGGCTCCCTACTCTGCGGGAAGCCTGCTTCTCCCTCTCCCACTCCCCCTGCTTGTGTTCCCCCTCTTGCTGTGTCTCCCTCTGTCGAATAAATAAATAAAATCTTAAAAAAAAGGTGATTGAGATGTAACCTTGCACTTTTACCCATTTAACTTTCTAATCTCTACTTGATGTCTTTTAGGCATCTCAAAGTTGGTATATCTCAGATTGAATTCTTGATTTTCGATCCTTTCCAATCTTCTTCCTCCATAGTCTTTTCCACCTAGTAATGGTACCTCCATCCTCCAGTTGATCATACCAGGAACGTGGTAAATATTTGGGGGTGGGGGAGTGCCACAATTTATTTATGACAAATATTCCACATCCGTGACCCTCCCCATTCAGAAGTTCTTTGAGATAATGCTGTCAGCCTTGGCCAGATAAGTCATCCGACTCGCCTCTCCTGAAAATGGCTCTGCAGATAACATAGATTTTAAACTGCCTATTGACCTGCCTGTCATCTTGTCAACCTCAGCCATGTTTTTCTGGTTGGACATGATGATGCAGTTGCCGGCAAAGTGTTTCTGCAGCATGTACAGGCCCAGGAACTTGCCTGTGTCATTCTGCAGGTTGAGGCCACACTTGGTGCCACCACCATGAGCACACGTGCGCAAGGCTGGGAAATAGTCCTGAGTCCTCCTTGTCATCCCTTACAGCAACCGTATCATTATGAAGTTCATCTGGACTCTGTGTGCATCGTCGCACCTCCACTGTTGTCACAAAATCTGGGCCACTGTTGTACCTCTTCTGACCTACTGAACTGGCCTTCTAAATGGTCAGCTGGCTTCCACTCTTCTGGCTTCCAATTCATTCTCCACAAAACAGCCAGAGTGGGACGCCTGGGTGGCTCAGTTGGTTAAGCGTCTGCCTTCGGCTCAGGTCACGATCCCCGGGTCCTGGGATCGAGTTCCGCATCGGGCTCCCTGCTCAGCGGGGAGCCTGCTTCTCTCTCTGCCTGCCTCTCTCTCTCTCTCTCTCATTCTCTCTGACAAATAAATAAAATCTTAAAAACAAAACAAAACAAAAACAACAACAACCAGCCAGAGTGGTTGTCTTAGGTCCGGTTCCCTAAGCCAGATCGTTAGGAAGATTTAGGTGCAAGTGATCTTCCTAGGAGAAGCTGGTAAGGGAGAGGGGAAGCAGGACTGGGAGGAAAACGGGCAGTAGTGCAATTTCGGTTCAAGTCCTGTGGATAGTAGCTTGATACCTCAGGGGAACTCTGGAGTATAAATTATACCCCATTTGCTCTAACTTGAGGCAAGGAAGCTGACATTTATTTATTTACAGATTTACTTTTTTTAAAGTTTATTATGTTTTAAGTAATCTCTACACCCAAAGTGGGGCTCGAATTCATGACCCCGAGATTAAGAGTTGCATGCTCTACCTTGCCCTTCCCTCTTCCTCTGCTCCAGCTATACTATTTGCTGTTCCTTGAATATTCCAAGATGCTCCTACCTTCAAGTCTTTGCTCAAAATGTCACCTTCTCAAGGAGGGCTTCTCTGACCCCCTATTTTATTTTATTTTATTTTATTTTTAAGGTTTTATTTATTTATTTGACAGAGAGAGACAACAAGAGAGGGAGCAGAAGCAGGGGGAGTGGGAGAGGGAGTAGGAGGCTTCCCACGGAGCAGGGAGCCCGACGTGGGGCTCAATCCCAGGACCCTGGGTTAATGACCTGAGCCGAAGGCAGACACTTAATGACTGAGCCACTCAGGCACCCCTTTGACCCCCTATTTTAAATTCATCTCCCCAGCAATCTCTATTCATTTCCTCTGCCATTTTTGTTGTTGTTGTTAATAAAACATTTGTTATCATCTGAAAAAAAAAGAGTACAGTACTCTTTCAACTGAGCTAGCCAGGTACCCCTAGGAAGCTGACTTTTTTTTTTTTTTAAGATTTTATTTATTTATTTGACAGAGAGAGAGACAGCGAGAGAGGGAACACAAGCAGGGGAGTGGGAGAGGGAGAAGAAGGCTTCCTGCTGAGCAGGAAGCCCGATGCGGGGCTTGATCCAGGACCCTGGGATCATGACCTGAGCTGAAGGTAGACGCTTAACGACTGACCCACCCAGGCGCCCCTAGGAAGCTGACTTTTATACATCCATACTGTTTAGTCATTGACAAAATGCTACCTAGGGGAATGTAAACTCTAAGATACTTCCAGCTCTCTGTGCATGTGGGCAAAGCTGCTCTAGTAGCCCTCAGCTAAAATGGTTTATCTGGGTCTGGAGGATTCTCCTTCAAAAACAGTTCACTCAAGCCTAGCAAAACTAGGTTGATGCTGTCAGCCAGTGGGTGGGGACAAGGGAAATTGTGGTTTCTCTCCCGGTGGGCCTCTTCATGGGGTTGCTTCCTCTTCACAGCATGGCACCTGGATTCCAAGAGTGGGAGTTCCATGAGACATTAAGTTGAAGCTACTAGTTTCTTAACACTTGGGCCCAAAACTGACACTTTGGTGTTACATTCATTGGTAAAAATCATGAAACTCATTCAGACTCGAAAGGAGAAGATATAGACCCCACTTATAGATAGGAGTGTCAGAGAATTTGTGCATCTTAAGCTCCCCCCAACCCACCCACCCCACCCCAGGTGCAAAAAGGTGGTTATATTAAAGCACTGGGACAGGACCTGTGGACAGAAAGAATTGCCTGTACATCTTAGTGCATCTTAATCTGTCATAATCTTCCTTCTGGCCACAAAATGTTCACATTCCTTTTACATGTAAAATACAATAATCTTCTCCCAAGACCTCTAAATATTTCATCCTATTTTGAGCGTCAGGCTCAACCTAGCATGCAGGATAACTTTTGGTCACTTATAGGGGCACCTGGGTGGCTCAGTCGGTTAGGCGTCTGCCTTCTGCTCGGGTCATGATCTCAGGGTCCTGGGATTGAGCCCCTCATCGGGCTCCCTGCTCGGCGGGGAGTCTGCCACTCCCTCTCCCTCTGCTACTCTCTGTCAAGTAAATAAATAAAATCTTTAAAACAAACAAACATTTGGTCACTTATTGCATGGCAGACATGTGAAAGAGGACCTCAACTGTCTCCATTTTGACCTGTCTGTACTTTAGAATTGAGTTCTTTCCAGCTTACCTCTTAACTCAGGCAAAAGACCCTGCGTGCAAAGCATCCCTTGGTGGGTACTGAAACTACCCCTCAAGTAAGAAGGACTGCCCTGAATCGGCAAGGCCCTGAGTGATTGATCCCAAGACAGTGATCAACCTGATCCTTTTTGCCTACATACATGTACCCCCAACCTTTGTTCCGCATTTTCCTCATATAAACCCAGACGTATTTTCAGCACTTTGGAGACAGTCTGAAAAGTTAGTCCACTGTCTTCTTAGTGTTGACCTCACTAAAATAAATTCCTTTGTTTTACCGCCGCTTGTCTCTCTGCCTTTGGATTTTGTCAGTGGCCAGTGGCTGAACCTGGTCTGTTTGGGACCCTCAGAGCCAGGTGCTCTTGCATCCCTGTGCCCCTGTTACATACCTACAACTCCTGGACTGGAAGAGCCACAAGAAGGACCTTTATCTGTCTTTTTCACTCAAACCAGTACTTGGTCCATAATAGGTACACTGTATACAGTTATTGAATGGGTAATCTTTTTTCTTTCTTTTTTTTTTTTAAAAGATTTTATTTATCCGACAGAGAGAGACACAGCAAGAGAGGGAACACAAGCAGGGGGCAGTGGGAGAGGGAGAAGCAGGCTTCCTGCTGAGCAGGGAGCCCGATGCGGGGCTCGATCCCAGGACCCCGGGATCATGACCTGAGCCGAAGGCAGACGCTTAATGACTGAGCCACCCAGGCGCCCCTCTTTTTTCTTTTTTAAGATTTTATTTTTAAGTAACCTCTACACCCAGTGTGGGGCTCGAACTTATAACCCCGAGATCAAGAGTCGCATGCTCCACCAACTGAGCCAACCAGTGGTTCCTTGAATGGGTAATCTTTTTTTTTTTAATATTTTATTTATTTATTTGAGAGAGAGAGAGCACAAACAAGGGGTAGGGGCAGAGGGAGAGGGAGAAGCAGACTCCCCACTGAGCAGGGAGCCTGATGCCGGGCTCAATCCCAGAACCCTGAGATTATGACCTGAGCCGAAGGCAGACACCATGTTCCACCAACTGAGCCACCCAGGCATCCCTTGAATGGGTAATTTTTTTTTTTTTTAATTTAGCTCCTCAGTTGCACCAGTTATATTTCAAATGCTCAATAGTGGCAGGTGGGTACCGGCTACCACTTTGGACAGCACAGATTTTTTTTTTTTTTTTTTTAGATTTTATTTATTTATTTGTCAGAGAGAGAGAGAGCACAAGCAGGGGGAGCGGCAGGCAGAGGGAGAAGCAGGCTCCCCGCTGAGCAAGGAGCCTGATGCGGGACTTGATCCCACGATCCTGGGATCATGACCTGAGCCGAAGGCAGACGCTTAACCGACTGAGCCACCCAGGCATCCCTGAATGGGTGACCTTATTTCTCACTTTTCAATTGAAAAAATTGACACTCAGAGAGGGTAAGTAAATTTCCAAAGGTTAGAGAGTAATAGTCAAATCAGTATTAATTTTTTTACTCTACAGAAAATCAGTATAATCATGTAGAAAGTTGAGAGCATAATCTATGTGTGTATTTTTCTCTGTCACATACATGAAAGCACACACACAAACTTGTTTAGAAATTATTATGGAAACCCTTACTATAGATGTGCATGAATCCACCCAGAGACCTCCTCTTATTTGGTCAAAGTCCAAGACTTTATTTTACAATAATAAGCAACAGACAAAAGGCATCAAATATAATAATTCTTTAACTTATCCAAGAAATGTTTAGTGAGGGCCTGCAATATACCAGGCAGGCAGTGTTCTGGACACTGGAGATACAACAGCTAACAAAACCGAGTCCCTTGTAGCTAATGTTTTAGGGGGAGGAAACAGACAATAAGCAAATGAACAAATATGTAGGTTATCAGATGACAGTAAGTGCTAAGGCAAAAAATAATACAGGGTAGGGGTGTTTGGGTGGCTCTGCCTTCGGCTCAGGTCATGATCCTGGCATCCTGGGATTGAGTCCCACATTGGGCTCCCTGCTCAGCTGGGAGTCTGTTTCTCTCTCCCCCCACCACCCACCCCCCATGCTCTCTCTCACTAATAAATAAAATCTTAAAAAAATAATGTAGGGTAAAGAGAAAAGAAAGTATGGTGGGTTGGGACAGGTCTATTTGTTTGACTTAAACTCATTTGGAAAGTGTAGAGCATAGTGTCAGTGGGACTTAGAATCTAGGGGTAGAAGGTAAGATTAGGCATGATGAGAAAACAAGATGACAGAGGGTAAGCAAGGGTACTGGCCACTGGAAGGAACAGATGCGACTGACAGCTTGAAGAGGTCAAGATTTGGTGATTGTCCAAACGTGGGAAGGGTGGAAATAGATAGAGCCAAGGATGATTTTCACACCGAAAGAGTAGGAGACCAGGAAAATGATGAAATAAGCGCATTTGGAGAGGGAGCTGGACAGGAGAATTCAAGTTCATAAACGAGCCAGCTAGCAGCTTAAGGCAAAAACGCTAAGTCCAGGAATCCTGTACAGCAGATTTGTTAACTTTTTTTTTTAAAGATTTTATTTATTTATTTGAGATAGAGAGATACAGAAAAAGAGAGAGCATGAGCAGGGGAGTAGGGGGAAGGGCAGAGGCAGAGGGAGAAGCAGACTCCTTGCTGAGCAGGGAGCCTGATTCAGGGCTCAATCACGACCTTAGCCGAAGGTAGACACTTAATGGACTGAGCCACCTAGGCACCCCCATTTATTAACTTCTAAAAGATTTCTCTTTAAATATTTTTAAATTGTAGTAAAATATATATAACACTTAAATTTTTTTTTCCAGGTGTGTGTATAAGATACTGATTTGACAAGTCTATATGTTATGCTAAAACTTCCCATTTTAGGTGTATAGTTCAGTGGCCTTAAGTACATTCACACTGTTGTGCAACCATCACCACCATCCATCCATAGAACTCTTTCATCATCCCAAACTGAACTCTGTACTCATTAACCATTAACACCCAATTCCTTCCCCCCACCCCAAGCCCTGGCAACCACCATTCTACTTTGTCTCCATGAATTTGACTACTTTAGGTATCTCATATAAATGGAATCATACTGAAGGGGAGGAAAAATAATTTTCTCTCTACCCTTCTGAGTTTTTGGCTGAGACCCCTGTAATAAAAGACATGTTAACAAGAGAAAAACAGAGTTTATTAATATGTATACCTCATGTAACAGGGGAGATACTTGGGAAGAATGAATAAATCCCAGAGGAAGCCCAAGCTACCACTTTAAATACCATCTTCAGTATAAACAAAGGAAGATGTTGGGGTGGGGGCGTTGGGGGAGGCCAGTTATGGGAGGTTAACCAGGAAAAGCATAGTAAACAAGGGTAAGGT
Source organism: Neomonachus schauinslandi (assembly GCF_002201575.2). Taxonomy (NCBI): domain Eukaryota; kingdom Metazoa; phylum Chordata; class Mammalia; order Carnivora; family Phocidae; genus Neomonachus; species Neomonachus schauinslandi. The sequence continues at coordinate 89,898,389 of NC_058406.1, read as the reverse complement.
TTGTTTTGCACATTTAAATCAGTGTGTCTTCTCCATTTATAAGATTTCTTGTGATTTGGTCATCTTTCTTTGGCTGGTATAAAGAGGGAAACACCATTACAGATGCAGATTTCCTTTATAAATGTAAATTTCTCTTACAAAAAGGTAACTTCTATTGTGTTTTCAAAGCTTCTCCTGTGTCTTCTGTTCCTGGAAATAATCATTTCAAAACAACCCTGATGCCCAAGAGGCATACTTTGGGGTAGCATATTCTACTACCCACATTCTTGCCTTTGAAACGTCTTCAATTTTCATATCCAGAAGCTCAGTTGGTAGCTTTTTCCATATCTCATTGAACCAGTCTCTTAATCTTGAGACTAGGTCAATTAAGTTCGAGAGCCTGTACCTCATTTCAGAAGGTGGTATTTCAGGTGAGCTCCCAAAGTTAGGCCTAAATGGTGCAATCAATAGGGATTTAGTAAGAGGCATTTCTAGAGGCACCTGGGTGGCTCAATCAGTTAGGCGTACGACTCTTGGTTTTTGGCTCAGGTGGTGATCTCAGGGTCCTGAGATGGAGCCCCAAGTAGGGGCTGCACTCAGAGTCCGCTTGAGGTCATCTCTCCCTCTCCCTCTGCCCCTTCTGCTCGCACTCTCTCTCTCAAATAAATAAATAAATCTTAAAAAAAATATTAAAAGGCATTTCTATGGAAACAAAGGAAAAACAAAAGTTAATGGAACAGACTATAAACTGAGTTTTTGGGTCCAGAGGGCAGTTAGTCGAGAAGATTTCTAGATGTTGGGCTTGAATCAGCTTCAGTCAGAGTGAGGAGAGGCAGTGGTAATCATAGATTCTCCTGGGTTGCAGTTTGAATGTCTCTGGTGATGTCATCAGGTATCTCGTGTTCCAGTGAACTTTCTGGTTTGGCCCACATAAGAAGGCATGAAGGCTGTCCATACATGAGCTGTTGTGGTGACTTTGTGGAGTTTACATCAAGTCATCCAACTTCAGCTTTCAGGGTTTTGGGAAAACGACAGTTTTTGTTCTTATTGATCCCAAGTCAGAAGAGTGGGAGAAAATTGAAAATCTCCATACCTATTGGAGAAAACTAGATTTTAAGATCCAGTCCAGTTTGCAGGTAGATAACAAAACCTCAAAGACAATGAACAGTACTAAAATCTGATATCCCCAAAAGTATGCCACTGAAAATTATTTTTCCTCCTCTCCCTGCCCCCTTACAGTATTTGTCCTTTTTGTGACTGGCTTATCACTTAGCATAACGTCTTCAAGTTTCAACCATATTGTAGCATGTTAGAATTTCATTCCTTTTAAAGGCTGAACAATATTTCATTGTATGTATACACAACTTTTACCTATTGATGGACATGTGGATTGTTGCTACCTTTTGCTGTTCTGAATGTGACTGCTGTGAACACTGGTGTGCAAATATCTGTTCAAGTCTCTGCTTTCAATTCTTTTGCATATAAACTGTTAATAGATAAACTGAAGCATATCGAAATTTTTAAGAATTGGAGCAAACATCAATTTGGATTGGGTAGGTCCTAACCACTGCCAGGAACTAGAGGAAAGACTTCTATAGGGAAGATGCCAAGCCAAGCAAGGAAATTATTTGATTGGTTACTGCTTCACCAGGTACCTTATTTAGGAAAGCCTAGGTGGCTGCCATTGTATACTCTTAGGTCTCCATGTTTTAACCTTGAGGCATCTACAGGCTTAGGTTTGGGTTTGCTTATGTAGGCTGCCCAGGCATTAGTGACACCTCAGTCTAATGGCCTCCTTTGTTTAATGAATTTAAAAATAGCCAGAAGTAGAATTCACTTAACTTTTTAATTTTATTATTTTTAAAGATTTTATTTATTTATTTGACAGAGAGAGACACACCGAGAGAGGGAACACAAGCAGGGTGAGTAGGAGAGGGAGAAGCAGGCTTCCCGCAGAGCAGGGAGCCCGATGTGAGACTCGACCCCAGGACCCTGGGATCATGACCCGAGCTGAAGGCAGTCGCTTAACCAACTGAGCCACCCAGGCGCCCGAATTCACTTAACTTTTAAGATTGTGTTTAAATTATATATCCTGTAATAAGGAATATGCTCCTCTAATGAAGACAGTCTACTAAAACTGCAGTTTCCCCAGGCCAATAGGAACGTCTCAAACAGTGAAGCTTGAGTTGTTTTTTTACCATGAGACCAGACCGCTCAAAACACCAAAGACAAGAATTGTGTAATCTATTTTTGTGACATTCCAAAGCTGTTAGTACTGTCCTTTGCATATTGTGGTATTAAGTATTTGAAAGTACAGTTCTAACATAATTTACGGTATATTAGCGGATTATTAATTCATTAACAAACACCAGCTTTTGAGTCTCTTATAATGGACTAAAAAGATATTTTTCCCAAAGAAAGCAGCTTCGCATCTTCTCTTCCCCTCCTTAAACTCCTCCACCACATACAATAAAGAAATAACTGATTATAAAGTGTCAGGTTGGATGTCTGGCAGGGGCAGGACTTGATACAGTAACTTTTCTAAGAGATCACACAGTTGCACCTCCAGCATGCAGAAATTACCAGTTGGAGGGCTGGGGGCTGAAAGAACGTTCTTCTGAGCTCAGGTGTTACTGGACCGACTTTATCCAGTCTAGAGTGTCCTCAAGGCCCCTGTAGATTGTTCCTAGGATCTGAGAGACGGCGGATTAGGACACAAGCCGGCCGCCCGCTCGCGCTCAGCCTCGCCGCTGGCCTTGCTGCCTTCCGCTGCCCGGGACCGTTTTCTGTTCTTTGTGCGAACCGGAGAGCCAGGAACGCAACAGCCGCCGGAGCCGGCCGCCCTGCTCGCGGCCCGCAGACGCGCCTGGCGCGGCGCCGCCTCGGCCCAACAGTCTCGGCCCCCGGCGGACCAGGCCGGGTCGCAGCCGCGCGCCAGCGGGGGACGTGGCGGAGACAGTGGTCTCCTCCAAGGTTCGGAGGGACCCCTCCAAAATGAATTCGGGGCATGCGCCACACCGGCCGTTAAGAGACGCAAAACCGACGCCTCGCAGCCTGGAGCCTGGAGGCAAAGGGCTGTCGGGCTGCAGACTAGAGCGGACGGCGGGAGCGCCCGCGGCGCACGTGTGGGCGCCGCAGGTGTGATCGCGGGCGGGTAACGTCACGCAGCGAGGCGGTGCGTGCGGGGGCGTCAGGGGCGGGGCCTGGAGTTAAATACAGTGGCGGCTGCGGGCTAGCCCCTAGTGTTCGCAGCGCTTCGCCTTCTCTGCTGGTGTGCTCCTTCGTGGGTAAGACGTGCGGGGACCGGGTACTCATGTGCTATGAGGACTCTGACATTAGGTCGCTTGGGGGGGGGGGGGGCGGTGAGATACGACCTAGTAACTCCTCTAAGTTGGTGATTGACATGTTGTGTACATTTTAGGCTGAGAACCAAAATTTAAATTCAAGTCCATCAGTGAACTGGATATCGGAAGTGTTTTTAGCTTCTCAGTTACTTCGGGCATTTTTTTTTCCTCCTTGAAATTTCATTTTGATCATGGATGAGGAAGTGATTGAAAAGCAATTTGGGGGTGCCTGCTGTCTCATGGGGTAGAGCATGCGATTCTTGATCTCATGGTCATGAATTAAAAGTCCGACGTTGGTGGTGGAGCCTGATTAAAAAATGATGAAGCAGATAATAAACTTGAGAGAGGGCTTTGATGAAACAGTCATAATTTATAGGATTGTTCAGATTGTATCAAACCTAACAGGAAAAGGGAAGAAGGGGAGTTAACTGCATTTAGCTAGGTTTGTCCTGGTGAAAAGTGACGTGGGCTTTCTGAGCCTGTTTTATCTGAAGCCATGCTTATTAAGCAAATTCTGTTGATTAGATTAGATGGTAACAGGTAAAGAGAAGGGAGGAAGCTTGCTCTGTCCCTTGTTGATCTAGGCAGCTATTGCGTCCAGTCTCCTTTATAAAAAACTGTTTTGTATTTACATTTTGTATTTACAGTTGGGTCATTGCTGATTCATAGAGCTTGAAGGATACATTGGCTTTTTTGTTTCAAGAAAACTTGGAAACAAAATGGAAGAAAACAAACAGGTAATGCTACTTTTCTTAAACCTGCTTGTATGACTCTCAAGAGGTATCCCTGAGATGGATTGTGAAGTAGTTAAAAGTAAAATCTCCTCAAATTTAGCTCCTAGCATTTCTTGGTGTTGGATGGGATCGAACAAGGATATACATAGATAAAATTCCATATTTGTATATGAAGTGAAAAAAAGTATCAGTTATTTTAAGTAGCAAAATCTACTTTAAAAATACTCTTAAGTGGTATTTTAGTAGTGTTAATGTGCTTTTGGATCCGCGGGCGATTTTGTTCACGAAAGATGCTGAATTGAGGAGGTGTGGGGTGAGGCCTGAGATTCTGCATTTCAAGGAAATCCAGGTAAAGAGGACCAATGGGAACCACATTTGGAGTGTGTGCTGTCCGATAGGTAGCCACATGCTACACGTGGTTACTGAACACTTAAAAATGCCTTATTAAGACTTAAATAAAAAGGAAGTCTTTAGTCAGGACTACCACCACAAGAGCATTGTAGTAGAGGAGAGGTGGTGAAAACCCCCATTTTCAACTGCTGGGGATTTATAGCCATGAGCAGAAGGGCTGAGCGGATGGAAGAGACCACGAGTTTTGGGTGTTAAGCAGAATTTAATAGGATTCTTGATAAGGCAGCTCAGGGGGATCAAATTATTAAGGGGTGGTGGCAAGGAATTTGATCAGATTGTGAGATTAAGGGTGGGGAATTCTCTAAATTGACTTAGTAGGATTCTTGCTAAACTGGCCTAAGCAGGCCCAAGATAGGATGGTGTCCAGGTCAAGGCCTAATCAGAAGACGGCTTAGAGGAGCCAGACTTTAGTTTGGTCAACGAGTCTCAGTCTCCTGCCTACCTGTATTCCAGTCTTTGGCAGTTCATTAAAGGTCCCTTGTGGCTAGGAGACTTAGACTTGTTAAATGCATTAGTAGTTTTCCCTTCAGCTGACTCTAAGCTCTCAGAAGCATAAAGCCAGATTATCACTTAATAAAAGATAAAAAAAGACCGTGGAGGCTTGGATGAACCATGGAGGAAATGCAGTACCACTGGGTGATTTTTTTTGGACAGAGGTGGTTGAAAGGCCAATGGATTTTACCAAGTAATTGGGAAATGAAGCTGGTTTTTCCTTAATTCCTGAAGTTGCACATGATTTCTGTTTCAGTGCAACAGTATGGATAATTGTGAAGTTCCCAGCAAGAAAGTGATTGAGTTCAAACCACCAGTGTACGAACAGAGATACTACTTTGTTAAAAACTTAGTGAATCGACATGGACTCAAGAAGGTAGGTATCTTTCCAAACACTTAAGACTGTCTTATCAACTGTTTAGTCAAAAAATACAAGAAAAACTTAAGGATTTGGCAAGTAAGCAGAGACTATTTGAAGATGTGTTGCAAGGAAGGAAAGGGATTAGTGCAATAGGGAGAACACTGACCATAAGATCTGCATGCATCAATAGTTGGGGAAAAAGGGGAAAAAGGTTTTTCTCTAGAGTAAACAACTGATTTGTGAGGGAGTGGGATAAAAGTGGTGTGATTGGAGAGTATAATGTGTTAATCTAAGGCTATCCTGTTTTCTAGGAGGGGGCCTTAAATACAGGCTGCTTCTGCCTTCAGACTGAGGGCAGGGTAAATTTCAGGGGTCTGTAGGAAGGAGAAGCTTGAGCTAAATTTTGGTTAACAAGAAATTGGGTATACTATGTAAAAAGCAGTTTAAAACTTCCTAAGGCTGTAGTTTGCTTTTGGACTAGGTTTTTTAAAGATTTTATTTTAGAGTGAGAGCACAAGCCGGAGGGGAGAGGCAAAGGGAGAAGCAGACTCCTGGCTGATCAGGGAGCCTGATGTGGGACTCCATCCCAGGACCCTGGGATCATGACCTGAGCTGAAGGCAGACGCTTAACCAACCGAGCCACCCAGGCACCCCTAGATTAGGTTTTTTTTGATGCTATGTAACCCTTCTCCCACTGTCCCATAAATATACCAGCTTCAGAAAGGAAAATTACTGCTTGTGGCTAAGGGTGCAATATTGTGGTAGATTGCAAGGTTTACCTAAAATACTGAAGGTAAAAAAATGAAACACATCTGAGGAAAAATTGGATTGAATATAGGTTGAATGTGCCTATTGCTAAGGTATAGCTATAGTCCCTTTTTCCAGAGGGGAATTTTTTTTGGAAGCAACTTAGTAAATGCTGTAATTGGTTTTCTGATAGTGAATTTTGAGGTAAACTTTAGTCTGTTCCAGATTTAACACTTTGTGCATCTTAGGATAATATGGTATCTTTCATGTCTGAGTATCCAAAAATAGTTAAAATCTGCAGATACCCCCTTAAGGCTGGATTAGAGCCAGTTAGCTACCCTAGAAGCTGATTTGGGATATCTTTGGGATTGGGTGCCATTAAACTTAAGTCTTAATTTTCTTTTCCTCCTAAAGTGGGAATCAAATTTAGGTGAGAGCGGTTAATGAAGACTTTAGTGCATAATTAAGAAATCCATTTAAGAATACACATAAATGTACATTAAGGGGATTAGATTAACAACACTGAATATAAATCCCTAAAACATTGGTCAAGATCGGGCACCCTTGTCTTAAGTTAAAAGCCGCTCAGAGGTTCAAAGTTCTGTTTTATAGGGTACTTGCCTACCATGTGGGGTTCTCTGGGTGCCAGACCCTGAGGGTGTTCTGGGTGCCAGGCACTCACGTGAATGCCTTTCTTGCAGTCCAAACACTAACAGCTTATTTCCTGCCCACTCCTCCCTTAAGTTTCAGATTAATTTCCTTTTTGTGTACTTTTTTCTACCAAAAAGATCTTGACATAATTATATGGTAATTCTGATAACCACTTACACTCTGTAAGTTTTTGGTCCTATTTAACTTCTGGCAATAATGTCTTCAATGTTCTGTTTCATCCGTAGATTGCAGACTTGGGCTTCGGTGATGCCACACTTTTATGGATGCTGAAATATCACCGCTGCGTTCAATATCTTGTTGGAGTAGATATTGCTGCCAGACCCTTTGAATGGGGAGGGTAATACCAAGTTTCTGAAAGTATTGTGCATTAATCTAAAACTAGTAGCACTATGAGGAAGTGTCAAGTTTTATACAGCTTATTTTAAGATTGGCACTGAGAGCCTCAAGCTCACTGAATGACTGTGCCATAACATTGTGAATGATAACAGTAGTTTTTCCTACCAACGTAGAAAGTATAGACTGTTAAATTATAGTAGACAAAGCATTGCAGATTCAATTTTCAATGGCAAAATGCTGGACACCAGGAGAACTCATTAGAGGATTGAAATTGCCCCAGACCTCTTACTTTAAGCCTGAGCAGCTCTCCAGTCTCATATATATTGACTTGCAGATTTTTTTCAGGACTGTTTTTCTTCTAAAGAAAGCTAATCACTGATCCAAAGGGAGCTGGAAGACCAAAAGTATTAAATGGCGAGAGAATCGGCAGTATTCAATCTTGTTCTCATTGGCCAGTAATCTATGAGGAAGTTACCCTATGACCTCGTGCTTACTACCTCAAGTCATGGAAAACTCACTTAGGTAGACACTGATCAGAGGAGCAGATCATCAGAATTCTATAGCTGGTGAGATTCTGAATAGATTATAGTGTTAATTTCCCTTCTGTTTTTGCAGGGGTAGGTTGTCTCCAGGAGTGGGGGGGTACATCGTTCCTCGGGAACTAGATTTGACCATAACCTTGTACCGTGGTTCTGCTGTACAAAAAGACTCCCGTTTGTGTGGATTTGATTTGATAACATGTATTGAATTGTAAGTATTAAAATTGATTCTTACTGTATAAATTTATTAGAAAAATCTGAATTAGTTCTCAGTAAATTGAGTGTCCTAACTAGATTTAAGTTGTAATCAAATTTATTTGTAAAGCAGGTTGACGGGATTGACTTTAATTTCAGATTTACAGATGGAGGAGCTGCAAAATAGCACCAGGAATATCCTGTATCCAGACTCACCTATTAAAGTTTTCCTAATTTTTTAAGGATTTTGAGCGCAAGAGATCTCAAGAGCACCAGGAAGAGCATAAGCTGGGGGGGGGAGGGGTGGGCGGCAGAGGCAGAGGGAGAAGCAGGCTCCCCCCTGAGCAGGGGGCCCGACAGGACACGGGGCCCGACAGGACATGGGGCTGGATCCTAGGGACCTGAGCTGAAGGTAGACGCTTAGCCATGGAGCCACCTAGGTGCCCCTACTTTTTAAACACTATTTTTGAGCAGGGACGCCTGGGTGGCTCGTTAAGAGTCTGCCTTTGACTCAGGTCATGATCCCAGGGTCCTGGGATGGAGTCCCATATTGGGCTCCTTGCTCAGCAGGGAGCCTGCTTCTCCCTCTGCCTCTCCCCCTGCTTGTGTTCATGCATCCTCTCTTTGACAAATCTTTAAAAATATATTTGAGCACAGGTACATTTCTGTGGAATTTAACACATGTAGTTTAATGTAACTTACAGTCAAGGCACAGAACCGTTCCATTAACCCCCAAACAAACTTGGGCTGACCCCTTTGTGGCCACACCTTTCTCTCACCCCTGGCCAGCACCCATCCATTTTGCAGCATTGTTTTTGAGAACACTATAAAATTATCTAATTTCTTGGCAGTTTGTTCCTTATTCCTGAGTATTCCTTTGTATGATGTGCCACCTTTTCAAGCATTTAAGGCTATTTGGGTTTCCAGTGTGGAGTTACTATGAATATAACTGATACCATTCATGGAACAGGTTTTGCATGAACACAAGTTTCATTTAACCCTAGGAGTGGGATTATTGGGTCATATGATTTTTCTGATTCAGATTTTTGCTCTATTTCCTTCGCTTATGCATTGATTTTTTTTTTTTCTTCTGATGTGTGAATTTAAAGCAATAAATTGCACTCTAAGTGCATTATAGCTCTAACTATACATGTTTTGATGTGTAGTATTTGCACTGATGCTGCAAAGAAGCCAAATTGAAGCTCCTGAGTCATTTACCTATGTGTCTTCCTCTTACCGGTCTGAGAGGTTATGTTTCCCTCCCATCACCAGCCTGCTGAGCTGTAGTGGTTATGGGGAGATATATGGGCACATTTGCCCTAAAAATCGTATCAGTTGTGTCTTTAGAAACTTTTTTGGGGTACCTGGGTGGCTCAGTCATTGGGTGTCTGCCTTCGGCTCAGGTCATGATCCCAGGGTCCTGGGATTGAGCCCCGTGTCGGGCTCCCTGCTCGGTGGGGAGCCTGCTTCTCCGTCTCCTATTCCCCCTACTTGTGTTCCCTCTCGCTCGCTCTCTGTCAAATAAATAAAAATCTTAAAAAAAAAAAAAACCTTACATTTTTCAGGCATATACTCAGTGTCAAATTGCTTCTCCTGTTCCTATTTATTTTTTTACATTTATTTATTTGACAGAGATAGCACAAGTAGGCAGAGCGGCAGGCAGAGGGAGAGGGAGAAGCAGGCTCTCTGCTGAGCAGGGAGCCCGATGCGGGGCTCGATCCCAGGAGCCTGGGATCATGACCTGAGCCGAAGGCAGCCGCCTAACTGACTGAGCCACCCAGGCGCCCCTCTCCTGTTCCTTTTTAAGGCAAAGATAGAAGTGGGTTAGATTAACATACAGCATCAGGATAGAAATGGCTCACTGGGTCTAGTGGCCGCCTCTAATGGGGCAGCTGATCTGGTCCTTGGGTGTGGGTGAGAATCTACTGGGATCTGATGCCGAAACCCACAACTTTTGTGGGGCATGTGTTCTAGTCTCATAGCACTGCAGGCCTCCTGGGGAGCTTATACTTATGCTCATACTTTCTAGTTACTGACAGTGAGGCCCAGAGAGCCCTGAAAGAGGGGGCAACGTGGTCCAAGGGCAGGGTGAGTATTTAGGAATAGTTGGTTTTAGGTCATGTAAGTACCGTTACAAAGATTCAGAAGGGATAAATGTAGAGATTGTTTTGCTAAATCAACTAGGAAAATAATTGCATTGTCTTTCCCGTTGACCATTTCAGGATAGAACACTTAGATTCTGAAGATCTGGCCAAGTTTCCTGAAGTCGTATTTGGGTACTTTTCTCCTGGCATGGTTGTCATCAGCACACCAAACTCTGAATTCAATCCCCTGTTTCCAGCATCGACCTTTAGAGATCCAGATCACAGATTTGAGTGGAACAGAACGCAATTTCAGACGTGGTGAGTTCATAAATGTTTTTGTGAATTTTGTGGTGGGGTTGGGGGGAGATGACCCCACAGGAAGTCAATCTTGATACCTATACATTACTGAAGTTTTTTATCCTAATAAAATTTCCCAGAATTCAGCTTGGTATTTAATAAAAGGGACCACCATATTTGGGCAAAATAAATGGAAGTTTTTGGTCTCAGGCAGCTAAGCAAAGTGGGGCACCACGTGCCTTCTGATATGAAGTCAGGAGTAGGAGTACTGGTGTGGAGATGAAACAAAACAGGAAGGGGGTGTGTGTAGGGCAGTGAGGGTGAGCCTTATACCTTGGCACAAGTGTTCCTTGACAGATGGACAGATGGTCATGTTTCTGGCATGATTGCAAACCCAAATAGGACTTGGGGGGTGTGTAGCCATTGTGTTCTCCTTTTTCATGCCTACACTCTGCTCCATAACTTTCCCTGTCTCCACATTTTTGTGATTACCTGGAAACTTGACTCAGGACCCTAAAGCCCCTCAGAAGTAAGCAAACCCTGTATGGCATTATGTATTGCTGTAAGAATTTGCAAGTTGCGAAGTATTTTAGCTCATTGTATTTTCTATTCTACTGGAGATTTTTAATTTAACCATACCTTTCAAAAATGCGTTTCTTTTGATTTTAGGGCTTTGGATGTGGCAAAACTGTACAATTACTCCGTAGAGTTCACTGGTGTGGGGGATCCACCAGCAGGAGCTGAGCATGTTGGATACTGTACCCAGATAGGGGTCTTCCAGAAAAACGTAGCAAAGGCGACTGAATGGAGCATTTCCGAGCCAGAGGAACACGTTCCAGAGGAACACGTTTATGAAGTTGTGAGTATTCTTTGAGGTAGTGACCAGGGTAAGAAGCACGTGGGTTAGGATGGTGAACTCTGTAGGGGTCCCCACTGTAGAGATAAATGTAAATGAGTTTAGAATCCTTCATACCCACAACTGCCTTCAGGGTTGGTCTATCTACTTCGCCCTGGAGACCACGTGGCCTTTTGCCATGTCTCAAAGCACATTACAGAGAAAGATCAGAAGTCCTGGAAAGCCTCCAAGCTGATGTGCCAGTGACCCCCTATTGTAATCTGTTAGGATCAGCAGCACTTCCTCCATAGTGTGGCTCAGGAAATTGAGTATTGTAGCTGAACCTCCAAGCTTCTCAGGCCCTTTGGGTTTCAGGAGGTATGGTGAAGTATAAGCACATTGCCTTCCTAAGCATTTCCCTCTAATGTCAGGCAGGAACATTGGGTTGGTGTGAATTGGTGGAAAAAATTGGCTTTGGGAGACTTTTGATCATTAGAATTTTTTTTTAAGATTTTATTTATTTGACAGACAGCGAGAGAGGGAACACAAGCAGGGGGAGTGGGAGAGGGAGAAGCAGGCTTCCCGCTGAGCAGGGAGCCCCATGCGGGGCTCGATCCCAGGACCCCGGGATCATGACCTCAGCTGAAGGCAGATGCTTAACTGACTGAGCCACCCAGGCACCCCGATCATTAGAATTTTTAAAGCAGATCATATAGTTAATGACTGTGCTTGAGGCTTGATTCCCATTACATGGTGGCACACATGGCTAGTCGGATTTGATATGTATAGTTAATACACAGTTCATAATGTAAGAAGTTACTAATGAAGTGAAACCTCTTCCAATTTTTCCTTCAGGTTTACACCACCTCATACCCGAGTTTACAGCAAAGCAAATACTTCCGGCTTACTCTGAGTAGTGAGTCAGTCAAAGCAGTCGGCTTAATGAAAAGCAGGTTTCTCCGTGGTCCGAGGAAAAGGGAGGGCAATCGAGTGGTACCACTTGGCAGTTGTACCCCACAGTTTGGATTAACAGAAGCTCAAAGGGCCGAAATAGAGCAGTCCCCCAAACCTTACAGTGTGGGAGAGAAGTTCTATGTACCCCTGGAAAGACTCATTATTTATCCGAAGGTGAACCACTTGGTGGCCGGTAGTATGGAGAAGCTGAGAACAGTACTTGCTGAGGGACTTCGACTGAACGGAGATCAAAGTGCGGTGCAGGTGGAGTTGGTTGATTACCAAACACAACGCCTCTTTGATGAACATTTAATCAGCCCTGTGCTGGAGTCGTAAGTTTGGGCAACTTGGTTTTGAATTTCTCTAACCTTGTTTTTCATATGCTTTTTGCAGGGGTGGAGAGGCTGCAAAATGCACTTGTTCATGTTTGTGTTAGACCCAGTTGGATGTGACTTTAAACATTCTTAAAGCAAATTGGATTGTCAAATAAAACCTTTTCCCAGGGAATAAGTAGTTTCAGAAGTTTCTGCCTCCTTTGGGCTAAATGCTCACCTGTACTGTAATATTTGCCTAAAACATACAGGAAGTATTTGAAGATAAGAGCAGCCTCATCCCTGGCAGCTTCCTGGGTGGAATTGGGGTTGTTGTAGCAGTTGTGAATGAACAGCTTCACCCGGGGGGGGGGGGGGGGCGCTGGTTTAAATGAGAGACCTGAGTATAGAGGTTAGCTGACCACACTCTGCCACTAAAGGGACCTATTCATCTGCCGTCCTGTTCTGATGCACCTCAGGGATGAAGGTGTTTTTGGGTTTTTGTTACCACTTGAATATTCCAAATCCTATTCCAAGGAGAAAGAGCAAAGAAAGGGACAGGGCATGTGCTAGCTTTCTGGTAAGGTTGGTTCTACACCACTGTTCTGCTCCTTACTGAGCAGATGGAAGGATCACCTTACCACTCGAAAGCTGGGAGTTGTAGTTTCTCCTGGGCTGATGCGTGCCCAGTCCATGTCCTCCCGGGAAGGAACAAGGAGCGAAGGACCTTCGGCCACGTGCCGGTCTGCGCACAGCAGGCGTAGCCTCACTAACCAGGGGCAGGCTGGCTGTGGGGGGTGGGTGCCTGGGAACGGCCTCTTGGGGCCGTAGTTCTCAGGTTTTTTTTGAAGGGTTAATAAGTAGAAAGTGGATTTGAAGAGGAGGGTGGGGAAAGAAGGGACTCAAGAATAGAATCCAATCACATAATCTCTTGTTAAACTGTTCAGTCCCTCCACCCCCACCTTTCTAGACGGATTTTTCCATCTCGAATGCATAGGACCTGTAAGGCATACTCTTGCTACACCCCCCCCTCCCCCCAACAAAAGGCCCCCGTCTTTCTAGGCTTTTGCATGACTTCTGCATATGGCTTCCTTCTCATCTGTTAGAGCCAAGGTTTCAAGCCCAAGCCCCCTTGTCTTGTTGTCCTCCAGGCTAATTGATTACTTTGTTCAAGCTTCATCCCTTCCTGAGAACCTTTTCATATGATAGCTGTGGGTGATGGAGCTACTCTGTTTCCCATGTCTCTGGTGACATCAGGATCTACATCCTTTATTTGTCTTCACCCTCTATTTTGATACAGACCTTTGTACGTGGAAGGGTTCATTAATGGTCTAAGCCAGGTGTCAGATGTTCTTGTAGAGATAGTAAATCTTTGCAGCCTTGCCAACCACTGAGCTTTCTGGGAATTGAGGTGGAAAAGTGGCCACAGAGAAGGTGGATGTGTGTTCCACTAAAGTATAGACTAAAGGCAGCTGTTTTTGTCCATAGCTGGCAGTTTGTTATAAACAAAAAAGCTATGTACACTTACCCTTTAGCAGCATGAAAATGGAGATCATTCTAAATGGACAAAAGCAATTAGAGACTTTATTGTTGTAAACCCAGCCAAAGCTGGGTTTGCTAGGGGAATTTTTAGCTCACTTCTGTGTCTACTGGGAGCAATAACTGCCTCGAGTTTAAGCACTAAGAAGACTGCCTGGCCCAGAGTAATGTTCCTTATAAGGTAGCTGTGTTAATCTTAGCAGTGTTAGATAAGGGCTCATCCTCTTATCTAGGCAGCCAGTTCTCACAGCAGGGCATGTTGCAGGTCTAGAAAGTGAACAGTCCTTTAAGGTTGGGATCGAACATCCAATACCTGATTAAGAAAAGTGGCAACCCTAGGGGCGCCTGGGTGGCTGTCGGGTTAAGTGTCTGCCTTCAGCTCAGGTCATGATCCCAAGGTCCTGGGATCGAGCCCCACATGGGGCACTTTGCTCAGTGGGGAGCCTGCTTTGCCTGCCACTCCCCCTGCTTGTGCTTTGACAAAATCTTTAGGGTTACTACTTTTTACAGTATCTTCTCTGCTTTATATATAAAATGAGTTGTGTAAAGTTCTAGCCAGATTTCAGGTGTCTCAGTGTGGGGACCTACTGAAATAAAGACGAGTCCTCTCCAGCCACTCTTTTTAAAACAACTTGAGGGGCACCTGGGTGGCTCAGTGGGTTAAGCGTCTGCCTTCAGCTCCGGTCGTGATCCCAGGGTCCTGGGATGGAGCCCTGCATCAAGCTCTTCCCCCACCCCCCAGCTTATGCTCTCTCACTCTCAAATTTTAAAATATTTTGAGTAAGAACAGTGGGGAGAGGGAGAAGCAGGCCCCCCACCGAGCAGGGAGCCTGACATGGGGCTCGATCCTAGGACGCTGAGATCATGACCTGAGCTGAAGGCAGGCGCTTCACCGACTGAGCCACCCAGGTGTCCTCACTGTCCCTGTTCAACTTGCTCTCTGCTCTCCCTTCACCTCCCAGTGCATTCCCCCGCTCATGTAAAACCCACCCTCCAGGGGGCAGTGTTTGATGGCCACCTCCCCTTCATCCCTCTTTTATTTTCCAGCAGCTTCCTGTGAAAAGGGGACATGAAGGAATTTTAAAATTTTGAATCATGCTTTGCTATCAGTAGGTTTCTTTTTCCTCCATGCAGGCTGCATATTAGGCCCTTTCTGGGGGAGATGTTTAAAAGGAGCTTCCCTTTGCTTTCCTGTAGGGGAACTCCTGCCTGTGTATGTGTCCCTTATATGTTAGGTAAAACAAATTTCCTGTTATAAAACCAGTGCCAAATCCTGGTTTGAGAAGCCTTGGGGTGCAGAGATTGGTGAGCAACAGGAAGAAGTTGACAGCTCTGGCTGAAACTTGATATTAAGGTGTTTGGTGGTTTCTGTCTTACCGCTAGTATCCCTCCAAAACCCAAAAGAACAACCCTACCAATTAAAAACTGTAAACTCGTTTTTCTATAATCTAAAAAAAATTGTAAAAGTAAACTTTAAAAATGAAGACAACTCAGAACTATGTAGACACTAAAGTAAGCTTTATAATCTTTATGCTTTTTCTTAACTACCTGCTCCCGACACCATCTTTGGAAACTCCCTGCACCTCATTCAATGCTTTCTTGAAGACAGCAGCCCTGCCCACCATTCCTCAGAATTCCGAGGGATTAAAATGTCTATCTTCTGATACTATTTTATATAAATGGTATTGACTTTTTGATGCAGCTTCCTTTATCACTAGCAATGTATTTTATAAATTCATTTCCATCTATTTGCATTCATTTTAATGATCACTTTGCTTGGGGCACCTGGGTGGCTCAGTCATTAAGCGTCTGCCTTGGGCTCAGGTCGTGATCCCAGGGTCCTGGGATCAAGCCCCATATTGAGCTCTCTGCTCAGTAGGGAGCCTGCTTCTCCCTCTCCGTCTGCCCCTCCCCCTTGCTTGTGCATCCTCTCTCAAATAATTTTTTTAAAAATTAAAGTGATCGGGCGCCTGGGTGGCTCAGTCGGTTAAGCGACTGCCTTCGGCTCAGGTCATGATCCTGGAGTCCCGGGATCGAGTCCCACATCAGGCTCCCTGCTCGGCAGGGAGTCTGCTTCTCCCTCTGACCCTCTTCCCTCTCGTGCTCTCTGTCTCTCATTCTCTCTCTCTCTCAAATAAATAAATAAAATCTTTAAAAAAAAAAAATTAAAGTGATCACTTTTTTCTTAAGTTTATGTTAAAAAATGGCAGACTAAGGACAAAGTGTCCCTGAACTGTTTGTACCCCCTCCCATCTCACTCCTTAGAGACAACAAAGGTTCTTAGGTTCACAATAACTGGAACTACAAGTAGATTCCAGTTTTGCAAGAACCAGTGCCTTTTTCAGGGGGTGGATTGTTCCTTCTAGGAAAACCCTTGGAATGGACTGCAGGGTTTGTAAAGAAAGGCCTCAGCTTTTAAGATGGCTTTGCTCCAAGGAATTTCCCTGCACTGAATGGTAATGAAAAGTGTGGTTGCGTAGGAGAGGCAGTTCTTAAGAGGGAAAAATAGGGCCATAGCCCACCGCCAAAAGTAGGTGTGGAATGTGTGTTACCAGGTATTAGAACACCCCTGGCCCTTGGTCTGAATAAAAGTTTGCCTCCAACTGTTTCCATGGTCTAGAAGCTTCACGTCCTCACAGCACTGTGGCTCCAGGTTTGGTTTCCATGCCCTAGAGATGGCAGTGACTCTTCCACAGCTCCTCCCAACCCTTCCTCTGCTCAACTCTAGTCTCCTCACGCACACCACACCCTGCAGTTGAGCTCTCAGAGGTACTGCTCTCCACCCCAGGGGCTCAGTTCTGTCGCTGAGTATCAAGGACTAATTCCAAATGAAATTCCCTCAGCTAGGTGCCAACAAAAGCACCTTGTTACACAGGGTCCTGTGTGTTAGCTGCTGACAGGAGGTCAGGGAGGAGCGTCGTGCAAGGTGGAATCTCGAGCCGTCCCTTCAAGGATGCCAGGTGGTTTAACTGGCTAACATGCTTGCTCGCGGTAGAGGATGCCCCTCTTCCAGGGATATCCCGCAATAGGGAACAGATAGGCGTTTTCCAGAGGTCTTGCAAAACAAGCTTGTAGGAGTCAGAGGTCATAAATTTGTACGGTAGATGTTTCACCTCTTTGCAACTAGTATTTGAAGACCACAGCATGCCATGCTTTATATACAAATTGTTTGGAAGTCAGCCATCAATGCTCTGCCCATTTACCTATTGCGCCCTTCCTGTGCCTGTCACGTTTTGTGGACTCTTCTTCACCTGCACTGTTGCCGTTCATCTCCTTTTCATTCTCATGTGACTCTGGCTGGAATTAGTCAAATTAAGCTCTGGGCATTTTATGGTCTTTCCCAGAAATGTCACATTGCTCCCTACTCCTGTGCCTTAGCCTTGACCCAGTCAGATTCTTTGCATTTGTTGAAGAGGCTCTGATACTCCACTATCTTTGTCTAGCCTCATCCCTCTGGAAGCCATTTATCATGCTGACCACCCAGTCCTTTCTAGTAGGAATCCTCACAGAACAGAGCTGACAGTCTTTTATTAATTCCACATTAAAGGAAAACAATTTACTTAAATAGGGTAAAAGTCTCTGATGCTTCCAAATCTTTTTTTGCAAGTATTTCAAATTATGTAAAATTAGTATTGAACAGAGGCACCAGGCAGGCTCAGTTATTAGAGCATGCGACTCTTGATCTGGGGGTTGTAAGTTCGAGCCCCATGTTTGGCAGAGAGTTTACTTAAAAAAAAATTAGTATTGAAAGTATTTTTCCTTTTGTCTTAATTCCATAGAATACTGGGAAAGAAGGGCAGACACAGGCTCACTTGGGAGAGAGTTGAACTGAATCACTGAAGTTAAATACCACAAGGTGGCACACTTTTCCCACTTAAAGGTAATTGTACTTTGCTTCGAGAACTCCCCGATACAAATAAGCGGCAAAATAACTTGAAGCTTTTTGCAATTATACTTGGAAATCACTGCTAAATGGTTTAAAGATCAGTTTAAGAGAAATGGTTGAGGAGAAATCTCTATAGAAGTCAAGTGCATAGGAACGGGGTCTAATGTAATTCAGGCAGGAAGGTCTCTTGACATTTTATTTCCTTGTCATGTGGGGCCATATGGAATAGATGCCATCGACTCAGGGAATGTCCAAATGTAAGCCTTTTCTGTTTGCTTCCTAAAGTTTTGTTACATTTTGTGTGATGTGGGATGGATTAACTCCACCAAGTATTTCCTATCATGCAGACATAAAGATTTGTCCATACCAGGTATGTGATATGTAGGTACAGGAATGAAGGTGTAAAATGTGGTGAGGGAGGAAGGAGAGAAAAACACTGGGCGTTGGGGAAAGGCTGGGCCTGGGAACTCCATGCCTGAGATGTGGGCAAGGGAGTATGAGGGCAGATCAGAGGGCCTTGCCGGCTTCTGCTGTGATCTAGCACCGTGATCCCCATCCCACCGGGTCTTGCTGCTTAGCGCACATAATCTTTCCTCATCTGCATGGCAATCTGCAGAGAGAGAGAGGTGGGTTCAAACCCACAGTGAACCATTGCTCTTTACATGGCTATTGTCATTTGAGTATCAGCAAAGGGAATGTGCTGGCGCTGTTCCCCTGTGAGGACCTAGTCAAAGGGAGGAATAGTCTGGACAGTGGTGGCACTGAGCATCATTTCTGTGAGGATCTTACCCTCTAATGGTGGCCTCTTTATTGACCATCTTCTATGTGTCTAGCACTAGAATGAAGGTATGTATGTAGATGCTGCACAAAGGCCAATTTTGGCCCAACAGGAGTGCTTACTGTGGTATATTCCTAATAGTTCATGGGTTCTTGCTCATAACACAGAAGAGTCAGTGATAGTATTATCTCCATCCTTGATTGGAAACAGGTTCAGAAGGGAGCCTGAATTCAGACTCAGGTCTGTCTTACTCTAGAGCCCATGCCCCACCCCCCGCCTCCCTCCATTGCAGGGTGAAGCTCAGAGTTCAAAAGAAGGGTCTTTCACTGGAGGATTCAAGTCTGTGCTACACCACCTGGTAATAAATGAGGGGAAACCGTCAGGGTGAAGTTATACTGATCCTTTTACTTCTGTTTTCTTACCTTGGCAAGAATCTGACCGATTTCTGACAGAATCTTAACGGACATTTTAAAGTATACACACTGTAAAGTTTAAGATGGTTTTTATTGAACAGGTAAAAGATTCACCTTTACATTATTAGAAATACAATAAATTTTTTTGGGTAAAAACTTCCTGGATTTATAGTTGTACAGTCAGAAATATATAAATATGAAGGTCATTTTCCAAGTATTAGAACAATACTAATGGAATCACTTCCATAACAATTTTTTTCCATAAACATTTACATGATTACCCACAAGTTGTATCAACTTCCAGAATAAGATGTATTTCCAAAAAACAATCAAACAATATATCCTAAGTATTCCTCTGCATGGGATTTGGTCAATGAATATCAGCAAGAGAATTTTGTTATATATATATAAGATGAACATAAACATTTGTAAGTGCAGACTATGTTGTTGTTGTAAATAAAAAATTTTGCCACTTTGTCATATAGGGAGTAGAGACCACCCACATGACTACTGAAAATATACTGTGTATATATTCTCTTATGAAAAATCATGTATCTAAGGTAATAAGGCCTTTATTTCCAGAGTAGTCTTTAAATTTATTTCATCCTTTATATTTTTAGACTTTATATTCTTAAACATCTCAGCTATTAAAATTATGCATAGTACCTAAGCCAACACAGAAAGGGGCATTAATAATTTCAATTACAGTACTTGAATATATTCACATGACGTACCATCTAAGAGAACTGACCAAGTATAATTTCTGAACTGTCCCAGTTAGACCTGTTGAAATAAAATGCAACCCCATCATATAAGCCCAGTCTCTTTTAAGCACTATTATATGATTATGTAAGTATTACGTAGCCTAACACTTCAGAGCACTTAAATATTTAATACTGTCAGCTTGAGTTTGCAAAGTGGTCTAGTTGGCGTGGCAATCTCAGTCTAAAATTACTTCTGGATGTCTTATGTTTTGGTTGGAGGTTAGCTGAACATTTGTTTTCCTTCTAGTAACAAATGGGCTAAGTGGTGGACCTTGATGGCTCACAATTTTCCCGCACAAGCAAAACAAAACGCAAGAATCTAGTTTGGATATCATTTCTCTGATGGTATTTTCCTGGAATGGGATGGTGGGCTTTAGGATTCTTGGTCAAGACTTAGATTTTAAAGTACTAATCCACAACAGTTGCTGAATATGGAAGGCTTCCACACCTCAAAGGGGAGTCAACCATCAAAATGCAAACTGATGGCCCAGGGCTGCTCTGCCCGCTACCCGACATCCTCTCTGGTCTCAGTTACCAGCTCGAGTCACAGGAAGTGGGCTTCAGACGGGTCTCTGTATTTCCCCCAAACAGGGTATTTAAGACTTCCTTCCTTATTTGATCACAAATAAATAGCTTTAATATACCATTAATCTTTCTCTAGGATAGGATTAGACAAAGACAATGTTATACATTTGCAAATTCTCCAAGACTGGGTGATTTGAAATTTGACTTTAAAGACCAATTTATTAAGATCTAATTTTTTGAATCCAATTTTCTTAACTCCAAATGGAACCAAAAGTGCACTTGGTATTTAAAAAGCAACACTACATCAAAAACTAATGATGTACTGTATGGTGACTAACATAATACAATAAAACAAATTTAAAAATTTTTAAAAATAAAAATTCCCAAATTAAAAAAAATAAGCAATTTTTAAAAATAGCTACATCGTTAAGATATAGCTACACAGTACATGCTCTAAGAAAAACCAGAAAAGCCAGGCAGACATTTAAACAAACTTTAACGAATATTTCCAGGGGACTGTAAATAAATGTGATTGCAAAGTATGCCCACCAATGCCACACAAAATAAAAGGAATCCAGACTTGTGCTGACTTTTCCCTCATCAGTGTTTCTATTAAAATGACTTCCTACTACATAAATCAAGATGTATCTGGTGGTTGCTAAAATTATAGAGGGCATGATTTTTTTTTTAAAAGATTTTTTATTTATTTGAGACAGAATGAGAGAGACAGAGAGCACATGAGAGGGGGGAGGGTCAGAGGGAGAAGGAGGCTCCCTGCCGAGCAGGGAGCCCGATGCGGGACTCCATCCAGGGACTCCAGGATCATGACCTGAGCCAAAGGCAGTCGCTTAACCAACTGAGCCACCCAGGTGCCCTAGAGGGCATGATTTTTATGCTTTTCAAGATTTCCACATTTTTAAAAAAATATTTCTATATCCTTTTAAATGCTGAGAGCCAGTCTTGTATAAAGGTATCAGGAGGCCGAGGGCAGGCAAGGATAAGATGGGCAATGCCTGGATTACAGGACCTTTTACATAGCTGAAGAATGTCCTCACTGAACTTCGCTTATAATCAATAGCTTTTATAATTCTCAAAATGGCAAAATTATTTGCAGAAGTGCCAATAAAAAATATAGCCTAGAAATATTTTGAAAATAGAAAAATATGTTCTTAAAACATGTCATAAATATCTGTAAACACTAGTTTCATATCTCTATTAAAAACTTTGACCCCCCCCAATAATATATAATGGATGGATCAGCTCACTTTGTTACTCACAGAGAGCAAGCAAGTCTTTACCACTTAAGCTAACGGTTTTCCTTGGTTAGACTAAGATGGTCAGGTCAATTTTTTTCCTTTGTCAAAATAAAATAACAAAAGTATTACTAATGACTCAATCTCTCTCAACATTCAAAAGATTCTAAAATGGGGTTTCACCTTTTTAAAAATATCTATTTGCAATAGAACTGGATTAATTTAGAATACCTAATCCTTGGAATGTTAAAAAAATCTAAAACCCTAACACGAACTACTCAAAATTTTTCCAAATCTCTACATTTGGACATTGAAATATTTTCTTAATGTATTTTCCCGACTTTGCCAACACAAAAATACCTAGACCAAAGTTATTCTAACGTATCGTGTTTTTTCTGCACACGGTTTTGAATGTAAGGACTGGGAATTACTGGTTCTATAGAACCTGCATTTTTCTTCAGTGACTGAGTGACTCCAAGAACATTAAAACTTGTCATGTAAGACCAGAAAAACTTCCCACCTGATAAAAAGATGGTCTATCTGCTGAGCTTGTTAAACTGGATCCAGATCAGATATTCTTACTTTTAAAGCTATATTGGATTATGTTATAGTCTACTGTCTCAAAACAACTACTGTTACAGTAAAGGAAAAAACAGAGTATCCCATTGTGCGGAGTTTAAAATAGAAAACCACGAGTCCATGTCAGTAATGTCAAGCAGCTGTCCCCTGTCTTATCTGCCACCTCCTTGGAATAATTTTCAGTTTCAGATATAAGTCTGAACTTACACAGAAAAGGCCACTGTTTCTGACCATGCTACAATTTTCCTCCTGTTCTGAATTCTGACTCCTGAAACCAGCAGATATTATTCAGTTAGAACAGCTCTTAAGGTGCTTATGGGAGCTTAACCTATTAAATATTAAACTTACCATGAATCTCATCTATAGCGCTAGTAGGAGTTCTGCAGCTCATCTAACATTAACTAGTAACAATATGTGTTGCAAAATAATGGCATTACACTCATTCACATATCTCAGACTTAAACACACTCCATTTGTGACGGATACGGTGAGAATTAAGCATTCTACACGTTTAAATTGTATAACATTTTCCCCCAAACATGAACACCCAAACTTTATATCAATTACTTAATCAAGAAAAGTTACTAAGCAGTACAATAGCATCTGGGAGATTTCCTTAAGAGGTTATAACTATCTTGACAGAATTTATAGGGTCCAAATGATTCACTTACTACTGCCCAAACCTGCTGAGCACCTCTACTATAGGTTTTACACTTCAGTACGGAGCTGTACTCAGATGTATAGCGTTGCTTTCCCCACCTGGGGGTTCTGAAAGAAAACGCAGGCTTTTCATTATCCTATGCAGTGACCGCGGAAGCCGTCTGCTGCTAGCAACACGTGGCCCAGCACCTGGATGCTACAGTTCTGATGTTCCCTTTCGGGGGGGTGGGACAGGATGGTGGTGGGTACTTTCCGAGAAGAAATCGGTGTTGGCTTTCCTCTTAGGAGGAACGTGCTTCATTTGTAAAATATGTTCATTTTCTCCTAAGTGCTTGAATGAAGTGCCTCGACAGCTTGACGGCCTACGTCTCAACCCCCCAGGGAAGCTTCAGTTCACCAGCTTGACTTCTAGCGTTTGATCACAACTTGTTCATAAGCTCCAGACCCCACCCTACAACAGGAGGGGGGAAAAAAAAACACTTCAAGATCTTGAGCTGTAATGCTTGAAACTGTTCTGGTTAACCTTGCCCTCAAAGAGATAGTGCATTAGGCATTTTCGGCTAGATTTGATTTCCACACGGTTTAAAGAGATCACAGATAGAAAATACTTGAAATATTAAATGTTTATCATCAATACGTTGGATTAGTCTAGTCACACTTATTCCTACAATAATCTAGTATTGTTCCTAAATCTTTAGCGTGTGGCAAGAAATCTTTTCTTGAAACCTGTTTATATGTAAATCCTAAAAATCAATCTCATCCAAGAGTATATACTGACTGGCAATTTATCCAGGCCTTGCAGTTAATGGGTGATTGTTTTTAGTGTGTGCTGTCTTAATGTACCTTTCTAGAAAGAATTCTTTTAGTCAACATGCCAATGTCTTCATTTTTTTTTTTTTAAAGATTTCATGTATTTATGTGAGAGAGAGAGATAGTGAGAGAGAGCAAGAGCAGGGGGAGGGGCAGAGGAAGAGGGAGAAGCAGACTCCCCGCTGAGCAGGGAGCCTGATATGGGGCTTGATGCCAGGACCCTGAGATCATGACCTGAACTGAAGGTGGACACTTAACTGACTGAGCCAACCAGGTGCCCCATGCCAATGTCTTTATATGTGGTCAGTAATGTAAATTATACCGGTGTAATACAGATTTAAAGTGAAGTGATTTTTTTTTTTTGTTTTTTTTTTTATTTTTATTTTTTATTTTTTTTTTAAAGATTTTATTTATTTATTTGAGAAGAGAGAATGAAAGACAGAGAGCACGAGAGGGAAGAGGGCAGAGGGAGAAGCAGACCCCCTGCCGAGCAGGGAGCCCGATGCGGGACTCGATCCCGGGACTCCAGGATCATGACCTGAGCCGAAGGCAGTCGCTTAACCAACTGAGCCACCCAGGCGCCCTGAAGTGATTTTTTTTAAAAAGATTTATTTATGAGAGAGAGAGTGTGAAAGCAGGGGGAAGGGCAGATGGAGAGGGGGAGAGGGAGAGAGGGAAAGAGAGAAACAGACTTCCTGTTGAGCGTGGAGGCTCGATCCCACAACCTTGAGATCATGACCTGAGCTGAAATCAAGAGTTGGACGTTTAACCGACTGAGCCACCAGGTGCCCCTAAAGTGAAGTGATCTTGAAGAGGGGTTTATTTCTTCATTAGCTCGGTTTGGCATACTGCTGGTTGTCCCCCTAACTCTATCCTCTCCTTCTTCATGGTTCTGGCTACAGGCTGTACAGACTTCTCAGCTAGAGGCCACAGTTCCTAAACTCCTTTGTTGACAGGTGTTGGCATGTGACTTAGTTCCCCGCCCCCCGACCCCATGGAACATGAATGGGGATGTGTCAACTCTGTCTCACTTGCTTAAAGAGAAATTGCTTGCTCTGGACTGGTAGCCATCCAAGTTTGACAACAGGTAGGGAAGATGGTGAAGGGCAAAATGGAGAGGCCTTGGGTCACCTTTTGAGGCAAAGCTGTCTAATCAGCCTGGCCACTCTATTTTTGGTTATCTTTGTTATAGCAGCTTAGCCTTTGCCCTGATATTCCAGGTACTGACTGACCTGTATTAATGAAATATGGACAATACTAAAAACTTAAAATTTGCAAGCCTTGTGACTAAAACAGGTATTTAAGCAACCACCATGACTGGTCTCTTCCCACATGGAATTTTAAGAGGAAATTCTAAAAAATGGGAGTAATGTACTGGTTACCAGCCTACTGTGGACTGAATTGGACCTTTCAGTTGACTGCTCAGAGGCTCAGTCATTCTGCAGAATGACTTACCTACAGAATAGTGATGATAAAGGAACCCACCTCGTTCTACAGACTCATTCTGCAGAAGAAACAGGAACATTCAAAACACCAGTGAACATTCATTCACAGCTACAGACAATCAGAATTTGAAGGGACCTTGCTGAGCGCCGCCCCTGCACACTGGCTTTCAGAGGCCCTAAAATGGTTCTACTCTGGCAATGATGGAGTAACAGGAACCGGACTTTCCCTCCTGCTTTAAATAACTAGAACATTTTTACAGCACATGTAAAATAACAGTTTCATACACTGGACAACAGGCAGTACAGGACTGGTCCTGAGAGAAGGGAAATCAATGAAGAAAGCCCAAAGTGGTTTCCTTCAGGGTCCTTCCAGCCTGCATGGCAGGGAGAACCCCAACACAGCCAGGTGGTCTTTCTGAGTACAGGGGTCACTCTTTCTGAGCTCAGGGAGGCTGGGGGCTAGAATCTGTAGGTGAGGAAAACAGAAGGAGGGGCAGGTAAAAATAATGGCTGGAGAATTTCCAAACTTGAGGAAAACTGTAAACCACAGATCCAAGAAGCTCCATGAACCCCAAGCAGAATAAACACAAAGAAAAACACACCAAGGAACATCATAACCAAACTACTAAGAACCAGTGATAAAATCTTTAAAAATGGCCAGAGATGAAAGACAAATCACAGAGAGGAATAGAAGCAAATGAAAGCACTTTCTGTCAGAAACTAAATGTCTCAAAGGCAAGCAAGGAGGTGCAACCCTGCAACCTCTGTAGGCATCCCTGAGCTGGTCAGGCTGTACCCACTAGGCTTCAAGGGGATTACTGGGGATGTTCCTCCCCAGGTCTCTATTGCTTGTTGCTCTGTTCTCTTCATTCTCATGGGTTCACTTTCTTAACTAGGTATGTATGGTTCTTGTGCCTCTTCAGTGCCTGAGTAAATGATTCTAGTTTCATCTTGTGCTGCCAGTTTCTCTCTCAGAATAGGTCTGATGCTAACACATTCGTCTGTCTTCATCACACCAACTAGTGACGGAGAGCCTACGTATACAAGTATTATGCTGGGCACTTCACAATAACTCTGCAAGAGAGACCTTTAATTAGTGCATATTAAGTATTTGAGTGTTTACTGCATGTCAGATGTTGTTTTAGTCATTGGCATGTCTTACCTCACTTAATTTAAGCCTTATAACTCTTACGAGGTGGGTTCCTTTATCATCACTATTTTGTAGGTAAGGAGACTGAGGCAGAGAGAAGTGGGGTGACTTACTGAAGACACACAGCTGATACTTGGTGGAGCTTGGGACTGAACCCAGGGAGCCCAACTCCAGAGCCTGTGTCGTTAACCCCAGCAATAAGTCTTTTTGGTGGCAAGTAAGAGATGTAATTTGTCAGGATTATAGCCAAACTGGGTTATGATGGCTAAGCCAGGAATGGAATCCATGTCTGACTGCATGGCCTATTCTCTTTTCATCGTAATACACGATCTCTAACATTTCTCAGCCTTTCTGTGGCATGTGACATCTACTTCAACCCCTAATTATCACGTTAGGCTTTCATGCATTGGGTGATGATTCTTCTAACATTCATTTGGAAAGGGGGCGGGACTCAAAATTATGAATGCTTTTATATCCTAAGTTCTAGATTATCTCTCAAATAGAAATCATTTTTCCTTCCTTGGAATAACAACAACATATACAACCAGCATATACTGAGAGCTGTCCATGTGTTAGGCACTGTGTTAAATACTTTACATTAGTTATCTAATTTAATCCTCAGTAAAATCCTATGAGTTAGGTAATATTTATCACTCCCATTTTTCAGATGAGGAAAATAAGCCTTACAGAGGTTAATAACATCAGTAAAGCAGATAGGGGTGGGAAGTCTGACTTGGACCCTGAGCAGTCTGAAATGAGAGTAGTGATAGCTTGTGTCTTTGAGCATTTCCTATTTTGGTTCCTTTTGGTTGGAACTGTATTGTTTGCGGTTCTACCTAAATTGATAATTGCTAGAGCTTACTGAGTATATTATGTCATTTACTCTTTAAATCAATCCCATGATTACCCCCACTTTTCAATGGGGGTAACTAAAATTCCATTGAGATTAAAAGATTTATCAAGGCCCCAAAAGTGGTCTGGCTAGGATATGAACCCAAACTCTTTAACTCAAAAACACATGTTCTCTCGACGGTACTTATCACTGTCCTCACAGATGCCTCTCCTAGTCTCTCCTTGCTCCAATCTCCCCCGACCCACCCAACCCACTACAAATTATGGCTAGTTTTCTAAAATGCCCATCTGATAGATCACTTTCCTGCAAAGAATGATCAAACTGTACACATGATAAAAAAAAGATAATAGACTCTTTGTTATGGTGATAGAGGCCATTTACAACCTGGCTTTGAGACTGCTGCCAACCTCATGTCCCACAGCTTCCTTCCCATGCCCCCTCTTCAGGAGTACCTGTTCGCTGGCAACTCCCTAAATAGGTCAGGTTATTCACAGGCCAGCAAGGTATGATAGTTAGTTATCACAAATGTGTTTAGACTCAAAGAGACAGTAGTTTGAATCTTGGTTTTATCACTTATTAGTTTTAAGGCTTTGGGCAAATTTCTTTGACCTCTTTGTTTTCTCTTTTTAAAAACTAATGATAGTACTTTGTGAGTACTGAAAGAGATAATGTAAGAACTGAATGAAACACATATGTGCCTGGTACATAAATAAATGCTCAGTAAGTGTTATCTATAATTATATATTTACTATTATATAATGATATAATTATTATACCTACAAGTTCATTCTATTTGAACCTATTACCAGGAATATTTGTCTTCCTCATATCCACCCGTTAACCTCCATTTACCTCTTAATTCTCTCCAAGACTCTGTTTTACAGGTGTCAACTTTCTAGGAGGTTTTCTCTGGTTGCAGACATCTATGCACATTTCCCTCCAAATTACACAATTCCCCCTATCTTTTTCTCTCAGTTTCCTCTACTTCTCTATATTACAGTACTTACTATACTGCTATAAATTTTAGTTTGTCTATCTCACCTGCTACAAAGAGACAGAGAATAAATATTTTAGGCTTCGTGGGCCATTGTGATCTCTACATACTACTTAACTCTGCTACTGGAGCATCAAAGCAGCCATAGGTAATACATAAATAGGTGCTGTTGTATTCCAATAAAATTATTTTTACAAAAATAGGCAGTGGGCCAACTTGGCTCACAGGCTGTAATCTGCCAACCCTAGGAACACAAGCTAGCTGAGGATGAGCTGGGTCTTTCTGCTTTGCATCCTTACCCATGACTTGGCCTAATAAATAGTTACTGAATTTAATGAATGGATAAGTCAGGGAGAGGTAATGAAAACTATAAATTGTGCTTACATCCTCTAAAATCCCCAGTTCAAATGAACTATTTCCTCATAGTCTCTTTGAATGTCCCTCTCTTACCTACCTATCACATCTGATTGTAGGTATTTACTGTTATGCTTAGTATCTTTTGGACCCTGCGATGTGCTGGACACATAGGAGGTACTCAATAAGACTAGTACTGGTGGAACAAATGAATGAGACATTCTTTGAGGTTGTGAGCATTAGAGAATAAAATAACTGTCTCGGACCAAGGAGGGCTCCCTAACACAACTCTGACTTACCCTGGAACTCTACATAAATATTACGTGGAAATACTGAGTATCGGGGGTGCACATCAGGGCAGAGATCAGAATTCCTCAAGTGTTCTGAGCATCAGTGCTCATGACTATTTGCTGCAGGGCTGGGAATCTGAATGGTAAGTCTGGCAAAGAAAAGTGCCTTTTCTTCATCTGAATCTGAGTAACTCCCAAAATGATGTTTGGTTTTTCTGAGCTGTTCTTAGTATGTAGGTTAGACTCTTGTAGGGTCGAGAAGAGGGGAGTACAAAAAAGGTTAATACTAAGTGTTTGCTGCTGAGTGGCTGTGTAACTGCTCACAACAGACAAGATCACTGACTGAAAGGTAATTCTGCTTTGCTCTTTCTAAAATATCAGGCTATGAACTTTTTTTTTTTTTTAAGATTTTACTTACTTGTCAGAGAGAGAGCAAGAGAGGATGAGTACAAAAGCAGGGGGAGCAGCAGAGGGAGAGCGGGAAGCAGGCTCCCCGTGGAGCAGGGAGCCTCACATGGGACTTGATCCCAGGACCCTGGGATTGTGACCCGAGCCGAAGGCAAATGCTTAACCAACTGAGCCACCTAGGCGCCCCCTAAGAACTCTTTTCTAAACATCCCTTTTCATTGCATCTTGCCCAATGCTCTTCTGGTCCTCTACTAATACATTCTAAAAACACACTTAAGAAAATCAACTAATAGGGGCGCCTGGGTGGCTCAGTCGTTAAGCGTCTGCCTTTGGCTCAGGTCATGATCTCAGGGTCCTGGGATCGAGCCCTGCATTGGGCTCCCTGCTCGGCGGGAAGCCTGCTTCTCCCTCTCCCACTCCCCCTGCTTGTGTTCCCTCTTTTGCTGTGTCTCTGTCAAATGAATAAAATCTTAAAAAAAAAAAAAAGAAAATCAACAAATAAACTTATAAAACAATTTCAAACATACTCAAGGAAAACTCAGAGCTGTAATTCTTCTCATGGAAGCACTGTATGTGTTTTCTAACCTCAGTCTAATACAAACTTTGTACCCTTCATCTTCCACTCAAGAACATTTAAAAGAAAAAGGCAGTTTATTCTTTAAGAGACTGTCTGGACTACATACCTATTTGGAAGATGATGGCTGCCAAAGGTCGTACTTCCCCCAGGACCCACAAATAACCTCAGGCCTTCTTCTGCAATTCACATTTAAAATACTTGTTATAGGTACACTTACTAGATTGTCGTCAAATAATATTCCTATTGTACTCCATTTATATTTTACATTTCAGTTTTATTAAAGAAATAAAAAACTTAAAAAACTGCACGCATGTTTTCAAACAGGCAATTTAGAAGATATCCTCATAGTTATTTCTCATCAACTTCCCTAAAGCTATTTTTCTTTAAAACTGAGTAAAGAAGACATCTCTTCCTATAAATTTCCACAAGTAAGGTTTAATTATTTCTCTTTACAACCAGTTACATGGTAAAACTAAGTCCACTGCTCTCTATTCACACCAGCATGGATAATTATACCTTTCAAACTGGTGGCATGTAAATTTTCAGCCTCAGTGAAAATGTTGAGGAAGGAATAAAGGATTCTATTATTCACTATCATCTCAAGATCACCACCAAACCCTCCAAATTACACAGTGATGTGAAGTACTAGTGTCCAGTTATGTCAAAACAGACGTAGACATCGTCCATAAGGTATATAAACATGGTGGACGTTGAAGCATACACAATAAAACCTCTCATCAAAATTGATGTTTTTAAACTCAGGTTCATTCTTTTCCCAATTTAATATCCATTCCTGGAAATAAATGAGCTACAAAGTTATCTTCAGATTTTCATGGGCAATGAAATTCATTTTATCGACGTGCAACAGTCAGGGTGATGTAGGGCCCCTTCCCTGTTGAGCACACGGACTACACGGACCTGGGTTGCAGACATCTATGCACATTTAATATTACCCATATACCTTCGGCACTGGAATCAAGGCTGAAGTCTTGACTCTGTAGGATTTTCTCCACAATATCATCTGCGTCCACTCTGGTGTCATCGACTCGCTTCAGCTGAGATTCTACAGAATCTTGCTTCACTGGGCATCTTGGAAAATAATTAAAAAAAATTTTCCCCCTCCTTTTTCTTATGAGAACAAAGTTGTTTTTTTTTCTCCCCATTTAAACACAGACTGAAAGGATACCTGGTGAGCAGTTCCGAAGCAGTATCTTCTTTGCTGGCTGGATCAAGGTTTGGTTCGGCTGTTTTTGGCTCAATTTCATCACACGGCTCTAGAATGCTTTCAATTCCCGTTGATGTGCTTCCCACTGAGGTGTTTCTCCTGTGACAGAGCTCAGAGAAACTGGATGACCGGGAGTGGCACGAGCTATACCCTGTCAGAGAAAAGCGCTCTGGATAAAACACTAACATCATATACACTGCAATCAAGCGTTCTTCTTCCACACCCCAGCAATTTCAATTAATCCTTTAGAGCAATAAATATCTAAGGATTTCAACCTCACTGTTAGCCTCTACCTGATACTTTGGACTGCTGGCTTGCATAGCTTGATGTTCTAGAATGTCCACAGGCACCAAGTTCATCTGGAACAGAGGCACTCTTTGCTGAAAGATCTGCAATGTCATAACACAGTGTTACTATGACTGCCGACAAGTCAATGGTCAATTTGTATTCTCATCTGCAGATTTTGTAAACTGCCAAGTTCATTATCAAGAAAAATTAGTTACAAAGTGAAAGAGACCCTTTTAAATTGGTACAATGTCAACTGCATTGCAAGAAATACAAAAAACTTAGTTTATTGAATAGTTTTTTTCATAAGATTTAACAGCACTCTCTTAAATAAAACCATTTCAGCTTTGACATTCAGTATTTCTCTAATAAAAGTGAGTCAGATGTATTCTTATACTCACAAAATATCCAGGTTTTTGTGTGCTTTCTGAGGAAATCTTTTGCTCTCAAAAAATCCATCACAGCAGTAAACTAAAGAGCACTCCGTTACTTTAATGTTAGTATTGCTAATGCTAGGCTTTAATTTGGGCAAATGTCTGTGGTTTAAATCAACACAGCATGGAATGTAGCAGTGAGAATACAAGTTCTCAGGAATTGATTATAGTATTCAGTTTCAAAGTAAATGTACAAAAAAACCCCCCAAAAAACTCAAAACAAAACCCAAAAAACCCCAAACCAAAAAAACCAACCCAGGGTCAAAGCCATTTCTAGCCATTCCCTGATAATATGCATATTCCAGATGCCAATTATATATTTCCAGAACCAGGTTCCTCAGAATGCAAAACTGTGGTGATTTTCATTAGTGTGAAATATTTGGAAACTAGAACTGTTTTTCACTTAGAGGCAAAAGGAAACCAACTGAGTAACACAGCAATTATAGCAGCAGGTCTATAGATGATATTGGATGCAGCTGGACCAAGGAATGCTGCCCAACAAGGAGGCTACTGGAGTGACCTGGCCCTTCTGCAAAGGTTTCTCACTTCTGGATGGGCCACAAGATAGGAATCCAAACCAGCAACCCTGGGCCTGCTTTACAGTGGTTCTAAACAACAAAAATGAGCTACAGCAAGATCGAAACCCAAAGTGCTAGTTCATATCAGGAATTATATAGGACTAACCTTTTATTCTGAGAATTGGCTCAGATTTTAATTCATTTATCTATTGGTTTTCAAAATGTATTCATTCAATAATTATTTATTAAGCTCTTACCAAGTCAGGTGCCCAGTAGTATATAAGATAAAGGGAGTACAGGGGCGCCTGGGTGGCTCAGTTGGTTAAGCCACTGCCTTTGGCTCAGGTCATGATCCTGGACTCCCGGGATCGAGGCCCGCATCAGGCTCCCTGCTCAGCAGGGAGTCTGCTTCTCCCTCTGACCCTCCCTCCTCTCATGTGCTCTCTCTATCTCATTCTCTCTCTCAAATAAATAAAATCTTAAAAAAAAAGATAAAGGGAGTACAAAATAAATGCTCAGAGTTTAGAGGTAGAAGTGGTTATAATACAATGTGGCAAGCACTGAGAAAGTGTTACTAAGAGCTTGGAAGGATAAGTACATCTAACACTACCTGGTAGTGGGGGCAAGACTCCATAGAGGAGGCTACCTCGAGGTCTTTTTTTAAATTTATTTTTATGTTTTAAATATTTTATTTATTTATTTGACAGAGAGAGACAGCAAGAGAGGGAACATAAGCAGGGGGAGTGGGAGAGGGAGAAGCAGTCTTCCCGCTGAGCAGGGAGCCTGATGTGGGGCTCGATCCCAGAACCCTGGGATGGTGACCTGGGCTGAAGGCAGATGCTTAACGACTGAGCCACCCAAGCGCCCCCCCCCCTTTTAAAAAGATTTTATTTATTTATTTGACAGAGAGAGAGACAGTGAGAGAGGGAACACAAGCAGGGGGAGTGGGAGAGGGAGAAGCAGGCTTCCTGCTGAGCAGGGAGCCCGATCCCAGCATCCTGGGATCATGACCTGAGCTGAAGAAGGCAGATGCTTAACAACTGAGCCACCCAGGTGCCCCTACCTCGAGGTCTTTAAGCACGTATAGCAACTCCTTGGCGAGACTTGGTGGGGAAAAGCATGCCTCATTTGCAGAGAGCAGACAGCTTGGTGCAGTCAGAACACTGGGTAGTTGGGCAGATATGACTGAAGGGAAAAGAGAGATGAACAGATGCCTGGTTGTGAGGGACTTTCTATGGGTTTAAAGAAGGAAATAATTCACTGGCTTTAAGCAAAGGTGTGATGTGACTAATCTACATCCAGGCCCCAGGAAGGACAGGGCGTGGAGGAGTGAAGGTTTTCACAAGAACCCAGCTGAGAGAGAGAGGTGGTTCGCGGGCACGAGCAGCAGGGCTTGACTGGCGAGTACTCGAGTGCGCAAGGATAAATGAGACAGAAGATGCAGGAGGAAGGGCTGGGAAGACTTGTGCCAGGTGTGGGGACTCTGAGGACGCCAGGTCACCATGCAGTGGATTGCTCCTGTGCCCCTGGCCTTACGCTGGAGGTACAAAGACAAGTAAGACCTGATCTGGAAGAACTTGGAGTATGGCTGAGGAGAAACAAGCATTTCAGTAGAACAGGGAACATGAAGTGGACCTTCCCAGAAAGCATTTGGAAATGTGCACCTGGAGTTTAGGAGGGAGGTCTGGAGGCAACACAGATTTGTAAACCTTAGTGTTCGATTCATATTTACATGATCACATTTACATGAATGTGACAGTTAAATCCAAGGGTATAGAGTATATTGCCCAGGGACGGTGAGTAGAGGGAACTGAACTCTGGAACATCAGTATTTAAGAGGAAGGTGGGAGAAGACGAAGAGCCTCCAAGAAGCTAGAGAAGGAAAGGTCAGAGAGGTGGGAGCCAAGGGAAAAGAAGGCTTCAAGAAAGAGTAAATGGCCAAGTCAGGTGAGAGCAGAAAAAACACCCACAGGATTTGTCAGTCATGTTACTGGAGACATAATCAAGACAGGGCAGAAACCAGAAGCCAGGTGTCACATGTGTTTAGGAATAAATGCACAGTATTCTTCCTAGAAGTTTGGCTCTAAAAGGCGTGAAAGAGGGAAGGGGAAGGGGGGAGAAGCAGGGAAGGGGAGGCTGCAGGAAGAAGAGCATGAACCCACAGAAGAGCAGTAGACGGAGGATGTAGGACCAGTGAGTTTTTTTTAAAAATAAAGAATTCAGAATATTTAAATACCAAAGAGAAGGAGCTAATGGAAAGTTTAAAAGTATGCAAAGGATTGATCCTAAATCATGAGAACTGTAGTCCTTATTATCAACAAGAAACCTTACCTTTGCATATCTAGAAAGGTGATGAAAATGTTAATCCCATCACTACACCTTTCTTTTCATTCTTTCAAATAATAACCTCCCTCACAAGAAAGAAAAGAAGAGAAGAAAGGAAGCTCCGGAAGTCTTTTTTCTTCAGCCAGTTTAACATTTTCCCCACCCTGCTTTCAACCCCTGGAGCAGATTCTGACTGTGGCTGGGAGTCTGTCCAGAGAAGCAGCATCCGTGTCACCTGGGAACTCAATAATGCAATTTTTAGGCCCCAACCCCGATCCACCCAATCAGAACCTCCGGCTGCAGGTTTAACAAGCCCACCAGGTGACTCTGATGTACACTCATGTTTGGGCACCACTGACAGAGGAAAGTGATCCAGGGAGGAGAAGCAACACCTGACAGGTTGCTGGGCATGTGGAATAGGCAAACTCCTGCCGAAGTACACAATTGGGGGGGGGCGGTGTGTCACTGCAACGTTTAGCTCTTAATCTGTCAGGGCAATCTGTTTCAGACAAATGAAGCACTGGCTTAACCAAAAACTGTGTAATTAAAACTCCGCTGATAATTATTGGCCCATTTCATCAAGCCATCTACCCAAAGAATTTTAAATCTGGGTGGGACTTTGGGAATCTTTTAGGATGTCAAGTAGTACAAACGAAAAAACGAGTACGCCACACACACCCGTACCTGCTATTCCAAGATGGATTTTGAGAGTCTCTCCACCTTTTCTGTCTTCTTCCAGAGATTCAGATTCACCAGCAATTGGTATAGACATCGATGTAGAAGGAGGCCTATAAATAAGTATTTCTAAGGATCAGAACTTGATTGATGGGTGAATCTGAAAGCTTGAAATAGTGTTAAAGACTGGATGTGGGGTCAGTATACAGCCTTAGTAAAGGTGCGTGCTTAATGTTACCTCTGAGGGTGAGCGTAACAAAAATCAACAAATACTGTACGAGCTTCCTCAAAACTGGAATAGGATTCATGGGGGGGGGAAAAGGATTTTTACTCAACAGAAAATGTGAGACCAGAAAGGGCACTGCCTTCACGGAGTGTGGGAAAGAGAGAGAGGCTCTGTCCGTGTGTCCCCGGCACCATCAGTGGAGGATGCTTCAGCCGTCAACTCTCAGACGATGCAGGGAGACAGAGGGGGTGCATTAAGCCCCTTGGTGCCCGAGGTTGTGAGGCTGTATCATGCTTCCTGCTCCAGTGCCTAAGCTCTCTTGTTGGCTCTACTAACGTCTTATAAACGGTACCCATGGTTCTCTGTAAACAGTTCACCTGCCCCAGGGGGAGTCTGTAAAGAACTCCAGTTGTTTAGATTTGCTTTTTGGGCTGGATTCTCTGGGGTAGGTGATGGGCATATTTTCATTGGCTAATTCAAGGCTCCTCTCTCCATGTGGAGGCTGTGAAGCAGGGAGGGGCAAGTCTGAGTTCTAACAAGAATCTTTTTTTTTTTTAAATAAAACATCCCTAACCTATTAAGGTTGATAGTCTAGAAAAAAAAAAAACCAACAACACATCCTCCTAGAGACTATCCCTTGGTGACCTGAGGTAAAATAGGAAGGTGGCTGAAGGGACAGTGAAACTGACCCACTATATGGCAATTCTTTTTGTTATTTTGTATTCATTGAAATTCAAAACGCACTAGCAAAGTACCTCCAAAATAAAGATCACTAAAATAAACTAGAAAAGTATTTCCAAAATAAAGATGACCAAAAATTAGTTAGCCTGAGTATATTAGTTACCTCTTGTTGCTGTAACACATTACCACAAACTTAGAGACTTAACACAAATTTATTATCTTACATTTCTGTAGGTTAAAGGTCTGACATATGTTCCACTGGACTAAAATCAAGGTGCTGGCAGGACCACATTCCTCCCTGGAGGCTTTGGGGGAGAATCTCTTCTCTTGTGTTTTCCAGCTTCCAGAGACCACCTGCATTCCTTAGCTCATGGCTCCTTCCTCCATCTTCAAAGCCAGAAAGGTCCCATCTCTCTCTAACTGTCCTGTATTTCACATTTCCCTCTGACCCTGATACTCTTCCAATTACCTTTTCCCTTGAATTATACCTCTTCCCTTTAAGGACCCTTGGGATTATATTGGGTCCATGTGGAGAACCCAGAATAATCTCCTTATTTTAGGTCAGCAGATTAGTACCTTATTCTCCTTTGCCATTTAACCCAACATATTCATAGGTTCTGGGGATTAAAACGTAGACATCTTGGGTGGGGGGCTAATGCCACACATTAAAATACACCACAGTTTAATATTTTCGTGACAGTTCCATAATTGTCATTCAGCTGCCTTAATCTACAGAATTTATCTTTTTAATCTATATAAAACATTAAACTGGCCAGATGCAACAGTAACAAAAAAAATGTAAAGCAATATAAAACAAATTGTACACTTCAAAGTAGTGGTTATTAGTGTGTGCATGTTCATATATGTACATATAAAACTATACATGTACACACGTGTAAATGTGAATATATTGTGTGTGTACATATGCTATGTGGTAATTCTTAAATTCTTACTATATTATCTCAATAGAATCCTCAGGCTGTTCAGGTCCTTGAACAGACATTTAAGATTACCATTAAACCTATTTAATTTATAGATTATTTCTATCATATGATCTCCTAAATTCCAAAACTGCACATCCTGTTGGGATATTTTTTTTTTTTAAATCTATCATCTGGGCGTGCCTGGGTGGCTCAGTCGGTTAAGGGGCTGCCTTCGGCTCAGGTCATGATCCCAGGGTCCTGGGATCGAGTCCCGCATCGGGCTCCCCGCTCTGCAGGGAGCCTGCTTCTCCCTCTCCCTCTGCCTACTTGTGTTCTCTCTCTATCTCTCTGTCAAATAAAAAAAAAAAAAATCTATCATCTGGGCGCCTGAGTGGCTCAGTTGGTTAAGCCATTGCCTTCGGCTCAGGTCATGATCCTGGAGTCCCGGGATCGAGTCCCACATCAGGCTCCCTGCTCAGCAGGGAGTCTGCTTCTCCCTCTGACCCTCCTCCCTCTCATGTTCTCTGTCTCTCATTCTCTCTCTCGCAAATAAATAAAATCTTAAAAAAAAAAATCTATCATCTGTCAATCTATCTATCTTATCTATCTAGAACATGAATAGGGGTGGGGTGGGGGAGGGGCAGAGGGAGAGAGAATCTTACGTAGGCTCCACACCCAGCGCAAGCCCAACATGGGGCTTGATCTGAGATCAAGGACCCTGAGATCATCACCTGAGCCCAAATCAAGAGTTGGATGCTTAACTGACTGAGCCACCCAGGCACCCCCTATTGGGGATACTTTCAAGTATGTGTCCTGCAAGTACACTGAGGTCAATATATCCCCAACCAAAGCCATCTTCTTTTTCCCAAATCTGCTTTCTTCTTGTATTCCCCAACTCTGAATGCCATCATGGTCCATAAAGTAACCAAAACCAGAATCCTAGATGCTGCCTCTGGGTCCTCCCTACTTGCATTTCTCCATATCCAATCAATTTCCAAATCACACAGATTCTCTCATATTTTTCCTATTCATCATCTCTTCTCAGCCTCCACTAATTACTTCAGTTTGGTCTTCTTTGTACCTTATGACCACAAGAGTCTCCTCGCTAGTCGGCCTCCCTCTATCCGTGCTATTTTCACTGTGGTCCTTCTGAAGTGTGCATGTGAACATGTTATTCCTTGATTTAAAACACTTCCACAGCTCCTTCCAGATAAAGCTCAAACTCCTTAGAATGGTAATACCAAGGCCTTTTGCAGTCTGTCCTAGACCTACCTCTTCAATTACCAAAGGCTGGATTTTTAAATAATGTAAAATAATAGTGGAAAAAAAACCCCCATGCATTCAATATTCCATAAGAAAAAGTA
This sequence comes from Neomonachus schauinslandi, assembly GCF_002201575.2. Classification (NCBI taxonomy): domain Eukaryota; kingdom Metazoa; phylum Chordata; class Mammalia; order Carnivora; family Phocidae; genus Neomonachus; species Neomonachus schauinslandi. The sequence continues at coordinate 89,860,164 of NC_058406.1, read as the reverse complement.
ATATGCAAAACAAATACACTTACAAAGAATGGAGCCTACAGTCACAGTCATTAATCATTGATCATGACCCATGCCGGCCTGTCCTTTTTCATACCAGGTCCTTTGTTCTTCTTTCACAGGTGGCCTGATTACAGTGTCTCCATCCCTCCACCTTTCAGACCCGTTCTCCAGCCTTCAGAGCTCCTGGCCTGTGGCCTCTTCCCTTCCCCCCACCTCAGTCTCCCTCGGGCTCCACCCTTTTCCTGCGTAGCCTGACTTCAGGGCCATAACCCTTTTAGCAATACCTTCAGTTTGGCACCCCTTGTTCTGTAGTCTCCAAAACCTTGAAGAGCCCCAACCCTGGATAATTTTAGCCTTCTTCATGAACTGCTCAAACACTGGGGCAACTAAGCATTATGGAGAAAATTCACTAACGATGGGGAATGAATGATATTAAGGCAAATTTACAATCTAAAATCTTAGCTGGGCCTTGGCAGCTCTCCTGTCTCCCTAGACAACTCAGTCATGTTGAATAAATAATCACTGAGTGCTTAGTAGTGTCAGTTTTTATTCTGTTACCCCTTTTTATTCTGAAAATGTTTTCGTATCCCTTATCAGAAATTGTGTAATATAGCTCAATTACAGAATGAAAGAGATGAAATTTTAATTTCACAGTAATGTTTAGAGTATGTGAAAAATAACCTAAAATGACAATACCACCTACTTGGTATTCATGCCCTGTAACAATGCCATAAACACAAGCAAGTCATTTTCTTTTCCTAGAGTGTCTTTACCTACCTCCTCTGCTTCGTAATTTCCTATGCATCCTCTAAAAATTAGCTCAGTGTCACCCCCTCTCACCCCCCACCCCCCACCCAGGGAAGACTTTCCTGGCTTTTAAGAAAAAATAGTTAGGGACTCTCCTCTATGCCTTGAGAGCATCATATGTTCTGTGTCTATCTCCCAAATAAACAGTGAATCCTTCAGAGCAGGGGCTGGTCTTAATTTAGTTTGGTAAATGTTAGCACATGGTACACGATCAATGCATATGTACTGAATAAATGAGTGAATCTTGAATCTTGGGACCCTGGACAAATTAGTTCCTTAACCTCTGAGCCTCAAGGTCCTCACTTAAAAAATATGGATAATGCATCACAGAGTTGTTTCAAGAATTAAATTGGGAGACAGTAATAGTCACTAAGTCATTTTGACAAATCGTAATTTCCTTCCTTCTGGAATATGAATGCTCCAGAGCCCCAGCTACCCAAGAGGATTACATCATCCCTAGATCTGCGTTACCACCAAATTGTCAGGTGCCAGTGTAGCATATAATTTTTCTCTTGAAATATTCTTTTCCTGTATTAGTACTAGTGGTTGGCTTTCTTTTCAGCCAGTTTCATTCTTTTACAAGAGTTGGTGGCTATTTGATGAGTTGCAGAGAACTACAAAACAGAGTTCAGGGCAGGTAGTTAGGAGCCTGACTTACCAGCCGTCTTAAGCATAAATACAGGCTTATGGTATGACATTTTGTCTTTCAGAAAAATCATACAAGCCATGTTACAGATCCTCTGCTCATAAAATACCAAGCTAGAATTTAAAGCTGAGAATGCCAAAGATCTGCTATATTCTTGTTAGTTTCTCTAGTAGGTTTTTAAAAACTTTATATCATGAAAAATTCAAAGATAGACAAAAGCAAAGAGAATAGTAGAATGAACCTCCCCAGCAGTTAGTTACATACATCTAGGTCTTACAAATAGTCATGTCACTCAATTGCTTTGTGCCTTAGTTTCCTCATCTGTAAGATGAGAACTTGGATTATATAATACTTTTAAAACTGGCTTTGTGAAGCTCCCTTAGAGACTTCAGGGGTACTAAGGTACTCTACCTTTTTGCCCCTCAATAGAAGAATGTGATATACTGGGAGTCATCATACATTTAAGCAGAAGGACTTTGTGGCTAAATATTCTGAAAAAAAAAAATCACTGGACTAGACAACCTCCAACATTCTTTTCAGCTCTAAAGCATTGTGATTTTACATTTCTAATATATATTGAAATACAACCTAATAAAAATAATTTACTTTTTCCATCAGTCATTTAAACGCTTTCCTATTCAGTCTATATTCAGCATGTGCAAGTGCATGGATGTGTCAGGGCTGCCCCTTTTCCACTGATACGTGTACAATTTCAGATATTCAGAGAAAAGAGAAAATAAATATTGGGGGTTTGTTTTTCCCAAGAAATACTTTTATGTATCTCGGGATTAGGTAAGGTCTGCTTATTCTAATGAGTTATAAACATCTTTCTCTATAAGTGTAAACTCTAGACTGTCAGATTTACATTCCTGGAGATAATATAGAACATAAGATGATCTATTTTTGAGCTCTTTAGTATTTGAGTTGCACAAATAGATAAAATGGTAGAGAAAGGGCCAGAAAGGGAATATTCATAAGTTCACGAGAAGGAATGATGAATTCCTTTTCTTCTACTTAGTTTTGCTGCTCATTTTCTCATTTCACCCTAAGCTGATTCCACTAGAAAAATATTGTTACCTAAGAAGCCAAATACAGTATAGCAAAAATGGTTTAGTCCTAAGAGAGCAGGATGTAAAGAAATAAGCCAGGAAATTATGGTTTGAGAGATGACAACACAGGAAGGGTAAGTTATAGTAAAACGCATAGTTTAATCAATAATTCATTTTTACAAAAATATGTATTTTCATCTTTACAAAACACTGTAAATAGGGAACTATATGGACACTGCTATTAAAATTTTTAAAAAAAATTTATTTTAGGGGCGCCTGGGTGGCTCAGTCGGTTAAGCGACTGCCTTCGGCTCGGGTCGTGATCCCAGGGTCCTGGGATCGAGCCCCGCATCGGGCTCCCTGCTCCACGGGAAGCCTGCTTCTCCCTCTCCCACTCCCCCTGCTTGTGTTCCCTCTCTTGCTGTCTCTCTCTCTGTCAAATAAATAAATAAATAATCTTTAAAAAAAAAATTTATTTTAGAGTGAGAGAGAGTGCAGTGGGAGGGGCAGAGGGAGAGGGAAAGAGATAATCTTTTTTTTTTTTAAAGATTTTATTTATTTATTTGAGAGAGAGAATGAGAGAGAGAGAGCACATGAGAGCGGGGAGGGTCAGAGGGAGAAGCAGACCCCCCGCTGAGCAGGGAGCCTGATGCGGGCCTCGATCCCGGGAGTCCAGGATCATGACCTGAGCCGAAGGCAGTCGCTTAACCAACTGAGCCACCCAGGCGCCCCGGGAAAGAGATAATCTTAAGGAGACTCCCTGCTGAGCGCAGAGCCTGACACGGGGCTCAATCCCACCACCCTGAGATCATGACCTGAGACAAAATCAAGAGTTGGACACTCAACCAACTGAGCCACCCAGGCGCCCCTGGACATTACTCTTAAAAACATGAAGTTGATGCACAGGGAAATAATTAAGGTTTTCTTTTCTAAATATATTTTTTCTCAGATCTTTAAATAATATATAATTAACTTTCTTTTTCAATTGTCTTCAGGAATTGCCTTTGCCCATTCCATTCACTCTCCTATGCTCTGAGAGGACTTTTACACATCTTTCCTCAAACCCCCACCTCCATCTTTCCCATCCCCACTCTTCAGTGATCATCTTGTTTCCTATTTCACTAAGAAATCAGGAACAATTTGAAAATAACTTCTATTTGCATCCACTTTTCATATACCTGAATCTGAAGCCACATTCTCTGCCTCATTCCTCTTGACAATCCAAGGACACTGTCTAGCAACTGTCCTTTTTCTCTTCTGTACCACATCTCTCCTTCTCTCTTGAACCATTCATATCAGTACACAAATATACTGAACTATCTCCCATCTTAAAACAATCCCAGGGGTGCCTGGGTGGCTCGGTCGTTAAGTGTCTGCCTTCGGCTCAGGTCATGGTCCCAGGGTCCTGAGGTCGAGCCCCGCATCGGGCTCCCTGCTCCGCGGGAAGCCTGCTTCTCCCTCTCCCACTCTCCCTGCTTGTGTTCCCTCTCTCAGTATGTCTCTCTCTGTCAAATAAATAAAATCTTTAAGAAAAAAAAAAAAAAACAATCCCAAAGACCTGCCTTGACCCTGTATCCTCTTTTTATTTGTAACTCCATTTTCTGTTCCTATTTTTGCAGCAAAATTCCTCATGAGAATTGTTTATATTGTCTCCAATTTTTCTCCTCCCAAACCCTCTTTGACTCACTCCAGTAAGGCTGCAGGCTCAGAGCATTCTACTGAAGTGCTTGTCAAAGGTACCAATGGTCTCTGTACTGCAGAGCCAAAGGTCAGTTCTCAGTCCTCATCTTCTGTGATCCACGTCCACGGTGTGGGGCAGAGCCGATTACTCTCTCCTTTTTGAAACACGTCCTTCACTTGGTTTTCAGGACGGTCCTCTCCTTTGGTTTCTTCCTCCTCTCTCACAGTTGTTCCTTTGCTGGTTCTTCCCTGTCTCCCCAGTCTCCAACACACTGGAGTGTCCCACCCCTCAGTCTTTTTATACTCACTCCCTCTGGGTCATTTAATCAAATGTCATGGCTTTAACTACTCTCTATGTGCTGAAGATGTCATGATTTCCAAATTTATATCTCCAGCCTGGGCCTCCTCTGTAGTGTCATATCCAACTGCCTACTTGAAGTGCCTGGCTGGATGTTAAATAGGGATCTCCAATGTAACATGTCCAACACCCAAGCTCCCAGCCCCCAACCTGTTCCTCTTAGAGGCTCTCTCATTTCTTTTCTTTTCTTTTTTTTTAAATTTATTTATTTGAGAGAGAGAATGAGAGAGAGCACATGAGAGGGGTTAGGGTCAGAGGGAGAAGCAGACTCCCTGCTGAGCAGGGAGCCCGATGTGGGACTCGATTCAGGGACTCCAGGATCATGACCTGAGCCGAAGGCAGTCGCTTAACCAACTGAGCCACCCCGGCGCCCCGCTCTCTCATTTCAATAAATGAGTTACTCAGGCCCTAAACCTTGGACTACTGAAATAGCCTCCTAACTCATCTACCTATTTCTGCCCTTGCTCCCGTCGTTGTTCCCACAAATTGTCTATTCTCTACCTAGCAGCCATAAGTCAGATAATTTTATTCCCCTGCTCTAAACCCTCTAGTAGCTTTTTTTTTTTGCCATTTTTTTATTTTTTTAAGATTTTATTTATTTTTTTGACAGAGAGAGACACAGCGAGAGAGGGAACACAAGCAGGGGGAGTGGGAGAGGGAGAGAGAGAAGCAGGCTTCCCGCTGAGCAGGGAGTCCGATGCGGGGCTCGATGCGGGGCTCGATCCCAGGACACTGGGATCATGACCTGAGCCGAAGGCAGACGCTTAACGACTGAGCCACCCAAGTGCCCCTCCCTCTAGTAGCTTTTTATTTCAGGTTGTAAGCGGCCGAGGAGACTTTTTTTTTTTTTTTTAGATTTTGTTTATTTGAGAGAGAGAGTGAGAGAGAGAAAGAGCACAAGAGGGGGGAGCGGGAGAGGGAGAAGCAGACTCCCTGATGAGCAGGGAGCCCGATGCGGGACTCGATCCCGGGACTCCAGGATCATGACCCGAGCCGAAGGCAGTCGCCTAACCAACTGAGCCACCCAGGCACCCAAGGAGACTCTTTACCATCTGATCCCATTTCCTATCCCCCTCTCCTCATTCTGTCTGGTCTAGACATACCGGTCTCCTGGCAGCCCCGTGGACATACCAAACACACTCCTCCCTGAAGGGCTTTGTCCCTGTTTCCTCTACCTCAAATGCTCTTTCTCTAAATACCTGCATGGTGCACTCCCCACTTCCTTCAGGTCTCTGCTCAAATACCATCTCTGCCAGGGAAGACTTTCATCTTGACTACTCTCTATAGAACAGTAAACTTTCTCCCCACCATGCCCTCCTACCCTGCATTATTTTTCTCCAAAGCACTCATCGCCATCTTTATATTATACATTAATTTCTTACTTGTTGTTTTCCTCTTAAGAATATACGCTCCAAGAGGTCAGGGACTTGGCCTATTTTTTTTTTTCACTGCTGTTTCTCTAGTGTCTAGAATAGGGCCTAGCACATGGTAAGGCACTTAACAGGTATTTGTTGAAGAAATGACTAAGTCCACAGAGATCAAATTCAAAAATTTAATTGTATAGTTTCACCCAAAACTTGAAGATGATGAAAGATCTACAGCTTAAACAATTTTAGAGTGTGGGGAGCTCGTTTGGCAAAGGGTTAATAGTCATTTCTATGTGGTCAGTCTCCTAGGAAAAGAACAGTTCCTTCACTCGTAAACACTACAAGTTATGAATATAAAAATTTAGACAAAAAAAAAATCACTATTATACTTTCAGATAAATAATTCATTTACTGAGCATCAACTTACGTTTTAAAACACGGGTCACCAGACATCAGCTGCATACTGATCAAAACCTGGGTATTAGAAAAAGAAATATGATTATAAAAGTTCCCTTGAGAGGAGAAGCCGTGTTCTGCTAATCCACGCATCCTCCACAGAACCTAGGCCAGTATTTCCTATTCAGAGATTACTCAATAAAGCGATTGCTGAATTGGGTTACATCCAGTATTAAATTGCTGCTTTACACAGACCATTTTTCAACATTCAAAACTTGGTAATGGCGAAAATCGGCGTGGGAAAGGTGGAAATGGAGAGCCAATGCTGTGATGGCCCCGTGGGTGTGCGCGGCTCGCCTGGTCTCCTGTATGTCTTTCCTCCCAGATTCCTGTGGTGCTGAAGCATCTGGAATGTTTCCCTCCAACGTGCCATGTTGACCCTTCCAGGGGGGGCCTGCAGTGGCTTGTGAGAGCAGAATGCTTCTGGGCTTTTTCCAGCTTCAGAACAGAATTTAAAGCTTTGCTAATGCTTTCTGAAATGCTGCTCTTCTCTACTTGCTCACGGTCTCTTTAAGACTCAACCATAGGATCTTGTTATGTTCTTCCGGGAATAATAACGGTAATAGCAGTAATAACGACAACATCAACAGTAATCGTGATTTGAGAATTATGTGCCAGGCGTAAGCTAAGTGTTGTAGACTGCATGATTTCATTTAGTGTTCAAAACTCCTAGGAGAGCCTGATACTTTCCTTTTAAGCTCAGGAGATGAAGTGATATTTTCAAGATCAGGTAGCTAATAAAGGGTAGAGCTGAGATCTGAAACTAGGACTGTGTAATACTGAAACTCATGGTCTTTATGAAGAAGAGAAAATTTATATATGTGCATATTTTCTACTAGTGGGTGACATGTATCCTAACAGAACCTCATTTCTTTCTTATTTCTTCACCCCCCTCCACTGCTGTTCCTCTGAGCGCTACACGAATTAAATGTGGGACCTGGGCCGGCTGTGCAGGCATCCTTATCCCTTCTGCTTTCATAGATCTCCACAGTCTGGTTTCTAACTATATCAAAACAGCACTCTTGAATACCCTGAATGTCTCAGAAGGGATGATGGCACATGCAGCTTTTAAGACATTGTGTGGGGAAGCAGAACAGAGAGAGTGGGATAGTGGTTGGAGGAGGTGAGAAGTGGTTTTTGTTTGTTTTAAATACAGTAGCTATGAGAGCTGTTTCTTCATATGTTAATGAGGATGATTCACTGGAGATAGAGATGATTAGGAGAAGGGACAGTCCAAGCTGCATAGCTCTTGATTAGTCAAGCTTTGGACTCTAGCACTTAAGAGGAAGGAGTGACTTCTGACAGGGAGAGGGACACTTCTTCATTGTAATGGGGGCAAAAGGGCTAACAGGGCTGGAGAGACAGGAAGAATTGTAAATTCTGCAACAGGAAGATGAGGGAATTTGAATTTAATGACTTCTGTTTTCTCCATAAAGGATAAAGTAAGACCACTAGCTGAGAACAAGGGTGGTGTGTGGCGATATGAGGAGAAAGAAGGTATAAAATAGAGTATTTGGAAACTGGGAAAGGATGCTTACAAAGGAAGTACAGTTGCTTGATGGTGGTGAGCAAGACTGTAGGAACAGCAGCTATATGGTGGTGTGATCTTCTCCAGCAACGTTCGGCAATTAGAGTGTAGGCCCAGAGAGGTCAGCTGAATTTAACTGGGGTCAGGGACTCGCCAGGGGACAGCAATGAGGGAGATGGGCAAAGCAGCAAGAAGTGTTTTTAAGCATAGGAGTATCGTGGATTCTGGAATCTAAGCTGGATAAAGAGGGCAGTGGAAGCAAGTGGAGCCTGGTAGAGAGTGAGAGAACAGTAAGGTGAAGGACAGCTAAGTGAGCAGGAGACTAAGAGGACTGGAAACATAAGAGACAGTAGTAGCAGAGGGGAATACTGTGGTGAAGTTTCTAGAGACAGAAAAGTCTAGAGTTTGGGGGGGAGGAACTGAGATGAAGAAAAAGAAAAGGGTTGCTGGAGAAGGGTAGTGTAAGGAACGGAGAGGCCTCAGGCACATAAAAGATTAGCTAGAGGGAGAGAATGCACAGAGAAGACAGTCCACAAGGACAGATCACCCACCAGATGGTGAAGCCACCAAAACATGGTGACAGAAGAGATGGAAAGAGAAACTGTGAGCTAGGAACTAAGTCACTGATGAGCAGGAGAGAGAAGGTAACTAGGTGGCCAGGAGATGATACAGCTCAGGCAGGGAGAGTGTGAGAGCTGAATGGTGTGATCTACAAAAGAGTAAGTTATGGGGTGTCTGAGTGGCTCAGTCAGTTGAGTGTCTGACTCTTGGTTTCAGCTCAGGTCATGATCTCAGGGCTCTGTGCTCAGTGAGGAGTCTGCTTGAGATTCTCTCTCTGTCCCTCCCCCCACTTGTGCGTGCACGCTCTTGTGCTCTAAAATTAAAAAAAAAAGAGTAAGTTCTTTGTAGGACCAAGTGGGAGAGATGGTGTGAAAGGATCAATGGGGAGCCAGAAGGAAACTACTCTAGGAGCTGGCCCTAAGGAATGGGGTGAGGATGGGGGAGTCTGAAATTAGAAAGTTATTTCAATTCCCAATGAAAACACTGTAATTCAGAGAAGGATTACCACTCTTCTTATGCTGCAAATATGAAGAAACTGAATTTAGTGGCCTGTTTGGGGTCAGTCTAAGAATGAACAGCACAGTCTGTTCCTTCTGAGTCTGGCGCTTAGACAGTACGGTAACATGAAAAGACCACTGACCACACAGCAGAAGATTCGCATTCTGGCCTCTGCTCTGCCCCCAATTACTTTAGTGAGACACTTAACCTGAGTCTCAGCTTCTTTATCTGGAATCTACCCCATCGACCCAACACTGTTTATGTCACACAGGTATATGCAAGTGCTCTGAAATTTTTTGTTATTTTACTGAAAACAAAGTTTGAAAACTGTAGGTATAGGATAACTCTTTGCTCCACTAACTTCTGACCACCCAGTTTTTATTCTGAATTATTTTCCTTTCCTTTTTTTTTTTTAAAGATTTTATTTATTTATTTGAGAGAGGGAATGAGAGCGAGAGAGAGCACACGAGGAGGGGGAGAAGCAGACTCCCCACCGAGCAGAGAGCCCAATGCGGGACTCGATCCCGGGACTCCAGGATCATGACCTGAGCCGAAGGCAGTCGCTCAACCAACTGAGCCACCCAGGCGCCCTATTTTCCTTTCCTATCATTAG